>NC_136314.1:7282333-7882333 GCF_964198595.1 Lampetra fluviatilis
TGATGACGGTGATGATGATGGTGATGGGGCTAATGACGGTGATGATGATAATGATGGGGCTGATGATGGTGCTGCCGACGATGATGCTGCTGATGATGATGATGATTATGGTTTTTATCATAGTGATGATGACAGTGATGATGATGATGATGGTAATGATGATGGCGATGATGATGATGGTTTTGATCATAGTGATGATGACGGTGATGATGATTATTGTTTTTATCATAGTGATGATGACAGTGATGATGATGATGGTAATGATCATGGCGATGATGATGATGGTGCAGATGATGGCGATGATGATGATGGTGCAGTGCTGGCGATGTATGGAGCAAGGCACGGCGCGCTGTCCCCCCCCCGCAACCCCCCCCCCGCACCCCCCCCCCCGCACCCCCCCCGCACCCCCCCCCCCCGCACCCCCCCCCCCCCCCGCACCCTTGCTCTCCAGCTTGAAGTCCGGCGGCAGCAGCGCATCCTGGCGGTTCCCCAGCACGAAGGCGAGGAAGGCGAGCACCTTGGCGTCCAGGATGGCGATGATGGCGAGGATGTAGGCCCAGCGCACCGAGCACTCGCCCAGCGTGTACTTGTCGGCGCGCTCGCCGCACAGAGCACGCACCTCCGCAGCATCCCACGCGTCCGGGAAGATCAGGCAGCCGAGCACCATGCACACGGCTACATGCAGAAGGGGTTGGGGGGAGCAAGGGGGGAGCAGGGGGGAAGCAGAGGGGGAGCAGAGGGGGAGCAGGGGGGAGCAGAGGGGAGCAGAGGGGGAGCAGGGGGGAGCAGAGGGGAGCAGAGGGGGAGCAGGGGGGAGCAGGGGGGGAGCAGGGGGGAGCAGGGGGGGAGCAGGGGGGAGCAGGGGGGAGCAGGGGGGAGCAGGGGGGGAGCAGGGGGGGAGCAAGGGGGAGCAGGGGGGGAGCAGGGGGGAGCAGGGGGGAGCAGGGGGGAGCAGGGGGGGAGCAGGGGGGGAGCAGGGGGGGAGCAGGGGGGAGCAGGGGGGAGCAGGGGGGAGCAGGGGGGAGCAGGGGGGAGCAGGGGGGAGCAGGGGGGAGCAGGGGGGAGCAGGGGGGAGCAGGGGGGAGCAGGGGGGGAGCAGGGGGGGAGCAGGGGGGAGCAGGGGGGAGCAGGGGGGAGCAGGGGGGAGCAGGGGGGGAGCAGGGGGGAGCAGGGGGGAGCAGGGGGGGAGCAGGGGGGGAGCAGGGGGGAGCAGGGGGGAGCAGGGGGGGAGTAGGGGGGGAGCAGGGGGGGAGTAAGGTGGGAGTAGGGGGAGCAGGGGGAGCAGGGGGGAGCAGGGGGAGCAGGGGGGAGCAGGGGGAGCAGGGGGGAGCAGGGGGAGCAGAGGGGGAGCAGAGGGGGAGCAGGGGGGAGCAGGGGGGAGCAGAGGGGGAGCAGGGGGGGAGTAAGGGGGGAGCAGGGGGGAGCAGGGGGGAGCAGAGGGGGAGCAGAGGGGGAGCAGGGGGGAGCAGGGGGGAGCAGGGGGGAGCAGGGGGGGAGCAGGGGGGGAGCAGGGGGGAATAAGGGGGGAGCAGGGGGGAGCAGGGGGGAGCAGGGGGGAGCAGGGGGGGAGCAGGGGGAGAGCAGGGGGGAGCAGGGGGGAGCAGGGGGGAGCAGGGGGGAGCAGGGGGGAGCAGGGGGAGAGCACGGGGGAGCAGGGGGGAGCAGGGGGGGAGCAGGGGGAGAGCAGGGGAGAGCAGGGGGGAGCAGGGGGGAGCAGGGGGGGAGCAGGGGGGAGCAGGGGGGAGCAGGGGGGGAGCAGGGGGGGAGCAGGGGGGGAGCAGGGGGGGAGCAGGGGGGAGTAGGGGGAGCAGAGGGGAGTAAGGGGGGAGCAGGGGGAGCAGGGAGGGAGTAAGGGGGGAGTAGGGGGAGCAGGGGGAGCAGGGGGGAGCAGGGGGAGCAGGGGGGAGCAGGGGGAGCAGGGGGAGCAGGGGGGAGCAGGGGGAGCAGAGGGGGAGCAGAGGGGGAGCAGGGGGGAGCAGGGGGGAGCAGAGGGGGAGCAGGGGGGGAGTAAGGGGGGAGCAGGGGGGAGTAAGAGGGGAGCAGGGGGGAGCAGGGGGGAGCAGGGGGGGAGCAGGGGGAGAGCAGGGGGAGAGCAGGGGGAGAGCAGGGGGGAGCAGGGGGGAGCAGGGGGGAGCAGGGGGGGAGCAGAGGGGGAGCAGGGGGGGAGTAAGGGGGGAGCAGGGGGGAGCAGGGGGGAGCAGGGGGAGAGCAGGGGGGAGCAGGGGGGAGCAGGGGGGAGCAGTGTGGGAGCCTCGATGGGCGCGCTGATGGACAGTGGCACCTGGGGGTCTGTCCCGTGGCCTCCTGCCAGTGGACATTCCGCGCTGCACGTGGCGTCAAAGTGCACCTAGCCTGGCACAAGCGCCGTGCCGACGTCGCCGCTACTTAGTGGTGGTGGTGGTGGTGGCTGTACGTGGCTACTCGAACGCAGCGCTGCGGAGGCAGCGGCGAGAGTTTGTGGATCGCACACAGATTGCGTTGGTGATTCTAGATTTGAAGTTTTCGTGACTGCAAGGGTCCATACTCTTTGGTTTTTTCGGTAAAGTCACGTAGGTGAAAAATACAATAAAAAATAAATTAAATCACGACGTTTGATACAGTAATTTTGCTGTGACGGTGCCACCTGAAGACGGAAGCTTGTGTTGCCTCCGAAACGTCGTGATTTTATTTATTTTTATCAAATTTTTCATCTACGTGACTTTACCGAAAAAAACAAAGAGTATGTTGGTGATGTTTGTTGTGATGTATGTTTGTGATGATTTTTGTTGTGATGATGTTTGTGATGTTTGTGATATCTGTAATGATGTTAATGATGATGTCTGTAATGATGTTTGTGATGTCTGTGATGTCTCTGATGATGTTTGTGATGATGTCTGTGATGATGTCTGTGATGATTAATAATATAGGTTTTTGGGTCAGATCGCGTTACTTATAAATGTGTCGTAACCCTCCACCACCCGGCACGGCCAAACAGTAAAAAATGTGTCACGTTTTCAAAGGACAAATGAATTGACTTCTTTAGCCCACCGGTGTGCTGAAGAGAGAATCAACAGCATTTTAAAATTTGAGTAGCACGACGTTTCGCTGATAATTACAATCAGCTTCATCGGGCAAGAATGGTGAAGCTCTCCTGTTGCTTCCGGTCTTAAATAGAGCAGCAGCAGGGTGACGTCATCATTTAATTCAATTGAATCTGGTGCAATGATTCGAGGCAAGGAGGGGGAGGGTATTGTAATTATATAGATTGGTAATCATTCAATTGTTATTCATTGGTATTTGTTTATAAGGAATTGTAATTGTATTTATTTGATAATACGCTTCCAGGCTGCACTACGCCTGTAGCTGTCAGAGCGATTGAAATGATTTCTGTTTCTCACAATTTCAATGGATTCTCTAATTAGTCTTGGCCAGTAATAATTAGTTTACACAACACTTCAACCGATGAAGCTGATTGTAATTATCAGCGACACGTCGTGCTACTCAAATTTTAAAATGCTGTTGATTCTCTCTTCAACACACCGGTGGGCTAAAGAAGTCAATTCATTTGTCCTTTGAAAACGTGACACATTTTTTACTGTTTGGCCGTGTCGGGTGGTGGAGGGTTACGACACATTTATAAATAACGCGATCTGACCCAAAACCCTATATTATGAATAATATTGGTCGCGAAAGCCTACATGTTAAATTGTCTGTGATGATGTCTGCGATGACGTTTGTAATGTCCGTGCTAATTTCTGTGATGACTGCGATGATGTCTGCAATGATGTTTGTAATGTTCGTGATGATGTCTGTGATGATGTCTGTGAAGATGTTTGTGAAGATATCTGTAATAATGACTGTGATGATCTTTGTGAAGATGTCTGTGATGACGACTGTGACGATGCATGTGATGATGTCTGTGATGATGTCTGTGATGATGTTTTTTATGTCCGTGATAATGTCTGTGATGACTGCGATGATGTCTGCAATGATGTTTGTAATGTTCGTGATGATGTCTGTGAAGATGTCTGTAATAATGACTGTGATGATCTTTGTGATGATGTCTGTGATGACGACTGTGACGATGTCTGTGATGATGTCTGCGATGATGTTTGCCAAGCAAATTCGTGATGCCGCTCGATGCCCCGCCGCGCGCCCGCAGCCGAAGCGTGCGATCCCGGGGGGTCGCCGAGACCCCCCGTGGCCTTCCCCCTCCAGAACCCCGGGGGGGGGGGGGTGGCCCACGCGGTCCGCTCACTCGGCCACTCACCGGCCGTGAGCTGCATCCAGGCGCAGATCTTGTAGACGGTGGCCGTGTTGCAGAAGAAGAAGAGCGCGAAGCAGACGATGCACGTGACGGTGAGCACCATGGAGGTGCCCACGAAGAAAGAGGCGGCGCGCATCGCGCTCGAAGGGATAGTGGAGAAGTCGGCGAACGAGCCGCGGCACTTGAGGTCGACCTTGGAGACGCCGCCGCTCACGCAGAGGTGGAAGAGGCCGAAGTATCCGGCGCGCGGCGTCTCGGCGCCGTCGCCCACCCAGTAGGGCTGCACGAACACCACCACGTTGATGATGGCGAAGCAGATGGTGAAGATGGCCCACAGCACGCCGATGGCGCGCGAATTGCGCACGTAGTTGGTGTGGTAGATCTGGGCCGCCTCCTGCGCCGACAGGAGCATCACGGTGCGTGGAGGGGCCGCGTCGCACCTCGACGCGGCCGTCAGCGGGGCCATGCTGCTCATGAGGCCCACGCCGATGCCGCCGCCGCCGTTCTTTCCGAGCAGCAGCGGGTGCGAGTCGGCGGGGGTGTGGATCCAGGAGACGGTCTCATCCAGCTGGATGGAGGCTACGGGACGCGCGCACCACGTGGTTAGAGAGCGCGCGCGGCACGGCACGGCCGCGGCCTCACCAACCTCACCCCATCAACACCCTCACCACGCTCACCCCATCAACACCCTCACCACGCTCACCCCATCAACACCCTCACCACGCTCACCCCATCAACACCCTCACCACGCTCACCCCATCAACACCCTCACCACGCTCACCCTATCAACACCCTCACCACGCTCACCCCATCAACACTCTCACCGCCCTCACCCCATCAACACCCTCACCAGCCTCACCCCATCAACACCCTCACCAGCCTCACCCCATCAACACCCTCACCACGCTCACCCCATCAACACTCTCACCGCCCTCACCCCATCAACACCCTCACCAGCCTCACCCCATCAACACCCTCACCACGCTCACCCCATCAACACCCTCACCACGCTCACCCCATCAACACCCTCACCACGCTCACCCTATCAACACCCTCACCACGCTCACCCCATCAACACTCTCACCGCCCTCACCCCATCAACACCCTCACCAGCCTCACCCCATCAACACCCTCACCACCCTTATTCCATCACCACTCTCACCACCCTTATTCCATCACCACTCTCACCACCCTTATTCCATCACCACTCTCACCACCCTTATTCCATCACCACTCTCACCACCCTTACTCCATCACCACTCTCACCACCCTTATTCCATCACCACTCTCACCACCCTTATTCCATCACCACTCTCACCACCCTTATTCCATCACCACTCTCACCACCCTTACTCCATCACCATTCTTACCACGCTTACTCCGTCACCACCCTCACCAGCCTCACCCCCTCACCATCCTCGCCACTCTCACCACCCTCACCAGCCTCACCCCCTCACCATCCTCGCCACTCTCACCCTCCTCAACCTCCGCCACCCTCACCTCACCACCACCATCGTCACCCTCACCCTCACCCTCTAAGCATTACTCTCACAAGAGCTCACAACAACAGTCAACAGTCGGGTCGTGCTCTCCTTGTGACAGGGGTGGAGAACCTCTGCGGCCCGAGACTTCGTTTCACGCAACCCACGGCCACGTACGAGGCCTCCCACGTTGAAAGGACCCTTCAGGGGAGACGTGTTCGTCACTGCCAGCATCTTAGCCGCACGAATCGGGTGCTAGAAGGGGAGATTGTTTTTTCTCAATGACAAATTCTAGGGCTCATCTGATCGAGTCTCTCACTTCTCTGAAGAGATGCCGCGACACCGAGGTAATACCGATCGCCCTTATTTTAGTTTTGCATTCTGACCACAAGTATTGTGGTTGATACAGACATAATTAGCCGAGGTATTCCTAGCTCTGCGATCTTGCATTTACTTACAAATTCCATCTCTAGCCCCGTCTACTCCAGGCACTTATAACCTTTGGCTGGAGTGGCTCTGCATTTGGCTCAAGCAACTCTCTCGCGATATTTATCTCCACGGTTCGCCAGCTGTGTTTGTTCACCCGAGGGCGATCGCTTGTGTTGCGATCGAAACGTCGTGTTTTTTTTTACCTTTTTATTATTTTCTATCTACGTGAAAGAACCAAGGAGTATGAATTCCTGCAGTCACGAAAGCTTTAAGTCGCGATTTAAATTCGAATTGGAGCGCTGCGGTGGCCGCGTGCTGTCACAGCAGTGGCCGAGGCAGTTGGCTGAGAGATGCACGAAGGGGCGGATGGGGGGCGATCAGCCCCCCATCTTGAGATCCAGAAAATGCACCGAATTTTTTTTTAACATTATTGTAGGGGGCCCTGTTTCAAAAAATTGTTAAAATGCAGGGCACCCCAGGCCCTCTCCCTTGGGGAGTTTCTAGATCCGAGGGGAGATTGTGTGCATGTACAGCGCTCGGCGCTGAGGGCTGCACAGCTAACGAGGGGTGGGTAAAGGGACATTGGGTGGCGGTCCATGGCCATGCCCCCAGGGCGCCGGTCCATGGCCATGCCCCCAGGGCGCCCTCTTCCCTCGCGACGGTGCTGACTCAGCCGTCCCATCGCCCCCTCGGTGGCCCGGCTCGCTGCTGCTGCTGCTCCCACAGGGACGGGAGGGAGAGAGTCGGCGAGCCTCAATGGCCTCGTTTGGCCAGGAGAAGTCTCACGACTCTTCATTTTCAGTAGAGTCCTGCCAGGTCTCCGTAGTAGGGGGCGATGATGATGGTGCTGACGGGGATGTTTGCTGTGTGTGTGTGGTGCCCAGTGAGTAATCTAATCCGGCTGTCCGTACGGAGGCACTGACAGAGTGGGGCATGTCTCGCTGAGCCATCGCGTGATTCACGACGGCCACCCGCTCACACACTGCAGTCTATGCAGTCCACGCAGTCCACAACACGCCCGGTGGACACGCAGAGTCGGCTCACTCGTGGGTCGCGGATTGACCTGCGGGCGACTGCTCTCGATGGCACTCGCTTGTCAACGACCTCGGGCTGCGTTTTCGAACGGCGTGAATGTCACCGGCTCTGCGCAGCCGACGCATTGTCGCATTGACCCAGGCGCCACGCGCTACGTTCAAAGCAAAGGGCGTCTCGGCGCCTCCACGCTTACCCGTCAGGGAGGGCGATCGCCGCGTTTTCCCCAGCGCGGCGCCGTCCATCTCGGTCGCACTTGGGTTCTGGGCGACAATCGCGGCCTCGCGCGCTGTCCACAACCCCGTGCTGCGTCGAGTCTCTGAGCAGTTGAGGTTTCAGCACCAGGGACAGCGGCTGTAGCAGCAGCAGCCGGATGAATCGCTCCGCCTAGGAACTTCTTTTCTCGTGAGCGGTGAAGCGTCCATGGGGTTTTGTGGATTCGTAGAATCACCGCCACCACCACCTCCTCCCCCGTCTCACGCAGGCGCCACGAAACGGCGAGCTCGGGCAGTGCAGGCACAGGAGCAGCAGCAACCAACTACAAGCCCTAGTCAATACCACACCAGCCCTAGTCAATACCACACCAGCCCTAGTCAATACCACACTAGCCCTAGTCAATACCACACCAGCCCTAGTCAATACCACACCAGCCCTAGTCAATACCACACCAGCCCTAGTCAATACCTCACTAGCCCTAGTCAATACCACACTAGCCCTAGTCAATACCACACCAGCCCTAGTCAATACCACACCAGCCCTAGTCAATACCACACTAGCCCTAGTCAATACCACACCAGCCCTAGTCAATACCACACCAGCTAGCCCTAGTCAATACCACACCAGCCCTAGTCAAAACTACACCAGCCCTAGTCAATACCACACCAGCCCTAGTCAATACCTCACCAGCCCTAGTCAATACCACACCAGCCCTAGTCAAAACTACACCAGCCCTAGTCAATACCACACCAGCCCTAGTCAATACCACACCAGCCCTAGTCAATACCACACCAGCCCTAGTCAATACCACACCAGCCCTAGTCAATACCACACCAGCCCTAGTTGATACCACACTAGCCCTAGTCAATACCACACCAGCCTTAGTCAATACCTCACCAGCTCTAGTCAATACCACACCAGCCCTAGTCAATACCACACCAGCCCTAGTCAATACCACACCAGCCCTAGTCAATACCTCACTAGTCAATACCACACCAGCCCTAGTCAATACCACACCAGCCCTAGTTGATACCACACTAGCCCTAGTCAATACCACACCAGCCCTAGTCAATACCACACCAGCCCTAGTCAATACCACACCAGCCCTAGTCAATACCACACCAGCCCTAGTCAATACCACACAAGCCCTAGTTGATACCACACTAGCCCTAGTCAATACCACACCAGCCTTAGTCAATACCTCACCAGCTCTAGTCAATACCACACCAGCCCTAGTCAATACCACACCAGCCCTAGTCAATACCACACCAGCCCTAGTCAATACCTCACTAGTCAATACCACACCAGCCCTAGTCAATACCACACCAGCCCTAGTTGATACCACACTAGCCCTAGTCAATACCACACCAGCCCTAGTCAATACCACACCAGCCCTAGTCAATACCACACTAGCCCTAGTCAATACCACACCAGCCGTAGTCAATACAACACTAGTCAATACCACACCAGCCCTAGTCAATACCACACCAGCCCTAGTCAATACCACACCAGCCCTAGTCAATACCACACTAGCCCTAGTCAATACCACACTAGCCCTAGTCAATACCACACCAGCCCTAGTCAAAACTACACCAGCCCTAGTCAATACCACACCAGCCCTAGTCAATACCTCACCAGCCCTAGTCAATACCACACCAGCCCTAGACAAAACTACACCAGCCCTAGTCAATACCACACCAGCCCTAGTCAATACCACACCAGCCCTAGTCAATACCACACCAGCCCTAGTCAATACCACACCAGCCCTAGTCAATACCACACCAGCCCTAGTCAATACCTCACCAGCCCTAGTCAATACCTCACTAGCCCTAGTCAATACCACACCAGCCCTAGTCAATACCACACCAGCCCTAGTCAATACCACACCAGCCCTAGTTGATACCACACTAGCCCTAGTCAATACCACACCAGCCCTAGTCAATACCACACCAGCCCTAGTCAATACCACACTAGCCCTAGTCAATACCACACCAGCCGTAGTCAATACAACACTAGTCAATACCACACCAGCCCTAGTCAATACCACACCAGCCCTAGTCAATACCACACCAGCCCTAGTCAATACCACACCAGCCCTAGTCAATACCACACTAGCCCTAGTCAATACCACACTAGCCCTAGTCAATACCACACCAGCCCTAGTCAAAACTACACCAGCCCTAGTCAATACCACACCAGCCCTAGTCAATACCTCACCAGCCCTAGTCAATACCACACCAGCCCTAGTCAAAACTACACCAGCCCTAGTCAATACCACACCAGCCCTAGTCAATACCACACTAGCCCTAGTCAATACCTCACCAGCCCTAGTCAATACCTCACTAGCCCTAGTCAATACCACGCCAGCCCTAGTCAATACCACACTAGCCCTAGTCAATACCACACCAGCCCTAGTCAATACCACACCAGCCCTAGTCAATACCACACCAGCCCTAGTCAATACCTCACTAGCCCTAGTCAATACCACACTAGCCCTCGTCAATACCACACTAGCCCTAGTCAATACCACACCAGCCCTAGTCAATACCACACCAGCCCTAGTCAATAAAACACTAGTCAATACCACACCAGCCCTAGTCAATACCACACTAGCCCTAGTCAATACCACACTAGCTCTAGTCAATACCACACTAGCCCTAGTCAATACCACACCAGCCCTAGTCAATACCACACCAGCCCTAGTCAATACACCAGCCCTAGTCAATACCACACCAGCCCTAGTCAATACCACACCAGCCCTAGTCAATACCACACTAGCCCTAGTCAATACCACACCAGCCCTAGTCAATACCTCACCAGCCCTAGTCAATACCACACCAGCCCTAGTCAATACCACACCAGCCCTAGTCAATACCACACCAGCCCTAGTCAATACCACACCAGCCCTAGTCAATACCACACCAGCCCTAGTCAATACCGCACTAGCCCTAGTCAATACCACACCAGCCCTAGTCAATACCACACTAGCCCTAGTCAATACCACACCAGCCCTAGTCAAAACTACACCAGCCCTAGTCAATACCACACCAGCCCTAGTCAATACCTCACCAGCCCTAGTCAATACCACACCAGCCCTAGTCAATACCACACTAGCCCTAGTCAATACCACACCAGCCCTAGTCAATACCTCACCAGCCCTAGTCAATACCACACCAGCCCTAGTCAATACCACACCAGCCCTAGTCAATACCACACCAGCCCTAGTCAATACCACACCAGCCCTAGTCAATACCACACCAGCCCTAGTCAATACCACACCAGCCCAAGTCAATACTGCACTAGCCCTAGTCAATACCACACCAGCCCTAGTCAATACCACACTAGCCCTAGTCAATACCACACCAGCCCTAGTCAAAACTACACCAGCCCTAGTCAATACCACACCAGCCCTAGTCAATACCACACTAGCCCTAGTCAATACCTCACCAGCCCTAGTCAATACCTCACTAGCCCTAGTCAATACCACACCAGCCCTAGTCAATACCACACTAGCCCTAGTCAATACCACACCAGCCCTAGTCAATACCACACCAGCCCTAGTCAATACCACACCAGCCCTAGTCAATACCACACTAGCCCTAGTCAATACCACACTAGCCCTAGTCAATACCTCACTAGCCCTAGTCAATACCACACTAACCCTAGTCAATACCACACCAGCCCTAGTCAATACCTCACTAGCCCTAGTCAATACCACACTAGCCCTAGTCAATACCACACCAGCCCTAGTCAATACCACACCAGACCTAGTCAATACCACATCAGCCCTAGTCAATACCACACCAGCCCTAGTCAATACCACACCAGCCCTAGTCAATACCACACCAGCCCTAGTCAATACCACACCAGCCCTAGTCAATACCACACCAGCCCTAGTCAATACCACACCAGCCCTAGTCAATACCACACTCGCCCTAGTCAATACCACACTAGCCCTAGTCAATACCACACCAGCCCTAGTCAATACCACACCAGCCCTAGTCAATAACACACTAGTCAATACCACACCAGCCCTAGTCAATACCACACTAGCCCTAGTCAATACCACACTAGCTCTAGTCAATACCACACTAGCCCTAGTCAATACCACACCAGCCCTAGTCAATACCACACCAGCCCTAGTCAATACACCAGCCCTAGTCAATACCACACTAGCCCTAGTCAATACCACACCAGCCCTAGTCAATACCACACTAGCCCTAGTCAATACCACACCAGCCCTAGTCAATACCTCACCAGCCCTAGTCAATACCACACCAGCCCTAGTCAATACCACACTAGCCCTAGTCAATACCACACCAGCCCTAGTCAATACCACACCAGCCCTAGTCAATACCACACCAGCCCTAGTCAATACCACACTAGCCCTAGTCAATACCACACTAGCTCTAGTCAATACCACACTAGCCCTAGTCAATACCACACCAGCCCTAGTCAATACCACACCAGCCCTAGTCAATACACCAGCCCTAGTCAATACCACACTAGCCCTAGTCAATACCACACCAGCTCTAGTCAATACCACACTAGCCCTAGTCAATACCACACCAGCCCTAGTCAATACCTCACCAGCCCTAGTCAATACCACACCAGCCCTAGTCAATACCACACTAGCCCTAGTCAATACCACACCAGCCCTAGTCAATACCACACCAGCCCTAGTCAATACCACACCAGCCCTAGTCAATACCACACCAGCCCTAGTCAATACCACACCAGCCCTAGTCAATACCACACCAGCCCTAGTCAATACCACACCAGCCCTAGTCAATACCACACCAGCCCTAGTCAATACCACACTAGCCCTAGTCAATACCTCACCAGCCCTAGTCAATACCTCACTAGCCCTAGTCAATACCACACCAGCCCTAGTCAATACCACACTAGCCCTAGTCAATACCACACCAGCCCTAGTCAATACCACACCAGCCCTAGTCAATACCACACCAGCCCTAGTCAATACCTCACTAGCCCTAGTCACTACCACACTAGCCCTCGTCAATACCACACTAGCCCTAGTCAATACCACACCAGCCCTAGTCAATACCACACTAGCCCTAGTCAATACCACACTAGCCCTAGTCAATACCTCACTAGCCCTAGTCAATACCACACCAGCCCTAGTCAATACCACACCAGCCCTAGTCAATACCACACTAGCCCTTGTCAATACCTCACCAGCCCTAGTCAATACCTCACTAGCCCTAGTCAATACCACACCAGCCCTAGTCAATACCACACCAGCCCTAGTCAATACCACACCAGCCCTAGTCAATACCACACCAGCCCTAGTCAATACCACACCAGCCCTAGTCAATACCACACTAGCCCTAGTCAATACCACACTAGCCCTAGTCAATACCACACCAGCCCTAGTCAATACCACACCAGCCCTAGTCAATAACACACTAGTCAATACCACACCAGCCCTAGTCAATACCACACTAGTCCTAGTCAATACCACACTAGCTCTAGTCAATACCACACTAGCCCTAGTCAATACCTCACCAGCCCTAGTCAATACCACACCAGCCCTAGTCAATACCACACTAGCCCTAGTCAATACCACACCAGCCCTAGTCAATACCACACCAGCCCTAGTCAATACCACACCAGCCCTAGTCAATACCACACCAGCCCTAGTCAATACCACACCAGCCCTAGTCAATACCACACTAGTCAATAGCACACCAGCCCTAGTCAATACCACACCAGCCCTAGTCAATACCACACTAGCCCTAGTCAATACCACACCAGCCCTAGTCAATACCACACTAGCCCTAGTCAATACCACACCAGCCCTAGTCAATACCACACCAGCCCTAGTCAATACCACACCAGCCCTAGTCAATACCACACCAGCCCTAGTCAATACCACACCAGCCCTAGTCAATACCACACTAGTCAATACCACACCAGCCCTAGTCAATACCACACCAGCCCTAGTCAATACCACACTAGCCCTAGTCAATACCACACCAGCCCTAGTCAATACCTCACCAGCCCTAGTCAATACCACACCAGCCCTAGTCAATACCACACTAGCCCTAGTCAATACCACACCAGCCCTAGTCAATACCACACCAGCCCTAGTCAATACCACACCAGCCCTAGTCAATACCACACCAGCCCTAGTCAATACCACACCAGCCCTAGTCAATACCACACCAGCCCTAGTCAATACCACACTAGCCCTAGTCAATACCTCACCAGCCCTAGTCAATACCTCACTAGCCCTAGTCAATACCACACCAGCCCTAGTCAATACCACACTAGCCCTAGTCAATACCACACCAGCCCTAGTCAATACCACACTAGCCCTAGTCAATACCACACCAGCCCTAGTCAATACCTCACTAGCCCTAGTCAATACCACACTAGCCCTAGTCAATACCACACCAGCCCTAGTCAATACCACACCAGACCTAGTCAATACCACACCAGCCCTAGTCAATACCACACCAGCCCTAGTCAATACCACACCAGCCCTAGTCAATACCACACCAGCCCTAGTCAATACCACACCAGCCCTAGTCAATACCACACCAGCCCTAGTCAATACCACACCAGCCCTAGTCAATACCACACCAGCCCTAGTCAATACCACACTAGCCCTAGTCAATACCACACTAGCCCTAGTCAATACCACACCAGCCCTAGTCAATACCACACCAGCCCTAGTCAATAACACACTAGTCAATACCACGCCAGCCCTAGTCAATACCACACTAGCCCTAGTCAATACCACACTAGCTCTAGTCAATACCACACTAGCCCTAGTCAATACCACATCAGCCCTAGTCAATACCACACCAGCCCTAGTCAACACACCAGCCCTAGTCAATACCACACTAGCCCTAGTCAATACCACACCAGCCCTAGTCAATACCACACTAGCCCTAGTCAATACCACACCAGCCCTAGTCAATACCTCACCAGCCCTAGTCAATACCACACCAGCCCTAGTCAATACCACACTAGCCCTAGTCAATACCACACCAGCCCTAGTCAATACCACACCAGCCCTAGTCAATACCACACCAGCCCTAGTCAATACCACACTAGCCCTAGTCAATACCACACCAGCCCTAGTCAATACCACACTAGCCCTAGACAATACCATACAAGCCCTAACCATAACCACAATCGCCGACAAAATACTATCCCGAGCCATAACCACACTAGCCCTATCCATCACCACACTAGCCCGAGTCATAAACACTCGCCAACCAAATGCTTAATCTAACCACAACACTTGGCCTGGCCATAAACACACAAGGCTACCAAATTCTAACCCTAACCATAGCTACGCTAGCCCTAACTCTATTAGTCAAATACGAGCCTCATCTCAAAGAAACGAGCCCACCATCGAGTTATCGCCTTTCTGCTGACCAGATCTCCCAAAGCAGCTCGCACACGAGCATTAGCACGACGTGGTAGCTTACTCAGCCAGCTACTAACCAACCTTCAGAATTACCACTCACCCAAACCAGTGTAACCACGAGCGAATCACCCCTAAATCTCACCATAACCAAATATTTCCCCTTAAAAGGCAGTATTGACGAATTGTGAGCGTTGTTATTTGTGCATCACTGCCAACGCAACATCACTAAATCACGTTTTGAACCAATTGCTCTAATCAACCCTATCCCTAACCCCACTGAAACCACCTCTAGTCCGACCCCATTGCTCACCAGCCAATCTCCTGCAAGGACTAGGCCTCTCACTGGGACTCAGGCGAGTGGGATTCTCCGGACGAGAAAACTCCCTCCAAATGAAACGGTGAATGTGGTGCAGAATTTGACAATGATGAATATGACCCCATCGGCAAATGTCAGGTTGTCATGATGCAGACAGCTGATTGCAATTTATTACATTCATTGGTACTGCTGGCAAATATCCCAAGAATGCTGATAATTACTCAAGTTTTACGATGTATTTTGAGTGAATATAACCGGGAGATGATTTATCATGACGGTCAGACACTCGCACACACACTGTGCCCACCACAACCGGACAGCAAACCAACAAACGGACACGGAGCTTGGCGGAGTCAGAGGGGAAGTCAGAGTTCGTGCTAGGCTCAGTGCAAAGTGTAATGTGAGGTTACACCTGAATGATGATCGACTCTGCCGGCCTCAGCCCACAACCAATGGGGAGTCGAGTTAGGGGCGTGGCCCTGGGGCCGTAGAGTGGGCTCTGGAAGGTTCCGGGGATGTGGCTGAGGATTGGCTGCGAGGCATCACGTGGGCCAGGGATTAAAAGGGGCGGAGACGGACAGCACGTGGTCAGAGCTTGGAGGAACGAAGGTGGAAGCCACGTGGCGGGTGCCGTGGTCCGGAGCCTGCCACGTGGCGGGCCGCGGCAGTCTCTCTCTCTCCCTCTTACGCTGTCTGCCAACAGCGTGAAGGAGCCATGGAGCAGAGGAACGAGCATAGTGAGGGCTGTGAAAGAAACTTAATGAAGAATACTGAATTCCAGACGTTGTCCCAACGACCTTAATTACAATAGTATGTTCTATTGTTATGATTACTTTGTTATATTCTTAGTTCCTGTTTTATTAAGCTTGTTTACCCAGACTAATGACTGGGTGACTAGTTGGGTACGGTCAGGGCGAGGGCTGATGCCCTGGGTGGCTAGTTGGGTACGGCAAGGGGCTGGTACTAGTCACTGGGTGGCTAGTACCGGTATGGTCAGGGCGAGTACGCCGATGACGATCGAAGCTTCACACGTCCCCAGACTGCGCGTGCCTCCTTGCTCGCTGCATCGTGCGGCCTCTCTCAGGACGCTTGGCCTGTGCTTCCGTGGTCTCAGAAGGGCCCCCCCCCAATCCCGTCTCCCCGGCCACGCAGGGTCACGCGCACAAATTCACTCGGCGCTTCGGCTTGGCTATGACGAGACGTTCAACCTTTATTGTTCAGGGGGACGATGGACGGACGCGACGTGCGCACGCATCATCTCAGTGGGACGTGAACATTTTTGTTTTGTGTTTAGTATTGTGGAGTGGGGTGGGGGGGGGGGGTTGCGTTGGCGCGGTCGCCAGTTCCGTGTGCCACGCCAGCGGCTACAGACGCAGCCAATACATGGCACTGCGAATGCGGTTGTAGTCGGGCAGCTGCTCGATGGGACCTGCAGGCATCGGGGAAGGATGGGAAAGATGAAGCACACGGTTACAGAACGTTAACGGTCTCAACTTTGAGCGCGCCGTCTCCGCCACTACCACACAGAATCCACTGTGTCGGTGGCAGAGGTCGCAAACGGGTTTTGATTCCTTACCCGTACCCGGTCGCACCAGGGTCGCAAATGGGTACCCGTACCAGTACCCTACCCGATACCCGGCTACCCGTACCCGGCCGGGTACGGGTACCCGATTGCGACCTCTGGGATGAAGCCATGTTGCAGGCGTGGGTGGGTTGATTCTAGGAACTTGAATTGTGAGAAGAGACAAGACGTTGGGAAATGAGTGACAAACAGTTACTCACTAGTGACTCAAGGCCTACCCGTACCCGTACCCGGCCAGGTACGGGTAGCCGGGTATCGGGTAGGGTACGGGTACCGGATACCCGATCGCGACCTCTGGTCGGTGGGGCTCTGTGTCTGGGTGGAGCTGAGTGTGGGTGGAGCTGAGTGTGGGTGGAGCTGAGTGTGGGTGGAGCTGTGTATGGGTGGAGCTGTGTGTGGGTGGAGCTGTGTGTGGGTGGAGCTGTGTGTGGGTGGAGCTGTGTGTGGGTGGAGCTGTGTGTGGGTGGAGCTGTGTGTGGGTGGAGCTGTGTGTGGGTGGAGCTGAGTGTGGGTGGAGCTGTGTGTGGGTGGAGCTGTGTGTGGGTGGAGCTGTGTGTGGGTGGAGCTGAGTGTGGGTGGAGCTGTGTGTGGGTGGAGCTGTGTGTGGGTGGAGCTGTGTGTGGGTGGAGCTGTGTGTGGGTGGAGCTGAGTGTGGGTGGAGCTGTGTGTGGGTGGAGCTGTGTCTGGGTGGAGCTGTGTCTGGGTGGAGCTGTGTGTGGGTGGAGCTGTGTCTGGGTGGAGCTGAGTGTGGGTGGAGCTGTGTGTGAGTGGAGCTGTGTGTGGAGCTGTGTGTGGGTGGAGCTGTGTGTGGGTGGAGCTGAGTGTGGGTGGCGCTGAGTGTGGGTGGAGCTGAGTGTGTGTGGAGCTGAGTGTGGGTGGAGCTGTGTGTGGGTGGAGCTGAGTGTGGGTGGAGCTGAGTGTGGGTGGAGCTGTGTGTGGGTGGAGCTGTGTGTGTGTGGAGCTGAGTGTGGGTGGGTGGAGCTGTGTGTGGGTGGGGCTGAGTGTGGGTGGAGCTGAGTGTGGGTGGAGCTGAGTGTGTGTGGAGCTGAGTGTGGGTGGAGCTGTGTGTGGGTGGAGCCGAGTGTGGGTGGAGCCGAGTGTGGGTGGAGCTGTGTGTGGGTGGAGCTGAGTGTGGGTGGAGCTGTGTGTGGGTGGGTGGAGCTGTGTGTGGGTGGAGCTGAGTGTGGGTGGAGCTGTGTGTGGGTGGGGCTGAGTGTGGGTGGGGCTGAGTGTGGGTGGAGCTGAGTGTGGGTGGAGCTGAGTGTGGGTGGAGCTGAGTGTGGGTGGAGCTGAGTGTGGGTGGAGCCGTGTGTGAGTGGAGCCGAGTGTGGGTGGAGCCGAGTGTGGGTGGCGCCGAGTGTGGGTGGAGCCGAGTGTGGGTGGAGCCGTGTGTGGGTGGAGCTGAGTGTGGGTGGAGCTGAGTGTGGGTGGAGCCGAGTGTGGGTGGAGCTGTGTGTGGGTGGAGCTGTGTGTGGGTGGAGCTGTGTGTGGGTGGAGCTGAGTGTGGGTGGAGCTGAGTGTGGGTGGAGCTGTGTGTGGGTGGAGCTGAGTGTGGGTGGAGCTGTGTGTGGGTGGAGCTGTGTGTGGGTGGAGCTGAGTGTGGGTGGAGCTGTGTGTGGGTGGAGCTGAGTGTGGGTGGAGCTGTGTGTGGGTGGAGCTGTGTGTGGGTGGAGCTGAGTGTGGGTGGAGCTGAGTGTGGGTGGAGCTGTGTGTGGGTGGAGCTGTGTCTGGGTGGAGCTGAGTGTGGGTGGAGCTGTGTGTGGGTGGAGCTGTGTCTGGGTGGAGCTGAGTGTGGGTGGAGCTGTGTGTGAGTGGAGCTGTGTGTGGAGCTGTGTGTGGGTGGAGCTGTGTGTGGGTGGAGCTGAGTGTGGGTGGCGCTGAGTGTGGGTGGAGCTGAGTGTGTGTGGAGCTGTGTGTGGGTGGAGCTGAGTGTGGGTGGAGCTGTGTGTGGGTGGAGCTGAGTGTGGGTGGAGCTGAGTGTGGGTGGAGCTGTGTGTGGGTGGAGCTGTGTGTGTGTGGAGCTGAGTGTGGGTGGGTGGAGCTGTGTGTGGGTGGGGCTGAGTGTGGGTGGAGCTGAGTGTGGGTGGAGCTGAGTGTGTGTGGAGCTGAGTGTGGGTGGAGCCGAGTGTGGGTGGAGCCGAGTGTGGGTGGAGCCGAGTGTGGGTGGAGCCGAGTGTGGGTGGAGCTGAGTGTGGGTGGAGCTGTGTGTGTGTGGAGCTGAGTGTGGGTGGGTGGAGCTGTGTGTGGGTGGAGCTGAGTGTGGGTGGAGCTGTGTGTGGGTGGGGCTGAGTGTGGGTGGGGCTGAGTGTGGGTGGAGCTGAGTGTGGGTGGAGCTGAGTGTGGGTGGAGCTGAGTGTGGGTGGAGCTGAGTGTGGGTGGAGCCGTGTGTGAGTGGAGCCGAGTGTGGGTGGAGCCGAGTGTGGGTGGCGCCGAGTGTGGGTGGAGCCGAGTGTGGGTGGAGCCGTGTGTGGGTGGAGCCGAGTGTGGGTGGAGCTGAGTGTGGGTGGAGCCGAGTGTGGGTGGAGCTGTGTGTGGGTGGAGCTGTGTGTGGGTGGAGCTGTGTGTGGGTGGAGCTGTGTGTGGGTGGAGCTGTGTGTGAGTGGAGCTGTGTGTGGGTGGAGCTGTGTGTGGGTGGAGCTGAGTGTGGGTGGAGCTGTGTGTGGGTGGAGCTGTGTGTGGGTGGAGCTGTGTGTGGAGCTGAGTGTGGGTGGAGCTGAGTGTGGGTGGAGCTGAGTGTGGGTGGAGCTGAGTGTGGGTGGAGCTGTGTGTGGGTGGAGCTGTGTATGGGTGGAGCTGTGTGTGGGTGGAGCTGTGTGTGGGTGGAGCTGTGTGTGGGTGGAGCTGTGTGTGGGTGGAGCTGTGTGTGGGTGGAGCTGTGTGTGGGTGGAGCTGTGTGTGGGTGGAGCTGAGTGTGGGTGGAGCTGAGTGTGGGTGGAGCTGTGTGTGGGTGGAGCTGTGTGTGGGTGGAGCTGAGTGTGGGTGGAGCTGTGTGTGGGTGGGGAGCTGAGTGTGGGTGGAGCTGTGTGTGGGTGGAGCTGTGTGTGGGTGGAGCTGAGTGTGGGTGGAGCTGTGTGTGGGTGGAGCTGTGTCTGGGTGGAGCTGTGTCTGGGTGGAGCTGTGTGTGGGTGGAGCTGTGTCTGGGTGGAGCTGAGTGTGGGTGGAGCTGTGTGTGAGTGGAGCTGTGTGTGGAGCTGTGTGTGGGTGGAGCTGTGTGTGGGTGGAGCTGAGTGTGGGTGGAGCTGTGTGTGGGTGGAGCTGTGTGTGGGTGGAGCTGAGTGTGGGTGGAGCTGTGTGTGGGTGGAGCTGTGTCTGGGTAGAGCTGAGTGTGGGTGGAGCTGTGTGTGGGTGGAGCTGTGTCTGGGTGGAGCTGAGTGTGGGTGGAGCTGTGTGTGAGTGGAGCTGTGTGTGGAGCTGTGTGTGGGTGGAGCTGTGTGTGGGTGGAGCTGAGTGTGGGTGGCGCTGAGTGTGGGTGGAGCTGAGTGTGTGTGGAGCTGAGTGTGGGTGGAGCTGTGTGTGGGTGGAGCTGAGTGTGGGTGGAGCTGTGTGTGGGTGGAGCTGAGTGTGGGTGGAGCTGAGTGTGGGTGGAGCTGTGTGTGGGTGGAGCTGTGTGTGTGTGGAGCTGAGTGTGGGTGGGTGGAGCTGTGTGTGGGTGGGGCTGAGTGTGGGTGGAGCTGAGTGTGGGTGGAGCTGAGTGTGTGTGGAGCTGAGTGTGGGTGGAGCTGTGTGTGGGTGGAGCCGAGTGTGGGTGGAGCCGAGTGTGGGTGGAGCTGTGTGTGGGTGGAGCTGAGTGTGGGTGGAGCTGTGTGTGTGTGGAGCTGAGTGTGGGTGGGTGGAGCTGTGTGTGGGTGGAGCTGAGTGTGGGTGGAGCTGTGTGTGGGTGGGGCTGAGTGTGGGTGGGGCTGAGTGTGGGTGGAGCTGAGTGTGGGTGGAGCTGAGTGTGGGTGGAGCTGAGTGTGGGTGGAGCTGAGTGTGGGTGGAGCCGTGTGTGAGTGGAGCCGAGTGTGGGTGGAGCCGAGTGTGGGTGGCGCCGAGTGTGGGTGGAGCCGAGTGTGGGTGGAGCCGTGTGTGGGTGGAGCTGAGTGTGGGTGGAGCTGAGTGTGGGTGGAGCCGAGTGTGGGTGGAGCTGTGTGTGGGTGGAGCTGTGTGTGGGTGGAGCTGTGTGTGGGTGGAGCTGAGTGTGGGTGGAGCTGAGTGTGGGTGGAGCTGTGTGTGGGTGGAGCTGAGTGTGGGTGGAGCTGTGTGTGGGTGGAGCTGAGTGTGGGTGGAGCTGAGAGATGGTGGAGCTGAGTGTGGGTGGAGCTGTGTGTGGGTGGAGCTGAGTGTGGGTGGAGCTGAGTGTGGGTGGAGCTGTGTGTGGGTGGGGCTGTGTGTGGGTGGAGCTGAGTGTGGGTGGAGCTGAGTGTGGGTGGAGCTGAGTGTGGGTGGAGCTGAGTGTGGATGGAGCTGTGTGTGGGTGGAGCTGAGTGTGTGGGTGGGGCTGAGTGTGTGGGTGGAGCTGAGTGTGGGTGGAGCTGAGTGTGGGTGGAGCTGTGTGTGGGTGGGGCTGTGTGTGAGTTTAGTCATGAGCGTGGATCCCCCAGGCTGACTGACCGACGGCGGCAACGGCCGGGCACTTGTCGTAGATGTAGTGGGAGCAGACCCTGCGCAGAACCTTGGAATCCACAGCCTAGACACGCAGTACATACGCACACACACACACCGTGTTACACACACACAGACGCATGACATGCACGGCCACACACCACGGAACACACGAGCCTCGAATAACACACACACATCACGCTACTCACACGCACACCGTCATACACACACACGCACCGTCTTACACACACACACGCACACCGTCTTACACACACACGTACGCACCGTGTTACGCACACATTGTCACGAACGTGTTCCTCGTAATACCACACACACAATCTACGGATGCACCAAGCGACATGCACACTAACACAGCTCAGCTGTAGCGTGTTTGCAGCTTGTTGCGGAGGTCCAAGGTAGAAACCTGGCAGGCTGCCCTGGCCGATTGTACGGCGTTAACCGTAAATACACACCGATGCCCACTGGCATGCTGGTGCCGAATCACATTGCGCAGCACATTGGGGGTTACCCTCCAAATGTTTGAGATGTCATGGAAGGCAAATTTGAGTTGCCGAGGCATTTAGGCGAGCGCCATGTGAATGCAATGATGATTATGAGATCGTCATCTTGGAGTTGTCCCGGAACTGTACTCGGAGCCAACGGGGGGGGGGTGCAAGTATTGGGGAGTAATGTGGTCTCATTCACAGAGGCCACAGCGAGGCCACAGCGAGGCCTGCGGCTTCACGGGGATCAGCGCGAGCGCCCACGTACGTCGATTCGCGCCTCCAGCTCGGGCAGGGGAATGCGCCGCCCGTAGCAGAGCATCTGCCGCCCGATATCCTCGCAGATCGGAGTGGAACCTGGGTGTCGCACGCGGGCGCCACACACAGACGACGGTGTGAGAACCACGACCCCCGCCGGCCACCCCCACCACCAACGAATGCCGGGCAAGAGCCAGCACCGCGCCATCAATGCCGGGCGGTGGCCGATGGATAGTCGGGTAGGATTAGTGCGTGGTTAGCTACAGTGATTCGCGATATGCCCATAGGTTGGCTAGTTGTCTAGGGTTAGTACTCGTGGCTGGTTGGCTAGATTTGTATGTTTACAGGGAGGGATAGCACTACAGGCTGGTTGGCTCGAGATGAGGTCAACATTGGCTGATGAGGAGTTGGGCCAGCATCCGGCTGTTGGAGAGCATCACCTGTGAAGGCCGGTACGGCACATGATGGGGTGGGTGGCCAGCAGTATGCCTGGCAGTCTTCGTCTCCCCAGTGCTGATGTTTACACTCCGCACAAGATACTCATTTGAGGCCGAGCCTACCTAGGGGAGGACTTGGACTTCTTCAGATAACCGTCACTGGTGTTGGCTGCGAGCGGGAATCGAACCCGGGCTGCTGGGATCGTAGTGCAGCGCTCTAATCGCCGTCCTTACCACTGCTCGCTCGGCTACAGCACTAACGACAACACGCACACGCTCACAGGCACGCACCATCGAGCTGCAGCAGCATGTTGGTCTTGAGGAGGTTTTTGGCGCGAGTCACCTCACCGTCGGTCACGGACGTGCACAGGCGCATCCTGCAGGGCGAGATACACGGCACTGAGACACGGGACGGTGGTGACACAAAGCACAGTGGTGACACACGACATGGTGGTAAGACATTGCACGGTGGTGACACATGACATGGTGGTGATACACGGCACGGTGGTGATACACGGCACGGAGACACGGCACGGTGGTGGGAAGTTGGAGGAGCTGAAAGGGGTCGTTGGATGGCAGAGAACAGAGGACGGAGAAGACGTCGCATACGCACCACTCGGCCTGCACCCAGTGGAGCGTCTCCTCGATGCCCATGGAGTCGCACACCATGTACGTGCCCCAGAGCCCCGTGTCAGAGTAGCACGTGTTGAACGACTGGTAGCTGTGGCAGACGCTCTTCTGCGCCAAAGTCTGCGCCAGCTTGCTCGACAGGTTCTGCCAAGGAGTGGGGCGCAAGAAAACAGTGGGCGGGCCGTCCACACGGCTGACTCGACAGCTCCACAAGCAGCGCGCGGCTGAACGCGCACGGGACCGCACACACGGCTGTAAACACAAGATAGCTGGAGATGCACGCAGGCAGCTGCACGCACACAGCTGTAGGCATACAGACAGCTGAAGACACACAGCACACACACACCTGTACAGAGACAAAGACAGTTGTAGACACACACTCGCACACTACACACAGGCAGCTGGAGACAGACGCACACGCAGAGAGCTGTACACACAGGCAGCTACACACACACAGGCAGTTGTACACACACAGACAGCTACACACACACAGGCAACTGTACACACACACAGGCAGCTACACACACACAGGCAGCTGTACACACACAGACAGCTACACACACACACAGGCAGCAGTAGGCATACAGAGCGGTGGGAGTGTGACTCACGGCGCCGCCCCCGTAGGAGCGATCCCAGTTGCCGATGAGCGTGTTGGCCACCATGAGGGGGATGGTGTCGGCCTCGGGCCAGCCAACGCTCTCCACGGCCAGCGCCACGTGAGCCAGGGGCATCTTGTCGTCGCGCACCAGGATCTGCGCCGCACGCATACGGCCACGTCAGGAAGGGCGCACCACTGGCTAGGGCAGGCATCGCCACGGCCGCCCTCGCACGGCACACACGGGGGGGTCGCGGGTTCATCACGGGGGGACCTCGGGGTCATCGTGCCGGGTGATCACGGGGGGTCATTGCGGGGGGGGGGGGGGGGTCCCGGAGTCGCACCTCGCTGCCGGTGAAGCGGCACATGGGCAGCACGGGCACCTTGTCCCCCTCGTACTGGAAGGGAAGGTTGCCCAGGTGCTTCTGGGCCAACTGCACCAGCTCTTCGTGGCGGACGCCTGCATGCGACGCAGAGACGCACAGCGGCATGCGCAGAGACGTACACGCACACACGCGGAGAAATGTGTAAGAATACAAACACAGAAACAAAAATCAAGCACCCATGAAAGTGGTGGTTTATTTCCACCACTAACACTCGACCATTCCTCACTTAAAAAGATCTTGACTGAATTTAACATTCTTGTGTGCGCGTAACTGTGTGCGTGTGTGCATTCAAGTGTGTGCAAGTATGCATGTGTATCAAAGTGTGTGTAAGTATGCGTGTGTGTGCAAGTATGCGCATGTGTGTAAGTGTGCGCGTGTGCGTGTGCGAAAGTGTGTGTGCGTGTGTGTGCAAGTGTGCGTGTGTGCGCAAGTGTGCGTGTGTGTGCAAGTGTGCGCGTGTGTGTGCAAGTGTGCGTGTGTGTGCAAGTGTGCGTGCGCGTGTGTGTAAGTGTGCGTGTGTAAGTGTGCGCGTGTGTGCAAGTGTGCGCGTGTGTGCAAGTGTGCGCGTGTGTGCAAGTGTGCGCGTGTGTGTGCAAGTGTGCGCGTGTGTGCGTGCAAGTGTGCGCGTGTGTGTGCAAGTGTGCGTGTGTGTGCAAGTGTGCGTGTGTGTGCGTGTGTGCAAGTGTGCGTGTGTAAGTGTGCGCGTGTGTGCGTGTGCGTGCAAGTGTGCGTGTGTGTGCAAGTGTGCGTGTGTGTGCAAGTGTGCGTGTGTGTGCGTGTGCGTGCAAGTGTGCGCGTGTGTGCAAGTGTGCGCATCCGTGTTCGTACCTCCTGCGGCCGACAGCACCATGCGGGGCCCCTTGTAGTGGGTGCTGATGTAGTCGACCAGGTCTCCGCGCGCAATCGACCTGCACACGCCGCATGCGCCCACACCCGGCCATCAGCGCCGGCTCGTTTCACGTGGAGGCACGACCTCCGTGCCCCACGGATAAACGCGGCGCCGCTCTTGGGCGCTCGCATTGGCCGAGCACAAATACAAAAACGCGCTTAATCTACGCGGGACAACATAATTATATCTATGGGACCATTTGAACATCACGACAGCTGTATTATTCTTCACCTGAAGACGGCTGCTTGCGTTGTAGCCGAAACGTCGTGATAATTATTTTATTATGTTTTATTTTTATTATTTTATTACTTCCCTTCTACGTGACTTTACCGAAAGAACCAAGAAGCTGTATTATTGCCGCAAAGGGTTAGGCCTACTCCTTTTTCACCGTAATTATAACGGACCTCGGCTCGGCTCTAACCATACGCGAGCGAGGCGGGAGAGGCGGTAGCGCGTACTTTATGTTTTTCGTGGGCCCCAGGATGGTCCTGCCGAGCGCGGTGCCCTGGTAGGCGGTGGCGTGGAGGTAGTCGAACACCACCTCCTGCATGTTGGTCTCCACCTCCTGCATCTCGCGCAGGATCACCCCGCGCTCGCGCTCCATCTCCGCCTCGCCCAACGTGCTGTTCTGAATGATGTCCGCCAGGATCTCCACAGCTGGAGGCGCACGCGGTCACACACACATGCAGTCACAAAGACAAAGATCCCCCCCTATAGACTTAACAGACTGTTGGGGCAAGTGGTGTTAAGCAAGCACATATGCAGGCCGGCATGGCACACGAGGGGGTGGGTGGCCAGCACAACGCCAAACCACCTTCGATGGCAGACAGCTCAAGCGTGTACACGGGTCGGAGGAGCGCGGCGTCACACTCGTGTAAATGTGCTTGCTAAGGCGGTTCATAGGTCACTGGGTTCACAACGAAGAGCCCTAACCACAGCGCCACTTCTCCACCCGCACCAGGACACGGGCTGCCTGGTGCGAGCCCAGCACCAGGCCCGGCTGCGGCTACTCTCGGACAACGAGGGCCAGCAGAGCTATTGTGTGGGGGCCACCGTGACAATGATGTTGCACCGAGGAGGAGAGTGAACTTGGGTGGTGCGGGGACCACCCTGGCGCAGCGCACTCACCTTTGGGCAGGTCCTGTGCGAAGGCCTTGGCGAAGTAGACGGTCTGCTCACGCGACGTGTAGGCATTGAGGTGAGCGCCCATGTTCTCAATCTCCAGCTCCAGGTCGAGCTGGGAGCGCTTCTTCGTGCCCTATCCACGTACACATTCATGCACACACGCGCAGGCACATAAACACGCGCAGGCAAACAAAGACAAAGATCCCCCGTGTAGCCTTTAACAGACTTTTGGGGCAAGTGCTGTTGGCGAGCAACTATGAAGGCCGGCATAGCACGACACGGGATGGGTAGCTAATCCATACCCGGCCGCCTCCGTCTATCCGGTGCTGATGTTTACACATCGCACCAGGTAATCATTTTAGGTTGCGTTTACCTAAGGCAGACAGAGCACTGGCTCCAATACTCACCATTGTTTTTGTTTATGACCAGGAATCTACCTCTGGTCGTTGGGTTCGCAGCAGTGTGCTTAGCACTACACTCCCACATCCCAGACACAACACACACACCCGCACGCAGGCACAGACAGACAGACAATGGGAATGAGCCATAGCAGAGCCCTGCGGTGGTTGTGGGAGGA
The DNA here is from genome assembly GCF_964198595.1 of Lampetra fluviatilis. Lineage (NCBI taxonomy): Eukaryota > Metazoa > Chordata > Hyperoartia > Petromyzontiformes > Petromyzontidae > Lampetra > Lampetra fluviatilis. Next base: position 7,309,022 of record NC_136314.1, read on the forward strand.
AGGGGAAGGCGTGGGGGTCAGGGCGCTCACGCTAGGTCACGTGACCACTCGCACCTTGAAGGCCATGTGCTCCAGGAAGTGGGCGGTCCCGTTGTTCTTCTCGTTCTCGTAGCGGCTGCCGGCGTCGATCCACAGCCCCACCTGCTCACTCCGCACATGGCGAGATGTTATCTCCCTCGCCTGGTATGCAGGAGGTCGTGGGTTCGACCCCCACCCTGATACCTGTATATTTGGAATTTGCATGGTTCTCCCCGTGGTCGCGTACATTTTTCTCCAGTTTTTCCCTCCACATTTTGAAACGTGCATTTGGCTGGTTTAGATTGCCATGTGATAAGTCACTTTGTTGAGCGATCATTTGTGGTCAGGTCGCATCTGAAAAAGCGAAGTAGGCTTTACCTGATATATAAAATAAACTAGATTTAAAGTATTTAACCAGAGCCTCCTCACAAGCACAGCCCTGATAACAGGCAACTCTAGTGTCGTAGGGCTCAATAGGTATTTAAATTACCCTTTGTTGGCTGTCATTGCAAGCACGACACAGAGGCGTTGTTTCTCTGTGTGCCTATGTGTGTGTTTCTCTGTGTCTGTGTTATCACTCTCTGCTTGTGTGTCTTTCTATGTGTCTCCGTGTCTGTGTTTTGTCTCTCTCTCAAATTTAGCAATTTTTGGAAGAACGTAATCAACCATGTAGGGTGTTGACTGTTACGTTAACCGACTCTCTGTGTTGTATTGCATTGTATTTCTAAGTTTACTAGGTTTGTTTTCTCTCTCATTTGTACCTGATGATGATTGCTTGTGTTGCAATCGAAACGTCGTATGCTATTATTTAATAAATTTTCTTTCTACGTGACTTTACAGAAAGAACCAAAGAGTAATTCCTGCAGTCACGAAAGCCCCAAATCAAGTTTTTAGCACCACTCCTGTAATTCAAAGGGCCTCTTATTGTGACAGAAGTGACTAAGTGTTCTAGAATTTGAAACACGGTTCAAAATATTCCCCATAGTACCCGATTAGCCGCAAAGTGATTGATAAATATAATGCGGGCTGTTTTAAAGTGGGAGGCCTCGTGTGGTCATGGGCCGTGTTTGTCCGATGGGCCGTAGGTTCCCCATCCCTGACTCAAGTAAAATACGACCCAGATGGTGACTGTGCTGTGCCCTTTTGTGATAGTAATGCCAAGGAGGTGAGGGTGGTGGGTGGTAAGGGGTGTGTGGTGGAGGGTGGGCAGCAATAACATCCATTGCCCCACCGGTCTGTTGAAGGTTACACAGAGGATCTGTCTTTGGGGGCAAGGGTAATGTGAGGGGTAAGTGTAAGAGTGGTGGGTGGTGTGGGTGGTGGGGGTGGTGAGGCTATCACTTACCGTGCACGTGTGTAGGCCCGAGTTCTCGGAGGCCACACGGAGGCCATTGTCGAGTGTGGACACCTGCGTCTCAGGGATGTTGAGCAGCGCCTGTGCGTAGCCCACATCACCCACGGTGCTCATGCAGCGACTCACCCGCCATGGCGCCTGCATCGGTCAACAACAGCGGAAAGCCGCTCTCATCAAATCAAGTTAAAAAAAACATCGCAAACGGCACGGCGAGAGCCGAGAAGTGTCCCCCCCGGGGCGGCGCGCGAGCCGAGCTCGGGACCGTGCTGGACGGGGGGACGACGACGACGGTGGGTGGTTCAATGATTGAGACAAAGGGAGACGTGTCAGCAGGTGGAAGAGACAAACAATAACGGGAGATAACGAATACAGGCGGGAGACGAGGGGACACCGATGGGCGATGGGTGGGGGACACACCGGACAGATGGGAGACGATTTGAGACGTCAGGGAGACAGGAGACAATTGAAGATACAGGGTCATGTAAAAAGTCAAGAGACACGTGGCAGACAGACAAGTAGAGACACAAGGTCAGATGGGAAACAGGAAGGGGAGATATGGCAGACAGTAGACAATAGGAGACATACCGGTAAAAGGGAAGACAATACGATGCATAGGGCAGACAAATATAAGAGGAAAAAGATGCAAGGTCAGATGGAGTATGACAAGGTGAGACATGGGGCAGGATGCTACATACAAGGGGGGTCCCAGGGGGTGGGGTCAGACGCAGGATAGAGACAAAATTAGATGGGAAACAGGAGGGGAGACGGCACAGGTGGAAGGGACAAGGGGTGTACAGGTTCCAGGAGACACAAGGTCAGCCTGCAGACAAGGGGATGGAAGGTGACAGGTAGGAGACCACAAGGGGAGACGCAGAGCAAGGCGAGGTCAGATGGGAGAGACAATTTCAGCGCCACTACGTGGTTCTTATTTTATCGACCCGGCCTCACTTTTGCACGAACGCATCTGATGACCGCTGGGAGACACTGGGACGCTTACGAAGCGGCAATTGCGAATCCCACACAAGCCAGCCGGCGTTTATTCATCCTGACGCGCACAACAACCAAGCGACTAGCAAATCTGCGCGATAACAAAAAAATAACCCACAGAAATCTCACAACTCACTTTCCTCCTTCACTCGAGGAAAGCCGCTCTCGTCAAATCAAGTCAAACAAACACCGCAAACGTCACGGCCAGAGCCGAGAAGTGTTACCCCCGGGGGGGGAGGGGGGGGGCACGCGAACACGCGAGCCGAGCTCGGGGGACCGTCATGCTGCTGCGGCTGCTGCTGCGGCTGCTGCTGCGGCTGCTGCTGCGGCTGCTGCTGCGGCTGCTGCTGCGGCTGCTGCTGCGGCTGCTGCTGCGGCTGCTGCTGCGGCTGCTGCTGCGGCTGCTGCTGCGGCTGCTGCTGCGGCTGCTGCTGCGGCTGCTGCTGCGGCTGCTGCTGCGGCTGCTGCTGCGGATGCTGCTGCTGCGGCTGCTGCTGCTGCGGCTGCTGCTGCTGCGGCTGCTGCTGCTGCTGCGGCTGCTGCTGCGGCTGCTGCTGCTGCTGCGGCTGCTGCTGCGGCTGCTGCGGCTGCTGCTACGGCTGCTGTGGCTGCTGCTGCTGCTACTGCTGCTGCTGCGGCTGCTGCTGCTGCGGCTGCTGCTGCTGCGGCTGCTGCGGCTGCTGCGGCTGCTGCTACGGCTGCTGCGGCTGCTGCTACGGCTGCTGCGGCTGCTGCTGCTGCGGCTGCTGCTACGGCTGCTGCTACGGCTGCTGCGGCTGCTGCTGCTGCTACTGCTGCTGCTGCTGCGGCTGCTGCGGCTGCTGCTGCTGCGGCTGCTGCTGCGGCTGCTGCGGCTGCTGCTACGGCTGCTGCGGCTACTGCTGCTGCTGCGGCTGCTGCTGCTGCGGCTGCTGCTGCGGCTGCTGCGGCTGCTGCTACGGCTGCTGCGGCTACTGCTGCTGCTGCGGCTGCTGCTGCTGCGGCTGCTGCTGCTGCTGCTGCGGCTGCTGCTGCTGCGGCTGCTGCGGATGCTGCTACGGCTACGGCCTCGCTGTAACGCAGAGGCCGCGTGCGACGAACGCCGCTCTCTGCTGCTGCCTCGGCACATCCCACTGGGACTTTTGCACAGAGCGTTGGTGTGCAGTGCTTTTTGTAAGATTTTTGCTGTTTTTTCCTGGATTTTTCTGTTTGGCATAGTCACTTTAAGATGAGTTATGCGCCTTTTGGCGTCATCTGGTCCAACACCATGTGAGACTAGGCTCTAAGGAAAGCTGTCTCGGGTGTGGACCAATCAACTTCAAGGACAGTGCACATTATCAGAGTTGTGTTTTTTGTTTGCATTATGACCGCAGGTATTGTGGTCTATGCAAACATGACTCCTTGTAAAAAAAGGTGTCAGTTTTGTTGCCAGATGAAAGGGTAAAAAAACAATTATCACTTTAAGATTCATCTTCTTGGTTCTGTCGGGGAGACAGCGTCATTCAGACGCTGTCTCCCCTAGAGACCTGATCTTCACCTGAGGACGGCTGCTTGCGTTGTGGCCGAAACGTCGTGAGAATTATTTTATTATGTTTTATTTGTATTATTTTATTATTTCCCTTCTACGTGACTTTACCGAAAGAACCAAGAAGATGAATCCCTGCAGTCACGAAAGCTTTACATCGAAAAAAAAGATGATGATGTTGATGATGATAATGTTGATGATGATGATGTTAATGATGTTGATGTTAATGATGATGATGATGTTGATGATGATGTGAATGACGCTGTCTTCACGACAGACCTGTTCTTCACCTGAGGATGGCTGCTTGCGTTGTGGCCGAAACGTCGTGAGAATTTATTTTATTATGTTTTATTTTTTATTATTTTATTATTTCCCTTCTACGTGACTTTACCGAAAGAACCAAGAAGATGAATCCCTGCAGTCACGAAAGCTTTACATCGAAATCACTTTAAGATGTTTTCTTGTTCGTGTTTCTTGTTCGTTGCGGTTGCACCCGATTCAAGAGCCGACAACTCAACAGGGTTTTAACTAATAAATGAAACTAAAAAACAACTGAAACGTCTCCCACCGTGGCCCAAATCCCCGATACCGCCGCGCGGCCTAGCGAGCCCTGCGTGGGACTAGCGTCCCCGTGACCTCGACGCCGCGCGCTTCGCAGGAGATGGCGCGTGGCCTCCCCCCCACCGCCGCCGCGATTAAGTCGGAGCGGCTTGACGAGGGGGTGACGAAGGTGGACGATGAGGAGGAGAATGAGGAGGGTGGACGAGGGAGCGACTCACCCGAGTGGCGCGACGGGTAACGCCGCGCAGAGCCCGAGACAGACACAGCGACGCCATCGTTGGATCGAATCGAAGTGCGAGAATCGTCGCGTCAATTACGCCACGAAACGATTCCTTTGCGTCAATGCTATTCGCGTGTAATCGATTCGATAATTGTGGGCGAGACGACCCCGGGACATTGAGACGGGACCTGACACGGAGAATCGATTCAAATGGTTCGATAAGTGCCGTTGGATCGAATCGATTGCAAGGTCGGGGGTTTGACACGTGGGTGTGGATCGATACAGTTGCGTAGTCGATTAATAGATTCCCACTATATTTATCTTGTCGGAATCCGATGAGCCATGAAGCTCTTTGTCACAGATGTGTCACAGACTGAACAGTCGGTCAGCAAGTTAGAACAACAACCAATACAAACAAACGACACAAGTGCAACATCGAGAAAAGGAACTCACTGAAACATAAACAAATAAAGTGCACAAGCACAAATTGCTCAAGTAACATACTGTACATTCCTGTAGATTTGTCAACACAAATAATGAAGTTGGAGACACGCTCGTGCTTGTGAGTGTGGTAGTCCACTGATGGGGGAATCAAACTTTACAGCCTCATAATACGAGGTTTGTTTTGCGTTAGATCGTGTAAATATATAAATGTGTCGTTAAAACCCGCCACCACCCGACACAGCCAACTAGTAAGTGTTGTCACGTAAACAGAACGTGCCAATTCGTCACTAGTCCAGCACACCGGTTGTGTGTTGGAGGGCAAAGCCGCACAACATTTACAATCTGAGCACGACGTTTCGCCAGGAATTGCAACCGGCATCATCAGGCGGCAGCCACTGCACACAGGATTGTAGCGAAACTACAGAATGCAATCTCCATCACGGGACCTCCTTTGCCAGTTCCAAAATATGTCTCTGGTGTGGACCAATCAGTTTCAAAGACAATGCATATATTATCAGTATGTTTTTTGTTTGCATTCCGATCACAGGCATTGTGGTTAATGCAGACATGATTCCTCGTAAAAGTTTCAGTTTCGTGTTTTAACATCTTAACAGCTGTTTTGTTTCCAGAAAAAAGGGGAAACCCTATTCTCATACAGAATGCAATGTCGAGCACCGCATCTCGTCTCGCGTGGTGGTGAAGGTGGTGGTGATGCAGCGCCTCCAGTGGCTGCAGGGGTTACACAGGCCAATCGAGTCTTAACCCGACATACACACGCAAGAGTTCAAGTTCAAGTGCATTTATTAGGTATAGCCCTGTGAGCCATTCGGCTCTTGAATCGGGTGCAACCGCAACAAACAAAAAACAAAAACATGAACAAAAAACATCTTAAAGTGAATATGTGACTAAGTGCAAACAGAAAATCCAAGAAAAGACAGCAAAATATTACAACAAAAAAAAACACCGTGCACACCAACGCTGTGTGCAAAAATTCCAGTGGGATGCAAGTCAAACAACCAACAACAACCACAAGACAACTTAGATTAAGAGACAATTCACTTCCAGTCTATACAAATAAATTGATGCACATCCCATGAGCCACACGTCCTTCTGGTAGTAGTGCATTATATCAGCAGCATCGCTTGAACACAAGCAAAACTCTGGACCGGGTTCGACATTCGATGTTTCTCATCAGCAGTGTCAGGGTGAGGGAGGGGCTTTTGTACGCAGCATGGACGGGTAGTGCCTTTTCTGTAGGATTTAATTGTTTATGTACGTGATGTTTAGATTTGTGTACAATGAATTTTAGGTGAATCTTGTAATTTTATTGTTTGTTGCGGTTGCACCCAAATCAAGAGCCGAATGGCTCACAGGGTAAATCCTGATTTAAAGCATCGTGACTGCAGGGATTCATGTTCTTGGTTCTTTCGGTAAAGTCACGTAGAAGGGAAATAATAAAATAATATAAATATAAAACAATAACAATTCTCACGACGTTTCCACTGCAACACAAGCAATCATCATCAGGTGTGAAATCCACAGCAAGAAAATTTCAAAATGTTCTTGCTGTGGATTTCACACCTTGCTGTGGATTTCACACCTTGCTGTGGATTTCACACCTGATGATGATTGCTTGTGTTGCAGTCGAAACGTTGTGAGAATTTTTATTGTTTGATATTTATATTATTTTATTATTTCCCTTCTACGTGACTTTACCGAAAGAACCAAGAATATGAATAGGGTAAATCCTAATAAATTAAACTGAAACTGAGGCTGGCTTGTACCAATGCTGCTGACCTGCCAGATGTTGCTCCTTCCGCTTGCTGACCCAGGAAAACCTCACCGAGTCCCAAGACTTGTTGTTGTTCAGGAGAGTGCTGCTACGTTTGTCGCAGTACGGGGGCGATGTTGCCGCTGCTGTGTGTGATCCCAATTGAGTCATTTGCGGGACATTTTTCAGCATTTGGGATTTTTCCACCAATACGAGTTAAGTTTTTTTTTTGTACGGAAGGAAACCGGAGGAAACCCGTTGCAGGAAAGAGGGAGAGAAAATATACAAACTCCATACGCCCGAGTCGAGAATCGAGCCCGAGAACCGAGGCGCGACTTCCACCACCCTGTCGCCCCAGATGCGACACGGCACCGTGTTGGACAGATGCCACCACTCCGATCGCTGTCAATGGAATAGCATCTGCAATGGCCCTCTCTAGCCTCTCCCCCACCCTTCCCACACCACAATTATCACCATGGTAAAGTATGGTCAAACAGCCCTCAAGGCTAACACGGTGCGGAGAAGCCTGCATCCATATACAGAGCTGTGAATTATTCTATAATTATTATTAATGATATCAGTCAAGTTATTTCTCCAGCTAGTCCCACGGCGGCTCATAATTTGAAGCAATCTCGCTGACACCGACCGAGCGTTCCTCTCCGAGGCTCGCGGTAGCCTGCGACCACTGCCCACCTCTCCACGTTGACCACGTGCTGCGTTGACCACGTGCTGCGTTGACCACGTGTTGGAGTTTGTTCGATGTGACCTCGCGGTGACCCGAGCAGAGTCACCAAGCTAGCCGGTGTCGCCCTCGCAACAATGATTCACCATTGACCTAACCCACGCAGATAGTGGGGGGTGTGCGGGGTGGCGTTCTACCAAGACGCAGATGCTGGAGTTTGACCCCAGATTCTGATGTTCACTGTGACAATGGCTTGTCTCACTGGACTGTGGACCGCGGGTCTCCCCTGCAAGTCATTGTGAACTTGCACTCGGATAGTGTTCTTGTCACCCCTGCCGTATCGACCGCAATTTGCAATCAAAGGCAACTCCTGTTTATATTTTATTCTTATATAGTCGCCTTCACTTTTGTTTTTTCACTCCAAGAGATATTCCTGTTGCCTGCCACATCCCACTTAACGCTACATCCAACGGTGCGCTCCGCTGATATGGAACTAAATAGAAAATAACAGCGTTGAGTCGAGCCAGTCGTAAAACATGTACACGTTCCTCCGCACATGCGTTTGTCCCAGGAGAGAATATCTGTTCCCCTTGGGAACAAACATTTGCACGCCTTTTGTTTTTCACATTCTACTCTTGTGTACGCCAGCAATCTGTTCAGGAGCCCGATTCCAGTGTCGAGGTCTCTGGTCACGACGAGAGGGCTTCAGCAGAGAGAGAGAGAGTTCGTGTCATTAAAGCCTTTATATTAAGTTCACTTGCTTGCTTACGACCGTGCAAATCTTTTGGTCGTTTTTTAACCCACTTCCCGTGATCCAATCGAGCTGTGCGTGACAATGTATTTTCGTGAATTTTTTTTTCCAAAATTTTACACCTTTTAGGAATTTTTTTTTATTTAATTACCAATGGCTTAATGGTGGCAGACAATCATCTGACCCATAGGTGGCAGCCATCTCAAGCCAGAGGACGAGAGGACTCTAGCCGCCCGTTTCAAAGACCAATATGGGCTGGGTTGTGGCCTATTGAACACGCATATAAAGGATTTATAGTGAAAAACTTTGTTTTTACGGGTTATTTTTTTTGCTGTTCCTCCTCCTCTGTTGATTGAGCGCAGACGACAGTGGGTTTACCGTGTGGTCCATAGTTTGAGTTGCATGGGCACAATTGCACTACTGTGGCGTGTGTCTCTAATTGTTCATTTATGAAGGAGATGCGTGCATCGACCTGGTGGTATTCTGATGTGGTCGATGGTTACACCGATGTCTTGGTGGAGGAGGAATGTCCAAGCCAAGGTGTGCAGTGTTTGGGATCGGACGCCCACGTTGTTCTGCTCTATTCTGTTCTCCGGCATTCGTTCGGGTCTGGGTGAGATTCTAGGATGGTGACATTCAATTACAACTAAAACCTTCGTGTAATACCTCTCTCCAAATGACTTTGTGAAATAACCCCCCCGCCAAACCTCCTACGCATTTCACAAGTAGTACTAATAGCATATCTGCATTTCCCATAAATATGCTAAATTCCTCTTGATATGCAAATTATTTTGTCAATGCGCCCTTCCCCCCTCCATCCCAGCTTAAATAGTCGCTCCAAGCCTGGAGTGTGTCATTCAGACTGTCTACTCAACAGACCTGCTCTCCACCTGAGGACGGCTGCTTGCGTTGTGGCCGAAACGTCGTGAGAATTATTTTATTTTGTTTTATTTTTATTATTTTATTATTTCCCTTCTACGTGACTTTACCGAAAGAACCAAGAAGACTTTGTGAAAGTTTCTCCATTTGCTTTCAGTACTGTATAGTACATTATTGCCATTTTATACTCTTTGTGTGTTGCTAACTGTGTCCTCACCAATGCAGTGCCTAACCTCTAACCCTCACCACTGGACCCTAATCACCGGACCCTAATCTTTATCGCTTAGCTTAACCCTGACGTGGGAGTACAAGTGAGCAGGTCGTGAACACACGTTCTGCCGTGGGAAAACAAATGTGGATTAATTCATCTTTGCCTGTGCCACCTTGGAGATCACATGGCAACTATAGTCTCGCTGCAGTGATCATCTGTGTTGACTGCCCTAAGCCAGGAGTAGAAATTCCTCATTCCTATGGTGGGAAATAATTCACAGGATGGCTGTTTATTTTCCACAAAGTGTTGCTGAGACTATTTGTATCGACCGCAGAGGAATGATGGGCTGAGCGGACCCCTGAGCGGAGTGTGTAAAATCGCGTCAATTCACAACCTGCTATCAGCTGATCTCTCTCATCACATCACTCAACGGCCATCGCTGGAACCACTCAATAACACTGGTCAACAACAAAAATTATTTTTTTTTGGCCTGGAATTTTGCAGCTGTTCTAGACTAATTTCAGGGTGCTGATTCCAAATCTGATCTCAGATTTGCTCTATCACATCTCATTTTTATGCTATCGGCATTCCCCATTTTCATTGATTTTACCCGAAATTAACTCTGTCACTTATGATTGCAAGTTGTTGCGAGTCAGTTACTTCTTTAGTGTTAAAATATGGTGCTGTATTTTTAGGATAGTGTGTTTATAATATCATTTTATATAGATATCCACATTTATTTAATATTTTTCTTCTGCAGTTTTTATTGAAAATGCAATATTTGATATCTCAAAAACCTGATGTGATCGACAAAAACTGATGCCAGCTTTGGAATCAGCACCCACAAATTACCTTAAAAAAACCGTTGGAATACCTTATGCCAGAAAAAGTGTGTTGACCAGTGTTATTAATCTCGATGACTGCACACAGTTGGTGTTCGTGCCCTTCTCACTGCGCAATGCCATCACAAAGACGCTGTGTGTCACAGGAGGGGGCGATGTTGCTGCGTGTGATCCCGATTGAGTAATTTGCAGGTTTTGAATTTGGCAAATTTGGACCATGACGATTCGCAGTGGATGCCCCATCCGGGAGCACGCGGCACTGTGACCTCTGTGCCATGGCTGGACAAAACTCCTTGGACGTGAGAAGACGTTTTCACTGCAGGGCTATTCTAATTTACAAGGCGACTGTCCGTAGATGTGTGCTCTATTTGTCTCCCCTGCTGTTATTACCATTTGATAATCCTAAACATTTGTGAGGCGCGTCTGATTGCCTTAGAATAGTTCTCATATTTCGCACACGATTTGGATCAAAAGCATTTGTCGTAGCTCCTCAAAAGAGTTTGGAACCACCTAGTTTCGCCTCTTGGCATCTACATTCTGCCATCGCTGTCCTCATTAATAGCTATTAAGATTTTTTATGTTGAGTATGTAATTGTGGAATGCTGTGATTCTGTCGGGAAATAAACTTCTGAATCTGATACAATGGCTCACTCGTGTTGAGTGATGTATAGGCGCAGAGTATTATTTCACGGTTAATCGGCCCACAGTATTTACTCGAGTGGCTTGCCGAATTGGAACCACAAACCTCTCCAGCAAGCGGCGAACGTGAGGGGCCACGTCACCCGGTAATGTGGCACTAACAACCCGGTAATGTGGCACTCACAACCCTGTAATGTGGCACTCACAACCCGGTAATGTGGCACTCACAACCCGGTAATATGACACTCACAACCCGGTAATGTGGCACTCACAACCCGGTAATGTGGCACTAACAGCCGCGAATGAAAGTGCGGAGCCTAGGCGAGAGAATGCAGTATCGACTGCAGTCTAGAATACAGTCTAGAAGTGTCGTACGCCACATCAATGGCTTCACTGAACGGCCGTATTGCTGCTCGCAACGCAACTCAGCCACAGTCTATAGCACCTGTTATGCACAGTGGACTCCCATCCAAGCGCTCTCCAGGCTCGCCCCTGCTTTGGTCCTGAGTTTGGCTGCTTTCCTGGCAACTCGGTCACGGGCTTACACATTGCAGTGGCGTTCAAATGAGAGAAACTCACTGAGAATAAATAATAATGGTAATACCCTCACTGCGGGAGCTGTGATTAAGAGCTGTTGGTGACAGTGAGCCGGCTAAGCCGAACTTGATTGTGACGGAGATGCTGAGTTTTCGCAGTGGGAACTCGCAAACACCTTCTCGCGCGCATTCCAGTCGCAGTGGCTTTCTCTCGCTCGAGCAAGCCAAGCTTCACCAAAGGGGTCGATTTGAGGCGCGCCAATAAAAATAACAACCACGCCTTCGAAACGTCATGTTCCACGGCGGCTAGGAGACGTTAACGACCTCGCTTGGTATACAGGAGGTCGTGGGTTCGAACCCTGACGCCTGCTGTATATTTGGAGTTTGCGTGCCTCTCTCTCTCATCATCATCATCACGGTGGCTGGGAGATTTTAACTACCTCGCCTGCTATACAGGAGGTCGTGGGTTCGATCCCGACCCTGACGCCTGCTGCTGTATATTTGGAGTTTGCGTGCCTCTCTCTCTCATCATCATCATCATCACGGTGGTTAGGAGATGTTAACTACCTCGCCTGGTATACAGGAGGCCGTGGGTTCGATCCCGACCCTGACGCCTGCTGCTGTAGATTTGGAGTTTGCGTGCCTCTCTCTTTCTCTCATCATCATCATCACGGTGGCCAGGAGATGTTAACTACCTCGCCTGGTATACAGGAGGTCGTGGGTTCGATCCCGACCCTGACGCCTGCTGCTGTATATTTGGAATTTGTGTGCCTCTCTCTCTCATCATCATCACGGTGGCTAGGAGATGTTAACTACCTCGCCTGCTATACAGGAGGTCGTGGGTTCGATCCCGACCCTGACGCCTGCTGCTGTATATTTGGAGTTTGCGTGTCTCTCTCTCTCATCATCATCATCACGGTGGCTAGGAGATGTTAACTACCTCGCCTGCTATACAGGAGGTCGTGGGTTCGATCCCGACCCTGATGCCTGCTGCTGTATATTTGGAGTTTGCGTGCCTCTCTCTCTCATCATCATCATCACGGTGGCTAGGAGATGTTAACTACCTCGCCTGCTATACAGGAGGTCGTGGGTTCGATCCCGACCCTGGCGCCTGCTGCTGTATATTTGGAGTTTGCGTGTCTCTCTCTCATCATCATCATCATCACGGTGGCTAGGAGATGTTAACAAGCCTGGTGTACAGGAGGTCGTGGGTTCGATCCCGACCCTGACGCCTGCTGCTGTAGATTTGGAGTTTGCGTGCCTCTCTCTTTCTCTCATCATCATCATCACGGTGGCTAGGAGATGTTAACTACCTCGCCTGGTATACAGGAGGTCGTGGGTTCGATCCCGACCTTGACGCCTGCTGCTGTATATTTGGAGTTTGCGTGCCTCTCTCTCTCATCATCATCATCACGGTGGCTAGGAGATGTTAACTACCTCGCCTGGTGTACAGGAGGTCGTGGGTTCGATCCCGACCCTGACGTCTGCTGCTGTATATTTGGAGTTTGCGTGTCTCTCTCTCATCATCATCATCACGGTGGCTAGGAGATGTTAACTACCTCGCCTGGTGTACAGGAGGTCGTGGGTTCGATCCCGACCCTGACGCCTGCTGCTGTATATTTGGAGTTTGCGTGTTTCTCTCCCCGTGGTTTCTCCGGCTTTTTTCCACATTTATAAACATCACGCGTCTAGGGTATTTAGCGGCTATGCATTTCCACGTAATACACCGCTTTGTTGAGTTATCATTTGCGGCCAGGTCGCTTCTGCAAAAGAGCTATATAGCTAAGAAATAGTTAATAATCGCGCTGGAGAGCAGGGCAAATGCCAGATGCGTAATTTGTTTTTCTGCTTGACTTAACCTTGATTAAAATAAAGAAATGCTTTACTCTTTCTGGCATAAATACAAGGAGGTGTTGAGATGTTGAAGCAAAAAAAAACCTATGACAAGGCATCAAGTCTGCATCAACCACACAAACTTGTGGTATAAAATGCAAGCAAATAAAAAAAATTACGCACTGTCCTTGGAAGTGATTGGCCTGCACAAGAGACGGCCTTCTTTGTGGCGTTGTCTGTCACCGGTGCTACAGAGCCAATGCCTCTAAAAGGCGACCAGTACAAGGACGATGCAAACGCCACACCACGGATGGCTCGGGATACACAGCTATAACCATCTTAATACCTGTATTTATGCCACAAAAGATAAAGCCTGTTTTTTATCATCTTGAGACAGTACTGGCAAAAAGGGTCCCATTGATTTAAAGCTTTCGTGACTGCAGGGATTCATCTTCTTGGTTCTATCGGTAAAGTCACGTAGAAGGGAAGTAATAAAATAATAAAAATAAAACATAATAAAATAATATTTTATTATGTTTATTACTTCCCTTCTACGTGACTTTACCGAAAGAACCAAGAAGAAGGGTCCCATTGACTTCGCATTGTTTGCAAATCTCTCCCCAAAATCCGTCTCCACCCACCCTCTCCTCCACGCTCCGCACGCCGCGACGCGCGGGCGAGGCCACTGCCATCCGCAGCCTCCACCGCCGCTCCGCCGGCTCTCGATCCGATCCTGGATCAGCCTCCCGGCTCCTCGTCGACTCTCCACCCCTCCCCTCGTGCTCCTCTCCTCCACTCTTGACCAGGGGGTTCTTAGCTGAACTGGCTCTACTCGGTTCAATCATTTGTACAGCCCGAGGTGTACAACTGTTCACATACTCTGTTCTGTTTTCCGATTGTGCGCTTCTAAACAAAATATTTAATAATGATAATAAAGTATTGTAGTTCGTTTCGTGAACGTATTGTGCGCTTTTTTTGTCGTTTTCATTTTGTCTGGTTGCGTTTTTTTGTGGTTAGAGAACGACCCGCGGAAGTGGATCTCACAGAGCTACGCCTCCACAATCGATTCAGGCGACCCCTGGTCCACGCAGTAGGGGACAGCACTCCCACACCAGCTCGTTATCTGCGTGACAGTCCACCCGATATTTTAAAACAATTCAGAGCTGGAATTTGGCCAGATTAAGCGCAGATCCAAATCTAACTCGCTACACGCGAATGTAATCCTCCCCTTCATCACAATTGCACTTGAGCCCACTCTCACCACGTGTCCACACTATTTCAGCGATGCCTCCCCTCATCGCTCTCGACACTGAGATGGCCTCTGCTTGCGGAGTTTGTCTCCTAGTCGATGTGCACTGATGCCTGCTTTGTTGAGGGCGATATTGGCATGCCAATTAAAGATTGATTGATGACTGACTGTGTAGTTTCAGAACGCTACTCGGTGTGTTGTTGGTGCAAGTGAAGTAGATGTCTCAGCTAGGGTGTTTAGGTCACAGTTGGACGTTGAGTTACAGAGAGACAACGTGTGTCCTTCGGTGAGTTCGGGCCGATGAGTTCAACTGAGAATTCGCGTGGGCCGTGTCCCTATCGGAAGACGCAACACGAAACACAACTCAGATGACTCCATTCGGAGGGGCAGCGGTGGCACGGTGATGAGCGCACTGCGATATAAACCTGCCACCCCGAGTTTGATTCTAAGCCACGGCTAACATCAGGGGCAAGTGATATCTGAACTAGTCCTGTTGGGTCACCCCCCCCCCACCACGCTTCACTGCTGAGATTGTGGGTGGGCACGGAGGTGTTCTGGTGCAGGGAGTGCATCGTCTCGGTCCGGTCACCAATAACTGCACAAAACAATGGTGTGCATTTACCTTGACAAATTACAGCCGTGAGAATTCATTACGTTTGTTTGATTGCCTACGACAACGTGGTCCTAATTATTCTCCACAATATGGGAGCACTGCTTTATCATCTGTGAATCCAGCAACATGAAAACAAAACAACTCCTCCCCACGTTTGCAAAACTTTTTCGGCGAACGCTTTGGGAAGAGAGGCCCCCATCCAGGGGACGATGTTTGTCACCGGTGTAATCCGCGCCGCACACGGAGAGGAGGAGGAGGAGGACACTCCGAGTCGCTTTCATTTCTGCAGATTCATTGTTGACGATCGCCGCAGCCGCCTGCGTGCGGGGTGCGCGTCTCCACTCTCCCTCCCTCCCCACGCTATCGTGCATCGGAGCGCCCGAGTGGAACGGCGAAGACGCAGCCAGCCAGCCCCCAGCGAATGTTCCGTCGGGGTCGCGGCGGGTAGGTGGAGCGCGAGTCGGCGCCAAATGGGGAGGAAAATAAAACACTGGCCCATACGCCCCGGTCCAACAACTTGTGCGGGAGGACGGTTGAGTGGAAATTACTGAGCACGTTTTGAACGGAATCAATTATTCGTAAAGCGCGCACGCGTGCACTTAATTTGCCCGGGCAGCACTAATTATTGACCAGAGGCGCGTCTTGCAGTCGCTTGGAAAATTACTTTTGAAACCACGTTTTGTTTTTACTTCATGACATAAGCTGGCTTTCTCTTGATGGTAGCCCTCGATGCTGTAGCTCGTAATCTGTCACGTGACTGCTGCTGCTGTGTGTGTCGCCGCTGTAATGACGCACCTGTAATACTGGCTCAACGAAATCAGCAACAAAAAAACTCAACTCGCTCGTCAACAACACTGAGGTCTTCAAAATATATATAATAGGCGAAATTTCTGCCAAGTTCCTTTTTCCATGTGTTCATCCCGAGTGCACTGTGCAATCTGATTAACTCCGGCAGGTAGGAGAAACATAATATCACTGCTCCATTCTCAGCAGGTAATCAGATTACTTTCATAATAAGCTATTTTGTGAGGATGAATAAAGGGGCGTTCCATAGAAATGATGATGTCAGCAGCTGATGCCCTCAGCTCACACGGGAGGGCAATCGTGGAGGTGATGCAAGCGAGGAAATAAAATCTCGTTACGTAAATTCCAAAAACTCCGGTAATCAGTAATCAGGCACTGATTCACCTCACGCACAGCATTAATAAACAGATGAGCAGGCAAGGGACAGTTGTTTCACAACCTCACCATTAGAGTGACATTTTAGTCACTCAGCCAAACAGGCAAAAGAGGCCACACTGCATGTTGGTGGGAAGTACCGGATCA
This sequence comes from Lampetra fluviatilis, assembly GCF_964198595.1. Classification (NCBI taxonomy): domain Eukaryota; kingdom Metazoa; phylum Chordata; class Hyperoartia; order Petromyzontiformes; family Petromyzontidae; genus Lampetra; species Lampetra fluviatilis. The sequence continues at coordinate 7,325,442 of NC_136314.1, forward strand.
GAAAGTTTCTTTGGAAATTAAAGGCAAAGCCACTGGAGTGCCTAGTGTGGGCATGCAACCCAAAATGAAGACCGTACAATAAACCACCGTAGTCTGCGCTCCTTTAATGGAGTAGGAACAGAAACACGACACGAACTCTCTCTCCTGAACTCCTCTCGTCTTGGCCATCAGACCTCGACATTGGCGTCTAGCTCTTGCACACATTGACATCGTGCACAAGAAAACGATTAGAATGTAGGATGATGGCCTGGAACATGAAGGTGATGAGAATGTGCTGAGACAGACTCGTGCCTGATAATTGATTTTTTACCCTTCCATCTGACAACAAAACTGACACCTTTTTTACAAGGAGTCATGTTTGCATAGACCACAATACCTGCAGTCATAATGCAAACAAAAAACATAACTCTGATTAAAAAAGGTGTCAGTTTTGTTGCCAGATAGAAGGGTAAAAAAACTATTATCATATTTTTTACTGGCAAATGAGGTTCCAATGGTGTAAAAGACTCGTGTCTGTTTACTAATTGCACGTCTGGAAGCCCAGGGTTTGAAGGCGTTGCTTACGCGAGTTAAGAAAACGGAGCCTCGATGAGACGCCTATCGCCTTGCGTCCGTCAGGGCGAGCAGCGGCGTTCTGTGTTGCCGTCCAAGTTGCGGAGTCAGCGAGGAGTGAGCGCCACGGGCGGGACTCTACGAATTCTAGATTTGAAGCTTTCGTGACTGCAAGGATTCATACTCTTAGTTTTTTCAGTAAAGCCACGTAGGTAAAAAATGAAATTAAAATTAATAAAAATAAAATAATAAAAATCACGACGTTTCGGAGGCAACACAAGTCTCCGTCATCAGGTGGGACCGTCACAGCCAGATTTGCTGTATCAAGTGGCCTCACTTGATACAGCCGTCACAGCCAGATTTGCTATATCAAGTGAGGCCACTTGAAACAGCAAATCTGGCTGTGACGGTCCCACCTGATGACGGAGACTTGTGTTGCCTCCGAAACGTCGTGATTTTTATTATTTTATTTTTTATTAATTTTAATTTCATTTTTTGCCTACGTGACTTTACCGCAAAAACTAAGAGTATGACTCGACGAATGTCTGAGACGCCGCCGGTGAACGAGCAAAGCGGCCGTTGCCCGACGACGCGTTCCGCCGTTTGGTTTTAATAGCCACGGTCGCGGTGAGTTAGACCGTCAGTAAGCCGCGAGACCAGCCCAGCCCAGCGCGAGCGCGCCGTGCTGATCAGACACAGCGCGTCGCTCCGTGGAACAACAACACGGAGTCAAGTCCGCTGCAAACCCGCGTCAGGCGGCTTAACGACGGCCCACGGGACATCTGCTGCAGGTCACTGAGTGGGGCATCTCTGGGTGGGGCACCTCTGGGTGAGGCATCTCTGGGTGGGGCATCTCTGGGTGGGGCATCTCTGAGTGGGGCATCTCTGGGTGGGGCATCTCTGAGTGGGGCATCTCTGGGTGGGGCATCTCTGGGTGGGGCATCTCTGAGTGGGGCATCTCTGGGTGGGGCACCTCTGGGTGAGGCATCTCTGGGTGGGGCATCTCTGGGTGGGGCATCTCTGAGTGGGGCATCTCTGGGTGGGGCATCTCTGAGTGGGGCATCTCTGGGTGGGGCATCTCTTGGTGGGGCATCTCTGAGTGGGGCATCTCTGGGTGGGGCATCTCTGGGTGGGGCATCTCTGAGTGGGGCATCTCTGAGTGGGGCATCTCTGGGTGAGGCATCTCTGGGTGGGGCATCTTTGGGTGGGGCATCTCTGGGTGGGGCACCTCTGGGTGGGGCATCTCTGGGTGGGGCATCTCTGAGTGGGGCATCTCTGAGTGGGGCATCTCTGAGTGGGGCATCTCTGGGCGGGGTATCTCTGAGTGGGGCATCTCTGAGTGGGGCATCTCTGGGTGGGGCATCTCTGAGTGGGGCATCTCTGGGTAGGGCATCTCTGGGTGGGGCATCTCTGAGTGGGGCATCTCTGGGTGGGGCATCTCTGAGTGGGGCATCTCTGGGTGAGGCATCTCTGAGTGGGGCATCTCTGAGTGGGGCATCTCTGAGTGGGGCATCTCTGGGTGAAGCATCTCTGGGTGGGGCATCTCTGAGTGGGGCATCTCTGAGTGGGGCATCTCTGAGTGGGGCATCTCTGAGTGGGGTATCTCTGAGTGGGGCATCTCTGAGTGGGGCATCTCTGGGTGGGGCATCTCTGAGTGGGGCATCTCTGAGTGGGGCATCTCTGGGTGGGGCATCTCTGAGTGGGGCATCTCTGGGTGGGGCATCTCTGGGTGGGGCATCTCTGAGTGGGGCATCTCTGGGTGGGGCATCTCTGAGTGGGGCATCTCTGGGTGGGGCATCTCTGAGTGGGGCATCTCTGGGTGGGGCATCTCTGGGTGGGGCATCTCTGGGTGGGGCATCTCTGGGTGGGGCATCTCTGAGTGGGGCATCTCTGGGTGGGAGCCCCATGTGAAACAGCGCTGGCAGGGCCACCGCACCAGGTTGTCGCGCGGGGTGGAAAATCATCGTGACTCCTCCCCCCCCCCATTACCACTGCCGTAAGAGACGGACAGACAGGGCTTGCACTTTAGACCTTCGTTGGGAAAACAAACTAATTAATTATGTTCTTGGTTCTTTCGGTAAAGTCACGTAGAATGGAAGTAATAAAATAATAAAAATAAAACATAATAAAATAATTCTCACGACGTTTCGGCTACGTGACTTTACCGAAAAAAACCAAGAAGATGATTGCTTGTGTTGCAGTCGAAACGTCGTGAGAATTTTTATTGTTTCATATTTATATTATTTTATTATTTCCCTTCTACGTGACTTTACCGAAAGAACCAAGAATATGAATCCCTGCAGTCACGAAAGCTTTAAATCAAAATTTCATTAATTATGGTTTATGTGCAGTCTTTGATGAGCACGCTCAAGAGAGCGCAGTGCACGAAGTGGGGCCAACACCCTGGGACTGAACGCGTCAGTGCGGGCTCTCAGTGCTCTGACGAGGCACAAGGCGAGATGCCTCTATCGTAAGCGTGAGAATATGTTTTAATTGACGTAGCAATGAATAATGATAATTTAGTAGGTTTGGTTCTTTTGCTAAAGTCACGTAGGTATAAACTAAATTAAATCACGACATTTCGGGCGCAACACAAGCGTCCGTCATCAGATGGGACAACCACAGCAAGAAACAATTGCTGAAGTGGGCAAAAGAGCTGCTGTAACAAGAGGCTACATAGGTAAGAAAAGGGGGGAGGAGCAAGGGGGGGGGAGATAGAGAGGGGGGGGGCACCTGATGATGATTGCTTGTGTTGCGCCCGAAACGTCGTGATTTATTTTATTTTTCACCTACGTGACTTTACCGATAGAACCAAAGAGTTCAATTCCCAGTGGAGTCATTCGCGGTGTCACTTTGGTGAATTTTGGCAAATTTGGGCCGTGACGCAGATGCACAATGGAACGAACCACCCGTTTGGGACGACCTCGCGGGCTCTTTCACGTCCACCGCGAAGAGAGGCGGCGCGCAGTGATCGTTAGGGTCGACCCACAGCGCCCGACCCGTCTCGCGTGCCTCGGCAACGAGGCCCGTAGCGTCCCCTCCTCGACCCCCCCCCCCCCCCCACACGGAGTTAGATGCCCACGGCTAGCCGGTCAGCCAGCCAGCCAGCCAAACAAGCTGAATGCCACTCGTGTTGGGGTTATTAATTAGCCTGTACCACACAGGCAAAACGCCAGTCATGCTGATTGGTTTTCTCGCTGCATTGTCACATGCAGTCATCAGAACGAGGAGATGCACACTGCGAGTGATGCACCCTGATGGAAAATCACGGACGGAGAGGGAGGTCCGTGGTCGCGCCTTCTGTCCTGTTTGCACACCGGTTTGATTGTGAATATAAACGTTGGTTATGGCCATTAATGAAGTCTCCTCTGTGTTATTGGACGTACCAGCTTGGTGATAAACTGTGGCTAAACTGTGGCTATGTTGGATGTAATTCATCCCAAATAGTAATTACAACAATTAATCTTCTTGGTTATTTCGGTAAAGTCACGTAGAAGGGAAATAATAAAATAATAAAAATAAAACATACAATAATTCTCACGACGTTTCGGCCACAACGCAAGCAGCCGTCCTCAGGTGAAGAACAGGTCTGCCGGAAAGACAGCGTCTGAATGAACACCACCAGGCTTGGCAGCGTATATTTAAGCTGGGTTGGAGGGGGAAGAGCGCCTTGACAAAATAATTTGCATATCAAGAGGAATTTAGCATATTTATAGGAAATGCAGATATGGGATTAGTCACTACTTGTGGAATGCGTAGGAGGTGGGCGGGGGGTTTTATTTTTATTATTTTATTATTTCCCTTCTACGTGACTTTACCGAAAGAACCAAGAAGATGAATCCCTGCAGTCACGAAAGCTTTAAATCGAAGCAACAATTAAAATAACAATAGTTTAAGCCTTGACTTACAGCTTCCGTGACTGCAGGCATTCATATTCTTTGGGTCTTTCGGTAAAGTCGCGTAGATAGGTTCAAAGAAAATAACAATAAAACTACGACGTATCTACGTGACTTTACCGAACGACCCAAATAATAGTAATAATTTAAGCCTTGTCTTAACCCAGTGCCGAATGAAGGCCTGCCTACGATGCATCGGCCACGTGGCGTTTTGACGACATTGGGGAAGGGCAGGGCCCAGCAGTGGGTCAGATCTCAAGCCAACACTGATGTTAGCCGTGGCTGGGACTCAACTCAAGTCGCTGGCTTCATAGCGCAGTGCACGCACCACTGCGTCACTGTGCCACTGCTGCGCGGCAATTGCAAATTAAAACTCACATCTTTTCAGATGTTCTTCTGTTTACATTGCAAATGTTCAAATGTTGACTGTTCGAGTGAGCCAAAGTTAGAAGCGGCCGGGGAAAGACGTCCATGGCTCCATTGGCAACGTTCCCCACAGAGGGGACATTGCCTAGGCAGTTCATCGGGGTGAGCGGTCTGCGCGGCCACCCAGCACTCCAGAGCAACCGCTTTTGTAACATTTATTTGCTTATCCAGGAGAGACACACTGAGTCATGTGGCTCGTTTTTATGAGGGTCCTGCCTCTGCTACATTTTTTTTATTTGAATCTGTTTCAACCAATCAATGACGAGTCGTGTTTATTATTCAGGCGTGGGAGGAGGAAACCGAAACACCCGGAGACAACCCACGCCTTGCGCGAGGGGGCAACACTATACTCCTGTACAGATGGAAACAGATGGCGATTAGTCCACTCGCTGAACTGCCTCCTCCTAGCGAGCCAGGGAACGGTTCCTCTTCGACGCGCAGGGGAAGGGAGCTTCACAACATCTTTGCGGTGATGGACAAAACCCTCGCTGCTGCCTCCACAGCGCTGGGTCAGAACAACCACGTGCAGCAGAGTGGCCACTGAAATGGCCGAGTACAGAGAAGTTTACAGTTGTTGTTGTTGTCGAATTTTGACAGAAGCTTTGTCGCGTGGCGCATGCAACGGACAACACTCACATCTTCTTGGTTCTTTCGGTAAAGTCACGTAGAAGGGAAATAATAAAATAACGGCTGCTTGCGTTGTAGCCGAAACGTCGTGAGAATTATTTTATTATGTTTTATTTTCATTATTTTATTATTTCCCTTCTACGTGACTTTACCGAAAGAACCAAGAAGATGAATCCCTGCAGTCACGAAAGCTTTACATCGAAATTTAACACTCACATTGTTGAGTCACAATGAGATGTGACTGACAGCGAGTGGCAGGCTTAACGTCAGGGGATTGCAGCTGAGGGGTGATGTAAAAGTCGCGAGAGAGACAGGCGTGTGACAGGGAGGTTTGTGGTCTGCCCGTCACGACGTGAATGTGAACCGTCGCTCGTTCTCGTCGCTGACGCTTCATTCCCGCTCCCTGTACAATTCTAGATTTGCAGCTTTCGTGACTGCAAGGATTCATACTCTTAGTTCTTTCGGTAAAGTCACGTAGGTAAAAAATTAACTTAAAATTAATAAAAAAATAAAACAATGAAAATCACGACGTTTCGGAGGCAACACAAGTCTCCGTCATCAGGTGGGACCGTCACAGCCAGATTAGTATGAATCTCTGTACAATCTTAGTGTTTGCGCTGAATGTGCGCACTTCTGTGGATGGGTGTCGCCGCCAGGACCCTAGCTGGTGTGGTGGCACGCAGGCGTGCGGTCCCAGTGCGTACACGAATAGACCTGTGGTGGCACACCACGTTGACGTTGATAATTGTTTTTTTACCCTTCTATCTGGCAACAAAACTGACACCTTTTTACAAGGAGTCATGTTTGCATAGACCACAATACCTGCAGTCATAATGCAAACAAAAAACATAACTCTGATAATGTGCACTGTCCTTAGGCTCTAAGGAAATCTGTCTCGGGTGTGGACCAATCAACTTCAAGGATAGTGCACATTATCAGAGTTATGTTTTTTGTTTGCATAATGACTGCAGGTATTGTGGTCTATGCAAACATGACTCCTTGTAAAAAGGTGTCAGTTTTGTTGCCAGATAGAAGGGTAAAAAAACAATTATCATATTTTTACTGGCAAATGAGGTTCCCATGGGGTCACGTTGACGTTGTTGAACCAGGTGAGGAATTGGGTGGCCAGGATGAGTCGCATGTGCAGGCGTGACTTGGGGCACTGCACTGTCCGGAAGGAGGCGCCGCTCACTGCTTTGTGAAAACTCCCAATTAAATGATTTGTGGGTCATTTGAAAATTTGCCAAATTTGAACCCTGATGCCGACACACAATGGCCTACTCCTGCGAATGACGTCAATGGATCGTTAATGTCCACTGTGAAGCAAACGGCGCGTGAACATTACTATGATTAGCACACGGCACCACCGCAGTATTAATCAGGGAGGCTGCTGGATTCGAACCGTGAACCTCTGCTACAAGAGGCGAACGCGAGGCCACGTCACGGCCCCGAGTGTTTAGCCGTCCAAGAGTGTGCCCCGTTGTGTAATTCATAAACTTTTCTTGGTGGCTTTTGCCGCGTGTATTGCTCCAGTAGTTTTGACCTAAATTTAGCAATGTGATTGTTATTATTATTATCATCTGCAGTCATCTGGAATGTCGCCACGTGGGTTCCGCATTTTCGGGTATCTTGGCATCCGTCTTTCCTTGCACGAGAGAACTGTTGTCTTCAGCTGTAGCCATTCACCCTCACTGACACGATGTCGGAATTGAGTGCGATACCAACACCGTTAACACGAGGTTCAAATGCGGACTTAGCATTTTGAGTGGCCACCACATTACTCGTGGCCACCAAAAACAAATTGAAATTATTTATCAAAATTTACATTAGAATGCATTGTACTTTAAATCAACAGAATAAATAAGCAGGCGATACGCCTTCTTCCCACAAAATATAAACGTGTTTTTCTACCCATTCCATCAGCCACAGCACGGTCTTGTTGTGGTGCATCACTTCAGCAGTGTCTGGTTCAACACGAGCAGAACCCTGGCCTGGTTGTGCCAAGCAGCGAATTATTATTCCGTGTTCATGAAAGAAAAATCACATTGGAGAAACCGCCACCAAACTCGTTCACAGCTTCTTAAAAATCCATCCCACGTAAGAGCAGCCACCTTGAATGGGCATCACTCCGTACGTCCGCACATCGTGACTCCTCAAGTGTCGGGGCGACTACCACCAGCACTTACTCCGCCACTATTCACTTGTTTCCGCACGATGGCAGCAGCAGCAATGCGTTCAGGAGCTCGATGCCAATGTCGAGGTCCACTGGCTATGACGAGAGGGCTTCAAGGGAGAGAGAGAGTTCGTGTCGTTTTGCTGTTCCTCGTCCATTGAAGGAGCACAGACTACAGTGGGTTTGCTAAATGGTCCATATGGTGGCATGGCAACAATCGCACTGCTGTAGCTCGTGTCTTCAATATTCATTTTTGAATGAGATGTACGCGCATTCCAGCACTGGATGCGGACTTTGCAAGGCCCCGGAGAGACACCCACACACACTGCTGATCTAACTATGACCCCAATCTTATGCCCCAGGTACTCTATATTCATATAAAGCACATGACCAAATCATGTCAGATCTCGAAAGCTCAGCAGGCGTTGACAAAGGACGGCTGTGCAGGAAATGGATGATTGAATGCACCTGTGTAGACCTTTGATTGTTCTACTCTTGTCCAAACACATATGCATTGAATCGGCCAAATATCCCACGGTCTAATAAATGTAAACCTTTGCCCCAACCTTATCTCAGCCCGCCTCCCCTCGTCCTCCACGGAGACAACGATCTCGGAACCGCTGTGCGCACAGCCACCTGTCCCCTGCTTGGGGTGTCACGGTGCGGGCAGGGGGTGGAAGGTGTGGGGGGGGGGGCATCGAATTAATGTCTATTTTTTTTTTTATAAATGACAGTACAATCTTGATTTGAAGCTTTCGTGACTGCAGGAATCCATACTCTTTGGTTCTTTCGGTAAAGTCACGTAGGTAGAAAATAAAATAAATCACGACGTTTCGGGCGCAACACAAGCGTCCATCATCAGGTGGTAAAGCATGCTACGTGACTTTACCGAAAGAACCAAAGAGTAATGACAGTACAATTCCTGAAAGGTGCGACGAAGAATTTCGAGACGACATAAAATGAAAGCAATTGACAGGGTAGATGGAGGCGAAGGCTGAGAGGCGATGGGAAACGGACGGACGATGACGTCAGCGACGTAATTCGCGGGGTTGAGGCAACGCACATCGGGTAGCGGTGTTAATAAAGTGACGACGACGTCTTCTTGGTTCTTTCGGTAAAGTCACGTAGAAGGGAAGTAATACAATAATAAAAATAAAACATAATAAAATAATTATGCTGAATTCCTCTTGATATGCAAATTCTTTTGTCAAGGCGCTCTTTCCCCCCTTCCAACCCAGCTTAAATATATGCTCCAAGCATGGTGCTGTTTCATTCAGACGCTGTCGCCTCGACAGACCTGGTTTTCACTTGAGGACGGCTGCTTGCGTTGTGGCCGAAAAGTCGTGAGAATTATTTTATTATGTTTTATTTTTATTATTTTATTACTTCCCTTCTACGTGACTTTACCGAAACAACCAAGAAGATGAATCCCTGCAGTCACGAAAGCTTTAAATCGACATTTGACGACGACGTGTTCGCGAAACGACGTTACATGGGGAGACGTAAATTGGGGGTATAACCGTATATTCATTTCAAAGGTCCTCCACCTCCGATTAGCACGGTTGGCTACCGTACGGTGCGAAAGAAATTCAACAAACATACGGCAAGGGCACAGTGACGCTCCTACACCACAATATTTGCGAGTCACTTCAAGGTGTGAACGAAGCATTGCCCTTGTGTCAGTCTGGCACCCCGCAGCCTCAGGCGTGTAGCTGCAGGGTCAGAGCCAGCTCTCACTGGTAGGAACCTCATGGTCACACCAGCCCACAGGGGATTGTTGTGTCCGTCCGTCGTGCAGGGAGGGGCTGGGTGGGGCTGGGTGGGGCTGGGTGGGGAGGGTGGGGAGGGTGGGGCTGGGTGGGGAGGGGCTGGGTGGGGAGGGTGGGAAGGGGCTGGGTGGGGAGGGTGGGGAGGGGCTGGGTGGGGGGTGGGAGCGGTGGGGCTGGGTGGGGAGGGGCTGGTCATCCCGTGGTGCCCTTATAAAACTCAACGTTTAACCTACTCACGCCGGCTTGTGCCCGCCCTCACAGTCGGCCATATTTGCGGAATACACCACGCCGCCTTTGACCCTGGCCATTGACCGAGCAACCCAACGCTCCTACCAGCTCCCTCCGCAGGAATGTGTTCTTGGTCCATGTCTTCATGTCACGAAGGCCTCAGTAGTGCTCAGCCTCAGTGGGTTTCCCAACGGTTAAATAAAGGAGAATCACACCTCCCCCGCCTACCTGCCTACCCATCCAATCTCGCACAGGCTCTAACTGCCCCCCAACCCCCCTGTTTGAGATTTCGCTTGAGTAATGATGTTCATTTCTTTAAATAAACTCTGGATGTGTTGTGTTCAGCCAGGCACTATTTTATTCGCCGTTTGATGCCATAGACCCAACAAGAACAAAATGCTTGAGAAAAAGTTTCGAGAAATTATTTTACGGATTGCCCAAAAGTAAACCCTCTTGGAAATCTCACGGCTATCCCACGATTAAATAAAGCACGCGGCTCCCACTAACACATCTCAATGTCCCATCACGGCTACATGAAGCACAGCTGTAGCCTTTGCGAGTTGTATTAAGTTGCAGGAGCGACAGAGGTAGCGGTAAGGCCTCCATCCAGCAGTGGATTGGCCCTGGCTGATGCTGATGATGATGATGCTGCTGCTGCTGCTGATGATGATGACGATGATGATGCTGCTGCTGATGATGATGCTGCTGATGATGATGATGCTGATGATGATGCTGCTGCTGCTGCTGATGATGATGCTGCTGCTGCTGCTGATGATGCTGCTGCTGATGATGCTGCTGCTGCTGATGATGATGCTGCTGCTGATGATGATGCCAGCATGACTTCACATTTATCTCGCCCGCCCCCCTCCGCCCCCACCCCCGCCCCCCGTGACGTCACACGCGCGTGTGTGTGCCTGTGCGCACCCCGCTTAAAGGCACCGCTCCGTGCCGTGGACGCTGCTTCCCGCTCACGGATGCCAACCTGGAACGTCGGGCAGCAACAGCAGCAGAAGCAGGTACGAGGCACCTCGGGCCGGACCGAGAGGACCCCCCTCGGAGCCAGGGAAAGTCCGGGCGGCGCGTCGAGGCGGAATCACCGAGGCGAGGCCTAGTCGGGCGAGTCAGACACCGGTGCTTGGATAGCGGCTTACCCGGGCGCGCTCGGCCTGGGGACCCCTGCCCGGGCGTGGTCGGGGGCCGGTGCGCGGGGTGACCCCTGTGGAGTAACGGGGGTGTGCGCTCTATGAATGGTCGCCTGTTACTGTGGCCACCGTTCGATTCGGCAGTCGTTTATTTTTTCTGGCACGTTCCTACAACGTCGTCTGCCCCATTAGCCTAGACACAGCAGCAGCAGCAGCAGCCTTGCCCTATCTACAGCTGGATGAAAGCTTTCCCACACACTGTCGCCACCGCTCGGGGTTTCGCGATGCGCGTCTGGCACGGCCCCACGAGCCGGTTTCATCGCTCCGCGTTTCCCTCCGTTGGCTGCCGCTCCGTTGTTAGTCTCGACCACCGATCGCGCCGTCCGTGTCGCTGCCCACTCGCCGCCATCGATCATCAAAGGGGGCGAGCCGGTGGGTTCATCTTCACCCTGTCTCCACGTGTTCCTCGGTGACCTTTCCGATTGTGTTCCATCTCCTTCGTCAACGCGCGTGTGTTCTCACCCACGTGTGATCGCTGTTGCTCCTCTAACCCCCCCAGTTCAGTCGTCCGTGTTCGCCCGTGAGCCACGATTCGGCGGTCCACTTGATAATAATAATAGTTTTTTTTATCTGGCAACTAGACTGACACCTTTTTTTACATGGAGTCATGTTTGCATTGACCACAATACCTGCAGTCAGAACGCAAACAAAAACACAACTCTGATAATGTATGCACTGTCCTTGAAATTGATTGGTCCACACCCGAGACAACTTTTCTTAGAGCCCAGTCTCACATGGTGTTGGACCAGATGACGCCAAAAGGCGCACAACTCAAAGACAATGCACCATCAGAGTATGAGAGCTCGGGGTAAGCATTTACACCTTGTAAAAAAGGTGTCAGTTTTGTTGCCAGATAAAAGGGTAAAAAACAATTATCATATTTTGCTACTGGCAAAGGAGGTTCCAATGGTGTAAACACGTGAGTAATGTTACAGAGTCCGGGAGCGGTGGCGCTCTGGTAAGCGCACTGTGATACCAACTCGGCGATTCGCAGCCACGACTTTACATCAGTGGTGGTTATGTGACCGGGTGTTGGGCCTCCCCTAGGTCGACTCGGCCTCCAATAGATAAACGAGTGTTTTTGTGCGGCGTGTAAACGTTAGCACTGGGGAGAGACCAAGACGGCCTGGCGTGGTGTTGCCCACAGCACACATCCGTAGCTGTGCAAGGGCTTCATAGGAGCTTGCTGAATAGCACTTGCGCAAACAGTGTTATGTGGGATACAGCGGGGTGTCTGGCTCTCAAGATAATGCAGAGTTAGTGGACCGTAGGTGACACCAGGGCAGATGGGGAACATGAAGGGATACACGGTGATGTTGTAGGCACTCTATAGACGAAGAGGCGACGGAGTAGACACCTTGAACAGGATAAGTAATCTTGATTTGAAGCTTTCGTGACTGCAGGAATCCATTCTCTTTGGTTCTTTCGGTGAAGTCACGTGGGTATAAAATAAAATAGATCACGACGTTTCGGGCACAACACAAGCGTCCGTGTTGCGCCTGAAATGTCGTGATCTATTTTATTTTATACCTACGTGACTTTACCGAAAGAACCAAAGAGTCAGGATAAGTAAGAGGCAGTGTTGCATCACAAATAGCCCAGGGGTGGACATGCACATCGCCGCGATGTAAATCTGCGACGGGAGTGATTCCCATCGAGTGGAAGACGGCTGCAAGTTTTGATGGAGAGGCCTTTGTGGCTGGAGTTTGAGGACACGGAATGGGTGTACAGCGAGATGAGAGAGGTTGGACAGAGTTCATGAAAGCATGAACTGGTGTGTAATAACGGGTTATGTAACCCGTTTGGTCATGCTAGCCCGTCTGAGTCACCAAACTCTTTACACTGCATTGGGAAAGTTCACAAATGTCTTCCTCAAAGGATTTGTTTTTTACTTCGTGTGGGTGGGAGCTGGAGCGTTACATCCAACACGCGTCCGAGGGGGTGTTACACTCGCTGTGTGCACGGACAGACAGGTTCATCCACCAACCCCCGTCGCTCTACTACTGCCCACTTCGCAGCCGTGTTCGATCGAGAAGGTGGAGCGGTCTCTTGCCGTGACCCCATCAACTGTTGCCGCCACAGAGCCGCGTTGCTGCCTTGTTGTTCCACGCCGTGCTGCTGCCGTTTCCAACGCGTTCTGCTGTTTTTATTGAGCGGAAACTGTGCATCGCACTCGCTGGCGGGGGGATTGGGTATGGGCAGGTGTTGCCCTTAAGAGTCGTGTTACATGGATACAAGGAGCGGAGCGCTGTGCTAAATACGGAACAGGGTCTGAGCGGCTTATTTTTCGAAAGCCACTGTCTCAACACGGCCAGCAGGTAACGATTAGAGACCACGAAGTGATTGCTTTATCGTCCCGTACGGTGGCCAATTTTTACACTTTGGAATTTTCTGCCTTTGCTGGGCGTGTTGAGAATCGGTTCTCCGTTGAAAAATAGACTCGTGGTGTTCATGGGCTTCTTACCTGTTCACAGATGAAGGTCCAGCACTGCTGTGTGACGAAGGTCATTCCACTGTCTGGAGTGGTACGTGTTATTTAAAGCAGTGAAATGTGTGAGGGAGTGGGGAGCAGTGGTTGGTGGACCTGAGTTTAATTCCCGGACACGGTGGACGTCAGTGACAAGCCATACATGAAAAAGTCCTGGATCTCCCACCCCCCACCTGCCACTGACCTCGATCAGTTTGGTGAAGTATGGTCAAAACCCGAACACTATGAGTGACATGGCAGAAGGCCTTTCGCGCTGAATTTTACAAAGGGTCGTGAATTCACACAGCCCTTTTTAAAGCCGCAAAGCTGTTTCATTCGCTAAGTGTTGCGTACGTGCGTGTGGGCGAATGGTGCGTCTCAGCAAATTCTGGTTCTAAAGGAAGGTTCACCACGTGTCCCAGACTCGCAGAATCTCTTACTTTCCCACTATACTTCGCACCTGTAGAGAGTGGTGGCGCAGTGGTTTGGGTTGGGCTTAGATGAGATGGGAAAGTCGGGGATGAGATGGGATGGCAGGCTATACATGGTGTTACTGCCCAGCCCGTGTTTTGGTTTTGATTATGTTATTTAGTTTTGTCTTGTTGGACTGTTTATGTTCATAGTTAAATAGTATATACATTAAAATTTGCCTTATTACATGCAGATGTTTATTTATTGCCGTAATTTGTTTATTTATGATCGGGCAGAACCCATTAACGTGTAAACTCTGTATTGTAAGGCAGATTTGGGTTAAAAATACAAACATGTTATACAGGCTGTACAATTACTGCTCTGCTTTGAACTTGATAATTTAGACATGTCTCCTACAATAACACTTAGCATTAACAGATACAATGTCCACATCTGATTGGGACCTTGTAGATAACATGACTGTTTCTTCTGCCACGACAATGTCAACCAAATGTAAAGTTAACCTGATTGCTAAATTCAACATCATGTCAAAAAAGAAGCCAGATCCACACATTAAAAAGTTAGATGTTGACAAGATTGTCATCAATCAGAGTAACAGCCCAATTTCCGATAGCCTAAAATCGGTACTAGCTAGAGGGCTGAATTTCGCAGTCACCCCCAAACACATCCCAGTGGATGATATCATTGCCCAGGTTGACGTAGCCCTCAAAGGCTTGGGTCACATCACCAGCAGACGTGGCAAGATCTGAAATCGCCGCCATCCTCAAAAACGCTAAGAAACCCATTAGTAACGTCAGCAGAGACGAGCGCTCTGAACTCGCTCAATTGAAAAAGAGAGATGACATTGTCATCCTTTCAGCCGACAAGGGCAATGCCACGGTCATCGTGGATAAAACCACATACAACAACAAAATCCAGGATCTTCTTAATGATGGCAGTTATACCAAAATCAACAAAGATCCTACCAACCATACTTTTTGTTTTTTTCAGTAAAGTCACGTAGGTAAAAAATAAAATAAATTAAAATGAAAACAACTAAATTAAATCACGACGTTTTGGGCGCAACACGAGCGGCCGGACGCTTATTTTTTACCTACGTGACTTTACCGAAAAACCCCAAAAAGTATGCATCCTTGCAGTCATGAAAACTTCAAATCTAGAATCCTACCAACCGCCTGGCTACAAAAACCCAACAATATCATCACGAATTCGACTTTTCTAATCGAACCGACCAAGCAGCTCTCTCTAAAACCTTCGGCTGCTAGACCACCCAGATTTTATGGCCTTCCAAAAATCTATAAAGAAGGTACCCCGCTCCGTCCTATCGTTTCCATCATCAACTCGCCTACCTACGAACTGGTCCGATTTCTGTCTGAGACCCTGCTTCCATTCACGGACAAGACCACCTCAGCAGTACTTAACTCAGCTCACTTGGTTTCTCTAATCAAGGACATTTCACCGTCTCCAGATGATTTGCTTGTCAGCTTCGATGTAGTCTCTCCGTTCACCAAGGTACTTGTACCTGCCACCATAGATTATTTTTTATTTTATTTTATTGTTCTACCTACGTGACTTTACCGAAATAACCAAAGAGTATGGATTCCTGCAGTCATGAAAGCTTCAAATCAAGATTAGGGTGTACAATTCTTGCATATCAGAACATTGTGACCAAGATTGTCAACATAAATAACGCAAAGATTTGTGAAAATTCTAACTATACATTGACACCGCCCAGCAGTAGCACGTTCACCGCTTATAATTCTAGCGGCCGCCCCGGTTATTGCTACACGGGCAATATAATAGTAAAATACGATGTTCCATTTGCTTTGTCAGTGGACTTTAAAGACCCCGTGATGTCATTTGCAAGAGTCGGCTGTCGTGTGCCGCCGTCGGGGCCCAACTTTTTCAAATTATCAAATGACCCCCAAACACACTCGGTTGGGATCACACGCAGCCATCACCCCCCCCTGCCCGCCCCCCTACTGGCAAGGCGATGCCCCCCAGGTCGCTCGGCAAATGGGAGCCTATCCTGGCCTCGTGAGTTCTCATCTCGTTCGGCAAAATCAACTCGAAACTTTATTATCCTGTGCTGCGGGATATTGCACAACACCGACATGATTGCTCTAACAACGCAAAGGAAATACACGAGGTACTTTATGAGAAGATACTAGACCGTGCCTGACAATTTTATGAACTCCGGTTACTGTACACGTTTACATGTAAAATGTGTAAAGCGTGTGAACGGAAGCGACAGGATTTGAGTGAATCATTAAGTCGGAATATTGACTTTATTGATTGCTTGGAAGTCTTAAGTTTTATAGTCTTCAATTTTGGCCACTGACAACGAGAGCTTATGCTGTTGCTACGAACCTACTACGGGTTCAGACTACACGTCAGCTGCCACGTGGACTCATGTTGGTGTGGAACGAATGGCCCTCGCCTCCAATTTATTGTCTTTTCCACCACAATGCACCACGACGGCGCATCACAGTTTTCTTCCCCGAGTTTGTGATGGACGGACATCGACCATTGCGGACAGAGGGCCCTTGCCTGTAACATTGGGCAACTCGGTGACTATTGATTAACATGACTCTGTTGATGAGACTCAGATATATCTAATCCAGTGTAGGATGGGACCGCTCAAAGCAATGTTGCTCAAAAGCTTTTGTCCCGGTGAACCATAAACTAACCATGCAAAAAAGATTTAACTACACATTTTTGGACCATCTTATCTGACGGGCACTCTTTTACTTTACCGAGTGTTAACATCCCCAGCGTTTAACAGTGTTCTCCTTTTTCGTATTTGATTGTCAGCCAACACTGGTAAAAACAACATGAGCATTTTCGTTCTCTTCTGTCATGTGCACCAACAGGTGCTTGTGCACAAACAGGTCCACGTACTCCTAGTCCTTTCTTTTAGCCCCCCCCTTCCAATACGTCATCATGTGCACCAACAGGGGCTAGCACACAAACACGTCCACGTCGACGTCTACGCACACCTCTTTTAGCCCCGCCCCCCCCCTCCCAATACGTTCCATTCATTGGCTACCACATTCTGATAAGCTCCCCCCCCCTCCCCCTTAACTTGTATTTAAGAACTTGCATCTTGGAATCCCTGCCTCACTTGATACAGCAAATCTGGCTGTGACGGTCCCACCTGATGACGGAGACTTGTGTTGCCTCCGAAACGTCGTGAATTTTATTATTTTATTTTTATTAATTTTAATTCCATTTTTTACCTACGTGACTTTACCGAAAAAACTTAAGAGTATGAATCCTTGCAGTCACGAAAGCTGCAAATCTAGAATGAGCCATAATCTGATGGACTGAATGGTTGGGGTTACACAGCGAGTCGGAAGCGGCTGTTGGTTAACGTCCGTCCGTCTCCTGCTCTGGGGTAAGCAGCCCACTGGAACCACACGGCTTGTCAACAGGAGCGGTTCTTTTCATTCTGCACGCTCAACCATTCGATCTCCTCGCCCCCATTCCCCCGAACCATCGCACGCCTACTCCAGTGTGTGTTATAGTCACGTGTGTGAACCGCCTGCTTGATGTATCCACTGCTGGATGAGGGCTTCACGACATCGTACGGGTTTTTGGGAGTCGTTTGACCATACTTCACCGTGCTGGTTATCGTGACTTGGTGAAAGAGGGGAGCATAGACTTTGACAGTAGAGTACCGTACAGCAATGGACGTTGTTGCACGGCTTCCTCGTGACAGCATAGCCTCGCGGCAGCCTATAGCACCTGTTTTTATAGAGTACATGGCGGTGGTCGCCATCCAGGACGGTGAAGGTGCACTCCGTACGATTTGGTCGTAGGGTTTAACCCCATGCGTTTTGAATAGGGGCTATACATTCGACGAATGTATAAATATATATGTGTGTGTGTGTGGCTCATACAGTGTGGGAATTGGTGGGTGGGTGGAGAGTGTCTTTTACAAGCCACATTCCAGAGGCCGGATCTACCAGTGGGGGCCTCATTAATTAACCCACGCTACCTGTCTGGTCAAAGACTTTCAGGAATCATTGGTGAATCAAAGGAGGGGGGTGATCAGGGTGGAAGAGAGGGCTTTTGCTGAGCTGAGCTTGATAATGAAACGCAGCATCGCAATGTGCCTTCAGGATAACGTTTTTAATCATTGCATATGTTAACTTTCTGGCCTGGGTACGAAAGTAAAAAAAAAATATGCACACTGGCAAAGTAAATGGAGCAAAAGGCAGAATATTGGGCAAAGAATCCGACACGCGGCTTGGGATCGCACAAGGGCAGTGCGAGAGGGACGTGTGGGCCAGGGAACAAACACACATCGTAGATGTGGCGTACACTCTTAAGGAAAGCGAGAGAGAGAAGGCGCGATAGGCTGATGGACAAGGTCCACGAAGGAATGGCAGCCAAAGGACATAATTCGCCTGAGAAGACGATCATTGTCGAGGTTGAGTGATGATGTGAGCTCGTCCTTGTGTGTGCACGTCTTTGTGTGTACCTAGCCTGGAACAAGCTCTATGGCGATGTAATTGCCACTTACTGACAATGAACAGCTGATGTAGTTTGTATACCTGTGTGTATATTTAACGTCTTTTTGAGTGCACACTGAGTACACACTCACGTGGTCTCGCATTGTAGTAGGTAGCGCATTGCGCTACAAGCCTGGCGACCCAAGTCCAAATACCGCTCATTACCAAAAACAGTGACGAATATTTGAACCGGTCCTCAGCCTTCCCTTGAGCGACTCTGCCTTAAATGAGTACCTTATGTGGTGTGTGTAAACAATAGCTTTGGGGAGACAAAGGTGTTCCATGCCGGCCTTAATATGTGCTCGCTAACACCACTTGCCCCAACAGTCTGTTAAAGGCTACACGGGGGATCTTTGTTTTTGTTTTCTGTGTGTGTGTGTGTGAGATGGAGGGATGAGATCAGTCGATGTCCATTAGGAAGATGGATTGTGGCTTCACAGCACTGAGAGGTTAGGGTCAGGGAGACCTTCATCTAACGGTAGATAGACCTTCGCCTGCGATGTTCTAATGATTTACCACCTCGGCAATTCCAATCCGTTTTAGAGTACGTGCAACGAATCGTACATGCAGGAAACGATTATTTGCAGAAATTAAATGCAAATGTTACCGTTAGGTTATCGGGGATGAACGAGCCAGAACAAACAAGTCCTACGATATAAACGAAACAAACGAGATAAACATAATTTATTCTCGAATCAAATCGTGACCGGATTTCTCTCTCTCTGTCTGTGATTTTCACGTGGATAGTGAGGAGCCAGCGTCAGCCGATTTGTGCACACAGCGTTGGTGTACGGTGCTTTTTCTGCAATATTTTGCTGTCTTTTCTTGGATTTTCTGTTTGCACTTAGTCACATAGTCACTTTAAGATGTTTTCTTGTTCATGTTTTTTGTTTGTTGCGGTTGCACCCGATTCAAGAGCCAAATGGCTCACAGGGCTACACCTAATAAATGAACTTGAAGTAGTGCCGTCAAGGTCTCGGCGTGCTTGGAAGTTGGCGAACCCTGTGCATCCTCGCACTGTTTATTCCACGAATGTCAACCCAACAAAGGTCATCGCCGCTTCACGGCCTGCTAACGGCGCCTGGTGGTGCGCTGAGACGCAGTCGTTCCGTCGCTGTGCACGAATGCAGGGCTACCTTGCACACAGACGCCGGCGCGGTACCTTGTACGGTGACTGAAAACACCGCGGAGAATCTTGGAGTTGTGAGTAATAAGCGAACAAAGCAATAAACTAACGAGCCAAGGGTCTGCCTCGGCCCAAAACAGAGAATCAACACCGACTCGGTGGGTTTTCCTCGACTGGATTCGTATTTTTACAGTGGCGTTTGTTGTTTTGCTTGGTGTCATCAGCAAGAACCCATCCATGGCTTCTCAGCTGCCACAGGTTTACTGCTGTGGCCAATTTCATTTTCATTGTGCCATGTCACTAAGGGACTGTGTCTTGTGTGGTCTAGGACTGGTTTTTGTTGTTGTTGTTTTGCTGCCTTGCCCAAGCTTGTATTTGTGTTGAAAATTCGGCAGGAATGTGTATACTTATGCAATTTGTATATGTACTGTCTATTTAATTTAATTATTTTTAGTGACTGCTATTGTTTGTTGTGATAGCTCGCTGACCCACACCTATTAGACATCTGTTAAAACGAGCTCCATAGCTCATGGGATTCCAGCAAGATGAATAAAGATTCTTACTCCGATTCTGAAGTCAATTTATTTTTGGTTAACGCGTGGCATCTTTCTGGCACAAATCTGCCACCCCAAAGGGCCCCACCGCATCATTTGGATTGCTTGACGCACTCTGCTGCTGCTGCGGCTTCGCTGTTGATTCCTCGCGACGTCTGTGGCCTTCTCTTGCCCTCGCTCGTCACGTTTGGCCACCCGGAGCCATTGGTTTGTGATGCCGTACCTCGCTGGTGGCAGGGCGGAAGTCAAAACCGGTGCAGTGTCTGAGAAATTGAATGGACGTCACTGGGGAGCGTCACACTGCAAGAAGAGCTTTAGGGTGAGAAATAAAACATATGGTGATGGAACAAACTTTTGGAGGGTTTGGTTTATTGCTTCTGTTGGCCACACTGCCTAATGTGGTTATAGTGGAGAATAGTCGCTTGGTGTGGGTATGGTGGCGAATGGTCACTTGGTGGGTATCGTGTATAACGGTCACTTGAATGTTTGGTCTTCTGCTGTGTGTGCAGTCATCTGTTGACTTCCTCAAGCTGTCTGTGGGAGTGACAACAGAGCTTTTCACTTTGTAGCCCAGTGGCAAATGTAGTCGCAGACTTCTGGTTACCACCGTGAGCTGTATTTTGACTGCAGGGAACGGCTATATAGGAAGCCGCAACCCAAATACACATTTCCTGTTATTTCATTTTGCTCCCCAAAGGAGCGCCCAGCCACACAGCGGCAGATGTAATCTGCTGCTTTTAATAGCAGGCTGCCTCTTCACCGACTGCTAGTTGTTTGTGTGTGTTTCTATATATATACCGTATATACTTTCTAACAACCAAAATTAACATGGAAATAAAAGTAAGTTTAGGGTGGGTGGAGCGGTGGCTCAGTGTTTAGCGCGCTGCCCTATGAACCCAGCGACCCAAATTTAATTCCGGGCCACAGCTGATATCAGTGATGAGTGATATTTAAACGGTTCCTAGCAAAGTCCCTTTACCGACGACCCGGACTCACTAGCATGGTGAAGTATGGTCATTCAACCCCCATGACCGAAAGGGTGTGGGGAGGCCTGCATCTGGCAGTGGGTTGATGATCAGTCGCATAATCGTTTGCGGCCTTGAGAATATAAGTAGCAAAATACATAAACAGACAATATGCATCCCGAACAAATATTTGCCCTCCGCATTAAATGTAAAATTTTTTTTGCAAATCCCATCAGCCACATGGCCTGCTGGCGTTGCATGTGTTCAACAGCATTGCTTTAGTAAAAACAAACTCTGGGTCGGGTTTTGACCGGCATGCAGGCTGGCGAACTGCCAGACCTTGGTAAGTAAAGTCCCTCTCTGGTAGCCGTGGGTCCCAGTTGAGGCTTGCTGTGTTTTTGAAGTCGTGTGTGCACGAGGGCTTTGCTGTGCGTTTGCATTGCACTTTGATTCGAGGCCACATTCCACCACGGCTCTCTCTCTCTTGAGAGAGCTCCTGAGGGTGGCAGCGAGGGTCCTTGAGCGATCCGCGTGCCCTGAGCTCACCCACAGACACGGCCCCCTGTGTTTTCTCGGCTTCCCATGTCTCTTGGCTCCCCGTATCTTGGATTCGCGGCCAGCGCCATGTGCTGCAGCCGCTCGTGATGTCTTGCCACGGGCAGCATTCAACACCACGGCGCACGGCTGTACTCCCGGGTCCCGTCTGCACTCTGCGGTGACGCGTACAGATTTGTCGGGCGGTCATGATGCTGGGCTGTGGTCCGGTAGCGTGGAGGCAGCGAGGGTTGCCGTCCCATTCGTTTAATTTGTGGAAGAACGCTTGGCGAACGGAGTGGAACAACCCGGACGTGCAGAATAGACTCCTCATTCGAGACCCAAAACATCACATCTCCTGGCTTTGACATTCCTCCTCCTCGGAGGCAGTGGTGTGACCATCATCCGCATGGGAACATCAACAGATCGATGCGTGCGTCTCCATCATAATCGTCGTGCGATTGTGGCCATGCAAACCGAACCATGGACCACAGTAAACCCACTGTAGTCTGCTTTACACCCTCTCTCTCTCTCCTGAAGCCCTCTTATCGTGACCAGCTGAACTTGACATTACATCTGGCTCCTGAACGTTGTGCTGCCATATCCAAGAATAGAACAGAATTTGAGGAATTGCCTCGGTACAGTCGATCATCGTGTGCCAAAATTGTAGCCCAATTGCCACGTTCCACATCGATGTACGCTTCTATATACGGTATGTGAACATTGCCGCCCATCGTACCCCGCGTGTGCCGTCCTCACGAGGACCGCGCGAGGCTAAGTAGATGGCCCCGTTCAGCCTCGTACATTTTTGTGTACGGTGCTTTTCTGCAATATTTTGCTGTCTTTTCTTGGATTTTCTGTTTGCACTCAGTCACATATTCACTTTAAGATGTTTTTTGTTCATTTTTTAGTTTTTTGTTTGTTGCTGTTGCACCCGATTCAAGAGCCGAATGGCTCACAAGGCTATACCTAATAAATGAACTTGAACTAGTAGGGGGTTGGTGCCCGCGAGTAGATTTCTCAGCAGTAGGGGGTTGGTGCCCGCGGGTAGATTTCTCAGCAGCTGCAGCTTCAAGATTATAGCCACAGGTTGGTGGTGGGCTTCGGGGGAAGCATTTGCGGTCGGGCAGTCCGCTGCAATACGAACGCTGCCAGCGCATGCGGCACCCGTTTCACCAACCATAGGATTTCTCCAGAATAAATAAAGATTCTGATTTTGGTCCATTGGCAACACACGCACCGAGTTGGGGTTGAAACGCGAAATCGTAGAATCGAAGAACACAGAGTGCTGTCTGCACCGCCACTGAATAATTACGTAACACCGTTGCGTTACTATTAACAACATATTACGAAACGCGGCTTGTGTAACTCAACTGATCGCGACCGATGCGCTGCATTCCAGACAGCTGTACGTCACGAGCAGGGCTTGTGCTGTGCCCGGCTGCACTGGAAATGCGCATATCAACGTTGGCAGGCGGCGTCTCTGGCTTGCAGAGAGCCGCGTCGTGTCAGCGGATTCTGTTATTTAGTTTCTTTTCTCCCCTCCCTTCTGGGGACGATTGAACAATCCCTTGGAATAACTTGACGAAATGTTGAATTGATACGAGCGAGTTCTTGAACACAAAATGGTGTGGGAGGGATTGCGATTCCCAAATGGCCAACGTCTACACCGCATAGGGTTTTTCCCCTTTTTTCTGGCAACAAAACTGACACCTTTTGCAAGGAATCATGCTTACACATTGACCACAATACTTGCAGTCAAATGCAAACAAAAAACAATACTCTGATAATTTATGCATTGTCTTTGAAACTGATTGGTCCACACCAGAGACAGCTTTCTTTTTGTTTTGTTGCCAGAAAAAAGGGGAAAAACCCTATTAGTATATTTTGGTACTGGCAAAGGAGGTCCCATGATGTCTACACTGCAGTCGAGGTGTTGCCATCTTCCACTTGCAGAGCTGTCGGGAGCAGACGTTGCTTTGTGTGTCCTACTAGTTTGCCGGTTGTGCTGTTGACGTCCAATTGTCGTGACATCACACGTGTCCGGAAACGGCCCCAGCAGATGACCCTGGGCACTAATCCTACCCTATTTCTGTCGTCTCTTCAATAATTCTAAATTTGAAGCTTTCGTGACTGCAAGGATTCATATTTTTAGGTTTTTTTCGGTAAAGTCACGTAGGTAAAAAATTTAAATTAATAAAAGTAAAATAAAATAAAAATCACGACGTTTCGGAGGCAACACAAGCTTCCGTCTTCAGGTGGAACCGTCACAGCACGTGGCTTTACCAAAAAAACCTAAGAATACGTCTCTTCAATAGCCCATCTTACCCACACTAGCCGGTGCGGGCTTTAAAGTCGTACCTGACCTGCTTCATGGAAATCATTATTTTCACCGCGGAAATCTGTAGATTTAAATGAAAAATCCGAACGAATGTGGTTTGGTTTTTGTGCATTCAATGGTGACCATGGTGTGTATGTATACTTGTATATACACACTTAAGAACCTAGTTTCATTATACGCCGGTTAAGTGCATCAGCTAAAGACACGGCGGTCAAAAGCTCACCCAGAGGGCACGTAGTGGTGCTGCTGCTGCGATGGCGTTTGTGAAGGGCTCTTTTTTGTCACATCCACCACCTCTGCAGAATGACATTGATCAGCCGCGGCCCGGTGACGGGATGTGCGCAAGTCCCAACGCGCCCTGCGGCGAAACATTGCTGCAGGCCTCTTTCTCGACGTACCTAATTGTGTTTTGTTTATTTAATGAGTATTTAAATAAATGATGATGATCATCCTCATGATCATTACAATCATAGTCGGCGCTTATCTATCCACGAATAGATGAAAGCTCTTCCCACACCGACTCCGTGGTGGTGGTGACGTGTGGGAGTGGTGCTGAGGTGGTGGTGGTTGTGGTGGTGTGCGGGAGCGGTGCTGAGGTGGTGGTGGTTGTGGTGGTGTGCGGGAGCGGTGCTGAGGTTGTGGTGGTTGTGGTGGTGTGCGGGAGCGGTGCTGAGGTGGTGGTGGTTGTGGTGGTGTGCGGGAGCGGTGCTGAGGTTGTGGTGGTGTGCGGGAGCGGTGCTGAGGTTGTGGTGGTTGTGGTGGTGTGCGGGAGCGGTGCTGAGGTGGTGGTGGTTGTGGTGGTGTGCGGGAGCGGTGCTGAGGTTGTGGTGGTGTGCGGGAGCGGTGCTGAGGTGGTGGTGGCGACGAGCGGGAGCGGTGCTGAGGTGGTGGTGGTTGTGGTGGTGTGCGGGAGCGGTGCTGAGGTGGTGGTGGCGACGAGCGGGAGCGGTGCTGAGGTGGTGGTTGCGGTGGTTGTGGTGGTGTGCGGGAGCGGTGCTGAGGTTGTGGTGGTTGTGGTGATGTGCGGGAGCGGTGCTGAGGTTGTGGTGGTTGTGGCAGTGTGTGGGAGCGGTGCTGTTGTGGTGGTTGTGGTGGTTGCGGTGGTTGCGGTGGTTGCGGTGGTTGCGGTGGTTGTGGCAGTGTGCGGGAGTGGTGGTGATGGTGGTGATGGTGGTGATGTTGGTGGTGGCGACGTGCGGGGAGCGGTGCCCCAACGGCCGCGCGTTCGCCGCTTGCTGCATAGTTTCGCGGCTCCAATCCGGCAGGCCGCCCTGGTTAACACTGCGCGCCGTCTGCGTCACAGCTGACGTGGAAGATCCCGTGACGTAATTTGAGAAGAGAAGGCCATTGTGTACCGGCATCTTGGTCCAAATTTGTCGAATTAGAAAAATGACATGGCACATTACTGAATTGGGATAACACACGGCAACATCACCCCTGGCTGTGCAACGACTGCAGACTGCGCGTCTCGTGAAACACACCAACGCCTTCCTGCGTGATGGCCGTACGCTTTAACAATGGCGCGAATACCAAATGTACTAAGTTATGCATTTTCTCCCTCCTCTATTGCGCGTTGTTGTGTGTAGCGTTGGCCAAGTAGGACGTGCAACTGAACCGATTGGACCACGACGCCGGCTCGCGGATCCGCGATGGCTCTGAGCGACGGGTCGCTGCCGCGGCAGCGAGAGCTGGGAGGGCGGTCCACGGAGGGCTCTGCGTGCCATCCGATGAGCCAGGCGGACCTGGAGGGGCTGGCGATGCGGGCGGAGCACCCTCCGCCCACGCTGCGGGAGCGCCTGTTCTCCTGCGTGCAGTGAGTCGCGGCATCCCCAG
This sequence comes from Lampetra fluviatilis, assembly GCF_964198595.1. Taxonomy (NCBI): domain Eukaryota; kingdom Metazoa; phylum Chordata; class Hyperoartia; order Petromyzontiformes; family Petromyzontidae; genus Lampetra; species Lampetra fluviatilis. The sequence goes on from NC_136314.1 coordinate 7,351,084, forward strand.
CGTTGCTCTGCATCGCGCTTTCGGCCGGGGACGGCTTCCGGTCAATTGCATAACACTGGTCAAGAAAAAAACACTTTTTTCTGGCCTGGACTTTTGCAGCTGTTTTAGACTAATTTCAGGGTGCCGATTCCAAATCTGATCTCAGATTTGCTCTATCACATCTCATTTTATGCTATCGGCATACCCCATTTTCATTGATTTTACCCGAAATTAACTCTGTCACTTATGATTGCAAGTTGTTGCGAGTCAGTGACTACTTTAGTGTTAAAATATGGTGCTGTATTTTTAGGATAGTGTGTTTATAATATCATTTTATGTAGATATCCACATTAATTTTATATTTTTCTTCTGCAGTTTTTATTGAAAATGCAATATTTGATCTCAAAAACCTGATGTGATGGACAAAAATTGATGCCAGATTTGGAATCAGCACCCCAAAATTACCTTAAAACCGTTGGAATACCTTATGCCAGAAAAATTGTGACCAGTGTACTCGATCGCGTCCATTGCTCGGCTCGTCGGACGACATAAAGTTAGGCGGGGGGGGGGGGGTAAAGGTCTCTCCTGTGTTCCCAAGTGTCCCGCTAGTTTCAAGTTGATTTGAAGCTTTCGTGACTGCAGGAATCCATACTCTTTGGTTCTTTCGGTAAAGTCACGTGGGTAGCACGATGTCTGTCGCAATTTTGAGAAATTTGCGGGTAATTTACGAATTTGACATTTGGATCGGGACGCCAGCGCATTATCGCCCAGCCTTACGAATTATGTCACGGGATCTTTAAGATCGACTGATGGGAGGTGATGAGAGAGGCTTGGTGACGGTAACGGCATCAACAGGCGTGGCTTGGGCTTGTCGGGGGTTTCCCTCCTTCAGGAAGCAGGATATGGGTGTGACCGTGAGTTTTAGAGGGCTGAGTGATTTACAATTGTCCGTTACTAGATGGACGAATCATCCCGGTTGTCACTGCGACCTCGTGCGATCTCCACCAAGGCACGGCGTCTCGAGACGCGTTGCATTAGTGAGACCGCAATCGCTGCCCCTTGCCAATCCACTGCTGGATGAAGGCCTCCTCACGCTGTATCAGTCATGGGGATTGTTTGACCGTGGGCAGTGCGAATTGGTCAGGGTGGGCAGGACCTGGGGCCATTTCCGATATTCCCCCCCCCCCCCCCTGCTGATGTTAGCAGTCACCAGGAGTTGACCTTTGCTCACTGGGTTCATTGCGTAGTGCGCCAGATGCCGCACCACCGCTCCTCCCTGCAATTTCATTCTGCGCTTTGTTAATGTCAAATGTTGTTGTTCTCGGAACCACTGAGATACTTGTTACCATACCAGGAAATGTAACCTTTGCCCGGCTCGGTCTCTTGTGCTTTGGATGGACACACCGCACATGTGTTCACTAAACCCCCCGTGCATCAGTCGCCGCCATTTGTACGGTACAGTTCTCCCCTACCGGTGCTCAGATTTGTATCGCCTTCGGGCAGGATTAGCGCTGAAAGAATGTCAAGAATTCCTAGGTTTTGTTTCAAACTTTTTTTTAAACTTCACGCTGCCCGAAACACGCGCACAATAAAGGTGGGCAGGCTACCCAGACCTGAAACCAGCTCTTTGTTTTTATTTGTTGACGAGGGTAAGAAACCTTCGGCCGTAAACGGCTTTACAAGAATGGGGTGCTGTACGAGCAGGCTGTGAAGGTAAGTCGTTGACTCGACAACAGTTGTGAAATCTGGCAGAGGGGTATGAGCGATGGCAAGACGTGGTGGCCCAGTGCCATCTCCACACCTCTTGACCTCAATAGCCCTTGCGAGTCACTTTTGCCATCTGAAAATGTAACAAGTTTGTACTTGTGTGTGTGCCTGTACGTGGCTTCATGTGTCCGCACGTGTCTGCGTTTGTGTGCTTCCATGCGTTTGTGTGTGTGTGTGCGCGTGCGCGTCTGTGTGTCTGTATGTATGTTGAACTTCTTTCGTATTGTACGTAGCTAACCATAGGCAACTGTGCGCGCGTGTGTGTGTGCGTGCACGTGTGGGGAGTGGTAGTGTAGCAGTTAGCGCGCTGCGCTACGAACCTGGCGACCCGAGTTCGATTCCAGCTCACGGGCAACACCAGTGACGATTATCTGAACCGGTCCCGGGCCTCCCCTAGGTCTACTCAGCCTGAAATGAGTACCTGGTGCGGTGTGTAAACATCGCCACTGGGGAGACAAAGGCGGTCGGGCGTGGTGCTGGCCACCCACCCCCTCGTGTGCCGTTCCGGCCTTCATAGGTGCTCGCTAACAGCGCTTGCCCCTACAATCTGTTAAGGCTATATGGGGGATCTTTGTCTTTGTGTTTGCAGCTGCTCTCGCGCGGACCTGAGCGCCCGGATGAAGCTCGCGTTCCCCGTACTGTCATGGCTGCCGCGCTACCGTCTGCGCGAGTGGTTTCTGGGAGACGTCTTTGCTGGCATCAGCACCGGTGTCATCCAGTTACCGCAGGGTGGGTGGCTACGCTCGCTCTCTCACTCGTGGCCCCCTCCAAGCCTCTCCTCCTCTGCCTTTCAATGATTGGCTGCCCTCTCAGTAACGCGTTTTCGATATTCATTGAGATCTACGTTGGGTTCTGTTCATTGAAAAAAAAAAATGTCGGTCGCTAATCTGCACTGTATCTGGCCAACTCTTGAAGACCACCGGCACACCCCGAGGAATATTAAGATGAACGTCAATTGTTGACGGTCAGTCGTTGATAGTTCCGTGGAAGGTCGCTCCGATTCGGCTTCTGCTCCTGGGGTCTGGAATTCTCTTCTTCTTGAACTCCTCCGTGCGGTTGACACTCTGCTGCTGCCCTTGTTCAAGTCAACACTTACGACCCCATTTGTGTTCACGTTATAGTTCCCCCCCCCCTCTTACCCCATTTGGCATCTGGAGATGTGGTTGCATTTAAATGCTGCTACGGGAATGTACATCGTATCGTATTGATGTTGGCGTTGCTGGGTTTTATTGATGCTTGCTTAACCACACTTGTCCCAACAATTTGTTGTGGCTATACGGGTGATCTTTGGCGTTCCAGGAATGGCGTACGCTCTGCTGGCCGGAGTACCTCCCATCTATGGCCTCTACGCCTCCTTCTACCCAATGCTCGTCTATTTCTTCCTCGGGACATCTCATCACATCTCCATTGGTGAGTGCGGAAGCGAGGCCGAGAATTCGCATTTCAAGTTGAATTCCTATATCTAGGTGAGAACGCAATAGATCAGGATGCAACAGTCACCTGGAGCATTACTCTGATGTCTGTAGGGGGCCTTGGTTCCAATTGAGTAATTTATCGAATGTGGCAAATTTGGAGCCCGTTGCCGGCGCACGATGGGCTACTCTTGCGAAAGACGTCGGGCAATATATAATGTCCACTGTGAGTGAAGCGGACAGCGGGTAGTGTTATCATGGTTAATACACCCGTGTTATTAACCAGGGCGGCCGCTGGGTTTAAACCGCGAACCTCTGCAACGAGCGGCGAACGCGCTACCGCTGGACTGCGTCACTGCAGTTGTTACTCTGGCGTGTGTCCATGTGTGTGCGTGCGTGGGCGTGTTATGCGCTTAGTGCACTGCGCTGCGAACCCGGCGACCCGAGTTCGAATCCTGCTCACGGCGAACACCAATGACAATTATATGAACCGGGTTCCCGCACACCGCCACGCCTGCCGTGCCGGCCTTCCCAGGTGCTCGCGTAACGGCACTTGTCCCAACAGCCTGTCGAGACTATGGGGGTGACCTTTGTCAGGCACGTTCGCGGTGCTGAGCGTCATGGTGGGCGACGTGACGGAGCGCGTGGCGCCGGACGAGGACTTCCTCCTGCCGCCGGCAAACTTGACGGGCACCAACCAGACCCTGAGCAGCATGCGATTGTCCCTGGAGGGCATCGACGTGGCAGCGCGCGACCAGGCACGCGTCTCCGTCGCCATCGCCGTCACGTTCCTCTGCGGAATCTTCCAGGTGTGGCACGCAACCACGGCACGCAACCACGGCACGCAACCACGGCACGCAACCACGGCACGCACCGCTCTGCTGGTCAGTCTATTATATAAAGACCTGGTCAGAGACTGGGCTGTTAGTCTATTGCACTGGTCAATACACTTTTTCTGGCATAAGGTATTCCAACGGTTTTAAGGTAATTTTGGGGTTCTGATTCCAAATCTGGTATCAGTTTTTGTCGATCACATCAGGTTTTTGAGATCAAATATTGAATTTTCAATAAAAACTGCAGAAGAAAAATATTAAATAAATGTGGATATCTACATAAAATGATATTATAAACACACTATCCTAAAAATACAGCACCATATTTTAACACTAAAGCAGTCACTGACTCGCAACAACTTGCAATCATAAGTGACAGAGTTAATTTCGGGTAAAATCAATGAAAATGGGGTATGCCGATAGCATAAAAATGAGATGTGATAGAGCAAATTTGGAATCAGCACCCTGAAATTAGTCTAAAACAGCTGCAAAAGTCCAGGCCAGAAAAACAGTTTTTTTTTTTGTTGACCAGTGTTGTCTAGGGAAAGCTGTCGGTGGCCACCGGCGGTCAGATGTTGGTGGTCATAAGAATGTTTTCACCTTGCTACCCACATTTCATCACTGCAGCGCATAATAACATGACCCCCCCACCCCCCCCCCACACTGCGTCCGTGCCCCGTGCACCCCGTGACGGCAGCTCTCCCTGGGTATGCTGCGGTTCGGAGTGGTTGCGACGTACCTCTCCGAGCCCATGGTGCGCGGCTTCACCACGGCCTGCTCCATCCACGTGTGCGTCACCCAGTTCAAGTACATGTTCGGCGTCAGCGTCTCGCGCTACAGCGGGCCCCTGGCCATCGTATACGTAAGCAGGCGTGCGTGCGACGTGTGGCTGTGTGCCAGTGTGTATCTGGTGTGGGGAGCGGTGGCGCAGCGGTTGGCGCGCTGCCCTACAAACCTGGCGAGCCGAGGTACGATTCCCGCTCGCGGCCAACACCAGTGACGATTATTTGGCCTCAAATGAGTACCTGGTGCTGTGTGTAAACATCGCCACTAGGGAGACAAAGGCGTCCGGGCGTGGTGCTGGCCACCCACCACCTCGTGTGCCGTTCCGGCCTTAATAGGTGCCGCTCGATAACTGCACTTATCTCAACAGTCTGAAGGCTATGCGGGGGATCTTTGTCTTTATATTTGCATATGGGGGTGTCTGTTTGTTTGGTGGCTCCACGGTGTGTCTGCACTTTGCTACAAAACCGGCAACTCGTTGAAATCTTGCTCATGATCAATAAGAGAGGTGTATATGTGAACCAATCCTGGGTCTCCGCTAGGTTGATTCGGTCCTTGCACGAGTACCTGCCACGGTGCGTATTAAACATGAGCATTGGGGAGACAAAGGTGGCCAGCTGTGGTTTTGGCCAACCTCCCCCACGTGTGCCATGCCCGGCCTTAATAAGTGCCCGCTAACAGCACCCGCCTCCAACAATCTGTAGAAGTCTATATCTTGGGGGACATTTGTCTTTGTGTGAGCAGACCACGATAGAGTTCTGTTCCCGTCTGGGCCACACCAACCTGGTGTCGCTCCTGCTGTGTGTCATCTGCACCGTGGGCCTCGCTGGGAGCAAGGAGCTGGGCGACCGCTACAGGAACCGCCTGCCCGCGCCCATCCCGCTGGAGCTCATCCTGGTACGGCTTTGTGGTGGTGGGAGTGAGGGGCTCTCGCGGGGCTGGTCGCCACGCCGACGGCCCCAACCCCAGCCGCCCCCCTCGTGCGGTGACGCGTGGCGGGCCGTTGATGCGAGGTTTGAAGCGTCGTTTATACGGCGCGCACGTACGCCGCTTTGACCCAAGCCGTGAGGGTCCGTGGGGATTATTTGAGGCGCTGTCTCCCCGACAGACCTGTTCTTCACCTGAGGACGGCTGCTTGCGTTGTGGCCGAAACGTCGTGAGAATTGGATTTTATTATGTTTTATTTTTATTATTTTATTACTTCCCTTCTACATGATGACTTTACCGAAAGAACCAAGAAGATGAATCCCTGCAGTCACGAAAGCTTTACATCCAGATATGCAAATTCTTTTGTCAAGGCGCTCTTCCCCCTCCAACCCAGCTTAAATATACGCTGCCAAGCCTGGTGTTGTGTCATTCAGACGCTGTCTTTCCGACAGACCTGTTCTTCACCTGAGGACGGCTGCTTGCGTTGTGGCCGAAACGTCGTGAGAATTATTTTATTATGTTTTATTTTTATTATTTTATTACTTCCCTTCTACGTGACTTTACCGAAAGAACCAAGAAGATTATTTGACCCTGTTGATTATTTCGGGTCGCTGTTGCAAATTAATTCTCACCTCGTTTTTAAACCAAATAAATGTGACCATACTTCACCACGCTTATCAGCGAGAGTTGAGGACCAGCAGAAAAGATGTAAAAGCGTAGAAGTATAGCACGACGGTGGATTTTACCGCACCGCCCTCTGCTGTCTAAGACGCAGCCTGATGACAGCCTGTTGGGCAGGCTGTCACCTGTCGGCACTGTCCGGGCTCAAACCCACTTAGCCTCCGAGCTCGAGTGAGATGGCGTGTTGGCTTGGCACGGGGCACGCGCGGGAGACTCGCCGCGTCCTCACTCGCGTCCCTGTGTGGTCGCGTGGCCTAGGTTGTACTTGCCACGCTCGCGTCCAGCGGCCTGGAGCTCAACGAGAAGTATGCGGTGGACATCATTGGAGACATTCCCACTGGGTGTGTATGTGTGTGTGTTTGTGTGCGCGCCAGTGGTGCAGCGGTTAGCGCGCTGCGCTATGAACCCGGCAACCCGGGTTCGATTCCCGCTCACGGCCAACACCAGTGACGATTATCTAAACTGGTCCCGGGCCTCGCCTAGGTCGACTCAGCCTCAAATGAGTACCCGGTGCGGTGTGTAAACATCGCTATTGGGGAGACGAAGGCGGTCGGGCGTGGTGCTGGCCACCCACCCCCTCGTGTACCGTTCTGGCCTTCATAGGTGCTCGCTAACAACACTTGCCCCTACAGTCTGTTAAGGCTATACGGGGGATCTTTGTGTGCGCGCCGGCACGTACGGACGCACTCGTGTGCGGCTGTACGCACGGTGGCGATGCATCTGCCAGTCATCTCGGTCAACCCGTAACACCTGGGTCTGTCCCATAACCTTGCCAGCAGCGAACCATGGATACTTTGCGTGACCTCGGGGTGCACCTGGCCTGGCACAGGTGGCATGGTGACGGCAGTTGTGTTGTGTTGGCAGCGTTAGTGCAGTGGTTCGCATGCTGCACTACACAACCAAGTGAACACAGTTCTATTCCTGCACGTGACCAACGCCAGTGACGATTCTTTGAACAGGTCCTGGGCCTTCCCTATGCCTACTCGGCCTCAAATGGGTACCTGGTGCGGTGTATAAACATCGCTATTGGGGAGACAAAGGCAGCCTGGCGTGGTGCTGGCCACCCACCCCCTCGTGTGCTGTGCCAGCCTGCATAGGTGCTCGCTAACAGAACTTGCCCCAACAGTCTGTTTAAGCTATATGGGGGATCTTTGTATTTTTGTGCGTGTGTCTGCACGCGTTGCTGTATTGGTGCGTGTCTGCTTATTGTGATTGTGTGTGATTGTGTTTGCGTGCTGTGGTTGTCTGTGTCTGTGTGCGTGTGTGTACACGTGTCTGCACGCTGTGCTGCGTGTCTGTCCGTGTGCGTGCCCACTCGCGCGCTGCAGCCTGAAGCCCCCGGTGGCCCCACCGTTCGCTCTGTTTGGCAAGGTGGTGGTGGACGCCATCACCTTGGCCATCGTGGGCTTCTCCATCGCCATCTCCATGGGCAAGACGTTCGCCCTGAAGCACGGATACAACATCGACAGCAACCAGGTGAGTGGCGCACTCCACACAACACTCCACACAACACTCCACACAACACTCCACACAACACTCCACACAACACTCCACACAACACTCCACACAACACTCCACACAACACTCCACACAACACTCCACACAACACTCCACACAACACTCCACACAACACTCCACACAACACTCCACACAACACTCCACACAACACTCCACACAACACTCCACACAACACTCCACACAACACTCCACACAACACTCCACACAACACTCCACACAACACTCCACACAACACTCCACACAACACTCCACACAACACTCCACACAACACTCCACACAACACTCCACACAACACTCCACACAACACTCCACACAACACTCCACACAACACTCCACACAACACTCCACACAACACTCCACACAACACTCCACACAACACTCCACACAACACTCCACACAACACTCCACACAACACTCCACACAACACTCCACACAACACTCCACACAACACTCCACACAACACTCCACACAACACTCCACACAACACTCCACACAACACTCCACACAACACTCCACACAACACTCCACACAACACTCCACACAACACTCCACACAACACTCCACACAACACTCCACACAACACTCCACACAACACTCCACACAACACTCCACACAACACTCCACACAACACTCCACACAACACTCCACACAACACTCCACACAACACTCCACACAACACTCCACACAACACTCCACACAACACTCCACACAACACTCCACACAACACTCCACACAACACTCCACACAACACTCCACACAACACTCCACACAACACTCCACACAACACTCCACACAACACTCCACACAACACTCCACACAACACTCCACACAACACTCCACACAACACTCCACACAACACTCCACACAACACTCCACACAACACTCCACACAACACTCCACACAACACTCCACACAACACTCCACACAACACTCCGCTTATCCCGCCGTAGTGCGACGCGTGACGATGATCATGATGATGCCTTCAATCCCCGCCCAGCTCCCCCTCCTGTGGTCAAGGGCGTGTGCCAATTGTGTGGCAAGTTGTGGTCGACTAATACTTGTGCGTCTGTCCTGTGTGTGTGTGCGAGCGCTAGTGTAGTGGTTAGCGCGCTGCACTACCAACCTGGCGACCCGGGTTCGATTCTCGCTCACGGCAAACACCAGTGACGATTATCTGAACCGGTCCCGGGCGTCCCCTAGGTCGACTCGGCCTCAAATGAGTACCTAGTTCGGTGTGTAAACATCGCCGCTAGGGAGACAAAGGCGGTCGGGCGTGGTTGCTGGCCACCCACCCCCTCGTGTACCGTTCCGGCCTTCATAGGTGCTCGCTAACAGCACTTGCCCCTACAGTCTGTTAAGGCTATACGGGGGATCTTTGATCTTTGATCTATATCTGTCTGTGTGTGCACGTCTGTGTCTGTATCTGTGTGCGCCTGTAGGAGCTGGTCGCCATCGGCCTGAGCAACATGTTCGGCTCGATCTTCCACTCGTTCACCATCAGCTGTGCCATGTCGCGGAGCCTGGTGCAGGACGCGACGGGAGGGCAAACGCAGGTACATCCATTATTGTTGGCCGTGAGCCAGAATCGAACTCGAGTCCACTTGCGCACACACACGCACGTATAGCAAATGCATTGATGACACGTATGCCCGCATACTAAATCTCTAACTTGTACAGAATTAATTTACACTGACTTATTGACGCCCGTGCCCGCCGGGATAACTCCGCGCCGTCTTTGCAGGTGGCCGGTCTGGTGTCGGCGTTGTTGGTGCTCATCGTAATTCTGGCCATCAGCAGCCTCTTCCGGCCTCTGCCCAGGGTAAGGTGGCTCTCCCCCGGCCCCTCTATCCAGAGGCTGTGAGGCTCGTGCCAAATGAGGCAGCGCAGCAAGTGGGCTGCTGTGCCGGCCGTCATAGGCGCTGCTCCCAACAGCGCTTGCCCCAACGGTCTGTGGAGGCTCCGGGGGGGATCTGTAAGCGCGTGCGCTGTACGAGTCGTTGTGCGTGCGCGCGTCGTTGTGCGTGCGCGCGTCGTTGTGCGTGCGCGCGTCGTTGTGCGTGCGCGCGTCGTTGTGCGTGCGCGCGTCGTTGTGCGTGCGCGCGTCGTTGTGCGTGCGCGCGTCGTTGTGCGTGCGCGCGTCGTTGTGCGTGCGCGCGTCGTTGTGCGTGCGCGCGTCGTTGTGCGTGCGCGCGTCGTTGTGCGTGCGCGCGTCGTTGTGCGTGCGCGCGTCGTTGTGCGTGCGCGCGTCGTTGTGCGTGCGCGCGTCGTTGTGCGTGCGCGCGTCGTTGTGCGTGCGCGCGTCGTTGTGCGTGCGCGCGTCGTTGTGCGTGCGCGCGTCGTTGTGCGTGCGCGCGCGAGTCGTTGTGCGTGCGCGCGCGAGTCGTTGTGCGTGCGCGCGCGAGTCGTTGTGCGTGCGCGCGCGAGTCGTTGTGCGTGCGCGCGCGAGTCGTTGTGCGTGCGCGCGCGAGTCGTTGTGCGTGCGCGTGCTCGGCAGGCGGCGCTGGCAGCTGTCGTTCTCGTCAACCTCAAGGGGATGTTCAAGCAGTTCGCCGACGTGCCCCAGCTGTGGAGAACCTGTCGCATCGACCTGGTGAGCGGCTCCCCTCCCCCTCTCCCTCCAGAAACACTACGAGAGTATGCGAGTTGATTTTGTTTAACCTGGCGATTAACTCGGGAGACCACGATCGTCTCGTTCGCAAGAGCGACCCGGGGCACGAGTCTGCCGGCAGGGGGCAATGATTGCTGCCGTGTGATCCCAATTGGGTGATTTGGTTTCACTTCCACCGCACCAGCCGATCGGGGAATACCGAAGCAGATGCACCTCGTGATGCCCATTGCTGGTGGAGGGGGGGGGCTGAAATCTCTGTCCCTCGTGGGTCTCTCCCTCTAGCTATGGGAACGCGGTGAAGTGGCATTGTCAAACGTCGACGGGTGGGGGACAAAGGTGCCCGAGCGTGCGCGGGTATTGGCCTCATTGCACCGCTCGTGTGCCTGTTCTAGCACCACCTGCCTGGGTTGTGTCTCTTCAGCGACGTTTGTCTTCGTACAAGCGTGTGTGTTTGTGCAAGCAGGATATATGATGGGTGTGTAATTTGACGACGCATATCTATTCACGTGGCACACATTTGACCACGTGCATCTATTCATGTGGCACAGCTGGGACAGTGCGCGCGCGCGCGTTGATGATACACAACTCCACGTCAGCACGGCGATTCATCCGACCGGAGTTTGGTTCCTGGCAGCGATGTACGACATCGCCACCGATAGCCAATTAAAATCCAACTGGGTTTGAGCCTCCCCGTGGCAGTTCAGGGAAAGATGATGACCCAGTGCGGTGGCCATGTGGGTCAGAGGTCGGAGCTGACACCGCGGAGATCCTGGGCTCGCGTCCATTTGGTTGCCCGTACCCAGTTGATGGTCATCAAGGACTGGACAGAAATAAAAATCGCACTTAATGTGGCTCATCCATTTGGCTCAATTCCAGCTCCGAGAATTAAGCACGGCAGTTTAACCGCCATACGAGGAACGCTCCTCTCTGCCGCAGGTCAGGGCTGGGAAATGGCTGCCCCCGAGTGTGGTCCAGAGTTCACGTAAAGGTCACGGATTTTTCTGCCCATGACCCTGAAAACCGAACAGGGATGAAACCGGGGGGTGGGGGAGAAAGATAAAAAACTATTTCGAAAAGGTGACTCTTCAAGTGTGGTGCGGGGGAGACAAAGGTGTCTGGGCAGCCATCGCGCTGGTTACACTACCCTCTTGTGAGCCGCTCCGGCCTTTGTAGGTGCTTCCCCTGTGGAGGCGGTCTGTGTGGCCTACAGAGCGGTCCGTCGTCCCTTGCGTGTCGCAGGCCATGTGGATGGTGACCTTCTGGGCGTCCGTGCTGCTGGGGCTGGACCTGGGCCTGGCCGTCGCAGTGTCGTTTGCTCTGCTCAGCGTCGTCATCCGCACCCAAACGTGAGCCCCAGCGGATCATCTGCGCGGGCATGGCACGCTGGTAGCGCACGCACAGCACCGGCGTCGATCTGCGACGTGGGATGACGGCGCAGGGATGATGGGGCTCGTGGTGGCATCGGTCGTGTGTGCTTCATGACCACCACGGAAACCACTACCACCGCCGCCACCGTCATCACCATGATCAACTACCACTGCCACTAGCAGGCGCTCACCTGTGATCCAGCACGGTGGAGGTGGTGAGGGTTGATGGGTCACACAGATGCTGTGAAACTCCCTTCCCGTGAGTGTCGAGCAAGAGCCGTACCCTGGCTCTGCAGGAGAACGCAGCAAAGCAAAGACTCCAGCCGTTCCGTCTGTACGGGATAGTGTTTCCCCCTCGCACGTGTGGGTTTTCTCTGGGTACTCCGGCTTCCACCCACGTGTAAACGCTCATTAATTGGTGGATAACACTTTCATAAGAAGAGAACCGCAGAGCTTGGCAATTGTTGCCACCGGCTGTGTGGCTGCCTTCCCACTCGTCTGTGGTTCCTCCTCCTGGCGCCTCTGAGTCGTCCTTTCTCTCTCTCAGAGAGCGAGCAAATGCTACGTGGTGGCACGTTGTAAGTTCACAATATCACCACCACCACCACCACCAATCATCGCTTCGGCTGAGCTGCCACTTGCACGATGGGGCCCGTTCGACACGAAACACAAGGAAGCCGGAATCGACCGCGTGCCGTTGTGAAAGGCGATGTTTGTGTGCCACCCCTCCATGTCCCCATCCCACGCCCTGCTGCCGTTCCAAGGCCCAAGTACTCGATTCTGGGCAAAATCCCCAACACCGACATCTACCTGGACCTCAAAGAATACGCGGAAGTAAGGACACGCACTCATGGAAGCGAGGATATTTGACGGCTTGTGTCCACGAAGCGCGGTGAATGTCCCGGGGCTGTTTGCCGTGCGGTCTGCGGCGAGTGTCGGTAGCGCGCGTGAACGCAGCGCCTCTCTTGTCACGTGTGCCAGGCGAAGGAGATTCCCGGGATCAGGATATTCCAGACCAACGCGTCGCTCTACTTCGCCAACGCGGATATGTACACGGAGGCGCTGATCAGCAAGGTGGGGCTGTCCTCCGTCAGTTTCATTTCCTCTTATTTCTCCATTCTGTTATTTTTTTTTCCCAACGGCTTGAGAATTAACTTTAGCCATGAACAAAAAAACAAATAGGTGGCCATGTTGCTCGGAAGTCTGAGCATTGAGCCGATACCGCTGAGAGTTCGGGGTTCACGCGTGCGTGTTAACGCGTGCGTGTGTTCTTTGTTGTGTGTGTGTGTGTGCGGTAGTGTAGTGGTTGGCGCGCTGCGCTATGAACCTAGTGACCCGGGTTCGATTCCCGCTCACGGCCAACACCAGTGACGATTATCTGAACCGGTCCTGGGCCTCCCCTAGGTCGACTCAGCCTGAAATGAGCACCTGGTGTGGTGTGTAAACATCGCCACTGGGGAGACAAAGGCGGTCGGGCGTGGTGCTGGCCACCCACCCCCTCGTGTACCGTTCCGGCCTTCATAGGTGCTGCTTAACTAACAGCACTTGCCCCTACAGTCTGTTAAGGCTATACGGGGGATCTTTGTGTGTGTGTGTGTGCATGTTTGTGTGTGTTCACACGTGCGTGTGTGTGTTCTTTGTGTTCATGTGTGTGTTAGCGTGTGTGTGTTAACGCGTGTGTGTCTGTGTGTGTGTTAACGCGTACGCGTGTGTCTGGGTGTGTCCACACGCAGACCGGTCTGGACCCCCGGTCGCTGATCGCCGTGCGCAAGAGGTTCCTCGCGCACCAGCAGCGCTTGGAGCGCAAGCGGCGTCGCGAAGCCGGGACGGAGGCAAAGAGCGCCACACTCAATCTGGTGAGGACCTCGGGCGGCCTCCCACTCGCCGCCACGGGGCTACAGCCGCAGCATCAGCCGCGTGTGGGGAGGGGGGGGGTTCGGCTTTCGCAATTGATTCTCGCGCTCGTGATGCGTGCGTTGTGCCTGCGGGAATCGACGCTTGGGAGTGCGCGCACTCGCTGCTGCGCACGTCGGTTTAGCTTGACCGCGTGAGAACCTGGGAGACGGCAACGAGTCTCGTGTGCAAGAGTCACCTGGGTGGCAGAGGTCGCAAACGGGTACCCGTACGCGTACCTGGCCGGGTATGGGTACCCGTTCCCTACCCGTACCCTACCCAAAATGAGTGACAAACGGTTACTCACCGGTGACTCACGGCCTACCCGTACCCGGCCGCACCAGGGTCGCAAACGGGTACCCGTACCCGGCCGGTTACGGGTAGCTGGGTATCGGGTACCCGGTTGCGACCTCTGCTGGGTGGTCAACGTGGCGATTCAATTTGGTCCCATTGACGCCGTGGGGTGCGGCTGTGGTGCGGCTGCGGTGAGGCGAGTGCTCTGCTCTGAGCCCGGGGCGTTGTTGTGCCGTGCGTGCCAGGACTGCGCCGAGGCGGGGCATGTGGTGCTCCCGCTGGAGGAGGGCGAGGAGCAGGGCCTCACCACGACCGCGTACCGCTTCCTCGTGCTCGACTTTGGCGCCGTGACCTTCGTGGACTCGCCCGGGGTCAAGATGCTCAAGAGGGTACGTACGCTCACCGGGCCGTGTGTGAGTGTGTGCGAGTGTGTGTGAGTGAGTGAGCGTGTGTGTGTGTGAATGAGTGCGAGTAAGCGTGTGTGTGAGTGAGTGCGAGTAAGCGTGTGTGTGTGTGTGTGAGTGAGGTGTGAGTAAGCGTGTGTGTGTGTGAGTGTGAGTAAGCGTGTGTGTGTGTGTGAGTGAGTGTGAGTAAGTGTGTGTGTGTGTGAGTGAGTGTGAGTAAGCGTGTGTGTGTGTGAGTGAGTGTGACTAAGCGTGTGTGTGTGTGTGTGTGTGAGTGAGTGTGAGTAAGCGTGTGTGTGTGTGTGTGTGAGTGAGTGTGAGTAAGCGTGTGTGTGTGTGTGTGTGAGTGAGTGTGAGTAAGCGTGTGTGTGTGTGTGTGAGTGAGTGTGAGTAAGCGTGTGTGTGTGTGTGTGTGAGTGAGTGTGAGTAAGCGTGTGTGTGTGTGTGAGTGTGAGTGAGTGTGAGTAAGCGTGTGTGTGTGTGTGAGTGTGAGTGAGTGTGAGTAAGCGTGAGTGTGAGTAAGCGTGTGTGTGTGAGTGAGTGTGAGTAAGCGTGTGTGTGTGTGTGTGTGAGTGAGTGTGAGTAAGCGTGTGTGTGTGTGTGTGTGAGTGTGAGTAAGCGTGTGTGTGTGTGTGTGTGAGTGAGTGTGAGTAAGCGTGTGTGTGTGAGTGAGTGTGAGTAAGCGTGTGTGTGTGAGTGAGTGTGAGTAAGCGTGTGTGTGTGTGTGTGAGTGAGTGTGAGTAAGCGTGTGTGTGTGTGTGTGAGTGAGTGTGAGTAAGCGTGTGTGTGTGTGTGTGTGAGTGAGTGTGAGTAAGCGTGTGTGTGTGTGTGAGTGTGAGTAAGCGTGTGTGTGTGTGTGTGAGTGAGTGTGAGTAAGCGTGTGTGTGTGTGTGTGTGAGTGAGTGTGAGTAAGCGTGTGTGTGTGTGTGTGTGTGAGTAAGCGTGTGTGTGTGTGTGTGAGTGAGTGTGAGTAAGCGTGTGTGTGTGTGTGAGTGAGTGTGAGTAAGCGTGTGTGTGTGTGTGTGAGTGAGTGTGAGTAAGCGTGTGTGTGTGTGTGTGTGTGAGTGAGTGTGAGTAAGCGTGTGTGTGTGTGTGTGTGAGTGAGTGAGTGAGTGAGTGTGAGTAAGCGTGTGTGTGTGTGTGAGTGAGTGTGAGTAAGCGTGTGTGTGTGTGTGTGTGAGTGTGAGTGAGTGTGAGTAAGCGTGTGTGTGTGAGTGAGTGTGAGTAAGCGTGTGTGTGTGTGTGTGTGAGTGTGAGTAAGCGTGTGTGTGTGTGTGTGTGTGAGTGAGTGTGAGTAAGCGTGTGTGTGTGTGTGTGTGTGTGAGTGAGTGTGAGTAAGCGTGTGTGTGTGAGTGAGTGTGAGTAAGCGTGTGTGTGTGTGTGTGAGTGAGTGTGAGTAAGCGTGTGTGTGTGTGTGTGTGAGTGAGTGTGAGTAAGCGTGTGTGTGTGTGTGAGTGTGAGTAAGCGTGTGTGTGTGTGTGTGAGTGAGTGTGAGTAAGCGTGTGTGTGTGTGTGTGTGTGTGAGTGAGTGTGAGTAAGCGTGTGTGTGTGTGTGTGTGTGAGTGAGTGTGAGTAAGCGTGTGTGTGTGTGTGTGAGTGAGTGTGAGTAAGCGTGTGTGTGTGTGTGTGAGTGAGTGTGAGTAAGCGTGTGTGTGTGTGTGTGAGTGAGTGTGAGTAAGCGTGTGTGTGTGTGTGAGTGAGTGTGAGTAAGCGTGTGTGTGTGAGTGAGTGTGAGTAAGCGTGTGTGTGTGTGTGTGAGTGAGTGTGAGTAAGCGTGTGTGTGTGTGTGTGAGTGAGTGTGAGTAAGCGTGTGTGTGTGTGTGTGTGTGAGTGAGTGTGAGTAAGCGTGTGTGTGTGTGTGTGTGTGAGTGAGTGTGAGTAAGCGTGTGTGTGTGTGTGAGTGAGTGAGTGAGTGAGTGTGAGTAAGCGTGTGTGTGTGTGTGAGTGAGTGTGAGTAAGCGTGTGTGTGTGTGTGAGTGAGTGTGAGTAAGCGTGTGTGTGTGTGTGAGTGAGTGTGAGTAAGCGTGTGTGTGTGTGTGTGTGTGAGTGAGTGTGAGTAAGCGTGTGTGTGTGTGTGTGAGTGAGTAAGCGTGTGTGTGTGTGTGTGAGTGAGTGTGAGTAAGCGTGTGTGTGTGTGTGTGAGTGAGTGTGAGTAAGCGTGTGTGTGTGTGTGTGTGTGTGAGTGAGTGTGAGTAAGCGTGTGTGTGTGTGTGTGAGTGAGTAAGCGTGTGTGTGTGTGTGTGAGTGAGTGTGAGTAAGCGTGTGTGTGTGTGTGTGTGTGAGTGAGTGTGAGTAAGCGTGTGTGTGTGTGTGTGTGAGTGAGTGTGAGTAAGCGTGTGTGTGTGTGTGTGAGTGAGTGTGAGTAAGCGTGTGTGTGTGTGTGTGTGAGTGAGTGTGAGTAAGCGTGTGTGTGTGTGTGTGAGTGAGTGTGAGTAAGCGTGTGTGTGTGTGTGTGTGTGAGTGAGTGTGAGTAAGCGTGTGTGTGTGTGTGTGTGAGTAAGCGTGTGTGTGTGTGTGTGAGTGAGTGTGAGTAAGCGTGTGTGTGTGTGTGTGTGAGTGAGTGTGAGTAAGCGTGTGTGTGTGTGTGTGTGAGTGAGTGAGTGTGAGTAAGCGTGTGTGTGTGTGTGTGTGTGAGTGAGTGTGAGTAAGCGTGTGTGTGTGTGTGTGTGTGAGTGAGTGTGAGTAAGCGTGTGTGTGTGTGTGTGAGTGAGTGTGAGTAAGCGTGTGTGTGTGTGTGTGAGTGAGTGTGAGTAAGCGTGTGTGTGTGTGTGTGAGTGAGTGTGAGTAAGCGTGTGTGTGTGTGTGTGAGTGAGTGTGAGTAAGCGTGTGTGTGTGTGTGTGTGAGTGAGTGAGTGTGAGTAAGCGTGTGTGTGTGAGTGAGTGTGAGTGAGCGTGTGTGTGTGTGTGTGTGTGAGTGAGTGAGTGAGTGTGAGTAAGCGTGTGTGAGTGTGAGTGAGCGTGAGTAAGCGTGTGTGAGTGAGTGTGAGTAAGCGTGTGTGTGTGTGTGTGAGTGAGTGTGAGTAAGCGTGTGTGTGTGAGTGAGTGTGAGTAAGCGTGTGTGTGTGTGTGTGTGAGTGTGAGTAAGCGTGTGTGTGTGTGTGTGTGTGTGAGTGTGAGTAAGCGTGTGTGTGTGTGTGTGTGAGTGAGTGTGAGTAAGCGTGTGTGTGTGTGTGTGTGTGAGTGAGTGTGAGTAAGCGTGTGTGTGTGTGTGTGTGTGAGTGAGTGTGAGTGTGAGTAAGCGTGTGTGTGTGTGTGTGAGTGAGTGAGTGTGAGTGTGAGTAAGCGTGTGTGTGTGTGTGTGTGTGAGTGAGTGAGCTCACTGCGGAGGAGAGGCTGCCACTCCTCTGTCGGGAGCTGGACCGGTACCGCCTGGATCTCTGTGGCATTCAGGAGGTCCGGTGGACCGGTTCTGGCTCCTGCCACCATGAGGGGTGGACAGTCCTCTACTCAGGGCAGGAGACTGCCAAACAACAGGGTGTGGCTCTTCTTCTGAACAAAAGAATGAAGGGGGCGTGGGAGCGTGGCGGTGAGGTGTGGGAAGCTGTAAGCCCCAGGATACTTTGGGCTCGCCTTCCCATCAACCAGAGGCGAGGAGTGGTGGTCGTGGTTACTTATGCCCCCACCGAAGACGAACATCTGTGGAGGGATGCAGGCAAAGCCGATGAGTCGGACGCTTTCTATGACCTCCTGTCACAGGTGCTGGCTAAAGTGGCCACTCGGGACAGAGTCATCTTGTTGGGTGACTTCAATGCCCGAGTTGGTCATGATACTGGCACTTGGTCTGGAGTGATTGGAAGGCATGGGCCAGATCAGCTCAATAATAACGGTAGGAGGCTGCTAGATTTTTGTGCAGCCCATGGGCTTGTAATTACTAACACGCTCTTCCGGCATCGGCGCATCCACACAACATCATGGATGCATGCCGGGTCCAAGCAAGAACATCTGCTGGACTACGTAGTGACGGACCAGCGGATGCGAGCCCATGTCCTTGACACCAGGACCTACCGTGGAGCTGATCTGCCCTCTGACCATCGACTAGTCATCTGTAAGATGCGCCTGCCATTCTTCCACTCCGGTGGTGGGTGTACACCCAGGATCCCATTCCAACCAAAAGTGGCCTGGTCTAAGTTAGCTGATGAAAGTTGCAAGCGAGAATTTCATCATCGCTTGCAGCTGGGGTTGGCATCGTCCCCCACTCCACCTGATGTCGAGGGTAAATGGGCGAGGTTTAAGACTGTGACTCATGCAGCTGCAATGGCTGCTTTGGGTACGCGGTCCAGACCTCCCCGGGAACCCTGGCTGACGGAGGAGGTGTTCAGGTTAATTGAGAAAAAGCGACAGGCCCACTCTCATCGCCTACAGCATCCCACGTCAGAGAATGAGGAGGTTTACCGCAGTCTTCGCTCGGAGGTTCGGAGAGCCGTGAGGCGCTGTAAGGATGGGTGGTGGTCGCGGGTTGCTGAGGAGATGGAGTCTGCCTCAGTGGCCCGCGATCACAAATCACTATTTAACTCCATCAAAAAAGTAACCTGCAGCGCCACACCTATTACCATCATTAGAGGAAAAAACGGTGATCCAATCTCCGACCCCCAGGAACAGGTTTGCAGATTTGCTGAGCATTTCTGTGAGGTCCTGGGGGAGGGAAAATCTCTCAGCCAGGAAAACATCATGGCACAAAGTGGGGATAACCCTGCTGAGGCTGCGGTGCCTCAAATATTGGAAGAGGTCACCCCCTGTGAGTGGCTGGCTGAGGTACCGGCTGTTGAGGAAGTACTGAGGGCGATCCGGAGTCTGAGACCAGGGAAGGCACCGGGCAGAGATGATCTCCCAGGCGAAATGCTGAGGGAGGGTGGCGTTTGTGCACAGACTGCCCTATATGACATCATAACAACAGTCTGGACCACTGGACGGGTTCCGCAGGACTGGAAGGATGCCCTGGTGGTCCCCCTCTTTAAGAAGGGGGACCGTACCGACTGTAACAACTACAGGGGCATCTCACTCCTCAGTGTGCCGGGTAAGGTCCTGGCAAGGATTATTCAACATCGCCTTGCTAGGCATGCTGAGGAGAGGCTTGCGGAGCCCCAATGTGGTTTCAGGAAAGGGCGGTCCTGCACAGATGCCATATTTTCTGTCCGTCTGCTACAGCAGAGGTGTAGGGAATTCCAAAAAGACCTACATCTCTGCTTTATTGACCTGGTCAAGGCCTATGATACCATCAGTAGGACTGGGCTCTGGGTTGTTCTTCGTGCTTTCGGAGTCCCTGACCCTCTGCTCACGATCATTAAGGACCTTCATGATGGTGAGCGGGCCCGGGTAAAACTACGTGGCCGGGAGTCGGAGCCTTTCCCTGTACACCTTGGGGTGCGACAGGGATGTCCTCTGGCTCCCACATTATTTAACATCTATTTCGACTGCGTAGTTCGTGAAGCCTTCAATAGCTGTACCGGGGGAATTACCATTTGGTACAGATACAATGGGAGGCTGATCGACGCCCGGGTGCGATCAAGGGATGGCTCCCTATTGGTCAACCACGTTATGTATGCCGATGATTTGGTAATAGCTGCTCATTCAGAAGAGGAGTTGGAGACGCTGCTGCTGAGACTGGAGCGTGCCACTAAGAGGTGGGGCCTTACCATCAGCCCCACCAAAACTAAGCACCTGCCTGGGTATTTTGTACCATCGGGCACTCCGCCCCCACAACTCCCAATCGGTGATGGGGCAGTTGTGGAGAGAGTAGAGAGTTTCCCATACCTGGGCAGTGTGCTCATGACCGGCTCCAGTTTATCAGCAGAGGTCTCACTCCGAATCAGTCGAGCGGCAATATCTTTTCATCGGTTGCGTAACGCTGTGTGGAAGCTACCTGGTCTGTCGCTCCGCACGAAGCTTCAGGTCTTCTCGGCCACGGTCATTCCCTCCCTTCTCTATGCTTGCGAAACGTGGACCCCCCTAGTGGAGCATCTTCGCCGGTTGGAAACATTTAGGCTGGCCTGCCTACGATCCATCCTGGGTTTAACCAGGCTGGATTGTGTGAGGAGCTCACAAGTCCTTGAAAGATCTGGGCAAAGTCCCATCAGTGAGCTCCTCCGGCAGGCAAGGCTGCGTTGGCTGGGTCATGTAGCCCGCATGCCCAGCCACCGCATGCCTAAACAGCTTTTGTTCGGCCGGATCGAGGGGGCTAAACGGGCGCGGCACGGGCTAGAGAAGAGATGGAGTGATGTGGTACAGGAGGACGTGGAGCTGAGTGGACTTGCCGATGACTGGTACCAGCGGTGTCAAGATCGGCCTCAGTGGAGGAGGCTCGTGAAGGACGCTACTGGGCAGTTGGAGGCAGTCGCCCTCCAACAACAACGGAGGGCGGAGGAGCGACGCTCACAACAACGAGCGGAGCGCCGGGTGGCTAAAGCACAGCAAGTTGGCACAGTAGGGGGCACAGGTGGTGCATCAGCCAGTCATCTCGGTCATCTCGGTCAGTCGACCCGTGGCACCTGCTGGGTCTGCCCCGTGACCTCCTGCCAGCGGGCGTTCGACACTTCACGTGGCCTCAGGGTGCACATGGCCTGGCACAAGCGTCGTGGTGACGTCACCGCCACTTAGTGGCGAATGGCGGTTGTTGTTGTGAGTGTGAGTAAGCGTGTGTGTGTGTGTGTGAGTGAGTGTGAGTGTGAGTAAGCGTGTGTGTGTGTGTGAGTGTGAGTAAGCGTGTGTGTGTGTGAGTGAGTGTGTGTGAGTGCGCGCTAATGTAGCGGTTAGCGCGCTGCGCTATAAACCTAGCGACCCGGGTTCGATTCCCGCTCATGGCCAACACCAGTGACGATTATTTGAACTGGTCCAGGGCCTCCCCTAGATCGACTCAGCCTGAAATGAGTACCTGGTGTGGTGTGTAAACATCGCCACTGGGGAGATAAATGCGGTCGGGCGTGGTGCTGGCCACCCACCCCCTCGTGTACCGTTCCGGCCTTCATAGGTGCTCGCTAACAGCACTTACCCCTACAGTCTGTTAAGGCTATACGGGGGATCTTTGTCTGTGTGAGTGAGTAAGCGTGTGTGTGACCGGGCGTGGTGCTGGCCACCCAACACGTACCGTTCCGGCCTTCATAGGCGTTGCTCGCCATTAGCACTTTCCCCAACAGTCTAGCGAGCGTGTGCAAGCTTGTTTAATGCGCACATTCCATGATGTCGCACGGCTCGGGCGTGTTCCTCTTAATTACTCGCTCTTAGTGGTTTGGGTCGCCTCTTTTTCCTTGAGGGTTCTTAATGGACCTAAACGTCTTGGCTCCTGACCAACGGCAAGAAACGCGAACGTTTCAGTGCGTAATCTGATTTACATAATGTAAAAATACTGGCTTTTAGTTTTATATATGCCCAGGCGTTGATGAAAATTACAACTCGCAAAGGCTGAGGAACCACAGATGAACAGGAAGGCAGCAAACCAGGCGGTGAGCCGGTGCTAACAACAATTGCCCAAGCTCTGCCGTCCTCTGTGTATGAACGTGTTTTGAAGTTTTAATATGTGTGGGAGGAAACGGGAGCTACCGGCGAGAACCTACGTGTGCGAGGGGGCAACGCTCTATCCCGTACGGAGGGGATTTTAGTCCGCATGTTGCCGTACCGCCTTCTCCTGGCGAGCCAGGGTACTGCGCTTCCACGATGCCCACGGGAAAGGAGTTTCCCAACATTTTATGCGCTCCACCAACCCGTACGGTAGCCTGATGATGACACGGCAGAGGTCGCAAACGGGTTTTGATTCCTTACCCGTACCCGGCCGCACCAGGGTCGCAAATGGGTACCCGTTCCCTACTCGTACCCGTACCCTACCCGAAATAAGTGACAAACGGTTACTCGCCAGTGACTCACGGCCTACCCGTACCCGTACCCGGTCGCAAACGGCTACCCGTACCCGGCCGGGTACGGGTAGCCGGGTATCGGGTAGGGTACGGGTATCGGGTACCCGGTTGCGAACTTTGTGACACGGTGCTTGCTCTTTCCCTTACAGATATTCCAAGAGCACAAGGAGGTGGGAGTGCAAGTGTGCCTGGCTGGTTGTAGAGGTACGTCACGCGCCTGCTCCCTCGCACGCTCGCCCAGTTCACTCGGCGCACCTCTGAATGGTTACTGCCAGTTTGGGGCGCACGCCTGGGGACATACAATGCTCGGTTCGGGCAGCGTGCAGAGCTACGAGTCGTGGTCGAGTCTTGGGTTGGGCCACGCGATGATCTGGCCCCCATCACCACTCGACACGACCAAACGGATTAAGCGCACGTGTGACGCGCCCGTTGTTGTTTCGGTTCACCTTGAAATTAAGGAGGAATGCACGGGACCAGACCTAGCGCACACAACTCGCCACCCACGTTCATGCACGCACGCACTCGCACGACTCGCGCACCCACTCTCAAATACACGCACATACTCGCACCCAACCTTTTGCTAGATTTGGTGGTCAACGCTTGAGTCTATCTGTCCGGGGAGCGGTGGCCCAGTGTTTAGCGCACAAACATCGTCACTTGGGTTTGACTCCTGGCCACGGCTAACTTTCAGTGGCAAACAATATCAGAACATCTTCTTGGTTCTTTCGGTAAAGTCACGTAGAAGGGAAATAATAAAATAATAAAAATAAAACATAATAAAATTATTCTCACGACGTTTCGGCCACAACGCAAGCTGCCCCTCCTCAGGTGAAGACCAGGTCTGTCCTCAGGTGAAGAACAGGGCTGTCGGAAAGACAGCGTCTGAATCTCATTCAGACGCTGTCTGTTCTTCACCTGAGGACGGCTGCTTGCGTTGTGGCCGAAACGTCGTGAGAATTATTTTATTACGTTTTATTTTTATTATTTTATTATTTCCCTTCTACGTGACTTTACCGAAAGAACCAAGAAGATGAATCCCTGCAGTCACGAAAGCTTTCAATCGAAAGATATCAGAACAATTCCTGGACATCCCGTAGCTCAACTTGGCCTTAAAAGAGCACCTGGCCAGCCGGGCATGGTGCCGGCCACACCACCTCCTCGTGCGCCGCCGTCCCGGCCTTCGCAGGTGCTCTGCGCTGACGGCACTTGGACACGGGGGATCTTTGTCTTTGTGTGCCGCCAGCGGTGGTGGTGACCCAGCTGGAGCGAACCGGCTTCCTGAGCGGGCCCTCCAGCAAAGCGCAGCTCTTCCTCAGCGTCCCCGACGCGGTGGCCCACTGCCAGCGCCAAGACGCGCTGCACGGCAGACCGGCGCTCGCCACACCGCCTGGAGCGCACAACCACACGGCCGACGGACGGGTGAGCGCACGCCGGCACCGACGGTCACACCGCGCAGCCAGCACGCCAGTTTGTTGTCCTTCCCCCGTACCCTCCTATTTAACACGGTTGGCTATGCAGAGTATGAATGAAGTTCTGCATACGTACACGCACAGCACTCGACAGCGCTACGTGCAGCACCGCGAGTGAGGTTCTGGTAACGGACGGACGATGTTGCCTCCAGGAGGACAAGCACGCGCATCCCGTGGAGAACGGAGGGTGCTACCCGGAGCCCAGGAGCCCCGCGCCGATGGTGAGTCCGCTCTTCTCTCCCATCGCTTCGCTCGCTCGTAGCGGGTACAGGAAATAGATACTTTATATTCTTGGTTCTTTCGGTAAAGTCACGTAGAAGGGAAATAATAAGATAATACGAATATAAAAAAATTATCACGACGTTTCGACTGCAACACAAGCAATCATCATCAGGTGTGAAATCCACAGCAAGAAAATTTGTTGTTGTTTTATATTTGTATTATTTTATTATTTCCCTTCTACGTGACTTTACCGAAAGAACCAAGAATATGAATCCCTGCAGTCACGAAAGCTTTAAATAAAAAAAATAGATACTTTGTTAAAAACACCATCAGCAGACACACGAGCAGCAACTCTATCTACACTGTGGATGTGGCTCGTGTTAATGCGTGAACGCAAGTCCGTTGTGTAAACTCGGGCCCTCAATTAATCTTGGAATGCTCCTTGCCTCAAGGGGTTCATCATGGCTATGCCAGGGCACAGAGTGGCCACGGTTGGGTGCCTGGGTCCGGGTTCAGGAGGCCTTCACTGTGAGCCTGGGTCTGGGTTCAGGAGGCCTTCACTGTGAGCCTGGGCCTGGGTTCAGGAGGCCTTTACTGTGAGCCTGGGTCTTGGTTCAGGAGGCCTTCACTGTGAGCCTGGGTCTGGGTTCAGGAGGCCTTCACTGGGAGCCTGGGTCTGGGGTTCAGGAGGCCTTCACTGTGAGCCTGGGCCTGGGTTCAGGAGGCCTTCACTTTGAGCCTGGGTCTTGGTTCAGGAGGCCTTCACTGTGAGCCTGGGTCTGGGTTCAGGAGGCCTTCACTGGGAGCCTGGGTCTTGGTTCAGGAGGCCTTCACTGGGAGCCTGGGTTCTGGAGGCCTTCGCTGTGAGCCTGGGTCTGGGTTTAGACGGCCTTCACGAACGCAGTATTTGTCTATTTTTAAAGTTTCAGTTTTTTTTTCAGTGAGAACTCCAGAGACCAGGATGTGTCATTTGCAAGAGCGACCTTCTATATATGTGGAACTTGTTTCGCACCGTACGTAGCTAACTGTGCTAATTGGTGGTGCAGGGGAAGGACAACAATAGGATGGACTGGGCCCCGCCATAACAATGTGGAATTATTTTCACTGGGTTGGAACTACCGAGAGAAATGAGGATTTCCGGAGGCATTTATTATCGGATCCGACGGCGTACCGTCGGGTCCCTGCGCTCGCTTTCCCAGCGGCCGAGCTGCGGCTGCGTGGGAACGTGATGCCGGCACGCGATCGCGCTGCCCTCTTTGAACCTGGCGTCATTGATCCCCTGGCCACAAACCCCCAGGGCTTGTCTCCAGGGGTCGGCTCACCCTGGCGAGGGCTGCCGCCCGAGGATTCCGCAGTCGTGGAGGAGCAATGAGATGCTTAGGTTGGTCGTCTTCGTAGACTCTGCTTGCATGCGGTGGCATTACAACAATCTGCGGTGCTCGGTACGCGCGTGGTGGTGGTGGTGGTACTGCTGGTGCTGGTGGTGGTGATTTTGAGCGATCAAGGTGGACGGGTTGTGATTGGTGGAGTGATGGCAATGATGGTCACGATCAAGAGTGTTTTACACGGGGTTAAGGAACGTGCGGTGATTATCGTAATGACGTTGATTTACAAAGAAACGACTGGATCAATGGTGGCGGTGGTCTTGGTTGAATTCCTGTTTGATTAATTTCAAAGTAAAGCCCAAGCACACTGTGAGGCTTTACTTGGCTCGTCGGTCCACAGCAGCGCTGCCAGAAGCGGTCACACGGTGCCCGCTGGGGGAACCGCGCTGCGCCGAGGTCGCTCGCCGACCGCTGGCGACGCAACGACGTCTCCCCGCCGTGGCGAATCCGTCCCTTGATCTCGGTGCCCGTGCGTCGTCTCCTCCGCAGGTCGTAGAGAATACAAAGATGTGACGTGCGCGCGACCGAGGAGAGGCGCTCGCAACGCCCCCTCGACCCTCGCGACGCCCTCCTCGGGAGACGAGGACGACGACGACGAGGAGGAGGAGGAGAGGTACCCCTCTTCGACCGCACGGCGCCGCGCCCGGATGCCTCGTCACGCGAGGCGGGGGGGGCCGTTTCCCGTGCCCAGAGGGTCGTGGAGTTGCAGGAAGATCAACGCGCAGAGGAACAAATGTCTGGATATATGCAGGCGGATTTGTTATCCGCACGTCACTTGAGATTTAACGCCGTGATTCATGTACAATTGATTTGGTTGCGTCTTGATTGTTGTCCGAGCTGTGGTGATTTCAGAGGAAGGGAAACATGTTTTATATATATACAGATAAGTACATATATTTAAAAAAAAAAGTTGTCTCGGAAAGGAGACTTAAAAAAACCTGTGTGTGTTGAGTTGGTTGTCTTGAGAAAAAGTTACTGTAGTTAAACCATCACCACGGTGGATTCTGTTCACACGGGGTTGGTGACTTGCGGCTGCATGGTTGTTGCGAGATGGTTGCCATGGTAACCGACGGTTGCCGTGGTAACCATATCCACCGTCAGTGGTCCACCCTGCAGCACCCTTCGTCGATGGGGTTTCCTCAGCACGCCTTGAAGTGAGCTTCCCGTAAAGCGCGGTGTGAACGTTTAAACAGCAAACACACAAGCGTCGTCGTCATCTTCATCGCTGTTGGTGATTGGCGTCGATGATGGCACAGAGCGACGGGTTAGAATGACAGCTGTAGCCAAAATGCCTCCAGGGCACCAAAAACCCTCGAGGGCAATCGCCTGCGTGTCACGTGACGAGTTTTACCGGGAGCGCGCGTAGTCGGTTGGGTTGGTGGCACGTGCGGGGATGGAGTCACGGCTGCCCAGTACCCGGGCAGTGCGTTGAGCACGTGTCGATCGAGCGGCTGCGCCACAGTCTCTGCATCAGAGTTTGAATCTTATTGCGTGTATCACTTATTGCGTTTCTCCGGTCTTGACGAATGACTTGCCCCAACGGTATAAGCCTGGGACTCATTTTCCTGGAGGCGCGTATGGGTTCCCTGGGTAGAGATGGGAAACTATTGTCATTGTAGAATGCGCAGTGTGGTCTGGCTGAGTGATGCATTTGCGTGCTTGTATGTATTCTGACGGACATCTCAAATTAATTATTTTTTATTTAAAATCGATTGGAAAATATTTCCGCTTAGTCTTCCACGAGCATCCGTGCGATGGGAAACCACGATCGCTGAGAATCCCTCGAACAAAGTTCATGTCGCCTGGCGGGATGGGACAAGAAGTCAACTCCTGTGTGTTGAGTGGGTTGGTAGCTGAGTATGTGATCGGGCAGGTGCATAGGTGAGGGGTGGGTGAACAGCCAGGTACTCTTTATTTACAGATGGGGGAAGCACCGTTGAGTTGGGGCCCCTGGGAGGTTCTGCTGGTTAGCACTCGAAATCTTGTGTGGGAGGATCCGGTGTGGCAGTTGCAAACTCCAGGATTCGGTTTTCTGCTCCTCCTAAAAGAGCCTCGGCACCATACTCGACTTGAATATGTCGTTTGATCACCATGTGCAAAATATGGTGAGGTCCTGTAATTTTAATATCAAAGCTCGATGACACATTCGACCACGATTGAGTCGTGCGTGACATAGCCAATACGGTGGCATGTAGCATAGTATCGACAAGGCTCGATTATTGCAACTTGCTACTCTACGGGACGTCTGGCAAAAACTTTAGCAAGCTGCAGCGTGTACAACATTTTTTGGCACGTGTCGTGATGGGTACTGCAAGATCTGACAATGTCCATCCGGTGCTCGCCAAGCTGCATTGGTTTCCGGTTGCCGAACGATACATTATAAGGTCGTACTCATTACACACAAAGTGCTTGTCACAAATGAACCACAGTACCTTGCTGATCTTGTCAAGGAGCATAAACGATCACGCGAAGTCTGCTCATCCTCGCAGCATCTTTTGGCTAGCCATCAAACAAAGACGGTCACCGCATCGTCGTGCGCTTTCAGATGCCCTTCTGCGGCCATCTGGAACGCTCTTCCTTCCCACATTAGGAAGCCACTGGAGCTATGCACTTTAAATCTAGATTGTAATCACATTTCTTTATAACTGCTTTTTTGTTTAGTTTTTTGTCCTTCCCCCCCCGCACCTCCGATTTAACACGGTACGCCTGCGTACGGTGCGAAAGAAGTTCAACCTACGTACGTGACCCGGCGGTCGGGCAGCGTTCCCCACATGGTGAAGCCTCCCATGCGTGCGTCTGCGACGTCCGAACGCCTCCCGGCCGCGCGGTGCGGGGGTCACGGCGCGTGACCTCCTGTCGCGAGAGCGCGAGAGCTCGAATCCCGCTCGAGGCTTCGCTCGGCCGTCGTACCCTTCAGGATCGACAAACGCGCGAATCCGGTTGTGGGAAGTCAACCGTGGATGCCCTTGACCTCACCCGCCTCTGCCATAGGAATGTGGAATTTCTACCACCGAGCTCCTCTGCGTGCTCGACAAGCAGGGGGGGAGGGGAGGGGGGCCTCAGGCCGTTTGACCGCATATGCAGCGGTCGCTTGATATCGATTTGGGGTGGGGGGCCGTGAGGCTGCAGCGGTCCGTGGCTCGAACGTGCAGATGGCACGGAGCGTCGCGGCCTCGCCTGCCAAACGTGCCTCACCACGGCACTCACGGTGACGCTATGGAATTCGCCAGATCACCGTCTCGCCTCCGTCTCTCAACGCTGCGGGCGGGTGGTCCGGTTTCCTGGTGTCGGTGACTCCTGCGTGGTCTGACCCCCCCGTCCGCCTTGGCTGCCGTGGAGATGCAGCGAAGCATTTGTGCAAATTGTTCTTGGAGGTTTTTGTCGAACGGGCCTGGTGAGAAGTTTACACTCCGCAATGTGGACTTGGGTGATGGGGTCGTGATTGGATTCCTCAATAATATAAAAAATTTCGGAAACCGTTCAAAGACGCAGATAATGACGACGGCGATGACGTCGCGTATTTTAATTCCGGTTTAATCTGCCTGATCAGCACAATCGTCCAGCACTCTAATATTCGTATGGAAAGATTATTTTAAAGAATAACGTGTTTTATGTAAATACAAATATGTTCTATTTTGAAGTCCATGAGATGAAAGTCTGTATCGATACGAGTTTTATTTCACAAAAGTGGCTTGTGTCGCTTTGGCGTTACACGCTAGCACATTACGTTTCAAAATAAATAAAAAAACACATTTCAAATCCGGTGCCTCCTCTTGGGATGCGTTCCTCGTTGGCGCAAGCGGTGGCTCGGTCTCGGGGTCCGCGCGGCGGCCGAGTAGAACGCGACCCGGAGCCCGGCACGGCCCGGCCTGGGACGGGGGGGGGGGAGGGGGCGATCCGGGGGAGCGAGCGGCCGCGGTGTGAAACCTCCGAGGGGGGCGCGTCACGTCGTCGTTTTTACCCAACTTTACGAGCGCACCGTAAAGAAAGGCTGCGACGCGTTGCGCTCGTGTGGATCGCGAGACTCTGGGACAGGGTTGTTCCAGTGCCGCGGTGCGGAATCTTTTTCGTGCGCCAGGGGCGCCACGCGTTCAGACCGAGGGTGAGGGCGGCGATGTCGCCCGTGGCGTCTGCGCTCCGGGTCGGTGCGAACCCAGGCCTCGTGGGGTGGAGGTCGCTCGCTGGGAGCAGCCGGACCTAGACACCCGGCCCCAGGCGGTGGGCGCGCCACTGGGCGGGAGGCTTCACGTGTCGTCCGTTTCATCCCGCTACTCCGGTGGCCACTGCTGAGACCCGTCTCCATCTCCGTGGCGTCTCGCATCTGCCGGGACTGTTGCTTCCACGGCGTTCACACGGCTTCACCCCCTCCCATTTGGCTTTGCTGCTGACCATGCTCTGGCGTTGGAACGACGCAATGACATGTCGATGAAATGTATTTCTTCACTCGAATGACAGACGCAATTTATCGCTTTCTCCACGTGCGATTTATTGCCAATAATCCGCAGTAGATGCTGCTGATATGCTGCGCTATCGCAGCTTCTGCCAATGCTTACATTCGGCTTAATTTGTTTCTAAACAAACATTCCACTTGCTGTGTAAAGGGAAGGCAAAGGTCTCCTTCCTCGCGCAATTACATTTTCTCAATTCGCGATCGAATTTCGATGTAAGAATTCACCTTCGTGTTGGTCTCGCCTGCGTGTTGCGTCTTCATCTCGATTGTCGCGCGAGCCGAAGCTAAACTGCGCATGGAGAGTGCACAGAGTGATGCACGGGCTCATTCGGGTGCTTGTATCCTGAAAGGCGTTTCAAAAGAAGGCCACCTTTTAAATTTCGATTTAAAGCTTTTGTGACTGCAGGGATTCATCTTCTTGGTTCTTTCGGTAAAGTCACGTAGAATGGAAATAATAAAATAATAAAAATAAAACATAAAATCATTCTCACGACGTTTCGGCCACAACGCCGTCCTCAGGTGAAGACCAGGCCTGTCGGGGAGACAGCGTCTGAATGACAGACCTGGTCTTCACCTGAGGACGGCTGCTTGCGTTGTGGCCGAAACGTCGTGAGAATTATTTCATTATGTTTTATTTTATTATTTCCATTCTACGTGACTTTACCGAAAGAACCAAGAAGATGAAGGCCACCTTTCTTTACCCAGGAAAGCCTCGCTGAGTCTCCACACTCTTTCAGGAGGGTCATCGTTACCCCCCCCCCCCATCGTCCCCCCAGAGCAGCTTTCTGTCGTTACCAATCATCAGATGTGTGCAGTGGCTTTATTTGTATGCGACTAAAACGGATTGGCGATCACGAACAGGCGGTCTGCTGGCTGGGTGTCTCAAGGACTGGAGTTGAGAAACTCGGCTCCGTTTCGACGTTTGGTCAGATCCATCGGGCAGGAAGCCGGTGGGCCGGCAGACAAACCCCCGCGCACACAAACGAGATGCCACTCGAAGCTTCGCACGGATTCGCTCCACAGGGGGACCTGGCCGACCCCATCTCTTGTGGACCCAGGCCATTTCTGTGCCAGGCACCTGCGTGCGCCGGCGGTCTCTAATCCTGCGCTAACCACGTGGCTCGGCCCAGCGCAGCCTCCGCGATCTTACGACGATTGGGGCCGGCGGGTGACCCCCGCCGGCCCGCTGCGAGCGAGCGGTCGGCGTGGACGTGAAAGCAGAGGGGGCGACGTGGCCGCGATTCGGGTGGCCACGTGATGAACCGCGCTTGCGAACTCGGTGAGGTGTGTGGTGCGTAGACCCACGGGCTCGACAAGGGCCTCGAGCGTGCTGTGCGAGAGTGCCCGATGTTGTGGACGTGTGATCTTGAAGAATGCTTGCGAACCGTACGGACTAAGTGGCATTCGCTATGCTGACCCATCTACGTGGCCCGTACTGAGAAGATGTCGCGTTGCGTTTCACTTGCGGCTCCGTTTGTTGTCGTCCACGTTGCTGCCGGTGCAGTCTCTGAGACCGCACTCCACTCCCCCAGTCGTTGCCATGTCGGCGCAGCTTGGCGTGTGGAGATTGTGTTTACTCGACTCCGTGGCGAGCGCTCTCCACAGGGACCAGCTTGTTGGAGAGTGCTCTGCTCTGCTGCAACACAGGCTGCTGCACGGTTTCTTCACTGCAGGCACCACTGCGTTGCCCGGTAGGCAGCGAGATCCTTAAATTACGGTCACCCGTCCATCAAAGTTGGGCGAAAGAGAAACGTTTTCGGAACGTAACTTCACCTTATCGACAATCAATCCCCCCCGACTCTGCCCGGTTGTTGCCAGCGTGGGTTGGTTTTCAGGCTGCAGGTGGAGGAGCTAGACTCTTGGAGGTGCGGGAGTGTGGAGAGAGACGAAGTGGGGGAACTCAGCTTGCAGGAGCTGAGCTGTGCCTCGAGGTCGGCTTGGTTAGCGCCACGTGATTTTGTTGTGGAGTTGGGTTGTTCCTCTGTGCCAATCCCAACGTCCCTCTACTACTACCAGCAGCAGCAGCACTGTCCTTGCCACAACAGAGCTGAGTCTGGTCCAGCAACGGCGTTCATCTCTGTGCCGTGTTTGGCACAGCAGACGCACGCATGCACGCACGCGTCTGCCCAGAGGTCGTCGCTGTTCGCCGTTGTCTCCCCTACTACCCGCGGCCTCCCCATTTCATTTGGACGATTGTTGAATAATTTTCTGCTGTGAACCTGTGCCTTGTAATTTATAATAAAGATTTGTATTTTAAATAAGTCTCGAGCACATTTTTTGTTTCGTCTTCGATGTGCGTTTGGTCCCTGCCATAGCAATGTGGCTGTGGCAGGGACCAATGGAGATTGCGCTCTTTTGGACCGGGAGGGCAGAGGCTGTGGGATGGATGCAGCCACAAGGGTTGCATGCTGCCCACGGACGCCCTGGCACAGCTGAGATGGCATCACTTCGTGAACGTGTGGGGCACGGCCCCTTCTCTGCTGCTGCCCCTGAAAAACGAATGCTCTGTTTATTACGAATGCTCTTGTTATTAAATGATGGTCCTCTTGAATATTTTTAATTCAGAGGTGTATTATTTTCCAATATAAAATATATATATATAAATCACGCAATCGTCAGTTTACGCTTTTAATTGTGTTCGATACAATTAGCAAAACATATATAGACATCCATAAAGTTGGATTTCAAAAACATGGTGAAGATTTTATTTGAACCCGAAACCCCCGTGCGTCCGTTGACGGCGCGAGGAACCACGCGTCCGTGTGCTGCGTGCCAAGACGGAGGAGGAAGCACGCAGACGCCCAATGTTGCACACAGTCGCAAACACACCACCCAGGGGAACAACAACAGCCACTGTAGTTAACACATTCCTCCTGCGGAGGGAGCTGGTAGGGACGTTGGGTTGCTCGGTCAATGGCCAGGGTCAACGGCGGCGTGGTGTGTGGTGTATTCCGCAAATATGCCCGACTGTGAGGGAGGGCACAAGCCGGCGTGAGTAGGTTAAACGTTGAGTTCTATAAGGGCACCACGGGGTGACCAGCCCCTCCCCACCCAGCCCCACCCCTCCCACCCCCCCACCCAGCTCCTCCCAACCTTCCCCACCCAGCCCCTCCCCACCCAGCCCCTACCCACCCTCCCCTCCCCACCCAGCCCCTCCCCTCCCCACCCCCTCCCCACCCAGCCCCTCCCTCCCCACCCAGCCCCTCCCCACCCTCCCGTCTTTACCCAGCCCCACCCCTCCCATTTTGGATGCACGACGGACGGACACAATAATCCCCTGTGGACTGGTGGAACCAGGAGGTTCCTACCAGTAACAACCGCCTCAATGTTTGACCGATAAGCTGCACAGCTTTGCAACCCAATTTCTCAGACTTAACTTCAGATTTAGCAATCTTTGGAAGAACGTAATCAACCAGGTAATGTGTTTTAACTGTTGTTAGCCTATTATTATTTCTATAAATTTTATTATTTATTTTTACCTATGTGACTTTACCGAAAAAACCTAAGAGTATGAATCATTGCAGTCACGAAAGCTTCAAATCTAGAATGTTTAACTGTTGTGTTAGCCGACTCTCTGTGTTTGTATTGCATTACATTTAGAAGTTCACTAGGTTTGTTTTCTCAAACTTCCTATTTCTCTCCCCCTGCCGTTTCCGTTTATTTCACTGCCCCCCCCCCCCCTCTATATAATGCCTCATAACAGAGGCTCTCTCTCTCTCTGTCTCTCTGTGTGTGTCTCTCTCTCTGTGTGTCTCTCCGTGTCTGTGTTTTGTCTCTCTCTCTCTCAAACTTCCAATTTCTCTCCCCCTGCCGTTTCCGTTTATTTCACTGCCCCCCCTCTATATAATGCCTCATAACAGAGGCGTTGTTCGGTCTCTCTCTCTGTCTCTCTGTGTGTCTCTCTCTGTCTCTCCGTGTCTATGTTTTGCCTCTCTCTCTCAAACTTCCAATTTCTCTCCCCCTGCCGTTTACTATTTATTCAAACTTCAGACTTAACTTCAAATGTAGCATTCTTTCACACCTGATGACGGTTGCTTGTGTTGCAATCCAAACGTGGTGTATTCGATTATTTCTTTTCTTTTCTTTCTACGTGACTTTACCCTAATATTTCATATTCTTAGTAGGTAAAAAATTAAGATGAATGAAAGTAAAATAAAATAAAATTCACGACGTATCACTTGATACAGCTATCGTGCTGTGACGGTTCCACCTGAAGACGGAAGCTTGTGTTGCCTCCGAAACGTGATTTTTATTTTATTTTACTTTTATTAATTTTAATTTTTTACCTACGTGACTTTACCGAAAAAACCTAAGAATATGAATCCTTGCAGTCACGAAAGCTTCAAACCTAGAATTTACCGTAAGAACCAAAGAGTAACCCTTGGAGGAGTTTGAGCTCCTCACTCCGTGACCGTGCTCCTCCTGTGAGCCACGATTTCAGCAAAAAAAACGTTTCGGAGCTCGGCATTTGTGCCTGACCTGGCTAACAAGCGCCATGACCTCGCCAGACGGCGGTGCACAGAACGAGGAAAACGATGCTGGAAGGTGACACTGACGGCTGCTCTGTGCTTCCAGTGTTCAGAGGCCTGCTTAAGGCGCGGCTCTGGCTGGAGCACGCATACCACACACATGTCGGTGATGTGCACGTCTTCTTCGAACGCTGGGGAGCCGGACAAGCCCCTCTCTGTACCAGCGTGGACGGCACCCTCGTGGTGTTCACCTTCTGAAGCGCTCGCTCGTCACCGTGGCGTGCGCGATGACCACCACCACCACAACCACCACCACGTGACTTTTCTTTCGTGTTGTGCGCGGTGCATTTAGCGCCACAGCGCGTGGATTTATAGCGTCTGTTTGTTTGCTGGTGACTTTGTGTGTTTCGAATCGAAATCGCCTCCAGTGCTGTTGCTGCTGGCGGCAATAAAAGTTGTTTTAAAAGTTAAAAGTTTTGTCGCTCCTTCTCGTCCTCCGATTTTGAACTCTCTCTGCCTGAAGGACTGTGCATGGCCGCTGAGATTCTCCCATTTAAAAAGAAACCAAAATTAATTCCAATCACGTGTTACGTAAACTAGAATTAGTTGTTTTTTCTATAGGGTCTGCTCCACCTTATAAAATAACATAAACTAGTAATTTAATATTGACAAATATTAACTCCTGTACTGGGATGAGCAACTAGCTTTCTTGCCCGTCCTAGGATAGGTGGATATTGCAGTAAATCTTAAATATTCAATAGAAAAATTGTTCAGCTCATGATTATTAATGAGGGCGGTGGTTGTCCCATGTGGAGTGACGTCACCCCTCATGGTTATTGTGGAGGGGTGCGGCATGTGGAGTGACGTCATCCGCTCATGATTATTAATGAGGGGAGGGGTGCGGCATGTGGAGTGCGCGACGAATATTAATGAAGGGGGGGGGCTCTTTTTGCAGTGACGTCACGCACGGATGTAACACTGCTGCGTAGACTTGTTTTTTACCGTCACTTTCTGCAAAGAAACGTCATACTTGAAGCGACTTTGCGTAATACATTATTAAATTCTGCACGACCTTCCTCTGCGTTCGTGTAAAAATCCACCCACTCATGAATATTAATGAGGGGGGGTGGGCCTCTCGTGTGGAGTGACGTCACGCGGAGGGGTGGGCCTCGTGTGGAGTGACGTCACGCGCGGGACGGACAGACATTTCAGTAAAATTTCTTGCTGTGGTTGTCACACCCGATGATGATTGCTTGTGTTGCAATCGAAACGTCGTGATTTGATTGCATTTTTTGTACTTTTTTTCCCTTTACCTCCGTGACTTTACCGAAAGAACCAGAGTATTTCTGGGTGATTATAGTAGGGGACAATGCTTGAGTAGGAGGTCGCACGTGGGCTCCGCACCCGGGTGCAGAGAGGAGGTGGAGGCAGTGGCTCTGTGGCTATTAAATCCCTCTCGTTCTTTTGTTGTCTTTTTAAATCCTTTATATTAAGTTCACTTGCTTGCTTGCTTAGGACCGTGCAAATCTTTCGGTCGTTTTTTAACCCACTTCCCGTGATCCAATCGAGCTGACATTTTCCACACAGACTCGTTGTGCGTGACAATTAATGTTCGTGAAATTTTTTTTCCAAAATTTTACACTTTTTAGGACAAAAATATTATATTTAATTACCAATTGCTTAATGCTGCCATGCAATCATCTGACCCATAGGTGGCAGCCATCTCAAGCCAGAGGACGAGAGGACTCTAGCCGCCACGCATATAAAGGATTTATAGTGAAAAACTTTGTTTTTACGGGTTATACTTGTTAAAAACTAAATCTACGAAGCGTGTAGCCCCTGAGCTAATCTACACGTATTGAACGCGCTCGTGTAAAGGTGGATTCGTGGATGATAAAAAAGGGGGATTTGAAGGCGGGACCCTGAGACTCGAAGCAGATCAGTGCGGATTGGGGGTGGGGGGGGGGGCACAGGCGAGTGCAATGGAATTCGCTGTATTGAACAGCGTTCGAGCCCCACAGACGACAACAGCCGTTGCGCTTGGTGGTTGCCCATCCGAGCACGGTGCGGGCTCAAGCAAGCCCTGCTGGGGGGTCCCGAGCTCTGACGCGACTGGGGGGGCATTCTGGGTGGTTTGGTTGTCGGCGCTTGTCATAAACCAGTGGAGGCAAAGCGCACGATACCCTTGCAGACGTAAACCACCATCGATTTGGCCACGTGGCCGACAAGCAATTGTCCAAAGCCGATTTAAATGTCTGCACGATTCGTATTTTATTAAAATCTGCGTATATATGTGCGTCTGTAATAATAACACGGTCATTTAGAATGTTGCATT
This sequence comes from Lampetra fluviatilis, assembly GCF_964198595.1. NCBI lineage: Eukaryota > Metazoa > Chordata > Hyperoartia > Petromyzontiformes > Petromyzontidae > Lampetra > Lampetra fluviatilis. The sequence continues at coordinate 7,387,724 of NC_136314.1, forward strand.
GCCATTGTCGCACGAGAGACGGACATCCGCATTCGGGCTCGTGGGGGTTGTCGCGAACGAGCGAGGTGTTCGGGCTTCATCCGAGTGACTTCAGAGTTCGAGGCAGACCAAGGCTGCATGGAGATTCTTAATGACTCCCGTGTGCACCTGTGGCCACGGACTCCAAACCACGGACCCTCAAACTTCGAACTGCCCCAAATACTGTATACACGTAAAGGCTGGATGGCTGGTTGGATCTGAAATTCACCAACTTAAAAAGCAATTGCACGGCTAAATTATTTACCGATATATCTTGCATAGTTGCTGTTCATTGGGCACACGAAAAAACACAGTGATGATCGAGACTCTTGACTGAGCACCAAAGGAATAGTTATTGTTGATCCTTAACGACTCAAACGCTGAGAGCCAGACAAATGCCATCGCAAGGAATGTTAACATTCAGCACCAAATCCCGAGGCAGCTCAAGGAGCCACACGAACTCAGCACTGCGCCGAGTTGGATTTTCCATCCAACGCGGAGAGTGGCAAATCCACGTGCGGCTTTGAGTCCCAGAGGGGCACGGACTCGGATGGTTTCCTGGCAAACCGCGTTGAACGCGGCTCCGCCACGGCCACATCACTGTCTGGACTTGAGCTTCGATCGTTCACTCAGACCGCGCTTCGAATTCATCGCCCGCCCCAATTAATACTGCGGTGTAACAACCGTGATAATACTGCCAGCCGTCACCTTCACAGTAGACTTTAAAGATCCCAATGACGTCGTTCGCAAGAGTCGGTCACTCTGTGCCAGCGCCAGGGCACACATTTGAAAAATACAAGCGCAAATGACTCGACTGGATTACACAGAGCAATGATCGCTCCCTACAGCGGGAACTTGACACTCGGCGAGGTTTTCCTGGACAAACGAGCAGAAGAATATCCTGAGCGGCAGAGTGGTCAGCGCACTGCGTTACGAACCTTGCAACCCGAGTTTGAATCTCCCGGTTCCCGTAAACTTGCGTGGCCTAACCTTCTCCAGTTCTGACCTGCACATCTTTACCAAGCCGAGCACGGAATGCTGCGCGCTCGGGATTTCAGCACCCCCCCCCCCTCGGCCTCATGTCTTTGGCAGCTGCCCAAGCTCAGGCACTGAACCAGAACCACCGGAGTCACGCGTTTAAGCCTCAATCAGTCCCCAATAGTACTGCCAGGTTATGCGTAATCGCAGTTGACTTTTAAATCCCGTGGCGACTTCAATGGATAGCTGGGGCGACGCGGATTTGCGGCAGTCAGCACATCACGCGGAATTCTTGTGGATTGGACACGGAGGAGTAACGTGAAATTTAACTCTTGACACAGGAAAGCCTCTCTGCGTGTCTCCAGAACTCAACAGAGCTCTGCCGTTGAAATTTTCAGCTCCGATAGTTTCCCAGCATTCTCTCGTCGTCGTCGTTCTCCGCGAGGAAGCTGGAACGTGCGGACAAAGCACTCGCGTCCGAGAGAATACTTAAACTCGGCCCCCCCCCCGGACAGCCTGGCCAGACAACCTACTTTCTGCACTGCCTCCTGCAGGCAGCGGCAGCTGGGGTCTCGCGCGGCACCGTCGACGCGGCTTCAGCGTCGCGTTACCTCCGAGTGGTGATCGTGGCCCGATTGTCGATGTCGTGGCGAGGTTCGGGGAGGAGGGCGCAGTCAACCGAGTCGACGTCGTGCGGCCAACGTCGTGCGGCCTACGCCGCCACTTGACTCGCTGCGACTGCGGCCGCGTGCCGAGCTCCACGCTGCCGCACAACCAGAGGTCGCAACCGGGTACCCGATACCCGTACCCTACCCGATATCCGGCTACCCGTGCCCAGCCGGGTACTCGGAGGTCACGCGACGCTGGAGCCGCGTCGCCGGGTACGGGTACCCGTTTGCGACCCTGGTGCGGCCGGGTACGGGTACGGGTAGACCGTGAGTCACTGGTGAGTAACCGTTTGTCACTCATTTCGGGTAGGGTACAGGTAGGGAATCAAAACCCGTTTGCGACCTCTGCGCCCAACGCCCGTGCTTTTCCCCCTTTACAATATAATCATTTAATCACGTACAAACGAATCAAGTGGCACGTGCCAAGTAATCTAATCACAAATAGAAACGTGGAGCAATTATGCAAGTTTAAGGAACCTGCCCTGGCAATTGGCTTTACACCAACGCATTCATGGCGTGCGTTTACCCCAACGTAGAACTGCAAATGCAGGACGACCATGCCCTTGTGACCCACCGATCCTTGCCAGCAAGTGGTGGCACAATTCAATCATAGCGCGAGCCACCACCACCGTGACAGTAGTCACAAGCACCATCACGACATCAAAGAACAAACACGCAACCGAACCCTAACCCACCAGCACGGATCTCTTGGTGCTGGCTACGAAGATCGACGTTTTAAGTTCACATTATCATCGTCATCACCACGGCCACGGCTGGAGATTTAGAAACATTTCAGTGGCGGTGGGGGGTCCCCGGAATATGAAGCTCTTCACACAGGGCCCCCTACATTCATAATAAAAACATTCAATGTATTCTCCATGGTAAACGCAATGCCAATTGTCGGGTCCCAAGTGGGGGGGCGGTCGCCCCTATCAGCCCCCCGCCTATTGGATCCGCTGCTGGCCACCACCAACACCGCCACCGTCGCCACCACCACCGTCGCCACCGCCACCGTCACCACCGCCACCGTCGCCACCACCACCGTCGTCACCGTCGCCACCACCACCGTCGCCACCGTCACCACCACCACCACCATCGCTACCGCTATCACCACGAGGCTTCAGCTCGGCAGACCTCCCTGTTCAGGCTGGAGGGCTCGGGTTGGGGGGCCTGGGCTGGGGGGCCCTGGCTGGCTGCACGCGAGGCGAGGGGGGCGAGGGGGACGAGGGGGGCGCAGGGGGATGACGAACACGGAGACGTCGTCCGGGGATCCCTGGGGCCGCGTGGCCAAACGCACGAGAGCCACAGCCGCCCTCGTGAACCTGCACACACACGCACGTACGTACGTACACGCATACACACGCACGTACATACACAAATACACAAGTACATGCACACACACACACCACTAGCCCACACACACCACTAACCCACACACACCACTAGCACACACACACACACCACTAACCCACACACACCACTAACCCACACAAACCACTAGCACACACACACACAGACGCGTGGGTGAGCACGTGCGGTCACCGTGCCGACCTGCCGGGGTCGTGCGGCCGCGACGCCTTGAGCACGGAGCGGACGTGCGACGCCACCTCGTCCACGCCGAGTACGTCCCACAGCCCGTCCGTGCCCATCACCAGCACCTCGTCATCGTCGTCCTCCTCCTCATCGCCGGGGCCACCCTGCCACAGCTTGTGCACCATCACCTGCACGCGCGGACCAGCGGCGACCACGGCTCAGTCCCACCGCTCCGTCTCTCCTCCTGCTGCCGTGAAATCTGTACACATCCATTGTATCGGAGAGTCCTCGCTTCGATGCTTTTAGGATTCATTCGCTATTTATGTTTGTTCTGGCCAAACCTGCCCTCTGTAGAGCTGTACATGCAAAGGGAAATAATAAAATAATAAAAATAAAACATTATAAAATTCTCACGACGTTTCGGCCACAACACAAGCAGCCGTGCTCAGGTGAAGAACAGAGCTGTCGGAAAGACAGCGTCCTAATTAGAACGCTGTCTTTCCGACAGCTCTGTGTTGTGGCTATGTGTTGTGGCCGAAACGTCGTGAGAATTTTATATTGTATTTTTATTATTTTATTATTTCCCTTCTACGTGACTTTACCGAAAGATCCAAGAATATGAATCCCTGCAGTCACGAAAGCTTTAAATCGAAATTTAAACTGTACATGCAAGTTTTCCTCCTTTAAAAGCAGTGCATAGTACTGCATTGTTCAATGTACTACGAATACTGTACCAATGTTTTATTCTGATAGAGCAGCGTCATTCCTGCAAACCGCAGATCAAAACGGAGCCGCAGGAAGCCACAGACGAGAGGTGGGAAGGTAGCCAGAATCGTCACCAACGATTACCCAAGATCTGTGGTCCTATATTTGGATGTTTTGGTGATGCTGCATGGCAGTGTGTAGTCGTGCGTGGTTGGCGATGCTGCACGGCAGTATAGGCTGCTGCGCTACCGTACAGCATGACCATGCTGTGTGGTAGCATAGCAGGGTGGTGTAGGCTGCTGTGCTCTGGTGGAGGCCGTGCCTCCGGAGTACTGTTCAGGAAGGGTTTGATGCAGATGTCCGTGTCGTGCACCACGAGGTCGTGGTTCCCAAAGCCCCGCGTCACGCCGATCGTGCTGAACAGCCGAGCCTGAACACAGCATATGCGCCGGCGGTGTCAAGATTGGCCTCTGTGGAGGAGGAAGCTCGTGAAGGATGCTACTGGCGGTTGGAGGAAGTCGCCCTCGAGCGGAGGGCAGAGGAGCGAGGCTCACAATAACGAGCGGAGAGCCGGGCGGCTGAAACGCTGCTCGGTGGCGCAGTGGGGAGCACAGCTGCCGGTCGTCTCAGTCGACCCATGGGCACCTGAGTCTGTCCCGTGACCTCCTGCCAGCGAGCTTTCTCCACTTCACGTGTCCTCAACGTGCACCCGGCCTGGCACAAGCACTGTGGCGAACGGCGGCTGCTGTTTCTGTGCGTATAGATGTCATTACTTGTTGGCTGTGTATGTCAATCAACACTCTGGACAGCCTTGCGATGCTCTATCTGAAGGGATGGCCCTCCCAGTGGCGAGCAACTGATGAATGAAAATGAATCGAGACTCACCATTGGAACCTCATTTGCCAGTAAAAAATATGATAAATGTTTTTTTTTTGGTTTTTTGACCCTTTTATCTGGCAACAAAACTGACACCTTTTTTTACAAGGTGTAAATGCTTACCCCGAACTCTCATACTCTGATGGTGCATTGTCTTTGAGTTGTGCGCCTTTTGGCGTCATCTGGTCCAACACCATGTGAGACTAGGCTCTAAGGAAAGCTGTCTCGGGTGTGGACCAATCAGCTTCAAGGACAGTGCATACATTATCAGAGTTGTGTTTTTTGTTTGCATTATGACTGCAGGTATTGTGGTCTCTGCAAACATGACTCCATGTAAAAAAGGTGTCAGTTTTGTTGCCAGATAAAAGGGTAAAAACCAAATATCATATTTTTTACTGTCAAATGAGGTTCCAATGGTGTAAATGCTTACCCCGAGCTCTCATACTCTGATGGTGCGTTGTCTTTGAGTTGTGCGCCTTTTGGCGTCATCTGGTCCAACACCATGTGAGACTAGGCTCTAAGGAAAGCTGTCTCAGGTGTGGACCAATCAACTTCAAGGACAGTGCATACATTATCAAAGTTGTGTTTTTTGTTTGCATTATGACTGCAGGTATTGTGGTCTCTGCAATCATGACTCCTTGTAAAAAAGTTGTCTGAATCGAGACTGTGTCTGTGTCGACGTGTTGGACGGGCCGTGCGCTCGTTACGTGCCCAGGGGGCCACCCACCTGTTTCCCCATGCCGCTGATGAGCGGGAAGCGCAGGTCCTCCTCAGTAGCCGTCTTATAGCCCCTGCGGGAACACGGCCCGGCACATCCTCCGTCAGCCAGTGCCACTGGCAGCGGCATCCAACGGCCGTCCCGCGTCTCCCTTCCACAAAACTCCCCCGTCTCCCCCCTGCGTCTCCGTGTCTCCCTTTCACGTCTCTTCCTTGTCTCCCCGTGTCACCTACATCTACCCTGTGTCTCCCCTCGATATCACTCCACCTCTCCCTGGGTCTCCACTTCTTAAATCTCTCGTGGCCCACGTCTCCCTGGCATCACCTTTCCACGTCGCCTGGTGTCTCCGTCTGCGTCACTCCCCGCGTCCATACATCTCCCCCCGCGTGTGCCCCACCTCCCGTCCGTTTTCCTCTGCGTCTTCCTCTGCGTCCCCTCGTCCCCCCACCCTGTGCACCCCACCGTCTCTTTCTCTCCTCATGTCTCCCCTCCACGTGCGTCTCCCGCATTCCCACGTGACCTCCTGGCGTGTGAGGAGCCCAAGGCAGGGAGGGCAGTGGGAGCGGGGTGGAGGGAGGGGGGGCGACGAACCAGCCGGTCATGTGATGAGAGCGGTAGAGGACCCTCATGCCAAGGTCACGGCGTAGCACCCGGCACCCAAACTCCAGCGGCGTGAAGATCTCCTTCAGCAGCTCGGGGCGCTCACTCGCCTGGGTGACAGCAGCGTCAGAGACAGATCTGTCAGTCTATTGTCTAGAGACCCCGTCAGGAGGCCGGCCTGTCAGTCTATTGTCTAGAGACCCCATCAGAGACCGGTCTGTCAGTCTATTGTCTAGAGACCCCGTCAGGAGGCCGGTCTGTCAGTCTATTGTCTAGAGACCCCATCAGAGACCAGTCTGTCAGTCTATTGTCTAGAGACCCCGTCAGGAGGCCGGTCTGTCAGTCTATTGTCTAGAGACCCCATCAGAGACCAGTCTGTCAGTCTATTGTCTAGAGACCCCATCAGAGATCGGGCCGTCAGTCTATTGTCTAGAGACCCCGTCAGAGACAGGTCTGTCAGTCTATTGTCTAGAGACCCCATCAGAGACCGGTCTGTCAGTCTATTGTCTAGAGACCCCGTCAGGAGGCCGGTCTGTCAGTCTATTGTCTAGAGACCCCATCAGAGACCAGTCTGTCAGTCTATTGTCTAGAGACCCCGTCAGGAGGCCGGTCTGTCAGTCTATTGTCTAGAGACCCCATCAGAGACCAGTCTGTCAGTCTATTGTCTAGAGACCCCATCAGAGATCGGGCCGTCAGTCTATTGTCTAGAGACCCCGTCAGAGACAGGTCTGTCAGTCTATTGTCTAGAGACCCCGTCAGAGACCGGGCTGTCAGTCTATTGTCTAGAGACCCCATCAGAGACCGGGCTATCAGTCTATTGTCTAGAGACCCCATCAGAGACCGGTCTATCAGTCTATTGTCTAGAGACCCCATCAGAGACCAGTCTGTCAGTCTATTGTCTAGAGACCCCATCAGAGACCAGTCTGTCAGTCTATTGTCTAGAGACCCCGTCAGGAGGCCGGCCTGTCAGTCTATTGTCTAGAGACCCCATCAGAGACCGGTCTATCAGTCTATTGTCTAGAGACCCCGTCAGGAGGCCGGCCTGTCAGTCTATTGTCTAGAGACCCCATCAGAGACCAGTCTGTCAGTCTATTGTCTAGAGACCCCGTTAGAGACAGGTCTGTCAGTCTATTGTCTAGAGACCCCATCAGAGACCAGTCTGTCAGTCTATTGTCTAGAGACCCCGTCAGAGACAGGTCTGTCAGTCTATTGTCTAGAGACCCCATCAGAGACCAGTCTGTCAGTCTATTGTCTAGAGACCCCGTCAGAGACCGGTCTATCAGTCTATTGTCTAGAGACCCCGTCAGGAGGCCGGCCTGTCAGTCTATTGTCTAGAGACCCCATCAGAGACCAGTCTGTCAGTCTATTGTCTAGAGACCCGTTAGAGACAGGTCTGTCAGTCTATTGTCTAGAGACCCCATCAGAGACCGGTCTATCAGTCTATTGTCTAGAGACCCCGTCAGGAGGCCGGCCTGTCAGTCTATTGTCTAGAGACCCCGTCAGGAGGCCGGCCTGTCAGTCTATTGTCTAGAGACCCCATCAGAGACCGGTCTGTCAGTCTATTGTCTAGAGACCCCATCAGAGACCAGTCTGTCAGTCTATTGTCTAGAGACCCCGTCAGAGACAGGTCTGTCAGTCTATTGTCTAGAGACCCCATCAGAGGCCGGGCTGTCAGTCTATTGTCTAGAGACCCCATCAGAGGCCGGGCTGTCAGCTTCATTGTCGAGAGACCCAATCGGAACCCAGGTAAATGGGTGACAGTATGAGTGGGAGCCAAGTGAACACGCGTGGCAAGACGGTTACCAGCCGTTGCAGACGCTGCCTCTCTGTCGTGGGAGTGAATTCATGCGACATGGGGATGACGTCCCGGGCCCTCACGATGATAGCCCTGCACCCCACACACGCACGGCGCGCGCTTTCTCTCCGCCACCGCCACACGAGGGCCCCCGCGCGAGGTCGCACCCTCGCGATCGGGTGCCCGCAGGCCGTCACCCGCCGGTCGGGTCGTGGGAACGAGCGGCCTGTGGGTCCGGGTCGAGCGTCAAAACGTTCGAACCGCGCAGCAGCGGAGGACAAGATAAGCGGTGGCACTCCTTCCGAGCCTGTGGTGGACATCTCACGTCACCACCGCACGCTGCTGGACAATTACTGGGGGACCCACAAAGTGGTGCTTTAGTTGAGTGCTCTCCTAGACACTCTGCGAGTTCGAGGCAGCAAGAGGGTGGGAGTGCTCCAAGCACCGAGGACAACCATCTTTGTCTTACCAGTGCTGATATCCAACTAACCCTGAGCCTACACACACACACATGTAAACAAGACAAAGATCCCACGTATAGCCTTGACAGACTGTAGGGGCAAGTGCTGCTAGCGAGCACCTATGAAGGCCGGCACGGCACACGAAGGGGTGGGTGGCCAACACCACGCCCGGCCGCCTTTGTCTCCCTAGCGGCGATGTTTACACATCACACTAGGTACTCATTTGAGGCTGAGTCGACATAGGGGAGGCCCAGGACCGGTTCAGATAATCGTCACTTGTGTTGGCCGTGAGCGGGAATCGAACCCGGGTCGCTAGGTTTGTAGCACAGCGCGCTAACCGCTACAATACCGCTCCCCACACGTGTACACACACACACACGCACACACACACGTATACACACGTGCACACACACACACCCTTACAACAATAACCGCTATTCGCCACTAAGTGGTGGTGACGTCACCACGGCGCTTGTGCCTGGCTATGTGCACGTTAAGGCCATGCAAAGTATCGAACGCCTGCTGACAGGAGGTCGAGCTCTGGTCGGGTGCGAGGGGCTGGTAACCCCTCCACCTTCAACCCAAGTACCACTAAACCACGTGAAAAAAAATCACACACTTACACACGCACACATACACACTTACGCACAACAACTGTCATTCGCCACTAAGTGGCGGTGACGTCACCACGACGCTTACGCACACACACTTACACACATACACACACATACACACACACATACACACTTACACACATACACACTTACACATACGCACACACATACACACATACACACTTACACACACGCACACACATACACACTTACACACACGCACACACATACACACACCGGCTGTCCCCAGCGTTGGCCACGTAGAGGTGGCCCAGTGCACACAGCGCCACCATCGCAGTGCAGCCACCGCGCAGGTCGAACGACACGCGCTCCCTCTCGATCTGTCGGTCCTGCACGCGGGGGAACAGGGAGGGGATAGGGGGAGAGGGGAGAAGGAGGGAGGGATTACAAAACTGATTGGTGAGATTCTCCAGTAAGAACTTACACCATAACACAACAAAAAAGCCACAAAATCTAGCACAATCGTTTTAAGTGGGTTTGCGAGGCAAATGTAAGAGTTGCACGATTTTGAAACAGGGCCCACATCTTTCAAGGCTACTGTAAATGGTATGGCGGGGGTGAGCAGCACCGGCGCCGATTAGGCGAAGTACGGGACGTGACTCAAGACACACCGAGTAGCCGCGCACAGCTCCATCACCAAACATCCACACCCCTCGCCCTAGCACGTCTACGTGCGCCATCGCCACCCCGCTGCTTAAACGGCAGAGGTCGCAACCGGGTACCCGATACCCGCACCCTACCTGATACCCGTACCCGGCCGGTTACGGGTACGGATAGCCGTTTGCGACCCTGGTGCGGCCGGGTACGGGTATGGGTAGGCCGTTAGTCACTGGTGAGTAACCGTTTGTCACTCATTTCGGGTAGGGTACGGGTACGGGTAGGATACGGCTACCTGTACCCGGCCGGGTACGGGTACAGGTAAGGAATCAAAACCCTATGGTGTCAGTTTTGTTGCCAGATAGAAGGGTAAAAAACCAATTATCGAATCAAAACCCGTTTGCGACCTCTGTTAAACGGTGGCAACGGCGGTGTGGAGACGGACCGGGTCAAACTCGCGACCTTCCCACGGGAACCCGCGCGCTCCGCCCTCGAGCGCCGCCCGGCCTCACCCACCATCTCGAGGAAGGCGCTCTCGATGGCGCCCACGACGATCTCGCCGCGCGACACGGCGCGCCCGTGCCGCAGGCGCGCGGGCTCGGCCGGCGGCAGCGGCGCGTTGGGCGCGGCGACGGCGAACGGCGCGGGGCCATCGGCCGCCAGGACCGGCGCCACCGTCTGCAGCGCTTGGCGCAGGAGGTGGTGCAGCGTGTGGGCCGCCGTGAGGGCCACGGCCGGACCGCCGTGCCCGTCAAAGAGCGCCCAGTAGGGCAGCGCCTCCCCCACTGCGCCTGCCGGGCACGCGCGCGTCAGAGATGTGCGATACGCGAGCGAGCGATGCGTGTGACGTGGGCGATGTACGAGTGATGCGAGTATGAACGGCGCTTGTCAGCGGTGCCTGCTTGAGCGTCGCCTGTGTTGTCGGCACCTGTGAATGAGCTAACTGCTGCACCTCTGCGATTTTCCAACACCACAGTTCCAGGGTTCTCCACGTCCTCGTTCGAAATGTTCCTGGGAGTTTTAGAATCGCGGTCCACGCCGCTCCCCAGAGCGTCGTGGGAGACCATCTCGAAGTCATCGTGCAGAAGGAGCTCGGCGTCAGGAGGTTGGTGGCAGACACGGCCCGGTGGCGACAAAGCCTCAGCCTTGTCTAGGAGAGCCGTGACCGCGCCGGCGGCTGCCTGGACACGGCCCGTGGGGTGTGAGAGGGAGAGAGTGGTGTTAGGGAGAATTAGAGTGTGACAATGCCCCTTTAAAACACCGAGTGGAATTCTTTGCCAAGATCGATTCATGAATTAAATTCTGACCTCAAATCGTGGCACTTTATCGAGTCGAACTGAGTGGGTGAACCGTTACATTTTGGCTCTGGCAATTTCCACTGAGCCCTGACCACTGAACACTCACCGTTGAAGATGCGTAAACCTGTACCCGGCTTGCCGCTCAATTCCCAAACCACTAAACTCGCACCGACTTGCGAGAGCCCAACAGCAACCGTCTGATGACCTGGCACCCATCATGGGAATGTGGAATGGCCACCACCGACTAAGGGCAGCTAAAGGAGATGAGCGCCGCTCCACATTCGTGCGAGAATAGACTCTGACTTCAACGTTTCGTTTTTACTATGATCCACATTGCCCAAAGCATGCTCACGCACGCACGCACACCTGTGGTCAGGCGCAGTGCGTGGGAAGCCATTCTTAACCAGCTGCTCGTTTCCCATCGTTTGTCACGTCTCCTTTGTTTGTCGATTACGATGTTTTTACACGCTTTTATTTAACTCACTCAGTCTGTTGTATCCTCAAAAAAGAAATCTTGTAACTCAATTTTTACCCACTTCCAAATTTGCTATCGACTGCTAACTTGAAATAGCAATGTCATACTGATGACAATACTATATTCTACCATACAAAATCCAAAACATATATTTTTTAACATTTTACACGCTTTTATTTAACCTACTCTGTGTGTTGTCGTATCCTAAAATCGTGTAACTCAATTTCAACCGTATTCCCAATGTCGTATCGACTGCAAACTTGGTATAGCTATGTCATACTGATGACAATACTATATTCTATCATTGAAAATTTAAAATAAATATTTTAAACGTTTACGGCTATAATTGTCGATGCTCAACTCACGTTGCCTGTAAATCACCACGTGGTCCCTGACGTCACGGCAAGCTACGGGGAGCCATGCCGAGGGGCGGGGGATGTGGAAGGAGGGGAGGGGCGATGGGGGAAGGGGGCAGGGGGATGGGCAGCTCGGACAGTACATTTCATTAAAGCGTGTTTTTTAAAAAGTATTTTTTTATATTTTAATAGTTGGTAAACTGTCAGTGCCAGTGATGTAATGTCGAGTCTCGTCCACTTGTGGTCACAACCTCCGCCCTTTGGGGTTCTCACCATGCCTCACGAGACCTCGTGCTCAACGGTGGAAGCTCCAACTCTCTCCACGGGAGAAACTACGGAAATGAACCACTGATTATAATCTGTCTGTACGGCATCTCGTACGTATGTGTGTATCTCAGCCGAACTGGTAATGATACAGAACCAGAAATCTCTGAACCGCGCGGAAGTGGATCCATCAAAGCTGGCAATTCTCCTTTCCCAGGGTTTGCCGACATGCTTCTGAACTGCAGGGCTAATAGATAAGTGGAAGTCACACCAGTTCCCTTTTCACTCACAATGCACGCGGGCCATGTGATTCAACTCATATAACGATGTGTTTGGTCTGCGGAATTATCTCCGAGCCTCAGGAGTTGTTTTCAGGAGAGTCCTGCTCTACTGTGGATGTTTGAGCACAGTTACATTGCAAGAAAGGTTTAATGTGTGGAGACCAATATTATCCATAAGAGGTGTTTGGGTTGGATCGCGTGAATATAAATGTGTCGTTAAACCCGCCACACAGCCAATTAGTAAGGTTTGTCACGTAAAGAACAGTGCCAATTTGTGACTAATACAGCATACCAGTGTGTTGGAGAGTAAACCCACAACATTTACAATTCAAGTACAACGTCTCGCCAGCAATTACAACTAGCATCATCAGGCGACAGCCAACTCTGGCTGTGGCCTGATGATGATCGTTGTAATTACTGGCTAAACTTCATACTCAAGTTGTAAATGTTGTGGGTTTACTCTCCAATGTTGTGGGTTTACTCTCCAATGCACCGGTGTGCTGTACTAGTAATGAATTTGCACGTTTTGTTTACGTGAATGAACGTACTAACCGGCTGTGTCGGGTGGTGGCGGGTTTAACGACACATATTCATCTTCTTGGTTCTTTCGGTAAAGTCACGTAGAAGGGAAATAATAAAATAATAAAACAAAACATAATAAAGTAATAAAATATAATAAAATATTATAAAATAATATAAGAATATAATATAATAACATTTTTTTTATTTCCCTTCTGCGTGACTTTACCGAAAGAACCAAGAAGATGAATCCCTGCAGTCACGAAAGCTTTAAATCGAGACACATATTTACTCGATCTAACCCAAAAGCCTCGATTGTGTAGACAGACTGGAGAACGCAGATAGAACCTCCCACTCACTCCACGGCATGACACTCAAGGGCCCACGAGGTCAGGTTCACAACCCACTTGCTGTACTGCTTCTCCAGGCTATCCCAAAGCCCAGTAGTATTTGAGAGTTTCACTAAACTATATGCTCCACCGACGGCTGAAAAATCGCACGGAGCTTTTGAAACTCGTAAAACATGCCGGGCTGCAGAGTGGCCAACATATGGCAGTACAGTAAGTGGGTTAGAATCTGTCTGTTGCAGACTTTTTAGTGTTATACCCAGTGAACACAAGTCCCTCCCATGCAAATCATTAAGGACAAAATGAATTGGCCAAACATCCAAAATGTGGGACACAGAGCTAAAGATTTAATGTGACGCTTTTCCAGATAAAAAAAAATCAGTGGCACAGTGTAGTGTTTAAATTTCGATTTAAAGCTTTCATGACTGCAGGAATTCATCTTCTTTCTTCTTTCGGTAAAGTCACGGAACTTTACCGAAAGAACCAAGAAGAAAAAGTGTAGTGTTTGTTTAGTTTAACACGTAGGCTTTCGCGACCAATATTATCCATAAGAGTTTTTTTGGGTTAGATCGCTATTTTCACATTTCGATTTAAAGCTTTCGTGACTGCAGGGATTCATCTTCTTGGTTCTTTCGGTAAAGTCACGTAGAAGGGAAATAATAAAATAAGATAAATAAAACATTATTTTATTATTTCCTTTCTACGTGACTTTACCGAAAGAACCAATAAGATATTTTCACATTACCTGGCTCCCCAGCCGTGACGATGTGTGTAGGGGTCCGTCCGTGTGGGCTGTGGGCGGCCACTCCAGTGGCAGCATGAGGCAGGCTGCCTGGTCCTCGTTGCACCGGCTCTTGTTGTGGTTCGTGGCCCTTGACACGCGTGCGGACAGAAGCTTAACACGCGGATACCAGTGGACAATGCCGGGACCGGTGGCGAGTTACCGTCGACTGGCGCACTACATTCCTAGACCCGACAATTCCATTGCTCTATGAGACATCTCCTTTACCAGTGGCAAAATATAGTAGGTTTTTACCCTTTCAACTGGTACAAAAACTGACACCTTTATACAATGGATCATGTTTGCGCCTTTTGGCGTTATCTGGTCCAACACCAATGGAGACTGGGCTCTAAGAAAAGCTGTCTCGGGTGTGGACCAATCAACTTCAAGGGCAGTGCATATCATTATCATCATCGGAGTTGTTTCTTTTTGTTTGCATTTTGACTGCTTGTGTTGTGGTTATTGCAAACATGATCCCTTGTATAAAGGTGTCAGTTTTTGTACCAGTTGAAAGGGTAAAAACCTACTACTATAATTCCATTGCTGTTTGTGATGCACAACAAATCCTGGGGGTCAACCGCGTTTGATTTCCCCCAAAGCTCATTTGGCATAGCCAAACCTCCACAACTCACTCGACATAACCGCACTCCCACGACTCACTCGGCATAACCGCGCACCCCTACGACTCACTCAGCATAGCCGCACCCCCAAGGCAAGCCCGCCGCACCGGGGCGCACAGCCCGCACCACCGAGCAACCGTCCGGCTGCGTTTCCTGCTGCTGTTGCAGCTGCTGCTGTTGCTGCTGCTCGTGTAGCTCCCGTTGCTGCTTTCCGTGCGGAGGTTGCTGTTCTTGCTCCTCCTGCTGCTTCTCCTGCCTCTGCTCCCCCAGGTGCTGGCATTGCTCCTCCACCTGCTGCTGTTGTTGCTGCTGCTGCATCTGCTGCAGCTCGACCTGCTGCTTCTCCTCTCCCTCCTGCTGCGTCCGATGCTGCTGCTGCGGCTGTGGGTCCTGCCGCTGCTCTGCGGGCAGCACGAAGGCAGGCCGGTTTGATGGGTAGCGCTGCGGCAGCGCTCCGTAGTCGGGCCGGCTCTGGTTTCGCAACCCCTGACCCGTCGGCTTTCCCTCCCGGCCGGGTTCTGCTCCGTCACCAGGTCCCGGTTCGACTCCAGTCCCGGCTCGCGGACTCCGCGTGCCGCTCCGGTGCAGATACTGCGCGGCCATCCGAGACACGTGCTCCTGGAGGCTACTCAACATTGCCGCGGCTCGCTTGGCAGCTACGGCTACGACTGACGTGGCCGCTGCTGTCACGGTTATAGCGGCGACGTCGACTAGAACTCGAGCTATAAGTCCATGGTGGCGTCTTCACGGGACTCCTGCGACGATCTTGATCTGTGCGACAGTTTGAAGAGAAATGATCACAGGCAATGTGAGCGCAGGCAACACGACGGGCGGTGAAACGCAGGCGAAGAATCCTCTTATCCGCGATATGGACGGCCCAAATGGTAGATCCGATTAATTGTACTAATTGTAAGTAATAGGGCCGCAAATAATAGTTTTGAAGGGCTTTTCAGCTGCCACGGTTAATTGGGGTTGTAGGTAATAGGGGTTGCGGATAATAGGGGTTGCAGACAATAGGGCCTGCAGGTAATAGGGGTTGTAGGTAATAAGGGTTGCAGATAATAGGGGTTCCAGATCATAGGGCCTGCAGGTAATAGGGGTTGTAGGTAATAGGGGTTGCAGACAATAGGGCCTGCAGGTAATAGGGGTTGTAGGTAATAGGGGTTGCAGATAATAGGGGTTCCAGATCATAGGACCTGCAGGTAATAGGGGTTGTAGGTAATAGGGGTTGTAGGTAATAGGGGTTTCAGACAATAGGGCCTGCAGGTAATAGGGGTTGTAGGTAATAGGGGTTGCAGATAATAGGGGTTCCAGATCATAGGGCCTGCAGGTAATAGGGGTTGTAGGTAATAGGGGTTGCAGACAATAGGGCCTGCAGGTAATAGGGGTTGTAGGTAATAGGGGTTGTAGGTAATAGGGGTTTCCAGGTAGTAGGGTCGCGGTTCGAGGAGCTCTCACGCAGTGTAAACAACATCGGTAGCAGGAAGGGAAGCATGTACTGTACAAGTCATTTCTAAAAAAACAAAACCCCAATGCTGTCGCTACCACAAGTCAACAACACAGCAGTCAATACAACCCCCACAACGTAGACAAACCACATGGGATGGCTTACAGCAGTAGACACCAACAGCGACTCCTGGATTACCAATGGCTGTGGACAACATAGGCAGCAGCAGCAGCTGTACAGTCGGCGTACATTCATAAAAGCAACGGCACTCAATAGTGACACACATTAAGGTCACGCAGTTCGGGGTAGTCAGCAAGGGGACAACCATAACACAGAGACGGCAACAATAAACACCAAGCCATTGTAACAGCAGCCGCAGCAACAGCAGCCAACAGCAACAACAGCAGCAGCAACAACAGCAGCAACAACAGCAGTCACAGCAGCAACAGCAGCAGCAGTAACAGCAGCAACAGCAGTAACAGCAGCAGCAGTAGTCACAGCAACATCAGCGGTAGCAACATCAGCAGCCGTAGCAGCAGCAGCCGCAGAAACATCAACAACAGCAACAACAGCAGCAACAGCAGTCACAGCAGCAGCAGCAACAACAGCAGCGGTAGCAACAACAGCAACAACAGCAGTAACAGCAGTAGCAGCAGTCACAGCAACAACAACAGCAGCAACAGCAGCCGCAGCAACATCAACAACCGTAGCCCTGTGGTTTATTGGGCAGGAAGCTCCACACACACACAGCAAGTGGACAACAGCAGAGACAGCTGCACCTGAAGCAGGGACAGCTGCACCTGAAGCAGGGACAGCGACACAGCAGCTCACCACCTACACAGCTCGTCACCTGCACTGATCGTCACCTGCACTGGGCGAGTGCCCCATCATCATCATCACCATCACGAGCTCAGTGCGGAACTTACCGAGACAAGATCAGGAGGAAGCAGCAGCAGCAGCAGCGGCACTTGGGATCAGCTGATGCGAGTACAGTGCAGCCTGTAACAGATACAGCCTGTAACTAATACATACAGCGTGTAACTAACACAGCATGCAACAGACACAGCGTGTAGCTGGTACAGCTTGTAGTTGATACAGCTTGTAGCTGGTACAGCATGCAACAGGTACAGCTTGTAGTTGATACAGCTTGTAGTTGATACAGCCTGCGACTGGTACAGCTTGTAGTTGAATCGGCAGAGTTTGTAATCGCTACAGTCGAAAACCGACAAGAGGAGTCGATGCAGTCCGCGACGACGAATTTCGAGGGGGGCCCCTGGGGCGAGTTTCGAGGGGGGCCCCTGGGGCGAGTTTCGAGGGGGGCCCTTGGGGCGAGTTTCGAGGGGAGCCCTTGGGGCGACTGCGCGAGTCGAAGCCCCCGGGCACTGAGCTCGCCACTTCCTGCAGTGACCCGACTATAGAGACAAAGACAAAGCTCCCCCGTGTAGCCTTCACAGACAAGTCCCGGGGGGGAAGGGGGGCTAACACCGCGCCCGGCCGCCGATTTAAGGCTGAGTCGACCTAGGGGAGAGGCACAGGGCCGGTTCTGAACGGTTATAATTGGCGGTGAGCGGGAATCGAACTCGGATGGCCGGGTTCGTCGTCTCGTGCGCTAACCACTGCGCCACCGCTCCTCCACTGACAACCTTGAGTTCAGGGTACGGGTACCCGTTTGCGACCCTGGTGCGGCCGGGTACGGGTACGGGTAGGCCGTGAGTCACTGGTGAGTCACCGTTTGTCACTCATTTCCCAACGTCTTGTCTCTTCTCACAATTCAAGTTCCTAGAATCAACCCACCCGCGCCTGCAACATGGCTTCATCCCAGAGGTCGCAATCGGGTACCCGATACCCGTACCATACCCGTACCCGGCCGGGTACGGGTAGCCGGGTATCGGGTAGGGTACGGGTACCCATTTGCGACCCTGGTGCGGCCGGGTACGGGTAAGGAATCAAAACCCGTTTGCGACCTCCGCATCGCTGGCACCAAACATCGGCAAGTCCACTCAGCTTGACACCCTCACCTACCACACCCTCCCCTACCACACCATCCCATCTCGAGCCGTGCCAGGGCCGCTTCGCCCCCCCCGCCTCTATCCGGCCAAACAGAATCTGCACCGTGGGGCAACATCCACGTCTTTCAGGACGTGTGAGCTCCTCCTCCTCATTACACAACGCAGCGTCAATCCGTGCCAACGCTCTGTCCTCCCCACTCTCGCTCCCTCCTCCACGTGTCAAGAGTCCCCAAGTTGTAGACCACGTGGGGCTTGTTGTGTCGTAGACATTGGTTTCTGCGGGGCTTAGACCACGGGGTCGTCAACAGGAATAACAAGAAGTGTAATTGTATTATTGGTTCTTTCGGTAAAGTCACGCAGAAGGGACATAATAAATTAATATAAATATAAAACAATAAAAATTATCACGACGTTTCGACTGCAACACAAGCAATCATCATCAGGTGTGAAATCCACAGCAATTTTCTTGCTGTGGATTTCACACCTGATGATGATTGCTTGTGTTACTACGATGTCGGGGAGGGTGGGGGGAAGGGTAAACATGCCCACTCATCCAACTGCCCCCCCCCCACCCCTGAACGCCGCGCTGTCCAACCAAGTTCCTACCTGCCCACTCCGAAGGAACGTTTAACCTACTCACGCCGCCTTGTGCCCACCCTCACATTCGGCCATATTTGCGGAATACACCACGCCGCCGTTGACCCTGGCCATTGACCGAGCAACCCAACGTTACTACCAGCTCCCTCCGCAGGACAATGTGTTTATTGGTTGCGCTCTTTCATTTTCTCAATTGCCTGCCCACAATTGTTTGGCCATGGCTGGGTCGGGTGCCTTGCAATGTTACCGAAGCCATCATGAGACCTCCTTTGCCAGTATTAAATTACGTGTTGTCTCTCTCTGCTTGTGTCTGTCTGTGTGTCTCCGTGTCTGTGTGTCTCCGTGTCTGTTTTGTCTTTCAAATTTAGCAATCTTTGGAAGAACGTAATCAGCCAGGTAGGGTGTTGACTGTTGTGTTAGCCGACTCTCTGTGTTGTATTGCATTGTATTTCTAAGTTTACTAGGTTTGTTTTCTACCTGATGACGATTGCTTGTGTTGCAATCGCAACGTCGTATTCTATTATTTAATTTATTTTCTTTCCACGTGACTTTACCGAAAGAACCAAAGAGTATGATAATAGGCGTTTCCCCCTTCTGGCAATAAAATAAATCTGTCTCTGGTGTGGACCAATCAGCTTCAAAGACAATGCACATACTGTCAGAGCATGTTTCTTTTGTTTGCATGTTCACCACAAGTATGTGCGGTGAATGCAGTGACATGATTCCTTGTGTAATGCGGGCGTAAACGGCCTCGCGGATATGACGTCACGGGGGGGAGGAGTTAGGTCACGTGAGAGAGAGGGGTGAGGTCTTAAGGGAGAGATACCGGAAGAGACGAGGGAGTGTTGGAGATAGAGACAGAGTGAGGCCACGCAGGGCGGAGGTTGGAGAGTGGCGAGATCGTCACACACCCAGTAAGACTCGGCACCGTCGGCCAGCGGTGACCGAGCACGGTGGAACGGGGAGCAGCGGTGGAGCTGCAGTGAGAGCAGCCAGAGGACTGCACAGGGGACCTGCAGCGGAGCTGCAGGAGTGAGAAGGGCTACGGGAGCGAAGGCAGCTGTGGAGCTGCCAAGCGGGGAAGCTCTGAGCGAGGGCCGTGTGGGACAAGTGTAAAGAACCCAAATAAAGGACAACGGAGACAGACCCAGTGAACGAGTCCTTTATTACACTTGCAAAGGTTTCAGTTTGGTGTTTTAACATCTTAACACAGCTGTTTTATTGCCAGAAAGGGGAAAACCTATCATTACCGAAGCCAACGCATTTCATGTTTTTTCCATACCTGTTGGGTCTGCCTAGCCATACGCGTCTTGGCCCTAATCTTCTGGCCTTCTTACCGACGTCTCGTGCAGAGGCCTAATCGCCAGCATGGAGACTCTCACGAGGCCTTGGTGCCCACCTGGACACTGGGCAAGAGTGCAGCACGCGTTGGTGTGGATCCCGGGCAAGGTTTGACCACTGCTGGAAACAGAACGCGTTATTGGGGCGTTGATGATGCTGCTGCTGCTGTTGCTGCGTTGGCAGTGGTGGACAAAGAACAACGCCTGAACACATCCATCTATAATATACTGTTAAGCGCTTACTAGGCAACGCGGCTGCCTGTATTGAAGCCTGTGACTCGGCTTATGTCTGCGTGATGTATCTGACATGGCTATGATGGGCCCCATGAGTGGGAGACACGCAGACGCACCACCAAGGCAGGAACTCGGCAGCGCTGTGCTCGGTGTTTGCTGATCAAGCCATGATGATGAATCCTAAGGCAGAGACAGACACCCAACCACACCCTGAACGTGTCCCCTGGATCTCATTGGAGTTCGTTGACGACGTGACTTGGCCATTGTGAACCCCGTGGTGGGAGGAGAGAGGGACACTCTTTTTTTTCTTACGATCAGTGGAAACAAGAAGATGCTCGGTGTATTCGGCACTTTGCTTCGTTCATCATTTCGTAATTTTTTTTTTAAACTAGCTTTATGTAAAACCCCCACCTCTCGCTCACTCTCTCGCTCGCTCTCTCTCTCGCTCTCTCTCGTTCTGCACGCAGCCCTTCTTGCAGTCTGACGGCCTCCGACGGGTAGCTCATATCAGCATGCAGAGCTCCCCGTCATCTGCCACCGAGCACACGGCCTCCTCCAGCGCTCACTGCTCCTTGAAGGCCGGCACGGCGTGGGTTAGCCGCGCATGGCGGAACTCCAGCCACACCCTGGCTCCGACCAGAGCGCGGAAGATGCCCAGGCTGTTGGCCGGACGTTTCCCCTCCAGGGCCACCTTCCTCGCCCTGTAAATGGCGAGCTTGGCGTAGCCGACGAGCACGTTGACCAGCCCCTGGACACTCAGCCACAGGTTCTAATCCTTCACTGGTAGCGCCCGTGTCTCAAGTGTCCTGTCGCTGCCATTTTCAACTCCGTGTCACTCGAGCGCTTTAAAAGGCACCAGGGACAGACCTTTGCACCTCTGCGAATATTGGAATTTGTATTAATTAACAAATCTAACTGGGCAACGAGTTATCCATCTCTAGCAGGCTAAATTATAACCTTAAAAAATATGCCCGCCTGAGCATGTTTTGCTTGTTTTATGCAGATAGGTCAATTTAATATCGGGCCTTCAGAATTGAGGATCGTTTAATCGTTACATGTATTAACGTGAGCGTGCGTGAAGAGTCCGTCCTGGGTACCGTATATAACAGGGGACGCAGGCGCAGATGAGTATCACACGACCAAGAGCTTCTTCAGCGGTCTCCTGTCATCCACCTTGGGGCGACAACGCCGTGCATCTCGCCTCCGTCTCGCCTACCTGTCAGGGTCGCCGCGCGCCTGCGACTCAGCAGTAACGGTACGAGTGTCTGGATTTGCCCCCCCACCCCCCCACGTTCTAAATGCCACAGTGTCGCAATCCATCACCGTTATCAGCAATGACCTATCTACTGCTCGATGAAGACCTGGCCAAAACCGTTGCCATTTTCCACCATATGGTGATGCAACAATCCATCAATCACGGACAGCACCTGCCCACCAGCTGATATCATTGCTCCGTCTCCGAATTCATTCACCTTTTTTTTCTGGCCTGGACTTTTGCAGCTGTTCTAGACTAATTTCAGGGTGCCGATTTCAAATCTGATCTCAGATTTGCTCTATCACATCTCATTTTTATGCTATCGGCATGCCCCATTTTCATTTATTTTACCCGAAATTAACCCTGTCACTTATGATTGAAAGTTGTTGCGAGTCAGTGACTGCTTTAGTGTTAAAATATGGTGCTGTATATTTAGGATAGTGTGTTTATAATATCATTTTATGTAGATATCCACAATTATTTAATATTTTTCTTCTGCAGTTTTTATTGAAAATGCAATATTTAATATCTCAAAAACATGATGTGATAGACAAAAACTGATGCCAGATTTGGAATCAGTTTTTGTCTATCACATCAAAATTACCTTAAAACCGTTGGAATACCTTATGCCAGAAAAAGTGTGTTGACCAGTGTTATTTGCTCATTTGCCAAATTGTTTGCGCGCCCGCCCGCCTGCCCCCTCGTCCGGTGGCGGCGCAGGGAGGCCAACGATGTCGGGCAGGGAGGCTGCGCGCGGGGGGCAGCAGCAGCAGCAGCGGGTGGCAGTGCTGGACGCCGAGTACGGGAAGCGCGGCGTGCGCGTCCTGCAGCTTCGGCGCGACCCGCGCGGCCTCCACGCGGTGCGCGAGGTGCGCGCGCGGCTGCTGCTCAGCCTGGCGTCGCTCGCCGACTACGAGCGCGGGGACAACGCGGCCGTGGTGCCCACGGACACGCTCAAGAACACCGTGCACGCACTCGCGCTCGCCAACGGGGTCAGTGGCGCGCTGGGCGCGGTGGTGGGGCAGCAGCACCAGCAGCAATTGGGTCGAGCATGGGGTCGAGCTGTTACGGGATTGAGGCATGGGTTGTTGGTGCCGGTGATATGTTGTTGTTGTTGTTTTTGTTGATGGTGGTCCTGGCCCCGTGCTAGATCCGCTGTCTGGAGGAGTTTGCGAGCCAGCTGTGCGAGCACGTGATGCGCACTCACGGCCGCGTGGATCGCGTGCGCGCCTCGCTCACGGAGACGCCCTGGAGACGAATGCACCTGGTAGAGCCCCCCCCCCTCCCTTCCTCCTCCCCAATCCCAGCCGCCCACCACTCACACCTCGCTCCTCTTGTCTCGCACTTTCTACTCTATTCTGGTGCACGATGGCAGCAGCCAGAGTCTTCCCGAGGTTACGTAAAATCGGGGTGACTGCCCCGGGCCCCGTGCTTGGGGGGAGGGGGGGGCGCGCTTCAATTTCGCGGTGTCAGCTGTAATACTTTCGGTTTAGTTAGAAGGCGTGGGGGGGGGCAGTGTCGTTTCAGAATTTGAATATTTATTTTTCAGGATTCCGATGAGCTATAAAGCTCACGGATGGTCCAGTAGGGGTGGGTCAGAAAGCTACAACAGCAAACAACAACAACACGCACCGCCCTATGGACGGCCCTGGCAGCAGCAATGAGTTCACCAGCTCGATGCCCAATGTGGAGGTCCTGCCGCTTGCTACTGCAGGCCACGACGAGAGGGTTCCAGCAGAGGCAGAGAGAGAGAGGGAGGAGTTCGTGAAGTCGTGTTGCTGCTCCTCCAACGCTGAAGGAGCGCAAAGCTGTGGGTCAGACAAGGCCGTAGCCATGGAGTCAACATTGGGGGGGACCAAATCTTCCAGTGGGTTTGGGGGTACCCCCTCCAGAAAAAAAAATCTAAATTTGAAAACGAATTTCCTGCCTAAAATATAAAAACATTCACTAACACATGGGATGGACTTTTTTTATTTATGTTTAACAATAATGTATAATAGTGTATTGTATTACATTGCTCTGTTTTTTATTTTTTTTTACCTTTTATTGTTTCATTGTATGCAACGGCAGAGATTAGGAATTAATAAAGTACAACCATAACCACAATCAGATAAACAGAAATCTATTTTATAGCAATATATTGGGGAGGGGGGGGGACATTTTGAGCATATTTGAATATTGGGGGGGGGGGATGTGTCCCCCCCCCCCCCAATATATATTAAAATGACGGCCTTGGGGTCAGCTCATTGGACTTGCGGTTCAGAGGTCGCCGATTTCATTCCGTCTCCCGGCGCGGTGGTTGAATCTGCCTCTGTCCACCCATCAGTGTAAATGGGTTCAAGCGCAGAGTCTGCGATGGGCAGGTTGCGAGCGGTGGGTGAAGGTGTGGGCACGCCAGCCTTTTCCAAGACGTATGGTCAGCGTGGAAGAGTAGACCAAATACACCCTCTCTAGAGCTTCCTCGAGTGAACAGCAGGCGTCTTGTTGGTTTGTTTTGTTAAGCAGAGCAGTCGTAGTTGAGTACCTTTACTGGTGTAATGGTGTTAACTACTCGCTGTTCGCAAACTGTGAGAGAGCGGATCGTAAACAAGGTTTTCCCGCTCAATCAAACGGTCAGGGTCAAATGGGATGAGGTAGGATCCAAACGCCAGATTGGGAAGGACCAATCGGAGGGTCCCACAAGGTGGCCGGGGATTGGACAACCCGGCCACGAACAGGTATAAAAGCCAGAGCGCTGAGAGCTCTTGGCCAGTTCTGCTACACGAAGACCCAAGTCGGCCGAAGACAACTAGGACCCTGGACCAAGCCCTCCAGCCCTTATCAGGGCTCGGGCTCAGTGTAACCAGTGGTCGGGGAGAGATCCCCTAGGTCCAGCCAGAGGACGCTGGGATAGCAGGGAGATTAGATAGCCTGCAAGGTCCGGAGGCTGTGTCTCCTCAGGGTAACGGGTGAGGGGACCATATACCCCCTTAGTGTGATAGGGACTGTGTATTAAGATAATAAACAGTGTGTGCCATAAAGAAGTTTAGAAGTCCGTCCTTTACAACCTAACACTGGTATCATTCGAACCGTGTTGTTTGAGACTAATATGCTACGGTATGCGACCCTTGCCTGGGCCTCCTCTACGTCAACTCAGCCTGAAATGAGTGTAGGGAGCGGCTGTGTGAAGGAGGCGCTGTGTCTGTGTTGGCTGCTGCTGCTGCTACTGCACAGGACGGGAAGCCTCACAATCACGCGTTCGTGCTGAGCCCCGAGGTGGAGTTCTACTGTGACGTAGAGGCCCAGCAATACGGTGCAGTCTTCATCATCATCATCATCGATCAATAATCGCCAATCATCAGTCGTCATCGATCATTAACCATAATCATCATTGATACTCAATACGCAATCATCATCGTCGATAATTATCATTGATTATAATCAACATCATCAATCATCGCCCACCATCAAAGAAACATCACCGACCATCGATCATCGTCATCTTCAATTATTATCGTCATCGATTGCCATCACCCTGCTCCCCGCTGCCCCCCCCCCCTCCCCCGTTGCCCCCCCCCCGTTGCCCCCCCCCCGTTGCCCCCCCCCCCGTTGCCCCCCCCCCCCCGTTGCCCCCCCCCCCCCCGTTGCCCCCCTCCCCCGTTGCCCCCCCCCGCTGCCCCCCCCCGTTGCCCCCCCCCCCGTTGCCCCCCCTCCCCCGTTGCCCCCCCCCCTCCCCCGTTGCCCCCCCCCTCCCCCGTTGCCCCCCCCCTCCCCCGTTGCCCCCCCCCTCCCCCGTTGCCCCCCCCCTCCCCCGTTGCCCCCCCCCTCCCCCGTTGCCCCCCCCGTTGCCCCCCCCCGCTGCCCCCCCCCGCTGCTCCCCCACCCCCGTTGCCCCCCCCGTTGCCCCCCCGTTGCCCCCCCCCTCCCCCGTTGCCCCCCCCCTCCCCCGTTGCCCCCCCCGTTGCCCCCCCCGCTGCCCCCCTCCCCCCCCCCGCTGCCCCCCTCCCCCGTTGCCCCCCCCCTCCCCCGTTGCCCCCCCGTTGCCCCCCCCGCTGCCCCCCCCCCGCTGCTCCCCCACCCCCGTTGCCCCCCCCGTTGCCCCCCCTCCCGCTGCCCCCCCTCACTGCCCCCCCCCGCTGCCCCCCCACAGGGCCGCCGCTCGTCCGTTCTGGGCTGCGCGGGCTGCGCGTGCTCAAGACCGCCCAGTCGGGCTTCGAGGGCTTCGCCCGGGAGGGCTTCGCGTTGCTCGAGGAGAGCCGCGACCCGCCTCTTCTGCACCGAGATGGAGGCGCGCTGGGCCTTCCAGCGCGGCCTCCCGCTCAGCGCCCGCGACTACGACGAGGCCAGGTGCCCCGCACACTCGCTCGTTGATTTCATCACAAAGTCACCCAAACACTCGTTCACTCACGCGCTCTTAAAGGTGCATGGGAAAATGTTGATACTCCGACTGATGCTCCTGCTGTTGTGGAGTGACTCATGCAGCCAGCTATGGCTGCAGAGTTTGGTAGTACATGTTGTTTGTGTCGTTTATTGTGAAAATTCGGTCACAGTTCCTATGATCACTGTTACATTGCCTTCATGGCTTTATTTTGGTCATTTCAAAAAGTTATGGTTTGGACATGTCTGTTTGTTGTAGTACGGAATTAGACTGATGGCCTTAAATTAAGTTGTCTTGTGGTTCTTGTTGTTGTTTGACTTGCATCCCACTGGGATTTTTGCACACAGCGTTGGTGTACGGTGCTTTTTCTGAAATTTTTGCTGTTTTTTTTCCTGGATTTTCTGTTTGCACATAGTCCCATAGTCACTTTAAGATGTTTTCTTGTTCATGTTTTTGTTTTTTGTTTGCTGCGGTTGCACCCGATTCAAGAGCCGAATGGCTCACAGGGCTATTCCTAATAAATTAAACATGAAAATGAAAAACTTGAAATACTAATTTCCCCAATCAACTAATTCACGTACACATTTACTCGCCCATTCTCTCAATAGATCAAATTAATTAACGTATTCGCTCACTTATTGATTACCTCAACTGGTGCTGTGCCTCTCCGAGGCATTAAACGAGTGCCTGGTGCGGTGCGTACACATCAGTACTGAGGAGACAAAGGCGGCCGGGCGTGGTGCTGGCCACCCACCCCCTCTCGTGTGCCGTGCCGGCCTTCATAGGTGCAGCCACTAGTCACTAGCAGCTAACAGCACGTGTCCCAACACTCTGTTTGGGGCTCCGTGGGGGGGGTTGTCTGTGTCTCCGTCCGTGTGCAGGGAGCGTGTGCGCGCGTGTCTGCTCGAAGCTTTCGCCGGCCCCCCGGACACGGGGGTTTACTCCCCATCCGTGCAGCACACCCTCTACCTGGCCGGGCAGTCCGTGCTGCAGAGCCTACCGCACGTACGAGACGCGCGTGGGGGGGGGGGGCATGCACGGGGGCGCACGTGGGTGCGGCGGTGGCACCACGAAGAAATGAACTGGCCAAATGTATTGCCGTGTAACCCTCCACTACCCGGCACAGTCAGACGAATGAGATTGTCACGCGGTGCACGAGCGTTACACGACGAGCAGATTGTTGTTTTTCGGGTAGTCATTGCGTTTCTCGCAACCTACTTTAGCAATCAGATGCCAAGTCGCTAACTGTGGCGGTCACGTGGTGGAGGGTTTCACGTAAAAAAAAAATGTGGCCGGATCATCACGTGGCCTGACCCAGAAATAAATTACGAATCGTAACGTTGGCTGTGAAAACCCACGTGATGAGTTAACTGCGAATTCACGCCCGCATGCGTACTTGGCTGTGGCGCGCGTCAGGTGGAGGACATTCGTATCACCATGCCGAACCTTCACTACACCCCCATCGACCTGAGAAAGCTGGGCCTCAAAAACAATGACCAGGCGAGTCTCACCAGCAGGGTCAGAGGTCACCGCCTCTCCCTGGTCCGAGCACTGGGGTGGCCGCTCGTGTCTGCCGGCGACCCCGATACAGTGGTAGAAATTCCACGTTCCTGTGGCAGGGGTCAGATTATCTACAGGCAAGTGGCAGTCGACTTCTCACCGAAGTAGCACTCCAATCCTGGTCAGGCCTCCAGCCTCTCGTCTGGCTGGTGCTGATAACATGAGTAAAGATATGTGGGAGGTTTAATGTTGTGCCAGAGAAATAATGACCCCTACCATAAATATGGAATTTGTACCACGAAAGAAGGCTCGAATGCCAAGAGGCCCACGAGCTGTCAATATTATTTTATGCGGAGATCCAAACACTGGTCAATGTATTTAATGCTAGATTTGAAGTTTTCGTGACTGCAAGGATTCAAACTCTTTGTTTTTTTCGGTAAAGTCACGTAGGTAATTTTTTAAAATGAAAAAACAACTAAATAAATTTTGATACGGTCATTTTGTTGTGACGGTTCCACCTGAAGCTTGTGTTGCCTGCGAAACGTCGTGATTTAATTTAGTTGTATTTTCATTTCATTTTTTTACATACGAGACTTTACCGAAAAAAACGAAGAAAATGTATTTAATGATTAAATCTTTGCAGTGCTGTTGTATTAATTTGTGGTCGTCATCACCGCCACATCTTCTGCAGGTGTTTCTGCCGACAAGCAGCCCTGCTGGGCTCATCTCGGCCACGGTTTGTCGACAGGCCACGGCAAAACTCTGAACATCAGTGAACTGGAAATTAGTTTGCACGTGTCCCCCACGTGCAGGACACAGTGCCCCAGCTGGGTTCTCCGAATCTTCTACCAAAGCCTTGCACACTTTGGAAATGACCGAGCTGCACACACCGGTCCCATGCTGCCCGACACAAATGTGATGTAGAACTGTGCCGCGTCTTTTCTCAAACCCAGCAGCCATGGCATGCCTTCCATTTAGCTCTCTCCATAATATTCCTCAAGAACTTGTGAGTCTATGGGTAGTGTTAGCCGATGGGCAACGTTAGTCTCATCTCTCTCTGTGCCGTGTTCTTTCTCGAAGACGTTGGCGATCGTGGCCTACTCCATGCAGCTCTGTCTGATATTTACTCAACAAGTGTCCTCCAAATTCTGATTTGTGCCTGTATAATTTTTTTGGGCTGCATTTCCAATTAAATCTATGTCGGAAAAATGCTTGGTAATTTTCTGAATGTTAATCTGACATTTTTCTCTCTGAAATGTAATCCCCGACGCTGAGAACCGCCGTGATTCCAGGAGTGTGTCGCCCAAATACAAACAACAAGATTACATGGCACCATTTTTGGCGGTATCAAAGTTATGAAAAAAACGAGGCTTGACCCAGACTGGATGCTGCTTGGAAACAGCTATCGATTTCGTGTTTGGGCACTTAACGCCTGTATTACAGCCAGAAAAGGTACAGCCTATTCTTTTTTCACCAATAGGATTATAGCCAAACTGGGCAGGGATTTCTGCGGTAGAGGGATGAACGCAGATCATCACCCCTATTGCATCGATAAAATAGGTACCACATTGTGGGAGGTCGGTAGCCGAGACTGGTCGTCTAAAAGTTAGGGATGTGAGATTCCCATCACATTGGTCCAAGGGACACCAACAGAGATGATGGCCTCCAGCCAGAACTCATCCGAGTAGAGACCGGGAGTCGGATGGATTTTGTTGGATTCTTGGACACCTGTGAAAAAAGAGCTTCATAGCTCATCGGATTCCTCCTCCACTCTAAATAAAGATTCTGTTGACACAGTGATGAACACCACCCAGAACAAGACAAATAAGTTGGTGGCGAATGGCGGTGCCAGGCTAGGTGCACACGCACACACATGGTCACACTGCATATTAACAAGAATCTCAATCAATAATAACAACATGAACACATTTTTTTTTAAAAGGTAAATTTTCCATTTTTATTAATTTCTTTTCGCAAATACTTCTATAGCATCGGGGATAAAAGTAAATGTGTAAACAAAAATCATACAAAACAACAGGGACGCCAAACAACAAGCAGTGGCATTGCCCCCATGGCAGTGGCGCTGTGCCGTTAGCGAGTAGCACCTATGAAGGCCGGCACGGCACACGATGGGGTGGGTCGCCAGCACCGCGCCCGGCCGCCTTTGCCTCCAGCTCCTCCGGCACGCACCGCCGCACGCCCCGCTCGGCACCGCCACCGCCACCATTAACACTGCAGCGAGTAACAATGCGCGTTCCCACTGCATTTAAGCTACGAGGTGAGTCACGTACTAACTAGCGCAGACAACTAAAACAAACATGAGTACGCTCTTGTTTTTGTTTAACACTGAGAGGAAGGCAGCTACAGTACATGACTCCGAAAACAAGTTTCGTGGCATCGTCGTGTTTTTCTCTCTGCCATCGTGACGACGCGGATACACGAGCGCGAGTCCTCTGTCCTCTTTGGTAGGAGTTTGCATCTCTAAATCGGGGCGAGAGCGGCGGTGGCTCTGGAAGCTCGGCCTACGAACCCCCCTCCACCGTAGGGCTTGCACGGGATGACCCGGCTTGCACGGGATGACCTGGCTTGCACGGGATGACCCGGCTTGCACGGGATGACCCGGCTTGCACGGGATGACCCGGCTTGCACGGCGGCACAGCTGTGGGCTCCACCACGTTGCCCATGTTCGAGAGACGGACCGACCGGCACACACCGGTGCCCTGTCACTCTCTCCCACCCCCGGATTCAAAGAGTTTTGTACAAAAGCGACCATCTCGCCGTTGTGACGACGCCACATCGTGCTGACAACTCTCCTGATAAAGTGGAAGATAGCTCGTTGTTGTTGTCATCAGAGCAGCAGGGGCTTGCTGCACTGATGATGCATAATAAGGATGAAACCCATGGTTGATTTAGCATCACACAGGTCCGATGGTGCGATGGTCGCGCAGTGGTAAGTGCACCACGAACCCGGAGACCTGAGTCTGAGCAGTGGTGACGTATGATCAAACAACCCTACAACCTAAGAGTATGAACCCTACAACCGACATGCCACAGGGAGGCGGCCTTCACACAGCAGTGGATTGACAGAGGGATGTGGATTGTTACCAGTTGCTGGCTCACACAGGCGACGTGGGCAGAGTGATGGGCTCAATGTCTAAAGGTTGCGAGCTCATTTTACCAACTCCAACAACATGACGATGAGGATGATGACGATGACGATGATGTGGCTAAGCAAGCCTGACACTACTCTTGGGTAATTTCGGTAAAGTCACGTAGTTAGAAATAAAATAAAACAAATTATTTCTAACTACGTGACTTTACAGAAAGAACCAAAGAGTATGGATTCCTGCAGTCACGAAAGCTCCAAATCAAGCCTGACATTGTCCAGGAGCTCTGCTGCCCGGCCAACCAAACCGTGTCCTGGCCGTACCACCAACAGAAGATCCTCTCCGACGTACCAAAGATCCAGCGGTTCCGTTTTAAGTCATATCGACAACCGCACCCACAGTGGTTGCACCGGGCCGGTACACGTCGGCACACCACACCGGCACTTCTCACAACACCAAACCCATGCAACCGGGGCACTCTCCGCAGTGTCTCAGCCTCAAGCAACGCGTGCGTTTTATAGAGCAAGCGGCAGTGGACGTGGGCTGCCGAGGGATGACAGAGTTCACGCCGGGACCTGTACATTTCCCTGTGGGCCGGTTGCATCTGTAGGGGTGTCAGGGGAAGGATTCCCACCAATAGGAGAGGGAGTGGGCCGGTGACAGGAGAAGGGAGAGAACGGGCGGGAAGAGGGTTTGGTTGGGGGAACGAGATTGGGACGGCTGGGGACAGGTGTGGATGGGAAGAAAGGAATAAAAGACGAACCCCTTGCAACCTTGTGTCGGCTCTCCTTTACACATCCATGGTGTACGGTGATTTTTTCTGCAATATTTTGCTGTCTTTTCTTGGATTTTCTGTTTGCACTTAGTCACATATTCACTTTAAGATGTTTTTTGTTCATGTTTTTGTTTTTTGTTTGTTGCGGTTGCACCCGATTCAAGAGCCGAATGGCTCACAGGGCTACACCTAATAAATGAACTTGAATTTGACACGAGAAGACTGCGTGGGAGCAGCACAATGCAGGTCGCCGCATGGCCGACTCGGCGGGGACCGGACACAGCGGGGCGCAGCGCGATTTACTAAATAAAATGTTTGGCGTGACGTTTTCTCGATGAGGTCACACGAGAGTCGTGGCAACACATTTTCTGACGCGCCCTTGTGACGCGAGAAGGCATTCATAAATAATCCATATCACAAAATAATCAATAGCGCTGTTACGCAGAATGTAGGTGACGAAATAACCAAGCGGGCGAAACGCATCCCTCGCACGTATCTGTCCCGCTGCAAATGTTTACACTGCACGTTGAAACCGGTCCAGAATTTGCTCGTATTGGACTTGTGCTGCTAAGTTTACGCACTCTCAGCCCATGTGGTTGATGGGAAAAGTGTAAAACATTACTTCATAAACGTTCATGTGGAGGGGCGGAGAGGGGAAGGATGTGTAATGTCTGCGTAACAATTTTATAGCTTTATATCATTCACTGTGGCTATAAGGTTCACACGAATTAAAAAGTACCCGGGGAACTCGAAAATGTGAAATAACTCAATTCCGCGAAGCTGGCCGCTGTGAGCAACAGCCTACTTGCTGTGCTGCCCCCATTACAGACAACACCTGTGTATCAGCAGCTCGATACGTCACATGACTTAGCTCCCGTTGTGATCTACCAACCCTGCCCTGCTGGTACATGCACCATCTCGTTAAGCTTTCCATCGATGCAGAAGCCAAAACCATCACCTCTAACAATGTTAACAGCAAAATAAATTACCGTATTAAATGACCTTCGGTAAAACTATTGTAATTTTGCATTTGTATACAAGTGGAAATTAATCGCTTAAAATATATAAACGCATCAACTAAACGATAGTTTCTATTGTTTTAAAGTAAGTTCTTTCCTTCTTCTTGGTTCTTTCGGTAAAGTCACGTACGTGACGTACGTGACTTTACCGAAAGAACCAAGAAGATGAATCCCTGCAGTCACGAAAGCTTTAAATCGAAATTTAATTTCTTTCCTTCTTCGTGTCAATGACGACGACCGACTCTGCAGCACCTGATGGGGTGACACCGAGACTCGAGTGCCGACGATGTCCCAGTGGCCCTGGCGGTGGCTTCCGGCACGCGGCTCGCGAAGCGTTACGGCAACCAGCGACCGCGGCTTGGTCGCAGCCCACAGCGTTACGGCCCCGGCGACCCCGGCCTGCAGCCCACAGCGTCGATTGGAGACAAACGGCACCTTGAGCCGGTCTAGACTTCCCATGGGTTGACTCGGCCTCAACGGAGGAGCTGGTGCGGGCCCACTGACATAGGCACTGGCGGTGCAGTCTTCCCACGCCGGCGTGCACGCCACGCCGGCCCCAACGGGCGCCAGCCAACAGCCCCTGCCGCACCGTGGGTGCTTTGTGCGCGCGTGCGCAATTGAATACGTCATATGTATTACATACATATTTATAACTGTGTTACAGTAATGCTACAGATGCATACATAACATCCGTATTTGCATATCTTTGTATGTATACACACACGCATGCATACACACAGCTTCTATTACAAGTCCGAACTGTTACACGCCATCTAGACTCGTGTATATATTCACACGACGACACACACACACAGATCGCACGTGTGCCGTATCTGAATATATACGCAGTGCTGGGTGGGGGGGGGCACGCGGAGGCCGGAGACTCCACACGTGGGGCGCGCGAAGCTCCCTCGCCCCCTTGGGGCAATCAAACGATCAGAACCACTCAGTGGGAAGCCAACCGTGGTTGTCTCGTGGAGGGCAGGGACCCTGCCATGGGACCGAGGCGTTTTGGCGCTAAGGGTATTGAGTTTTATTTACAGGCGATTTACAGGGACGCAAGACCACGGATGGTCAGTGGAGTTTCATGATTTACGAGAACAGCAGCCGATTGCCTTTGTTGGCTACGTTGACCTCAGCGTTGGGCGACGCGACCGATGTCGGAGCGCAACGCCCAGAGACCCCGCTCCAGGAACCAGCATTAGGTTCCTTCATACGCAAAATAAAACAAAGTGGTTTAGTGCAACCGCTTAGACCAAGGCATTTCAAACAATAAACCTACCGCTGCTCATTGCTGAGAGAATCTGACTGCACGCAAGCGAGCGAGCCTGCGGGTGAGTGAGTGACCGAGTGAGTGAGTTTGCAAGCCTGCGGGTGAGTGACCGAGTGAGCGAGTTAGCGAGCGAGTCTGCGGGTGAGTGAGTGACCGAGTGAGTGAGTTTGCAAGCCTGCGGGTGAGTGAGTGACCGAGTGAGCGAGTGAGCGAGCGAGCCTGCGGGTGAGTGAGTGACCGAGTTAGTGAGTTTGCAAGCCTGCGGGCGAGTGAGTGACCGATTGAGCGAGCGGTTTTAGTGAAATCGTTGAACCTCGTTATTTCGCTCGGCGCGGCTGGGGGTTCCGAGTCGCGTTTACTCGGCGCCCTCCTCCACGCCGTTGGGGGTTTTGGCGGTGCCATCGTCACCACCCTGGGGCGAGGGGAGGGGCGAGGGGAGGGACGAAGGGAGGGGCTCAGGGCCCAGCTCAAGCCCCTCCACCCCCCGCCCATTGCGCGCCGCCTCGGCCGCCGCCTCGCGATCCACCATGCGGTAGTTGATGGCGTTGGCGACGAAGAGGTAGATGCCGGCCGTGATGACGATGGCGCCGCACACGAAGTACATGTACTTGTAGTCGCCCGTCACGTCCACCAGCCAGCCTGCGACGTCGGGCGGGGAAGCGGGTAGCGGCGATGCCGTTAGCGTGGGCTCGCTTAGTTACCGAATCGTTATCGTGGTATAATCATCGTTATCAACCGCGCTGCGATTTCCTGCCCCGAGCTCTGTATATAAATGTAGATAAGATAAACCTCTTGACATCCCCACTGACGAGATCCCGAATGGATGGCCAATGAGGAGCATCCCCCCTCCTCCCTCGTTAACGTTTTGTCCAGGGTGGTTCCTCCTCAAGAGTCTCCCTGTATCCTCAGGTTGCTTGCCCTTCGTCTGGGAGGGTGGGGGGGGGGCTATCGTTTTTGGCCCTGGCCCCCGACTCCTGAGCTGGTTGAGTGCTGCTCGCTGTCACTACCCGTGTCAGATTCTAACTCAATCTTGATTTGAAACTTTCGTGACTGCAGGAATCCATACTCTTTGGTTCTTTCGGTAAAGTCACGTAGGTAGAAAATAAAATAAATCACGACGCTTCGGGCGCAACACAAGACGGACGCTTGTGTTGCGCCCGAAACGTCGTGATTTATTTTATTTCATTTTATACCTACGTGACTTTACCAAAAGAACCCAAAAGTATGGATTCCAACTCCATTCAAGAGGAGGTGCAGTCCACCCAGACCCGGGACAATTGTTTCCAGGTCTATAGACAGGAGCATCCATGCGCGCGTGTGCGTGTGTGCGTGTGTGTGCGTACGTGTGTGCACCTGGGAGTGAAGGGGCACTGTTTGTATGTACTGTATGCTGAACTTCTTTCGGACCGTACGTAGCCAACCGTTATAACCGGAGATGCGGGAGAAGGAGAACAAACTAAACACAATAAATGTGTGCGCGCGTGTTTGCGTGTTTGCGCGTGCGTGCGCGTGCGTGTGTGCGTGAGAGAGGGGGTGAGCGAGGGGGCACCTCCGATAGGCGGACCGAGCAGCACGGGGCAGCACTCGACGATGGTGACGAGGCCCACGGCGCTGGAGAAGCGCTGCGCCCCCACCAGGTCCATGAGCGTCTCGAAGAGCACGGAGCTCACCATGCCGAACGCCATGCCGAAGAACACCGAGTACGCCACCAGCCCACCGTAGTCGCTCGCCAGCGGGCACAGCACGTGGCACACGCCGTTGAAGATCACCGCGAAGCTGAAGAAGTACTGGATCTGCGGGCGTAGAGCGTGGGGGGGGGGGGGGGCGTGGGGGGAACGGTCGTAGAGTTGGCGGCTTATTGTACGATGCACACGCCAGAGGTCGCAACCGGGTACCCGATACCCGTACCCTACCCGATACCCGGCTACCCGTACCCGGCCAGGTACGGGTACCCGTTTGCGACCCTGGTGCGGCCGGGTATGGGTACGGGTAGGCCGTGAGTCACCGGTGAGTCACCATTTGTCACTCATTCCGGGTAGGGTACGGGTAGGGAACGGGTACCCGTACCCGGCCGGCCGGGTACGGGTACCCATTTGCGACCCTGGTGCGGCCGGGTACGGGTACGGGTAAGGAATCAAAACCCGTTTTCGACCTCTGACACACGCACAGCTCGGCTCCCTGGGGCCGCAACGCTGTGCGAGCCGCGTGTCTCGCGCCCCCTATGCGCGGGCGTCTGTAACGCGGGCGTTGGAATGCGTACCATGCGTAGCGCTGGGTCCCCCGTCCTAACACCGTGGAATTTCCACCGCTGGCTCCTGTCAGCAGATGTAGACTAACAACTCCCGCCGCTCACTTGAGTCGTCGTCATCAGCCGTGGTCAATCCACTGTTGGATGAGGGCCTCCCCACACCGCGTGGGTCGGGGGTGTATTTTGACTATACTTCACCACAATGATCAGTGTGGATTTGTGAAGGTGGGGAGCATAGATGTTGAGGCAGTGTACAGTATAATTTCTACATAAAATTTCGTCAGTAATTTTCTCTCGACATTTGAACCGCAAACATTCCTGGGAAAGTCTTCATCTGCAGCACAGAGTACGTGAGCACGGCCGACCCGACTCACGGAGTCAAGTTCGAGTTGAGACCAACTCGGGTTGAGACCACTCCACTAGACTCAAACCACTTCACGTTTGCTTCTCTCCCGTGTGCCCGCGTGCCCGCGTGCCCGCGTGCCCGCGTGCCCGTGTGCCCTCACCCTTGGCCGAATCCAGCGCGAGTTGGCAATGAGGCCACAGGTGGGGCGGCACACCATGTCCACGATGGCCAGGATGGTGAGCAGGAACGCGGCCGAGTACTTCTCGATGCCCATGTGGCGAGCGTACGGCGCCAGGAACACGATGGGCGAGAAGAACCCGAGGAACATGACGACGTTTCCCGAGAGGTAGATGAGGAAGCCGCGGTGCTTGAAGAGCGACAGGTCGAGCAGCTCCTTGAAGCGCTGCAGGAATCCCTCCTTGGGTGACGCAAAAAGGATCATAGCCACGCGCATGAGCCAACGAGATCACGCCCCCCATTATCCCATCTGCAGATCCCTCCGTGGCCTCCCTATCCAACCCAGGCTCAATCGCAACACTGCTCGTCAATGCTTGCTATGAACACCTAACGGCGTTGTGTCCGAGTCAATGTTTTACACTGCAGATTGCAATGCTGGTCGATGCATTTCTGCTGTATTCTAACAAGAAACGACTGGACGCACGCACTATCATAAGGATGAATTTTAACCGGTGAATTAACGCACCTCGACACCGAGATGGCTATTCTTTGGTTCTTTCGGTAAAGTCACGTAGAAAGAAAATAAATGAATAGAATATGATGTTTCATCAGGTAGAACAAAATTTGAGAATTTTCTTTCTTTCTCAAACTGCCTATTTTTCTCCCTAAAATTTACCAGGCTCTCATAGGTCCATTCGCTCTTTCTCTACCCTAGCCGCTTCGGGGTGGATTTCCACACAACTCTCTCTAAACATTTTTTTTTACCAGACTTGCTGGTCTCTCCCCCGGCCACTGCGGGGTGGATTTCCACACAGCTCTCTCATTGACATGCTAATTTCTCTGCTCCAGCAGACCCACCTCTCTCTCTGCTCCCCTCTCTCTATTGAAGGCCATGACACAGAGGCATTGGGTCTCTGTGTGTCTATGTTGTGTGTCTCTCTCTGTGTATCTCTGTGTTGTCTCTATCTGCTTGTGTCTGTCTGTGTATCTCCGTGTCTGTGTTTTGTCTCTCTCAAATTTAGTTCTACCTGATGACGACTGCTTGTGTTGCAATCGAAACGTCACATTCTATTATTTAATTTATTGTCTTTCTACGTGACTTTACCGAAAGAACCAAAGAGTAATTCCTGCAGTCACGAAAGCTTCAAATCAACCGAGCTGGCATTAAATGGTAGGGCACAGGTGAAGGGGAGAGGCTGGCGGGAGCAGGCAAAACGGGGAAAACAAAGGCACGGCCGGAGTGCGGGTGGCCCGAGAGGTCACCTTGGGCTTTGCCGGCTGTCCGGACAGCAGGCTCACGGCCTGCGGGTTCGCCGTGTCAGCGGGCACGGGCGGCGGCGGCGTCGTGGCGTTCTCCGCGGCCACTTCCGTCGCGGACTCCGTCGCGGTCAGCGCCGCCGGCGCGGATGGCGGCGGCTTCACGGGGCGCATGAGGGCGCCGGCCACGCAGCAGTTGAGTAGCAGCCCCCCCAGGATCATGAAGCTGCCCCTCCAGCCGAAGTTGTTGAGCAGCAGCTGGTTGAGGGGCGCGAGGGTGCTGAGCATCACGGGGCTCCCGGCCATCGCCAGTCCGTTGGCGATCGGCCGCTTCTTGTAGAAGTACTTGCCGATGATGGTGAGCGCCGGCTGCAGGTTCATGGCGAGGCCGAAGCCTGCGCTCGCGTGCACGCAAAAGGACGACGACCACCACAGCAACAACGGCCGGGGAATCGGAGGTGACTGCGAGACTCTGGGGGCTAATACCAACGCTCATTTAAGGCTGAGTCAACCTAGTGAGGATGCCCAGGACTGGTAGATAAAACTCACCACCGACTCGTAGCACAGTGAGCTGACCACACATGCACCTCAAGCACACACACAGACAGAGATCCCACATATAGCCTTAACAGACTGTTGGGGCAAGTGCAGTTGGTGAACACATATGAGGACCGGCACAGCACGAGGGGTCGAGTGACCAGTATCACGCTCGCCCGCCTTTGTCTCCCCAGTGGTTATGTTTACACACCGCACCAGGTACTCATTTGAGGCTGACTCGAATTAAGGCAGACCCAGTACTGCTTCATATAATCATCACTGGTGTTCGCCGTGACCGGGAATCGAACTCGGGTTTCTGGGTTCATAGCGCAGCACGCTAACCGTTACACTACTGCTCCCCATACACACGCAGATGCACACATGGACCCTCAGGCGCATACACACACATACATGCCAACCTATACCAGTGTCAACAGCATTGACGTTAAAAGGTTACGTGACTCGAAGGTGCATAAAACACCAAAATATGATTCCCCGTTCGGTACGTGCAAAAGTGACATAACCCGGCAACTTGATACATTTTATGGAAAACTTTGTTTCAAATGTAAATGCCAATATATTTATAGTATTTTATAATTCCACTGCTGTGTTGGTCAAGGGCGATGCGTGACGATGATTTGCCACTGGACAGCACGGGCTGGTGAAGTGAGAGCCAAAACAAGTTTAAATATAATTCGCCACCGATGTTAACTGTGGCGCTGTGCCCACCCCCGACACACATTAAGGCTCCATGTTTCACGGAATAGGAGACTGCTGCTGCCTGGATTAGTATGCATGGCTGTCTCTCTCCCCACAGAAACGCGAGCCACTGACACCACATCCCTTCCCACATGTCTCCAGCACCACTCACGACTGTGAAGAGCACAGCAATCACGATGCGCGGTTAAACAGGACGTGCGACGCAGTGCTAATCTCATTATGGCACCGTGCTGCTCTTCGTGTGTGTGTGTATGTCTCGGTAGGATGTTACAGGGATGTGTTCGCGCCAACGTTCAGAAGTCAATGCAAATTTACTCTTTGTGCAGAGTCAAATCCTGGGGTTTATTTGCAAACTAAAATTTGATTGTAACGGATAACAAAAAGCCCCCACACTGTGAACCGATCCGGGGAGCGGGACCCGCTGTGTCCTTGGTTATCCCCTCGGCACAACGGCCGTCTCTAGCCATGACCCCCCGTGACCCCCGTGTGGGGGCTCCTCGCCCAGCCCACTCACCCCCGATGACCCCGATGCAGAAGTAGAGCTGCAGGATGGAGGTGCAGAACGAGGCGAGCACCATGCCAGTGCCGGCCAGCACCCCGCCCGCCACCACCACAGGCCGGCTGCCGTAGCGGTTCACCAGAATGCTGCTCACCGGGCCTACGGTGCCACACACGCACGCACATCATCCCGTCAGCGCGCGATCAACTACCGCCGGCGCTCGGAGCGCCAGCTTTGAACAGTAATCGTAGGCCGATTCCGGATGACATCGTTCGAGGTATTAGAAGTAACGTAACGTCTCATTTGGCTTCTACGGCTCAAGCGTAAAGTCAAAGTGTCTCCCTGCTCCAGCGAGTGATTGGACACTGGCTCGATCCGAGTGGCGCCTGCCCCTGTAGACTCCGTGCACGCCGGCAGCAGAACCCCCGGGTGAAGCGTGCCGCCGGGGCCTCGCACCGCGTGCACTCACCGCCCGCGTACATGATGGCCAGCATGATGGAGGAGATCCACGCGATCTCGCTGTACGTCGTCTGGAAGATCTCCTGGATCTCGCTGAAGAAGACGGTGATCGCCTTGGGGAAGGCGTACGAGAAGCCGATGGAGATGAAGGCCCCCACGACCACGGCCCAGCCCCAGCCCCCGTCCGGCGGGGGGCACGCCTGGCCGGCGGCCGCCAGCGGCGACATGGCGGCACGATCGCCCGCGTGGAGCCGCGCCGTTCGGATTTGCTGCGGAATGCAAAAACCCGTGGAGCGCGTGAACAAATGTGCGGGAACCCTTTCCTTAGGGCGTCCCCACGGCGTCCCCACGGCATCCGCGTGCGACACCGCCACGCGTGCCGGCTTCTCCAGCGGATATCCGACTCGCACGGAGGAGGCCCGGTGGCACGGAGGTCAGAGCGTCAGGCCGGCACCACCGGGATCCTGGGTTGGAACTCGCGGTTCAGCTGTCCGTAGTTTACGCTTGAGCTCCGCACAGTGTAGAGAGTCGATGGTGGTCACTAAAAAACACACCTAAATCCCAGCTGTGAGAATTTCAAATATCAGATGTTAACTGTCACGTGAGGATCATTGCTCCGGGTGGTAAAGCAGATGGGAAAGTGCTGCCCTCAATACTCTTTGGTTCTTTCGGTAAATTCACGTAGTTATAAATAAAATAAAACAAATCACGACGTTTCGATCGCTTGTGTTGCGATCGAAACGTCGTGATTTGTTTTATTTTATTTTATACCTACGTGACTTTACCGAAAGAACCAAAGAGTATGGTCCATGAGAGTTAAAGTGCCACACTGTCTCGGATTGATGGTGCTTAGGTACCGGAACAGCTCTTTTGTCAATCCACTGCTCGATGGTAGAGGGTGACCGGGCGCTGGAACAAATGTTTTTCCGGCTTTTACCTTCACACCCTATAACGCAGCCACTTTACAGTGCCTGGTTCCTGGCTGACTCAAATTTCGATTTAAAGCTTTCGTGACTGCAGGGATTCATCTTCTTGGTTCTTTCGGTAAAGTCACGTAGAATGGAAATAATAAAATAATAAAAATAAAACATTATAAAATAATTCTCACGACGTTTCGGCCACAACGCAAGCAGCCGTCCTCAGGTGAAGACCAGGTCTGTCGCTGTCTCCCCGACAGACCTGGTCTTCACCTGAGGACGGCTGCTTGCGTTGTGGCCGAAACGCCGTGAGAATTATTTTATAATGTTTTATTTTTATTATTTTATTATTTACATTCTACGTGACTTTACCGAAAGAACCAAGAAGAACCACGCAGCCTCGTCAGCGGCTCACGCGAGGAGCCTCTCCACGGTAACGCAACGCGACGCTGCCCGTCTGTGTGCGCGTCGCGTACCAACGCCAGGGAAGCACCGCAAAGGCTTGAGTCTCTCCGACGCTCGCTCGCTTGAGCGCGGGGCCAAGGCTGATGCCCGGTGCCAGAGCCAGTAAGCCAGCACCACGAAGACCTGAACTTCAATTTCCGAACGGCCACTCGAACGACATCGATCTGGGTTCTCAAGCGCAGAGAGTTGGACGGTTTCAGCGCGGTTTCAATAACACGAAAGTCAAGGTCAAA
This sequence comes from Lampetra fluviatilis, assembly GCF_964198595.1. NCBI lineage: Eukaryota > Metazoa > Chordata > Hyperoartia > Petromyzontiformes > Petromyzontidae > Lampetra > Lampetra fluviatilis. Next base: position 7,429,020 of record NC_136314.1, read on the forward strand.
AACCAACGACTTTCCCCTCCACGGGCTCCCACCATCTTTCCAGGACCGTCACGTGCTCCCGATTGTACGCACGTGTGCGAAAACGCGGCAGAGCCGTGCGCATCCCCAGTTCTGACCCCAAGTCCGCGATGACAATTCCACATTCCTCTGGTGGGAGACAGGGATTCAAAAGGACATCCACCGTTGGCTCATTTCAATGACGATAAGATAGGCCGAGTTGGCCCCCTGTCAGGAGCTCGCAACGTTCCAACTCCGTAGAGCGCCCAGCCCGCGTGCTCTCAGCGCGCCCTCTGGCACTGTGCCGACAGAACTTGGTCAATAGCACGGTGCCCCGACCTGCAGCGGTGCTGCCAAAGGCGTTATGCAGTGCGTGAGCTCGTTGTTGCTCAGCGTTTGCGTGAAAGGCCAATACCGATTACACTGTATTCGTTTTTGGCTATGGGAGAAAACCGGAGAAGCCAGAGAAAACACAAGCATAAGAGGGAGAGAATATACAAATCAGACACAGGTACCCAAGTCGAGAATTGAACCCAGGCCCTTATTGCTGTGTGGCACGAGTGTTACCACTGTGCCACTCTGCACCACACACGAAACTGAAGTGCCGAAAAACTCGCAATGCATGCAGGATCCTGCTGAAAAGAGTCTTCGGACTCAGTGAGGCTTCCCTGGGCACATCAAGGCAATTCATTTTTTATTATTATTATGATTATTAGCCTGATGTGACCTAAGTAGACTATGCAGCTGCGTGGTGTGCAGTTACATGGAGTCGACCGCAATTACACAATTCTAAAAATATATCTCCTAAGTACTGTTGCCGGCATGGGGGGGAAGCTCAATGGAAACACTTGTGACCTCACAGCCAGGACCGCCTAGGTTCGATTCCTGACTCGGGCACCTCTCATTAGCGGAGTTTTATCTTTCCCCCCCATTCTGCATGGGCTTCCTCCGGGTGCAAGTGGTGTTGGCCAAAACATCCCAATGCCGAACTACGACGTGCAAATCACTCATCGAGCAACATCGCCTCTTGCTGCAAAAACTTGGCAGGGCCCACGTGATGAAAATCCCCGAGACCCGCCAGTTCGGCTTCCCTGGGTAGAGAAGGCGAATAGTAACCGTATGGTGGCGAGGATGGAGCCGTGTCACGAGCACACAGCAGCCTCGGAGCGGAACTCCAAGTCATTTACGCCGATTGGCAATCCATCCAGTTGATAAGACTACAGGACAAATCCATTACTCATCCATGCACCGGCGACGCTACAATCCCTCTTGCAAGATTGTGCTCGTCTCTATAAGTGAAATGTCAATGCGTGTTCTGGCAAATTAACAAACCTCGTGACATCTAGTCATTGGACTCATTAATTGTATTCATCAATATCGAGACTGGTTCCCGACATAGGACTGTGGAATTTCCACCGGATGTTCAGGGATGCAAAACTGAGATGAGCATTACTCTAAGCTTGAGTCGGATGCTTCTGACTTCTTGACCTCGTAATATAAACAAGTAAAATTGTCTCTCTGCTCACACAACCGGCTGGTACTCAACTCCACATTTCCATGGCAGAGACCAGTTTATGCCAAGGGCAACCACTGTGGATGTGGAGTGATGTGGTAGTGATTTTGTTGTGATCCTTGGTGGGTGATGGATGGAGTAGACCCCAAGCAGCGGGTGAGTACTGGTGAGGCTACGACAACGGTGCAGGAATACCAAGATGAAATCTCTACCCGGCAGGGCCTCACTCAGCGCCCACGGCTATTTCTTCCGGCAGGGTTTGGCTATGGAAAGTTTGGGAGGGCAGCCAGGGAAAACTACGCATGTTCTGCAGAGAGTCCACAAACTCCTCCGTATGGACAGGTATAGCAAACCTACCCCACCCACCTGCACCTGCGTGCAGGTGGGTGGGGTAGGTGCTTTTTCTCTTGTGAAGAGACAATACGTTGTCAGTGGACAGGCTAAATAAGGAAGATCGATCCATCAGACAAACTCGATTGTTGACTAATCGAAGAGCTGGTCACCGTCTCGGGAATTCTGTTTAGCGGCCAAAGAGGGGAGGTGTTGTTACCGTTTGGCACGCGAGCCCGAGCGGGGCCGGATTTACACCCCGTGGCACCGTGCGGTGCCGCTGCTCACTTTAGACGTGGCCAGCGCCCAGGCTGGGTTTCAGTCTTGACCTCAAATCGCCTTCCCGAGGGCAGCAGACATTAGCACTGGTGAAATGGGCTCAGGCCCTTATAGAGGAATAAACAAATTATTAAAATAATGTCGTCGTGTGTGTGTGTATGTGTACATACGGTGGTGGAAATGTTCCGGTACGTCACACAGGCACCTCTCCCGACACCAAACACGTGCCTAACGGGTACTTTGGAAGAAGAACGGTTCCTATTCCTTCACTGCCATGTTTTCATAGAGGGAAAACAAAGGTGTGTGTGTTTATTGTGAGGGTGTGAAAGTCAACTCGAGTTCGATTCCTGCGCACGGCCAACACCAGTGATGATTATCTGAACCAGTCTGGACTGCCCGTAAATTGAGTACATGGTGTAATGTGTAAACTGCCACTAGGGAGACAAAGGCAGCCGGATGTGATGCTGGCCACCCACTCCCTCGTGTGCCATGCTGGCCTAAATTGGTGCACGAAAACAGCACTAGCCCCAACAGTCTAAGGCTATAATAGGGATCTTTGTCTTTGTATGTGTGTATACCTATCGTCACGTTTTCCGTGCTTCAAACAATACCCTGGACAACCATCGCAAGCGAGATGCTCTCTCTCAAGATGAAATAATACACAAATAAACAAGTGAAGAGTGTTCCGCCTGCTACACCTTTGTCGATTTTAGGAGCCTTCCCAGAATAGCCCGAATTCTGGCTTCGCCGAGTCCGGCTTAGAGACATTTTAAATCAGGGCTCACCGGCAGACAGCCGACGGCAGCCCACGGTGTTATTATTCTCAAATAATTTCAGGTTCATTAAATAAAAATTAACCCGTAAAAACAAAGTTTTTCACTATAAATCCTTTATATGCGTGGCGGCTAGAGTCCTCTCGTCCTCTGGCTTGAGATGGCTGCCACCTATGGGTCAGATGATTGCCTGGCACCATTAAGGAATTGGTAATTAAATGTAATTTTTTTTTCCTAAAAAGTGCAAAATTTTGGAAAAAAAATATCACGAAAATTAATTGTCACGCACAAGGAGTCTGTGTGGAAAATGTCAGCTCGATTGGATCACGGGAAGTGGGTTAAAAAACGACAGAAAGATTTGCACGGTCATAAGTGCGCAAGCAAGCAAGCAAGTGCACTTAATATAAAGGATTTAAATAAGAACTCCATGTTACGCAGCCCAGGTCCTGAAAACTGCAGCAGCAGCATAACGGTGATAAAGTACACAATTGCCGCATGTACCACAACTCACACTACAAACATTGCTTAAGCAGCGTGAACCCACTTTGCTGTAACTTTACAGAAAGTAACACTAGTTTATGTTGACAGTCATCGAAGACTTACATATACAAAGACAATGTAGCCTTGTAATTTGTGAAGGCAATGGCTGCGAATGAAACACTTACCAAGGCCAGCGCAAGAGCGTGATGGGCAGCGGTGGCTATTGAAGCCAAACTTTCATGCTTATGCCGATGCTCCCAGATGGCACCAGGTACTCAATTTATGCTGAGGCTGCCTAGGGGAGGCTCTTGTGAAAATTCCGTCACAGTTCCTATGATCACTGTTTCATGGCTTTATTTTGGTGATTTCGAAAAGTGTATTGGTTTAGCCATGTTTGTTTGTTGTAGTACAGAGTTAGACTGATGGCCTTAATCTAAGTTGTCTTGTGGTTGTTGTTGGTTGTTTGACTTGCATCCCACTGGGATTTTTGCACACAGCGTTGGTGTACGGTGTTTTTTCTGCAATATTTTGCTGTCTTTTCTTGGATTTTCTGTTTGCACTCGGTCACATATTCACTTTAAGATGTCTTTTTGTTCATGTTTTAGTTTTTTGTTTGTTGCGGTTGCACCCGATTCAAGAGCCGAATGGCTCACAGGGCTATACCTAATAAATAAACTTGAACTTGCCACCGATGTTGGCCGAGAATCAATCCCAAGTAGCTGGCATTGTGGCACAGCGCGCACTGTTGCTTCACCACTCTCCACTTCTCACACGCACGAGCACGGTGATGTCGCCATAGCACTTGTGCCAGGCTAGGTACACAATAAGGCCGTCACGTGATGTGTGGAATGTCCACAGGCAGCAGGTTATGGGACAGATCTCGGCATTATGGGTTGATTGATGACTGGCAGATGCACACACACACACTATATACACTGCTGATACATACGTACATAATCATATTTATGTAAATTGCATAGGCAGGAAGACATGAATCTCTTTCTAGTTTTCCCCAATGCCTGTTTCATGGTTTCTCATGGTTATCCACCTCATCTCAACAAACCCCTTGCACTTGGGATTTGAGCGCCACTGCCTCTGTGACAATAGCAGCACCTCCATCATTGCCAAGGAAAGCCGCAACCTGATCCACGCCCTACACACAGCACCCCCACAAAGAGGTTTCGACATGGCACGATCCATCAGTGTCTCACAGCTGTCCCGAACGCACCCTGTGCAGCACCGTCACTGTACATCTCATTTGGTGATGCTGCTGCGCTGGCATTGATGCACGAGCACACTCAACGCAAATCTCAACACATTCGTCGATGACACCGTGGCCTCAAAAAGGCTTAGTATATAAAAGTATGGCGTTTTTGGCAATGGCCTTTCTTCAGAGCACACAGGGAGCACATACCAGAGGTCGCAAACGGGTTTTGATTCTTTACCCGTACCCGGCCGCACCAGGGTCGAAAACGGGTACCCGTACCCTACCCGATACCCGGCTACCCGTACCCGGCCGGGTTTTGGGTAGCGTACGGGTATCGGGTACCCGATTGCGACCTCTGGGATGAAGCCATGTTGCAGGCGTGGGTGGGTTGATTCTAGGAACTTGAATTGTGAGAAGAGACAAAACGTTGGGAAATGAGTGACAAACGGTTACTCACCAGTGACTCACAGCCCACCCGTACCCGTACCCGGCCGCACCAGGGTCGCAAACGGGTACCCGTACCCGGCCGGGTACGGGTAGCCAGGTATCGGGTAGGGTACGGGTATTGGGTACCCGGTTGCGACCTCTGGCACATACCATTCTGGCTGCTCTCCATGCATCTGCTACGAAGGGACATTGCGTGAAAAGGCGGCTCTTATTAACGTATCCTTTAAGGCAGGGGTCCTCAAACTACGGCCCGCGGGCCACATGCGGCCCGCCGAGGACATTTATCCGGCCCATGGTCACTAATTGGGCTGCGCTTGTGAGCACTAATTGGGCTGCGCTGGTGAGCACTAATTGGGCTGCGCTGGTGAGCACTCATTGGGCTGCGGTGGTGGGCACTGATTGGGCTGCGGTGGCGAGCACTGATTTGGCTGCGCTGGTGAGCACTGATTGAGCTGCGGCGGTGGGCACTCATTGGGCTGCGCTGGTGAATGGTTCAATGGGCCAATTGACTGGAATTGCCCCCCAGGCCTAAGGCTGCCAGCCCTCCCCTGGCTGCGCTTGACTGGCTCTCCCTCCCTCAGCTCCCTCACTTGCCCCTCGGCTCCACTCCCAGTGATATTCCTGTGTGCTGGGGATGTACTGCGATCTGTGAACAAAACTGCAGGTGTAATTAACTTTTTAATGGCACCACCCGCACCAGTGTGAGCCTGGGGTAAAAGCGGAGTTCCCCCAATCAGACTGCATTGATGGGCAGTGCAGTCTGTATGTCTCTGTGTGGGCAAAGTTATTGCTGGTATATTGTTTTTGTAGCGCTGTATATATATTGGTATTTTACTAATAGCAATTTTGACTCCCTAGGAAACAATGATGTCAAGAAAGAGAAAATTTGACTCGGAGTGTAAGATATTCAAAGAACAGTGGACTTATTACTTTTTCATGCAGTACAAGGAAAGAGCTGTGTGTCTGATATGCCAGAATATAGTGTCTGTGTTCAAAGAATACAATTTACGTGGACACTATAAAACTCAACATAAAGATAAATATGATTGTTTGGTCGGAGAAGTGAGAAAAGATAAAATATGAAAACTGAAAAATACATTAACAACTCAGCAAAATACTTTTGTGAAGCAGAAGCAGCTAAATATTTCATCACTGCGAGCAAGTTTTCAAGTTGCCAAGCTAATAGCGTGCACTGGCAGACCATTCGTGGAGGGAAAATTTGTTAAAGAATGCCGATTTATTTAGTACAGTGAGTCTTTCAGGACCTACAATTACACGGAGGATTGAACAATTTGCATCAGCATTTGCAAAACTCCACAAAAAAACTTTCCTATTTTTCCTTGGCACTCGACGAAAGCAATGATGTTCGTGATTCTGCACAATTTCTAATTTTTATTCGTGGGACGAATGACTATTTCGAAGTCACAGAAGAGCTTGCTGCACTGCAAAGCATCAAAGGAACAACTACAGGAGAGGATATCTATGAAAAAGTTTGCCAAACTGAATGGTTTGGAGCTGAACTGGGCTAAACTAGCCAGTGTGACAACTGATGGTGCTCCTAGCATGGTGGGGTCTAAGAAAGGAGTAATTGCTCGCATTAACCAAGAGATGGACAAACATAACCATTCTCATCCAATAGCCATACACTGCCTCATCCACCAACAAGCGCTGTGTAGTAAATCACTGAAGTGGGACTCTGTTATGAAAATTGTGGTATCTTGTGTTAACTTCATTAGAGCTCATGCACTAAACCACAGACAATTTCAGGAATTTCTGTCTGAACTAAATGTTGACTATGAAGATGTTCTGTACCACACAGAAGTCCGTTGGCTGAGTCGAGGGAGAGTTTTGAAACGTTTCTATGACTTACTTCCACAGATTACAGCTTTTCTGCTTTCAAAAAACAAAGAAGTACCAGAGCTCAATGATGCAGAATGGAAATGGCACCTTGCCTTTCTGACAGATGTAACAGATCTACTCAACAGTTTCAATGTGCAACTTCAAGGAAAGGGGAAGCTCATCTGTGATATGCAATCACATGTCAAAGCATTTGAAGTAAAATTAGGCCTCCTCATCAAACAAGTTAAGAAGGAAAACTTCTGCCATCTCCCCACAACTCAAAATCTGTTAGCGGAAAAACCATTGGTTGCAATTCCCAAACAAAACATGTGTGGATTCACTGGAAAAATTGCAAAAGGAGTTCCAATTTAGATTTAAAGAGCTTCATCTCTATGAACAGGACATACAGCTTTTCCGTAACCCATTTTCTATTGACATTGAAAATGTGGATACAATTTACCAAATGGAACTGGCTGAACTGCAGAATTGTGACTCTCTGAAAGACGCATTCAAGTCAAGCAGCCTTCATAATTTCTATGCATCTCTCCCCTCTGAGACATATCCTCATCTCAGGAACCATGCACTCAAAATGGCAACCATCTTTGGCAGCACTTATGTCTGTGAACAGACTTTTTCCAGAATGAAACATTTGAAATCTCCAACCAGATCTAGACTAACGGATGCACACTTGCATCACTTTTTACGACTAGCAGTGACAAATATGGAACCGGACATTGACCATCTCATTAGCCAAAAGCAGGCCCATAGTTCCCATTGAAATACTGGCAAGTTTGTTAATTTAACTTTACTTGTTCTTCATTTTAAATATTGTATTTGTTCCCGTTTTGTTTCTTCACTTCAAAATAAGATATATGCAGTGTGCATAGGAATTTGTTCATAGTTTTTTTTTAACTATAGTCCGGCCCTCCAACGGTCTGAGGGACAGTGAACTGGCCCCCTGTTTAAAAAGTTTGAGGACCCCTGCTTTAAGGGAATGTTATTGATAAATATGTTGAGTTTTTTTGTTATCACCGTACAGATTGAATTCAAACAGTTCATTAATTATAAATGATGAATTTAACGCCTTCATTTTTGAAGCAACCGTTTCACAGTTTTGTTGGTCACCAACTCATCACCATCATCACCAGCCATGATCTTTCCACTGCTGGATGAGGGCCTCCCATGAGCCGTCGGCATCCCTCACAATCCCGCGATGTAATAATACAACTAGCACCTGCACACGAGCCGATTCCATCGCTCCATCTCTCCACAGAGGAAGAGCCATCGGGCGCAAACAGAAATATTGGCGATATCTATTGCTCAGTGAATACCTGCTAATGAATGCAGCCGGCTGTCAGTGTGGTTACGGTAGCCAATTCAAATCCCACTCATCTGCCACCAAATCAGGCACTGAACCCAGGACACCAACACCAACAATCGCCATTCGCCACTAAGTGGCGGTGACGTCACCACGTGGCTTGTGCCAGGCTATGAACTGTGCATCGGCGCTGCCCTCTGACCCTCAAGCGAGCGGCAGCAGCCATGTGGAGAGTCGCGAGTTCGAATGGCGCTCGGGGGGTCGATTCACCCATCAATCCCTTTAGGTTCAACCAAGCCGGTTCCAGCACATGGCAAGTCAAGAGGGGTCGTCCTTTGGACTCATTCATTGACATGAGCTCCTCCCTACGCTCAAGACGGCCAGGGGAACTCGTCACTTTCAATGGAAGGTTATGCCACAGCAGCCACAAACACCGAGTGTCTAGCCACAGTTCTGTGTTGTGAAGTGTCTCACAGGTGGAGCGGTGGTACAGCGATTAGCGCACTGTGCTACGAACCCTGAGACCCGAGCTTGATTCCCAGCCACGGCTAATATCAGTGGTGAGTGAAACCTGAACTGACCCAGGGCGCCTTCCTATTTACCATCTCGCGCCCGATCAGCGTGGAGAAGTATGGTCAAACCACCGGCATGGCCGATATGGCACGGGGAGAACTTCATCCAGCAGTGTATTCACAAAGGACTAGAAATTCTTATTATGGTTATTATTATTATTATATGAAGTTAGGCACAATCTTTTTTCCTTCTCTCTTTTCTGTAGCATTAAAAACGTAGCTCATAACACATTAATTAAAGTCAGTAACAAACGAATGTTGAATTGAATTTGAACAGCTGCAGTGCACATTATCAGAGTTATGTTTTTGTTTGCATTGTGACTGCAGGTATTTTGGTCTATGCAAACATGACTCCTTGTAAAAAAAAAGGTGTCAGTTTTGTTGCCAGATAAAAGGGTAAAAAAACAATTATCATATTTTTTACTGGCAAATGAGGTTCCAATGGAGCTGCAGAGTATTCATAATTATCGGTGCAAAGCAAGCATGGGTCGGTTATTGTGCTGCAGTGCCACAAACTCATGACCGACCTCATAGGAGAGCTCCCAGGGTTCGACCCCTACTCAGGAAACGGTGCTCAGCACGAAACCGCTGCAGAGCTGCGCTTGGCCACACGACAAAAGAAGAAGATAAAGTACAAAGCAGCATTGTGAACGCTGCGAGTATTCTTCACATTTGGAAGTCCGCGCTGAGATGGCAATTGGCAGCAATGATAACGGCTCAAGGTCAATGGAATATGCTCATCTTGATGAAAAGCCTTTTCTTTGGGGATTACGGCCCATTACTGTACAAATCAATGCATGCCAAATGCAATTACGAACCACAAGGCAAGCACAGCAGTCACAGAGTCAATGTAAATGTAGAAGTGTTGGTGTGAGACCTATTCATCCTGAAGCTCATGGTCACTGACAAAAAAACAAAGAACACATTCCTGCGGAGGGAGCTGGTAGGAACGTTGGGTTGCTCGGTCAATGGCCAGGGTCAACGGCGGCGTGGTGTATTCCGCAAATATGCCCGACTGTGAGGGCGGGCACAAGCCGGCGTGAGTAGGTTAAACGTTGAGTTTTATAAGGGCACCACGGGGTGACCAGCCCCTCCCCACCCAGCCCCACCCCTGCCACACCCCACCCAGCCCCACCCTCCCCACCCAGCCCCTCCCCACCCAGCCCCTCCCCATCCTCCCCACCCTCCCCTCTCCACCCAGCCCCATCCCTCCCATTTTTGGACGCATGATGGACGGACGGACACAATAATCCCCTGTGGGCTGGTGTAACCAGGAGGTTCCTACCAGTAAAATGATCCCACCCTATGGCCTTAACAGACTGTTGGGGCAAGTGCTGTTAGCCAGCGCCTACGAAGGTCTGCACGGCACACGAGGAGGTGGGCGGCCAACACCACGCCCGGCCACCATTGTCTCCCCAGTGCTGATATTTACACACCTCACCAGGTACTCATTTAAAGCTGAATCGACCTTGGGGAGGCCCAGGACCGGTTCAGATATTCATCACAGATGTTGATCTAATGTATATGGCCTGATGTATATGCGTCAATGGGATGGAAGGTGGTGGAGCTATGGGGTAGAAGTGGGTGGGGCAATGGGATGGGAGTCAGCAGGCAGGCAGTAAGTTGACCCATGGAGACAGGTACACAGACACAAGGACATAGATACGGAGATGCAGAGCGACGTGGAGAGAGATACCGAGAGATACGTGATGAGACGGAGGCACTCGACTGTTCAGCAGCAACAACAGTGCTGATACATATTGTAATTATTTATGTCCTGGAGGCCCCAGATTAGCCTACAACACATGGGGGGTGGGGGGGGGACATCTGCCAAGGCTGAAGGAGAGGCTTTGCCACCTCTGCTTGAGCCGATGACGTCAGTGGTGCTGGCTCAAGAGGTAAACTCCTCATCCACCCAGCATCCTTTATTGTGGCAGCCATCTAAATATAGGTCAGATGTGCCAATGCGATTAGCGCGTGCATGTGGGACAATGTGTTACTGAATGTGCACCAATGCCAATAAGCTACCGCCTGCCTGTTTACAAGGAGTTCCTGTTTTGAACTGCGTTTGCTTACGTTTGGATTTTGCACCGCCATAATTACAAGGTGTGCAACAATTGGTATATTGTTTTCAATTGCGGCAATTGATCAAATCGCTGGGGGTGGAACCTCCCAGGTCTACCAATCACGACCCTCCGTGCCATTAGGTGCAGGAACCAATCTGTCAAAGGCACAGGGCCCACGTGCCATCACGTCAGGACACATATCTAACAGAGGGGGTCCTTACCTGGAAACATCTGGCTGTTCCACCAGCATTGGTTCAAGCGAGCCTGGCTCCAAGACAATGAAAGTCGAAATTGGTCCAGAGTTTGCTTGTGTTGAACCAGCACTGCTGATACCGTGCACTCTCCCAGAAGACGATGCGGCTGATGGGACTTAAATAATAATAATAATAACAGCGATGCAGCGCCATTACCTCCCTGGGGTGCGAGAGCCGCGGTGTGTGGGAGGAGGAGAGGCAATGGGGCGAGGTTCTCATGACATTATCCTGTGCATGAGAATCTTGGTTAATATCAGCCGAACTGGGCCCAAATTCGTCAGGATCTCAGAAGCTAAGTGGGGGTTGAGCCTGGATCGTGCCTGGATGGGTGACCAAAAAAGTCCTATAGATTCATCTGGGGCATACGTTGTGGGCAGCAGAGGACAGGGGAGCAAAACCATTGTTGTATTGTACTTCTATGCTCCAGTGTCTATGCTCCCTACCTCAACTAATCCGCACTGACTAAAGCAAAAACACTCAACATGTTCATCAATAACGCTGCGGCCTTAATTGAAAAATATACAATAGGCAACACTTTTGGTAATAACCCTTCTTCAAAAGGCGGTCATTTGTATGTGCTATGAAGAAGGGCTGTTGCCCTGAATGTAAGGTATGGTCAGATCAGTCTCACAACCCACACTGTGCGGGAGAGCTCCTCATCCAGCAGTGGAGTTGACGGAAGGCCTGTACAGGTGGGTAGGTTGCTTAGTGAGCTGCCTGCCTCGCCGCGCTGCAGCAGTGAGAGGGCGCTCGCAGGGATGGGGCGGTTCCCGTGACATCCCCACAGACGCCGCTCCCCGGTCTTCCCGTGTCACAGGAATTACTTGAACTCCGAATGATGTCACAGCGAGGTCACGGTGGCAGCGCCCTCCAGCCGTAGACTCAGATTTGTTCACAAGCAACATGATAATAACGAGAGCATTCGGTATTTGTGCCAGGCTTATAGCGCAAGGCAATCACGAACGAAGGTGCCGCCGTGCTTCCCAGATCAGTAATTTGCGGGTAATTTTTATTTACTTAGAAAATTTGGACCACAATGAGCTACGTCGTTTCAAAATGACATCACAGGATATTAAAGATCCACTGTGACGCTGACCGCGCATTTTTTACGGTTACTACATCCGCAGTAATAACCAAGGCGGCCTCACAGATTCCACCCGCAAACCTCCGCAACGAGCGTCGAACGCGTTGCCGCCATGCTGCCCCGGCCAAGTCGATGATGAAGATCAAACTCGTGCCAGACGGGCCGAGCTGTAAGCCACACAGCCTGTGTGTATGTACAGTATGTCACGCACTCGTAGTTTGGCCTGCACATTCCGTGTCAAGCCTGCTGTTGACCATAAATGATGACAAAATAATCGTCAGCGTCGCCGTGGAGACTTTAAGTAGCTAAATATACAAGCGGGCAATACATCGCCTCCAAATACCATATCTCGGTGCCTCGACACACAACATGAAAGTATGTTTTACACATCTCATCAGTCACACGGTCTGTCTTCTGGACACGCATGATTTCAGCAGCAGTGGTTTCAACACAAGCAAACTCTGGACTGGTTCCGACATTAGGTGTGTCATTGGTCAGGCTTGCACATACAAACATGTTATCAGGCAGGGGCAGTTGGGCAGGCAGTTAATGGGTGGGCAAGCTGTGCGGTCAGCGACCAGCAAATCAGCAAGATCTCTGAACTCGAGATAATGTCAAACGACAGTGTCACCGACCTAGCCACCGTGTATAGCAGGCGGCCCCATCTGCTATGCCACGGAGATAATGCCGAGCAAACAGACGCATGTTAGCTTTGCATCGTTTTCAGTTAACATTGTTATCGTCACTCACAAAAGCTGGCCATGGTGTGCCAACGCCGCAGCCTAAACTCGAAATTTGAAAAATGTTCCTGGATTTGTGCGATTAAATTACAACCGTCTCTTACAGCGCCAGCTGTGCTAAAGACTGGCGCCTTTTTGTTGTTGAGAATGTTGTATAACAACCACGCAATAAAATCAGCAGAGAGACTTTATTTGAGAACTGTCTACACAACACTGAAACTAAAATCTTTGGGCCCCATATTGTTCATGGGTGGATATTTTTGCACGTGACTTCCGAAAACCCCCGTGGCAAACTTTTGTGAAGCCGTACATTGCTGATGAGGCTCACCGAAAGCGAAACTTGACAACGGTCTATGGTTACCTGGTTTACTAACACGACTGGGATCAATTTGAAAATAATGCTCACAGATTACACAATTTCCTTTAACCATTTGTATAACAGTGTAGACAAACAGGACTCAAGATTTCTCTGGGAAGACATAACAGATCTCAGTGTGGGACGTTAGCGAGGAGAAAAAAAACATGCCAACCATACATGGACACAAATATGGGCCAGCCTGTTACCAGATTAAGTTCGTACAGTATCTCGCTGCTCACACAAGCATGGGGAGGAGCATCCCTCACTCCACTGGTGGCCTGAGCCAGCAGTGGAAATACCACACTCTCATGGCAAGACCCAGCGTCTCCACAGAGGACCACAGACCACGGAGTCCACTCGCTTCTGAATTTCCCACGAGCAGCACCTCGCTCACCTGAACGACTCCATTTTTGAGCGAGTCACTGATCCTTTCTGGAGGCCACGGCAAAGTAGCCGTCGGTGGGGCCCTCCACACGGCGCCCGACACGGAGTGATGCCGGTTTGTCCCTACGGCACGCGTCAACAGCCTCAAAAAGGGCATGGGGACAGAGGTGACGACCGTCGCTCACGCGCAAAGAGGATTACGTGTCGTGCTTTTGCAACGAGGTGACGGCACAGCCGGGCACGCGCCGGGCACAGCCGGGCACGCGCCGGGCACCACGAGGCGAGCGGGAGGGTGCGGCCGCACGTGCGTGACGCGAATGACAACATGTGTGCACGCGCACGGCACCGCCACAAGTCATGGAGGTCACCCTCAAGGGCCTCTGATGAACCCGTCAGGAGTTCACGTGCTCATGAGACAACGCGGGGCGATGTGGTGAAGAGGTTTCGGGATTTCGATTTAAAGCTTTCGTGACTGCAGGGATTCATCTTCTTGGTTCTTTCGGTAAAGTCACGTAGAAGGGAAGTAATAAAATAATAAAAATAAAACAATAAAATAATTCTCATGACGTTTCGGCCACAACGCAAGTAGCCGTCCTCAGGTGAAGACCTCAGGTGAAGACCTGGTCTTCACCTGAGTTGTGGCCGAAACGTCGTGAGAATTATTTTATAATGTTTTATTTTTAATATTGTATTACTTCCCTTCTACGTGACTTTACCGAAAGAACCAAGAAGAGGTTTCGGGATATCGAGGTAGTGCCAGCAGTGGATTCATCACGGTTGATGATACCGTTATGGGCCAGTGAGGCAGAGATGTTTCTCTCATTATGAGACATCTCCTTTACCAGTGGCAAAATATAGTAGTAGGTTTTTACTCTTTAAACTGGTCCCACACCAATGGAGACTAGGCTCTAAGAAAAGTTATCTCGGGTGTGGACCAATCAACTTCAAGGACAGTGCATATCATTATCATCATCAGCGTTGCTTCTTTTTGTTTGCATTTTGACTGCTTGTGTTGTGGTTATTGCAAACATGATGCCTTGTATAGAGGTGTCAGTTTTTGTACCAGTTTAAAGGGTAAAAACCTACTACTATGTTTCTCTCATTTTGTCCACTTGCCAGGAGGCTGTGGTGATATTGCACGACTGCGGTTTTATGTTCCATGAAACGTCTCGTCGCCCGCTGCAATTGCTGTTAAGTTCACACACTCACCTTCACACTCACCTTCACACTCACCCCATTCTAACACTCAAAGTCCATCACACTAACAACCATGACCAACATTCTCCCACCCTCACCCCCCACCCTCATATCTCATGCCAGGGACGTCGCGATGCGTAGAGTCTGATTAATATTGCTTCTTAAGGCTCATGATACATGAAACGTGCACGTAAAAATCAACGACTGATGCTAATAACGTGTTAATTGTATGCTACTAATAAGTTCAGGCTAATTGGGGCAAATTAAAGGATACTGACAAGGCAGAAAACTAACAGATATACAACACGTAGTAATGATGTCAAAAAGAGGCACACAAAAACTTCACTTTTGAATGAAACGGAAACCTCGAATCTCATAAAGTTCATTGCTGGGTGAGAACCACGATAGGCCAGAGGTCGCAAACGGGTTTTGATTCCTTACCCGTACCCGGCCGCACCAGGGTCGCAAATGGGTACCCGTACGGGTACCCGTTCCCTACCCGTACACTACCCGAAATGAGTGACAAACGGCTACTCACCAGTGACTCACGGCCTACCCGTACCCGGCCGTACCAGGGTCGCAAACGGCTACCCGTACCCGGCCGGGTACGGGTGGCCGGGTACGGGTAGCCGGGTATCGGGTTGCGACCTCTGCGATAGGCCTAACACACCCCACTCACCTACAGGCCCTCGCCGCTCACTCCCTCACCATCATCACCTCGCCCTCAAATCCTTTCCCTCACTCTCAAACCCTCACTTCTTATATCCTCATCCCCTCACCTTTAAACCCTTACACCGTCCTCACCTCACCGTTCAACCGGAATCTTCACGCTTTCCACGTCACCCTAAAATCCGCTCACCATCACGACTCATTCTCAAACCCTCGAAACTCCGCCCTCATCACCTCACCCTCAAACTCACCCCTCACCCCAACCCTGAAATCCTCACCCTCTCACCCTGTCCCTCACAAGCCATCTCACGGTCACTCACCCGGACCTCCATACTGTAGAGACCCACCAAGACATCACCTTTCTCCACCATCACCCAACACTCACACCACCATCACCCAACACTCACACCACCATCACCTAACACCCACACCACCATCACCCAACACTCACACCACCATCACCCTGACCCCCCCCCCCCCCGTTACATCCCCTCACACCGGGACCCCCTCCCATCCTCTCACACCGGGACCCCCTGCCATCCTCTCACACCGGGACCCCCCCCGTCACACCCCCTCATACCGAGACCCCCCCCCCCCCGTCACATCCCCTCACACCGAGACCCCCTCCCCCCGTCACACCCCCTCACACCGGGACCCCCCAACCCCCGTCACATCCCCTCACACCGGGACCCCCCCCCATCCCCTCACACCGGGACCCCCCCCCATCCCCTCACACCGGGACCCCCCCCCCCCGTCACATCCCCTCACACTGGGACCCCCCCCATCCTCTCACACCGGGACCCCCCCCGTCACACCACCTCATACCGGGACCCCCCCCCGTCACATCCCCTCACACCGGGACCCCCTCCCCCCGTCACACCCCCTCACACCGGGACCCCCCCCCCGTTACATCCCCTCACACCGGGACCCCCCCCCATCCCCTCACACCGGGACCCCCCCCGTCACATCCCCTCACACCGGGACCCCCCCCCCCCCCCGTTACGTCCCCTCACACCGGGACCCCCCCCCCCCCCCGTCACATCCCCTCACACTGGGACCCCCCCCCCATCCCCTCACACCGGGACCCCCCCCCCGTTACATCCCCTCACACCGGGACCCCCCCCATCCCCTCACACCGGGACCCCCCCCATCCCCTCACACCGGGACCCCCCCCCATCCCCTCACACCGGGACCCCCCCCCCCGTTACATCCCCTCACACCGGGACCCCCCCCATCCCCTCACACCGGGACCCCCCCCGTTACATCCCCTCACACCGGGACCCCCCCCCATCCCCTCACACCGGGACCCCCCCCCCCCCGTCACATCCCCTCACACTGGGACCCCCCCCATCCTCTCACACCGGGACCCCCCCCCCGTTACATCCCCTCACACCGGGACCCCCCCCCCCCATCCCCTCACACCGGGACCCCCCCCCATCCCCTCACACCGGGACCCCCCCCCCCCCGTCACATCCCCTCACACCGGGACCCCCCCCATCCCCTCACACCGGGACCCCCCCCCCGTCACATCCCCTCACACCGGGACCCCCCCCCCATCCCCTCACACCGGGACCCCCCCCCATCCCCTCACACCGGGACCCCCCCCCCCCGTCACATCCCCTCACACTGGGACCCCCCACCCCCCGTTACGTCCCCTCACACCGGGACCCCCCCCCCCCCGTTACATCCCCTCACACCGGGACCCCCCCCATCCCCGTTACATCCCCTCACACCGGGACCCCCCCATCCCCTCACACCGGGACCCCCCCCCCGTCACATCCCCTCACACCGGGACCCCCTCCCCCCGTCACACCCCCTAGACTCAACCCCATCCTCCTCCGCTTCCTCACCATCACCACAACAACAACATCCTCTAGCGCACACGCTCACCCCCATGCCATCACCCTTAAAATAACAACATAGATCAGCAGACAAGCCAACCCGTCCCCGTCAACATATCCACATACAAAATAACAAGTCCACCCATCGGCACCACGGCATTCTTGGGAGTGCAATTACAGCAAATTCAGCCGCATTCATCCAATAACAAAGACAACACCTCACTCAGCGAACCCTCACCCACACATCAGCATCATCATCACCATCACCTCACGTATCCGCCACTCACACTCGCCCCGGCATCGCGGGTGCCATCCCAACGAGCTCCCCGAGCAGCCGGTTGACAATGAAGGGGTGTACGGCATGTGATGGTGATGATGCTGATGGTGCTGATGGTGCTGATTCGTGCTGATGGTGATGGGGATGACGATACCTCTCGCTCGCCCTCGTGTCTCTGTGTCCCTGAGTCTCCTTGTCCCCGTGTCTTTGTGTCTCCGTGTCTCGCTGTCTCATCCACACGACTCCTCCTTTATGCACAAAAGCGACGCGACCGCGTGGGCAGAGCCTGATCCCGGAGCGGATCACCAGCTCGTGTATCCTGGAGCGGATTCCCAGAGCCTGGTGCGCGGAGCAAATTCCCAGAGTCTGAAGCCCGGAACGGATTTTCAGAGTATGGAGCCCGGAGCAGATGTAAAAAATCTGGACCCCGGAGCGGATTCCCAGAGCCTGGAACCCGGAGCAAACTCCCATAGTCTGAAGCCTGGAGCGGAATCCTAGATTCTGGAGCCCGGAGCAGATTTTAACAATTTGGTGCCCGGAGCGGATTCCCAGAGCCTGGAGCCCGGAGCAAACTCCCAGAGTCTGAAGCCCGGAGCGCACTCCTAGAATCTGGAACCCGGAGCAGATTTTAACAATCTGGAGCCCGGAGCGGATTCCCAGAGCCTGGAGCCCGGAGCAAACTCCCAGAGTCTGAAGCCCGGAGCGCACTCCTAGAATCTGGAGCCCGGAGCAGATTTTAACAATCTGGAGCCCGGAGCGGATTTCCAGAGTCTGGAGCCCGGAGCGGATTCGTCGCGTTTCGATCCCGGAGCGTATTTATCGCGCATGGATCCTGGTACGTTTACAGCACTGTCTTGGCCGTTCGTGGACCCAGGCATGAAGATGCAATAATAACACAAATATAAAACCAGGCGGAGAGCTTTAGGGTGGAGTATGGATTGTGGAGTGATAAAACCCAATAATAGCCTTCAGAATATGGTGTTTAAACCAGGAGTGGATTATCCTTTACACTGGTTGTAAATGAAGTGTTAATACCGGCTTATATAGAGACTGGAGAAGAGATAACAGTGTGAAATCCAGGAGCGGATTATCACCAAGGGGCCGTCCATAAATGACGTCACGCGATTTTGGGCGATTTTTGACCCCCCTCCCCCTTCGTCACACGGCGTCACAAAAAGTCAGACCCCCTCTCAAATATGACGTCACAAAGCTTTGCCCCCTCCCCCAAAAATAAAACATGCTTCAAATCGCTTTGAACTATTGTCATTGTAGTGCGTATTTAATGTGGCGCTGCACTCTGATGTTGTAGGAGAAAACACTTATTAAAAAGTATATTTAATTAAGTAGAACGTGTGGACCAATCGGTTTCAAGGACAATGCATATATTATCATAGTGTGTTTTTTGTTTGCATTTTGACAGCAAGTATTGTGGTTAATGCAGACATGAATCCTTGTAAAAAGGTTTCAGTTTTGTTGCCAGAAAAAAGGGGAAAACCCCTATTATAAGAATTTAATGTGGCGCTGCACTTTGACATTCCCAAAACGCTAGGGGCCGACAGAGGACCGGCTGAGATGGTCAGCAGGAGGCGGTGGTTTGACGGCACGTCCGCCTTTGCATCCCCAGTGCTAACGTTCTTAGTTAAGGACGAGTCTCCCGTCAGCCCCCTTCCCACGGTCAGTCTCGCTGCTTGATGACCACCGGCTGCGCGTGACCGCTCTGACCCCACGTGGTATCAGAGCGGATCACGTGCCTTGTATCCCGGCCCTGCACGAGCCCCCCCCCCCCGCCTGGGCCGTCCATAAATGACGTCACGCAGTTATGGGGGGGGGGGTCAGACATTTGTGACGAGGGGGTGGGGTTGAGAAATGTGACGTCACATCAAAATGCGCAACTTTAAATAAATATAGACAACACGTTCTACTTAATTAAATCGACTTTTTAAACAGGACCCTGCGGGGTGGGCTGGTAGGAACGAATAACCAAAGAATATAAACATCATGTATTATTACACTTGTTAAGCCAGGAAAGCCCCACTGAGTCAAAAGGTTTTTGTAGGGTCCTGCCAAGTGTTTGCAGTAGGGGTCGATGTTGATACACGGACGGACGGACGGACGATATAATCTATTGGTGGTCTGGTCCACTTCGTTCCTACCAGTATAAATGTTATCTCCTACAACATCAGAGTGCAGCGCCGCATTAAATATGCACTACAATGGCAATACTGTAGTTTTAAACGATTTGAAGCATGTTTTATTTTTTTTGGCGGTGGGGGGGGCAGAGCTTTGTGACGTCATATTTAAAGGGGGGCGTCTGACTTTTTGTGACGTCGTGTAACGAGGGGGGGGGGGGGGAGGTCAAAAATCGTCCAAAATCGCGTGACGTCATTTATGGACGGCCCCCAGGAGCATCTCAACAGCATCCCTCCCCACCGCCGCCGCGAGAAGTCGCGCAGCGAGCTCGCTTGGACCCACGCGCCATCACCCTGGGGATGATGAAGCTGGGAAAAGCTGAATGAAGTTCACAAGAAGTCACCAACGAACTGCTCGTCGCGAAAGAGCCGGCGACGCAGAAGTTCCCTGGGCTCAGATCTCTGACGAGGATCACGGGGGGCCACAACCCCTGAGCCGCATCCACTACGCAAGCCGTGGCAGCAGCAGCAGCAGATGCGGTTCGACTCGGTGGCGACGACGCACAGATGGGAAATAAATAATTCTAGATTTGAAGCTTTCGTGACTGCAATGATTCATATTCTTAGGTTTTTTCGGTAAAGTCACGTAGGTAAAAAATTTAAATTAATAAAAATAAAATAAAAATCACGACGTTTTGGAGGCAACACAAGCTTCCGTCTTCAGGTGGAACCGTCACAGCACGATAGCTGTATTCAGCTATCGTGCTGTGACGGTTCCACCTGTAAACAGCAATCGTGCTGTGACGGTTCCACCTGAAGACGGAAGCTTGTGTTGCCTCCGAAACGTCGTGATTTTTATTTTATTTTTATTTAACTTTTATTAATTTTCATTTTTTACCTACGTGACTTTACCGAAAAAACCTAGGAAAATGGGAAATAAATAAATGAACTCTCCGGCAGTGTGCGGCGACTGTGGTCACCACCCAGGACAAGTTCAAGTTAATTGATTAGGTGTAGCCCTGTGAGCCATTCGGCTCTTGAATCGGGTGCAACCGCAACAAACAAAAAACAAAAACATAAACAAGAAAACATCTTAAAGTGACTATGTGACTAAGTGCAAACAGAAAATCCAAGAAAAGACAGCAAAATATTGCAGAAAAAGCACCGTACACCAATGCTGTGTGCAAATATCCCAGTGGGATGCAAGTCAAACAACAACAACCACAAGACAACTTAGATTAAGGCCATCAGTCTAACTCTGTACTACAACAAACAAACATGGCCAAACAGAACCAGGGGACGGTCGACTCAACGTCCCGATTGACAAAACACGGAGGAGGAAGCATCGTCGTCATCGGCGGGAGATACTTTAGAGTTGGGGGCCGTCCATAAATGACGTCACGCGATTTTGGACGATTTTGACCCCCCCCCCCTTCGTCACACGGCGTCACAAAAGGTCAGACGCCCCCTCAAATATGACGTCACAAAGCTCTGCCCCCCCCCAAAAAATAAAACATGCTTCCAATCGCTTTAAACTATTGTCATTGTAGTGTGCATTTAATGTGGCGCTGCACTCTGATGTTGTAGGAGAAAACACTTATTAAAAAGTATATTTAATTAAGTAGAACGTGTGGACCAATCAGTTTCAAGGACAATGCATATATTATCATAGTGTGTTTTTTGTTTGCATTTTGACTGCAAGTATTGTGGTTAATGCAGATGTAGTAATTACTCAGGAGGCTTGACGACGGGATCGGAGGCACACTTATTTATTAACACAACTTGTATACAGTTAGCGAGTATACACAGGACCTAAGGGGTAACGTCCCCTTACTCGGCTAACAGGGAGACACAACATCTAAGCCCCGCTAACCTAAGCCCAAGTCCTCCACTAGGGAGCTAGGGGAGGCTACCTGTCCCAGCCCTGGTCAAGCTGGGATCCGACCCCCTGAGTTCCCAGACCTGCTCGTCAGTCTGGGCTCTCGGGGCCACGCCACCGGCTTGCCCTGGTCGGCCCTTATAAGGACAGCGAGCCAGGGGAGCTCCGGGGCCTATTCTAGCTGGTCTTCCGTCTTCGCTGGTTAAAGCTGATACCTCGACCTCGAGCCCTCCGGCTCACCCCCTCTTATAGTCCGCGGCCCCCCCGGGAGGGGCCCGTGGGGGATGCAGGTGCGGACGTCGGTGTGGCCACCTCCTATGTGTACGGCCCTAACCACGCCCCTTGTGTTTGTTTGCCATCCGCTCCCATACACAATTACACCTCTACATCACCCCCCCCTGTACAGCTCGCAGCCGTCCCCGGCTGCAACAAAACCAGAATAAAGGTGCATGCCTCCCCAAAACCGTGTGTGCCTCGCGTAAATTTAACAAGAACGATAACAGTCATAACAACAACAACAACAGGAACAGGTAGAAGAAGAAAGAGAAAAAAATAACCCGGCGCACCCTCCCGAATAAATACCCCATTCCGCAAACCCAACATATATACACGCGCTCCGGATGTCCCTCCCCCACTGTCCGCAAGGGCCCCCCAACGGCCGACCTCACAATAGTCTGCGCGTTTTGGCGCGCGTTCTCGCGGCGGGCCCGTCACAAGGGCTCGACCCGGCACGCTCAGTGGTGGTTGGTGACGGTCCGGGTGCAAGAGAGTCTGGCGTCGCTGCCGAGTGACCCCCGACCCCTCCGGGAGGGGTTGGCGGGCGTGGACCCGTCACTCCTGTTGCCTCTGGAGATGGAACAGTTGACGTCATGTTAGGCGAGAGCAGCGACGTCGGGGAGTCGGCGGACCCCTCACACGTTTGGCCATGCGTGTGTGTGTGTGAACCACGGGCCGGCGCAATGAACGGTTTCAACCTTGAGGGGTGCACGTACCACCGACGCCTCCCCCATTTGACGCGAACACATTGCGGCCGTAAGACCTGTACGACCTCCACTGGCCCCCGCCACGGCCGTACCAACTTTGACGAGGTTGCCAGTGGCACCTGGGGACAGTGCAACCATGCCCTGTCCCCTGGTTTCCATTTGAACACATATACCCGCCCCAGCCGAAGCCTCTCGTTCGCCTTCTGGCGGAGTTCAGAATTTTGCACGGCCGCTTCTCGCGCCTCAGACAATTTGCTGATGTTAAATTTAACGTGTTCGGACAAGGTAGACTTCGCCTGAGGCGCCGAGAGCTTCAGCTGGGTCGTCACAGGGGGGTTAGCCTCGCGGCCATACATTAAAAAGAAAGGGGAAAATCCGGTGGCCGCATGGGGAGCCATCCTGTAGGCCTGCAACACACCGGCTATGCGAAGGTCCCAATCTGTCTGGGATTCGGACACCTGTTGGGACAGCATAGACGTGATGGTCCGATGTAGCCGTTCCACTATCCCGTCAGTTTGAGGGTGATACGGGGAGGTCCGAATTTTTTCCGTACCCAAGAGGTCGCACACCTCGCGGAGGAGTTTTCCCGAAAAATTCTTACCCTGGTCAGTAAGCAGCCGTTCCGGAGCACCTTTGTCGAGGACATAGCCCTGGACAAAGGCCTCCGCGATGGCTGCTGCCGACTGGTTGGCCAGGGGCCAGGCCATAGGCCATCTCGTGAAGTATTCGACCCCTGTCAATAAATACCTATTCCCCCTGGGTGTAGCGGGAAATGGGCCGAGTATGTCTAGCGCAACGAGCTCGTTAACCCGGGAAACCTTTATGGACTGCAGCGGAGGGTTGGACCCCCTAGCTGGTGGCTTTCGCTGCGCGCATTGCGTGCACGACCCCAGGAGATCCCCCACGTCCTTTGCCATGCCCGGCCAGAAGAAATCGAGCTGGAGCGTGGCAAAGGTCTTGTGAACCCCCAAGTGCAGAAGCCGCTCATGAACAGCCCATACCACCTTACCCCTCAATGCTGCAGGCACCACGAGCTGCTGGCGGCGGGTTTTTCCGTCCCAGTGCATTAAAAGACCCTGGAACAACCCCCACGAGTCAATGTTCGCCACCCCCTGCCCAACCCCCCCTGCGCGACGGCGCAGAGCGAGGAGGGAGGTGTCCTCCATTTGGAGGCGTCCCCATTCCGCGACCGACAACCCCAGCAACGAATCCCTCCCTTCTTGCTCGATAGGACCCGAAGCCAAAGGCGCATCGGCGGCGGCCACGAGGACCGAATCGGTGGTGACGTTCGGGGGCCTACAACGCCCCGAACCCAGGAGGCAAGCGCACTCCGAAGTGGGTGGCAACCGTGACAGGGCGTCAGCGTTCGTGTGGCGGACGCCCTTACGATATGTGGTGACAAAGTCGTAGTCCTGGAGAATCTCCAACCATCGAGACAACTGGCCCGATGGTTGTTGAACCCGCAGAGCGTACTGTAGGGCCGCATGATCTGTACGGACGGTGAAACGCCGACCGTACAGATATGGGCGGTACTGCTGAATGAAATAAACAATTGCCAATAATTCCCGACGGGTAACGCAGTACCGTTGTTCCGCTGGAGACAGTACCCGACTACCGTAAGCCACCACATGCTCTACGCCCCCAATGAGTTGGGACAGCACGCCCCCGATGCCCGTGTTACTTGCATCTGTATCGAGCAAGAAGGGTTGTGAGAAGTCGGGGTAATTCAACGGCGGAGCCCCCACCAGGGCATTCCGGAGGGCGTGAAAAGCAGCCTCCTCCTCCAGCCCCCAATGAAACCTGACTCCCTTGGACGTCAAGGCATGCAATGGTTTCGCGATCGTAGCGAAGTCAGCCACAAACCGTCGATAGTACGACGCGAACCCAATGAAACTCCTGACCTCTCCCACCGAGGTGGGAGTCGGCCAGGAGCTGACGCATTCTGTTTTGGCGGGATCAGTGGATATCCCCGAGCGCCCAACAATGTGACCCAAATACCGCACCGATTCGCGGAGCAAATGGCACTTCTGCGGTTTAAATTTTAAATTGGCAGCCCGCATTTTGAGAAAAACAGCACGCAGCCTCTGGAGGTGTTCCTCGAAGGATTTGCTAAAGACGATGACATCGTCCAAGTAAATTAAACACGAATCCCATTGCAAGCCTGCCAAGACCAGTTCCATTAACCGCTGAAAAGTTGCCGGCGCAGAATGTAAGCCCATCGGCAAGCGGTTAAATTGGAAGAGACCTTGCGGTGTCCGAAAAGCAGTTTTAGGTTTTGATTCGTCATCCAGAGGAAGCTGCCAGAATCCAGATAGTAAATCGAGGGTGGAAAAGAATCGCGCCCCCGCCAAGGCATCGAGCGACTCATCCATTCGAGGAAGCGGGTACGCATCTGCCACAGAAATTTTGTTCAATCGCCGAAAGTCGACACAAAACCGCAGTGAGCCGTCGTGTTTTTTCACCAAAACGATCGGTGCGCCCCACGGGCTGTTGGAAGGGGAAATGATATCGGCGGCTAGCATGTCATCACCAGCCGATTTGACATGATCCTTTTCGGCGGGACTGAGCCGAAAGGGATTCTGGCGGATTGGCGCGCTGTCACCCGTGTCAATATGGTGTCGCAGCAATTTAGTACAACCAATATCAAATTTGTGTTTACTAAAAACGTCGGCAAATTCTTTCAGGAGAACTCGCAGCTGCGCACGCTGCGTGTCGGACAGATCCACAGATCCCGCGCAAAGTGCATCCAGCCATCCGTCATCACAGTCCGAATGCGGTCGCGACGGAGGATCGGTGGTTACCTGACCCACGAGTGGTTCCTCATAGGGCGCCTGCGTTGCGTGTGCAAGCACGGTCCCTTGAGGAACCACGGCCGTTCGCGATCCTACATTAAGGACTGCAATGAAGGGGTCCCCATCCCCTTTCACCATGGTCTGAGCCGCTAGCAAATCGGGTCCATTGACCCCGGCCCGAGATGGTCCCAACAAGACCCCCCGATCCGCAACCCCTTTAGCAAACGGCCGACGCAACCTAAGAGGGACGAGCATCTGAGCCCCCGGGGGTACGCGCACAGTTTTTGTCACGAGCGCCTGCACGGTGGCAAACGCCCGACGCCCCGTGGTGGGGGAAGACAAAAATGTAACACGTCGGCCCGATGGGAGCTCGATGCACCCCTGGTCAATCAAGATACGGATGGGCATTTTGGCCAAGAAATCCGTCCCCAACAGGCACGGAACCGCGAGTGAGGAGGAAACCAAAACAGGCCCGGATAATTTAATGTCTCCAATGCAAATTTTGGCGCGGATTTGCCCAATAATGCCAAGCGAGCCCCCGTTAGCAGCATAGCATGGCACGTCAACAGGGAGCAAGGGACGACTTTGAACGGGAAGGATGTTATAAATCAAATCAGATATAATGGTCGCCGATGCCCCTGTGTCAATTAAAATCCGCACCTCTACCCCATCAATATGACCGACCACAACCGATGATCCCGCCGACGCAGCAACGACACGATGGGCGAGCTCCGACCACTGACCCGGTTGGAGCGTTCGCCGCATTTCAGAACAATCGCGCGCGATGGGCGGCGATTTTCGAACCCTGTTCAGTTGAGCGCGTGAGTGTGTGTCGGATGTGTGCATGGGCCAAACGTGTGAGGTGCCACGACTCGCCGTATTTCTCTGCTGGAGCTTGGGTGGAGACGGCGTGGCGTCCTGACGAGGTGTCGCTCCGCGCTGACGGGGAGCCCGGCATCCTGACGCAACGTGGCCTTGCAGGCCACAGTTGTAGCAACGTGTGAGCGCCCCAGATGGCCTGGGCTGCTCCTGGCGGCTCGGTCCATTCCGAGCCTGCGGTGCCGCCGATCTCCATTCCCCCCGCCGCTCCACCCCGCAGACCTCCTCTGATGGGAGGGCGGTGGCCGCCATGGCATGGCCGGCCACCCCCTTGGCAGCCTTGCGACGCAGGGACCGCAAGCCCCCGTGGATGTGGCGCGCGACCAGCAGGGACGACATCTCTCCGTCGTCTTGAGCCAAGACGGCGATGTCCAGCTCATCGGCGAGTAGCAGCAGCTTTTCAGCCACCATGGCGTCCACTCCCTCCTCGTCCATCCGCGGGAAAGCTGCCTTTGCCAGGGCCAGGAGAGCCGTTCGGAAGGCCAGGGGCGATTCGTTGGCGCCCCGATGCCGATCGTGGAACAGCTGCCTGCAGTCCGAAGGCGGCCCATAGACGGCTGACAGCAGCTGCAGCGCCAGGTGCAGCGTGGCGCGCTTTTCCTTAGGCGCCGAGGTGAGGGTAGCCAGGGCGTCGTCGTCCAGCATCGCCGGCAGCGCGCATAGTGCCTCGGCGTCCGTCCAGTTCGCCATCTCTTGATGAGCGATGAACCGCCTTTTGAAGCCACCCCAATCTCCAGCCGCTCCCACGAACTCCTTGAGAGGCGGCAGTCGCTGTTGTAAGGCGACGTCCGTGGCTGCGGATCTCGCTCCCTCGTTCCCAGCCGACGTTACAGTGTGGGCGGGCTGTGAGCATGGCATCGCCGGTCGCTCCGTTGTTGACGCGCTGGCCGGCGTTGATGATGTCACGGCTTGTGCTTGGCCCTCAGCAGTCACCTGACGCAGGCCGGCCCCGCCCTCTGCTCGCACTGTAGTGATGGCGGGAAATTTAACCGCGAGCCGCGTCGGGGTGGCGGGAAAT
Organism: Lampetra fluviatilis; assembly: GCF_964198595.1. Taxonomy (NCBI): domain Eukaryota; kingdom Metazoa; phylum Chordata; class Hyperoartia; order Petromyzontiformes; family Petromyzontidae; genus Lampetra; species Lampetra fluviatilis. Next base: position 7,456,325 of record NC_136314.1, read on the forward strand.
GCCGGCGTGCGTCGGCTGCTGCCGTCTTCCCGCGCAGCCCCTCCAGCTCCCAGCCGCGTGATCTCCTCCAACACGGCAGCCGCGGCGTAGAGCAGCTCCGCCAGGCGGGAGTGAGCCAGCCGAAGTCCCTCGGCCGACGCATCCCCCCCCTCCTGTCGTAGCGGCGCGGGTGTACTCGGCCCCGGCTGCTCCGATCCGACCTCGGCCATCTCTGGTGGTGATTCGGCCGCGGTGTCCTCCCTCTCCGACTCCCTGGTACGTGTCGTCCCTCGTGTGTCCATCTTTGGACGTTTTACTTCTGACACCAGATGTAGTAATTACTCAGGAGGCTTGACGACGGGATCGGAGGCACACTTATTTATTAACACAACTTGTATACAGTTAGCGAGTATACACAGGACCTAAGGGGTAACGTCCCCTTACTCGGCTAACAGGGAGACACAACATCTAAGCCCCGCTAACCTAAGCCCAAGTCCTCCACTAGGGAGCTAGGGGAGGCTACCTGTCCCAGCCCTGGTCAAGCTGGGATCCGACCCCCTGAGTTCCCAGACCTGCTCGTCAGTCTGGGCTCTCGGGGCCACGCCACCGGCTTGCCCTGGTCGGCCCTTATAAGGACAGCGAGCCAGGGGAGCTCCGGGGCCTATTCTAGCTGGTCTTCCGTCTTCGCTGGTTAAAGCTGATACCTCGACCTCGAGCCCTCCGGCTCACCCCCTCTTATAGTCCGCGGCCCCCCCGGGAGGGGCCCGTGGGGGATGCAGGTGCGGACGTCGGTGTGGCCACCTCCTATGTGTACGGCCCTAACCACGCCCCTTGTGTTTGTTTGCCATCCGCTCCCATACACAATTACACCTCTACACAGACATGAATCCTTGTAAAAAGGTTTAAGTTTTGTTGCCAGAAAAAAGGGAAAAAACCCTATTATTAGAACGTGTTGTCTATATTTATTTAAATTTGCGCATTTTGACGTGACGTCACATTTCTCAAAGCACCCCCCCCCCCTTGTCACACATCGTCACAAATGTCTGACCACCCCCCCCCCCCCCCTAGGTGCTTGACGTCATTTATGGACGGCCCCTTGAGAAAAAAGTGAAACGCCTCCAGTTGCCGTGCACGACCGCTCTCTCTCTCCCGCTGATCGTAGCGCGCCTGTTCCATTTTTGTCACAAGATGTTATTACTTGCTGATGTGTTTTATGCAGGCCTCGCTCTGTGTGAGAGAGCTCTGGTGATTAATTAATTATTACAGCGTGGGTGACTGCATCGGGCGCCAATTACCACCCTGAATGGCCGCAATTCACGACACCAATATTTTCACGAGTAACATTTTGTGTCTAAACGTCACCAGTTCCAGTTAAAGTTCCAGTTAAAGTTTCAGTTGAAGTTCCAGTTTTAAACCTCTTGCATCATCTTGACGCATATGCAAAAGAAGAAAAAAATCGCTTCATAAACTACAATAAAAATTTCGATTTAAAGCTTTCGTGACTGCAGGGATTCATCTTCTTGGTTCTTTCGGTAAAGTCACGTTAAAGGGAAATAATAAAATAATAAAAATGAAACAATAAAATAATTCTCACGACGTTTCGGCCACAACGCAATCAGCCGTCCTCAGGTGAAGACCAGGTCTGTCGGGGAGACAGCGTCTGAATGAAACACCACCACGCTTGGAGCGTATATTAAAAATTTTACTTTTCATAAAATGCGCCCAACACTTGCAATGTCACACTCGGAGCCATCATTAGCACGGCAGCCACCACTACAGCAGCCTCATGTAAAGGCGCAACCCTGCAAGTGTTGGCGGAAGAGCGACGCTAGAGGGAGCTGTGGATGGTTATTTGGTCGAACTCCTGCATGCTCACCAGACGTGTTGGAAGAGGTTGGCGTTACCCACACTTCACCCCACCAAACAAAACCGGCTTATTTGATAACAGTGCAGAGTACCCTGGTTGGAGATGTTAAATTAACTTCCCCCATTGTTTCAACTGCCGCGCCGATAGATCGAACCTCTGTATTGTAGCGCGCTAAGCATTCCACCGCTTGGCAGCTCCGTTCGTTTCTCAGTTTAGAAGCTAAACAGGTCAAATGTATTGACGTGAACGTTGAAAACCGGTAACCGTTTTTTAATCAGTTTTCACAATTCGGTAACTGGGAATGGGGAAAAAACCCCAACCAGTAATGCACAAGCTGCTCCCAGTAACACAAAAACCCTACTAGTCACGCACAAGCTGCTCCCAGTTACACAAAAACCCTATTAGTCACACACAAGCTGCTCCCAGTTACACAAAAACCCTATTAATAACTCACAAGCTGCTCCCAGTTACACAAAAACCCTATTAGTAACACACAAGCTGCTCCCAGTTACACAAAAACCCTATTAGTCACGCACAAGCTGCTCCCAGTTACACAAAAACCCTATTAGTCACGCACAAGCTGCTCCCAGTTACACAAAAACCCTATTAGTAACTCACAAGCTGCTCCCAGTTACACAAAAACCCTATTAGTCATGCACAAGCTGCTCCCAGTTACACAAAAACCCTATTAGTAACTCACAAGCTGCTCCCAGTTACAGAAAAAAACCCTATTAGTAACGCACAAGCTGCTCCCAGTTACACAAAAACCCTATTAGTCACGCACACGCTGCTCCCAGTTACACAAAAACCCTATTAGTAACACACAAGCTGCTCACAGTTACACAAAAACCCTATTAGTAACGCACAAGCTGCTCCCAGTTACACAAAAACCCTATTAATAACGCACAAGCTGCTCCCAGTTACACAAAAACCCTATTAGTCATGCACAAGCTGCTCCCAGTTACACAAAAACCCTATTAGTCACGCACACGCTGCTCCCAGTTACACAAAAACCCTATTAGTAACACACAAGCTGCTCACAGTTACACAAAAACCCTATTAGTCACGCACACACTGCTCCCAGTTACACAAAAACCCTATTAGTAACGCACAAGCTGCTCCCAGTTACACAAAAACCCTATTAGTCACGCACAAGCTGCTCACAGTAACACAAACCCCTATTAGTAACGCACAAGCTGCTCCCAGTTACACAAAAACCCTATTAGTAACACACAAGCTGCTCACAGTAAGACAAAAACCCTATTAGTAACACACACGCTGCTCCCAGTTACACAAAAACCCTATTAGTAACTCACAAGCTGCTCCCAGTTACACAAAACCCCTATTAGTAACTCACAATCTGCTCCAAGTTACACAAAACCCGTATTAGTAACACACAAGCTGCTCCCAGTTACACAAAACCCTATTAGTAACTCACAAGCTGCTCCCAGTTACACAAAAACCCTATTAGTAACTCACAATCTGCTCCAAGTTACACAAAACCCGTATTAGTAACACACAAGCTGCTCCCAGTTACACAAAAACCCTATTAGTAACACACAAGCTGCTCCCAGTAACACAAAAACCCTATTAGTAACACACAAGCTGCTCCCAGTAACACAAAAACCCTATTAGTAACACACAAGCTGCTCCCAGTAACACAAAAACCCTATTAGTCACGCACAAGCTGCTCCCAGTTACACAAAAACCCTATTAGTAACAGACAAGCTGCTCCCAGTTACACAAAAACCCTATTAGTAACTCACAATCTGCTCCAAGTTACACAAAAACCCTATTAGCAACACACAAGCTGCTCCCAGTTACACAAAAACCCTATTAGTAACTCACAAGCTGCTCCCAGTTACACAAAAACCCTATTAGTCACGCACAAGCTGCTCCCAGTTACACAAAAACCCTATTAGTAACTCACAAGCTGCTCCCAGTAACACAAAAACCCTATTAGTAACACACAAGCTGCTCCCAGTTACACAAAAACCCTATTAGTAACTCACAAGCTGCTCCCAGTAACACAAAAACCCTATTAGTCACGCACAAGCTGCTCCCAGTAACACAAAAACCCTATTAGTAACTCACAAGCTGCTCCCAGTAACACAAAAACCCTATTAGTCACGCACAAGCTGCTCACAGTAACACAAAAATACCTATTAGTAACTCACAAGCTGCTCCCAGTTACACAAAAACCCTATTAGTAACACACAAGCTGCTCCAAGTTACACAAAAACCCTATTAGTAACACACAAGCTGCTCCCAGTAACACAAAAACACTATTAGTAACTCACAAGCTGCTCGCAGTTACACAAAAACCCTATTAGTAACTCACAATCTGCTCCAAGTTACACAAAACCCTATTAGTAACTCACAAACTGCTCCCAGTTACACAAAAACCCTATTAGTAACTCATAAGCTGCTCCCAGTTACACAAAAACCCTATTAGTAACTCACAAACTGCTCCCAGTTACACAAAAACCCTATTAGTAACTCACAAACTGCTCCCAGTTACAAAAAACCCTATTAGTAACTCACAAGCTGCTCCCAGTCACACAAAAACCCTATTAGTAACACACAAGCTGCTCCCAGTAACACAAAAACCCTATTAGTAACACACAAGCTGCTCCCAGTAACACAAAAACCCTATTAGTCACGCACAAGCTGCTCCCAGTTACACAAAAACCCTATTAGTAACACACAAGCTGCTCCCAGTTACACAAAAACCCTATTAGTAACTCACAATCTGCTCCAAGTTACACAAAAACCCTATTAGTAACACACAAGCTGCTCCCAGTTACACAAAAACCCTATTAGTAACTCACAAGCTGCTCCCAGTTACACAAAAACCCTATTAGTCACGCACAAGCTGCTCCCAGTTACACAAAAACCCTATTAGTAACTCACAAGCTGCTCCCAGTAACACAAAAACCCTATTAGTAACACACAAGCTGCTCCCAGTTACACAAAAACCCTATTAGTAACTCACAAGCTGCTCCCAGTAACACAAAAACCCTATTAGTCACGCACAAGCTGCTCACAGTAACACAAAAATACCTATTAGTAACTCACAAGCTGCTCCCAGTTACACAAAAACCCTATTAGTAACACACAAGCTGCTCCCAGTTACACAAAAACCCTATTAGTCACGCACAAGCTGCTCCCAGTTACACAAAAACCCTATTAGTAACTCACAAGCTGCTCCCAGTAACACAAAAACCCTATTAGTAACACACAAGCTGCTCCCAGTAACACAAAAACCCTATTAGTAACTCACAAGCTGCTCCCAGTTACACAAAAACCCTATTAGTAACTCACAAGCTGCTCCCAGTTACACAAAAACCCTATTAGTAACTCACAAGCTGCTCCCAGTTACACAAAAACCCTATTAGTAACACACAAGCTGCTCCCAGTTACACAAAAACCCTATTAGTCACGCACAAGCTGCTCCCAGTCACACAAAAACCCTATTAGTCACGCACAAGCTGCTCCCAGTCACACAAAAACCCTATTAGTAACTCACAAGCTGCTCCCAGTCACACAAAACCCCTATTAGTCACGCACAAGCTGCTCCCAGTCACACAAAAACCCTATTAGTAACTCACAAGCTGCTCCCAGTCACACAAAAACCCAATTAGTCACGCACAAGCTGCTCCCAGTAACACGAAAACCCTATTAGTAACTCACAAGCTGCTCCCAGTTACACAAAAACCCTATTAGTAACACACAAGCTGCTCCCAGTTACACAAAAACCCTATTAGTCACGCACAAGCTGCTCCCAGTTACACAAAAACCCTATTAGTAACACACAAGCTGCTCCCAGTAACACAACAACCCTATTAGTAACACACAAGCTGCTCCCAGTTACACAAAAACCCTATTAGTAACACACAAGCTGCTCCCAGTAACACAAAAACCCTATTAGTAACACACAAGCTGCTCCCAGTTACACAAAAACCCTATTAGTAACACACAAGCTGCTCCCAGTAACACAAAAACCCTATTAGTAACACACAAGCTGCTCCCAGTAACACAAAAACCCTATTAGTCACGCACAAGCTGCTCCCAGTTACACAAAAACCCTATTAGTAACACACAAGCTGCTCCCAGTTACACAAAACCCCTATTAGTAACTCACAAGCTGCTCCCAGTAACACAAAAACCCTATTAGTCATGCACAAGCTGCTCCCAGTTACACAAAAACCCTATTAGTAACACACAAGCTGCTCCCAGTTACACAAAAACCCTATTAGTAACGCACAAGCTGCTCCCAGTTACACAAAAACCCTATTAGTCACGCACAAGCTGCTCCCAGTTACACAAAAACCCTATTAGTAACACACAAGCTGCTCCCAGTAAAACAAAAACCCTATTAGTCACGCACAAGCTGCTCCCAGTTACACAAAAACCCTATTAGTAACACACAAGCTGCTCCCAGTTACACAAAAACCCTATTAATAACACACAAGCTGCTCCCAGTTACACAAAACCCCTATTAGTAACTCACAAGCTGCTCCCAGTTACACAAAAACCCTATTAGTAACTCACAAGCTGCTCCCAGTTACACAAAAACCCTATTAATAACACACAAGCTGCTCCCAGTTACACAAAAACCCTATTAGTAACACACAAGCCGCTCCCAGTTACACAAAAAGCCCTATTAATAACACACAAGCTGCTCCCAGTTACACAAAAACCCTATTAGTAACGCACAAGCTGCTCCCAGTTACACAAAAACCCTATTAGTAACGCACAAGCTGCTCCCAGTTACACAAAAACCCTATTAATAACACACAAGCTGCTCCCAGTTACACAAAAACCCTATTAGTAACTCACAAGCTGCTCCCAGTTACACAAACACCCTATTAGTAACTCACAAGCTGCTCCCAGTTACACAAAAACCCTATTAGTAACGCACAAGCTGCTCCCAGTTACACAAAAACCCTATTGGTAACACACAAGCTGCTCCCAGTTACACAAAAACCATATTAGTAACTCACAAGCTGCTCCCAGTTACACAAAAACCCTATTAGTAACTCACAAGCTGCTCCCAGTTACACAAAAACCCTATTAGTCACGCACAAGCTGCTCCCAGTGACACAAAAACCCTATTAGTAACTCACAAGCTGCTCCCAGTAACACAAAAACCCTATTAGTAATTCACAAGCTGCTCCCAGTAACACAAAAACCCTATTAGTAACTCACAAGCTGCTCCCAGTAACACAAAACCCTATTAGTAACTCACAAGCTGCTCCCAGTTACACAAAACCCTATTAGTAACACACAAGCTGCTCCCAGTAACACAAAAACCCTATTAGTAACTCACAAGCTGCTCCCAGTAACACAAAACCCTATTAGTAACTCACAAGCTGCTCCCAGTTACACAAAACCCTATTAGTAACTCACAAGCTGCTCCCAGTTACACAAACACCCTATTAGTCACGCACAAGCTGCTCCCAGTAACACAAAAACCCTATTAGTCACTCACAAGCTGCTCCCAGTTACACAAAACCCTATTAGTAACACACAAGCTGCTCCCAGTAACACAAAAACCCTATTAGTCACACACAAGCTGCTCCCAGTTACACAAAAACCCTATTAGTAACACACAAGCTGCTCCCAGTTACACAAAAACCCTATTAGTAACTCACAAGCTGCTCCCAGTCACACAAAAACTCTATTAGTAACACACAAGCTGCTCCCAGTAACACAAAAACCCTATTAGTCACGCACAAGCTGCTCCCAGTCACACAAAAACCCTATTAGTAACTCACAAGCTGCTCCCAGTCACACGAAAACCCTATTAGTAACACACAAGCTGCTCCCAGTCACACAAAAACCCTATTAGTAACACACAAGCTGCTCCCAGTCACACAAAAACCCTATTAGTAACACACAAGCTGCTCCCAGTAACACAAAAACCCTATTAGTAACACACAAGCTGCTCCCAGTCACACAAAAACCCTATTAGTCACGCACAAGCTGCTCCCAGTAACACAAAAGCCCTATTTGTAACTCACAAGCTGCTCCCAGTCACACAAAAACCCTATTAGTCACGCACAAGCTGCTCCCAGAAACACAAAAGCCCTATTAGTGACTCACAAGCTGCTCCCAGTCACACAAAAACCCTATTAGTCACGCACAAGCTGCTCCCAGTTACACAAAAACCCTATTAGTAACACACAAGCTGCTCCCAGTTACACAAAAACCCTATTAGTAACACACAAGCTGCTCCCAGTTACACAAAAACCCTATTAGTAACACACAAGCTGCTCCAAGTTACACAAAAACCCTATTAGTAACTCACAAGCTGCTCCCAGTTACACAAAAACCCTATTAGTAACACACAAGCTGCTCCAAGTTACACAAAAATCCTATTAGTAACTCACAAGCTGCTCCCAGTTACACAAAAACCCTATTAGTAACACACAAGCTGCTCCCAGTTACACAAAAACCCTATTAGTAACACACAAGCTGCTCCCAGTTACACAAAAACCCTATTAGTAACTCACAAGCTGCTCCCAGTTACAGAAAAATCCTATTAGTAACTCACAAGCTGCTCCCAGTTACACAAAACCCTATTAGTAACACACAAGCTGCTCCCAGTAACACAAAAACCCTATTAGTAACTCACAAGCTGCTCCCAGTAACACAAAAACCCTATTAGTCACGCACAAGCTGCTCCCAGTAACACAAAAACCCTATTAGTCACTCACAAGCTGCTCCTAGTTACACAAAACCCTATTAGTCAGGCACAAGCTGCTCCCAGTTACACAAAAACCCTATTAGTAACACACAAGCTGCTCCCAGTAACACAAAAACCCTATTAGTCAGGCACAAGCTGCTCCCAGTTACACAAAAACCCTTTTAGTAACACACAAGCTGCTCCCAGTTACACAAAAACCCTATTAGTAACTCACAAGCTGCTCCCAGTGACACAAAAACCCTATTAGTAACACACAAGCTGCTCCCAGTAACACAAAAACCCTATTAGTAACACAAGCTGCTCCCAGTTACACAAAAGCCCTATTAGTAACTCACAAGCTGCTCCCAGTAACACAAAAACCATATTAGTCACGCACAAGCTGCTCCCAGTAACACAAAAACCCTATTAGTAACACATAAGCTGCTCCCAGTCACACAAAAACCCTATTAGTCACGCACAAGCTGCTCCCAGTAACACAATAACCCTATTAGTCACTCACAAGCTGCTCCCAGTTACACAAAAACCCTATTAGTCACGCACAAGCTGCTCGCAGTTACACAAAACCCTATTAGTAACACACAAGCTGCTCCCAGTAACACAAAAACCCTATTAGTAACTCACAAGCTGCTCCCAGTAACACAATAACCCTATTAGTAACACACAAGCTGCTCCCAGTAACACAAAAACCCTATTAGTAACACACAAGCTGCTCCCAGTAACACAAAAACCCTATTAGTAACACACAAGCTGCTCCCAGTAACACAAAAACCCTATTAGTCACTCACAAGCTGCTCCCAGTTACACAATAACCCTATTAGTCACGCACAAGCTGCTCGCCGTTACACAAAACCCTATTAGTAACACACAAGCTGCTCCCAGTAACACAATAACCCTATTAGTCACTCACAAGCTGCTCCCAGTTACACAAAACCCTATTAGTCACGCACAAGCTGCTCGAAGTTACACAAAACCCTATTAGTAACACACAAGCTGCTCCCAGTAACACAAAAACCCTATTAGTAACTCACAAGCTGCTCCCAGTAACACAAAACCCTATTAGTAACTCACAAGCTGCTCCCAGTAACACAAAACCCTATTAGTAACTCACAAGCTGCTCCCAGTTACACAAAACCCTATTAGTAACTCACAAGCTGCTCCCAGTTACACAAAAACCCTATTAGTAACTCACAAGCTGCTCCCAGTAACACAAAAACCCTATTAGTCACACACAAGCTGCTCCCAGTTACACAAAAACCCTATTAGTAACACACAAGCTGCTCCCAGTTACACAAAAACCCTATTAGTAACTCACAAGCTGCTCCCAGTCACACAAAAACCCTATTAGTAACACACAAGCTGCTCCCAGTAACACAAAAACCCTATTAGTCACGCACAAGCTGCTCCCAGTCACACAAAAACCCTATTAGTAACTCACAAGCTGCTCCCAGTCAAACAAAAACCCTATTAGTAACACACAAGCTGCTCCCAGTCACACAAAAACCCTATTAGTAACACACAAGCTGCTCCCAGTCACACAAAAACCCTATTAGTAACACACAAGCTGCTCCCAGTAACACAAAAACCCTATTAGTAACACACAAGCTGCTCCCAGTCACACAAAAACCCTATTAGTAACTCACAAGCTGCTCCCAGTCACACAAAAACCCTATTAGTCACGCACAAGCTGCTCCCAGTAACACAAAAGCCCTATTAGTAACTCACAAGCTGCTCCCAGTCACACAAAAACCCTATTAGTCACGCACAAGCTGCTCCCAGTTACACAAAAACCCTATTAGTAACACACAAGCTTCTCCCAGTTACACAAAAACCCTATTAGTAACACACAAGCTGCTCCCAGTTACACAAAAACCCTATTAGTAACACACAAGCTGCTCCAAGTTACACAAAAACCCTATTAGTAACACACAAGCTGCTCCCAGTTACACAAAAACCCTATTAGTAACACACAAGCTGCTCCCAGTTACACAAAAACCCTATTAGTAACTCACAAGCTGCTCCCAGTTACACAAAAATCCTATTAGTAACTCACAAGCTGCTCCCAGTTACACAAAACCCTATTAGTAACTCACAAGCTGCTCCCAGTTACACAAAAACCCTATTAGTAACTCACAAGCTGCTCCCAGTTACACAAAAACCCTATTAGTAACACACAAGCTGCTCCCAGTAACACAAAAACCCTATTAGTAACTCACAAGCTGCTCCCAGTAACACAAAAACCCTATTAGTCACGCACAAGCTGCTCCCAGTAACACAAAAACCCTATTAGTCACGCACAAGCTGCTCCCAGTTACACAAAAACCCTATTAGTAACACACAAGCTGCTCCCAGTTACACAAAAACCCTATTAGTAACTCACAAGCTGCTCCCAGTCACACAAAAACCCTATTAGTAACACACAAGCTGCTCCCAGTAACACAAAAACCCTATTAGTAACTCACAAGCTGCTCCCAGTCACACAAAAACCCTATTAGTAACACACAAGCTGCTCCCAGTTACACAAAAGCCCTATTAGTAACTCACAAGCTGCTCCCAGTAACACAAAAACCCTATTAGTCACGCACAAGCTGCTCCCAGTAACACAAAAACCCTATTAGTAACACATAAGCTGCTCGCAGTCACACAAAAACCCTATTAGTCACGCACAAGCTGCTCCCAGTAACACAAAAACCTTATTAGTCACTCACAAGCTGCTCCCACTTACACAAAAACCCTATTAGTCACGCACAAGCTGCTCACAGTTACACAAAAACCCTATTAGTCACGCACAAGCTGCTCCCAGTTACACAAAAACCCTATTAGTAACTCACAAGCTGCTCCCAATAACACAAAAACCCTATTAGTAACACACAAGCTGCTCCCAGTAACACAAAAACCCGATTAGTAACTCACAAGCTGCTCCCAGTTACAGAAAAACCCTATTAGTCACGCACAAGCTGCTCCCAGTTACACAAAACCCTATTAGTAACTCACAAGCTGCTCCCAGTAACACAAAAACCCTATTAGTAACTCACAAGCTGCTCCCAGTTACACAAAAACCCTATTAGTAACTCACAAGCTGCTCCCAGTAACACAAAAACCCTATTAGTAACACACAAGCTGCTCCAAGTTACACAAAAACCCTATTAGTAACACACAAGCTGCTCCCAGTTACACACAAACCCTATTAGTAACTCACAAGCTGCTCGCAGTTACACAAAAACCCTATTAGTCACGCACAAGCTGCTCCCAGTTACACAAAAACCCTATTAGTAACTCACAAGCTGCTCCCAGTAACACAAAAACCCTATTAGTAACACACAAGCTGCTCCCAGTAACACAAACACCCTATTAGTAACTCACAAGCTGCTCCCAGTTACACAAAAACCCTATTAGTAACTCACAAGCTGCTCCCAGTTACACAAAAACCCTATTAGTAACTCACAAGCTGCTCCCAGTTACACAAAAACCCTATTAGTAACACACAAGCTGCTCCCAGTTACACAAAAACCCTATTAGTAACGCACAAGCTGCTCCCAGTCACACAAAAACCCTATTAGTCACGCACAAGCTGCTCCCAGTCACACAAAAACCCTATTAATAACTCACAAGCTGCTCCCAGTCACACAAAACCCCTATTAGTCACGCACAAGCTGCTCCCAGTCACACAAAAACCCTATTAGTAACTCACAAGCTGCTCCCAGTCACACAAAAACCCTATTAGTAACACACAAGCTGCTCCCAGTTACACAAAAACCCTATTAGTCACGCACAAGCTGCTCCCAGTAACACAAAAAACCCTATTAGTAACTCACAAGCTGCTCCCAGCTACACAAAAACCCTATTAGTAACACACAAGCTGCTCCCAGTTACACAAAACCCTATTAGTCACGCACAAGCTGCTCCCAGTTACACAAAAACCCTATTAGTAACACACAAGCTGCTCCCAGTAACACAAAAACCTTATTAGTAACACACAAGCTGCTCCCAGTAAAACAAAAACCCTATTAGTAACACACAAGCTGCTCCCAGTTACACAAAACCCTATTAGTAACACACAAGCTGCTCCCAGTTACACAAAAACCCTATTAGTAACACACAAGCTGCTCCCAGTAACACAAAAACCCTATTAGTAACACACAAGCTGCTCCCAGTTACACAAAAACCCTATTAGTAACACACAAGCTGCTCCCAGTAACACAAAAACCCTATTAGTAACACACAAGCTGCTCCCAGTAACACAAAAACCCTATTAGTCACGCACAAGCTGCTCCCAGTTACACAAAAACCCTATTAGTAACACACAAGCTGCTCCCAGTTACACAAAAACCCTATTAGTAACGCAGAAGCTGCTCCCAGTTACACAAAAACCCTATTAGTCACGCACAAGCTGCTCCCAGTTACACAAAAACCCTATTAGTAACACACAAGCTGCTCCCAGTAAAACAAAAACCCTATTAGTCACGCACAAGCTGCTCCCAGTTACACAAAAACCCTATTAGTAACACACAAGCTGCTCCCAGTTACACAAAAACCCTATTAATAACACACAAGCTGCTCCCAGTTACACAAAACCCCTATTAGTAACTCACAAGCTGCTCCCAGTTAGACAAAAACCCTATTAGTAACTCACAAGCTGCTCCCAGTTACACAAAAACCCTATTAATAACACACAAGCTGCTCCCAGTTACACAAAAACCCTATTAGTAACACACAAGCTGCTCCCAGTTACACAAAAACCCTATTAATAACACACAAGCTGCTCCCAGTTACACAAAAACCCTATTAATAACACACAAGCTGCTCCCAGTTACACAAAAACCCTATTAGTAACGCACAAGCTGCTCCCAGTTACACAAAAACCCTATTAATAACACACAAGCTGCTCCCAGTTACACAAAAACCCTATTAGTAACTCACAGGCTGCTCCCAGTTACACAAAAACCCTATTAGTAACTCACAAGCTGCTCCAAGTTACACAAAAACCTATTAGTAACGCACAAGCTGCTCCCAGTTACACAAAAACCCTATTGGTAACACACAAGCTGCTCCCAGTTACACAAAAACCCTATTAGTAACTCACAAGCTGCTCCCAGTTACACAAAAACCCTATTAGTAACTCACAAGCTGCTCCCTGTTACACAAAAACCCTATTAGTCACGCACAAGCTGCTCCCAGTAACACAAAACCCTATTAGTAACTCACAAGCTGCTCCCAGTAACACAAAAACCCTATTAGTAACTCACAAGCTGCTCCCAGTTACACAAAAACCCTATTAGTAACACACAAGCTGCTCCCAGTTACACAAAACCCCTATTAGTAACTCACAAGCTGCTCCCAGTAACACAAAAACCCTATTAGTCACGCACAAGCTGCTCCCAGTTACACAAAAACCCTATTAGTAACACACAAGCTGCTCCCAGTTACACAAAAACCCTATTAGTAACGCAGAAGCTGCTCCCAGTTACACAAAAACCCTATTAGTCACGCACAAGCTGCTCCCAGTTACACAAAAACCCTATTAGTAACACACAAGCTGCTCCCAGTAAAACAAAAACCCTATTAGTCACGCACAAGCTGCTCCCAGTTACACAAAAACCCTATTAGTAACACACAAGCTGCTCCCAGTTACACAAAAACCCTATTAATAACACACAAGCTGCTCCCAGTTACACAAAACCCCTATTAGTAACTCACAAGCTGCTCCCAGTTAGACAAAAACCCTATTAGTAACTCACAAGCTGCTCCCAGTTACACAAAAACCCTATTAATAACACACAAGCTGCTCCCAGTTACACAAAAACCCTATTAGTAACACACAAGCTGCTCCCAGTTACACAAAAACCCTATTAGTAACGCACAAGCTTCTCCCAGTTACACAAAAACCCTATTAATAACACACAAGCTGCTCCCAGTTACACAAAAACCCTATTAGTAACTCACAGGCTGCTCCCAGTTACACAAAAACCCTATTAGTAACTCACAAGCTGCTCCCAGTTACACAAAAACCTATTAGTAACGCACAAGCTGCTCCCAGTTACACAAAAACCCTATTGGTAACACACAAGCTGCTCCCAGTTACACAAAAACCCTATTAGTAACTCACAAGCTGCTCCCTGTTACACAAAAACCCTATTAGTCACGCACAAGCTGCTCCCAGTAACACAAAACCCTATTAGTAACTCACAAGCTGCTCCCAGTTACACAAAAACCCTATTAGTAACTCACAAGCTGCTCCCAGTAACACAAAAACCCTATTAGTAACTCACAAGCTGCTCCCAGTAACACAAAAACCCTATTAGTAACTCACAAGCTGCTCTCAGTAACACAAAACCCTATTAGTAACTCACAAGCTGCTCCCAGTTACACAAAACCCTATTAGTAACACACAAGCTGCTCCCAGTAACACAAAAACCCTAATAGTAACTCACAAGCTGCTCCCAGTAACACAAAACCCTATTAGTAACTCACAAGCTGCTCCCAGTTACACAAAACCCTATTAGTAACTCACAAGCTGCTCCCAGTTACACAAAAAACCTATTAGTAACTCACAAGCTGCTCCCAGTAACACAAAAACCCTATTAGTCACGCACAAGCTGCTCCCAGTAACACAAAAACCCTATTAGTCACTCACAAGCTGCTCCCAGTTACACAAAACCCCTATTAGTAACACACAAGCTGCTCCCAGTAACACAAAAACCCTATTAGTCACACACAAGCTGCTCCTAGTTACACAAAAACCCTATTAGTAACACACAAGCTGCTCCCAGTTACACAAAAACCCTATTAGTAACTCACAACCTGCTCCAAGTCACACAAAAACCCTATTAGTAACACACAAGCTGCTCCCAGTAACACAAAAACCCTATTAGTCACGCACAAGCTGCTCCCAGTCACACAAAAACCCTATTAGTAACTCACAAGCTGCTCCCAGTCACACAAAACCCCTATTAGTAACACACAAGCTGCTCCCAGTCACACAAAAACCCTATTAGTAACACACAAGCTGCTCCCAGTAACACAAAAACCCTATTAGTAACACACAAGCTGCTCCCAGTCACACAAAAACCCTATTAGTAACTCACAAGCTGCTCCCAGTCACACAAAAACCCTATTAGTCACGCACAAGCTGCTCCCAGTAACACAAAAGCCCTATTAGTAACTCACAAGCTGCTCCCAGTCACACAAAAACCCTATTAGTCACGCACAAGCTGCTCCCAGTAACACAAAAGCCCTATTAGTAACTCACAAGCTGCTCCCAGTCACACAAAAACCCTATTAGTCACGCACAAGCTGCTCCCAGTTACACAAAAACCCTATTAGTAACACACAAGCTGCTCCCAGTTACACAAAAACCCTATTAGTAACACACAAGCTGCTCCAAGTTACACAAAAACCCTATTAGTAACTCACAAGCTGCTCCCAGTTACACAAAAACCCTATTAGTAACACACAAGCTGCTCCAAGTTACACAAAAACCCTATTAGTAACTCACAAGCTGCTCCCAGTTACACAAAAACCCTATTAGTAACACACAAGCTGCTCCCAGTTACACAAAAACCCTATTAGTAACACACAAGCTGCTCCCAGTTACACAAAAACCCTATTAGTAACTCACAAGCTGCTCCCAGTTACACAAAAATCCTATTAGTAACTCACAAGCTGCTCCCAGTTACACAAAACCCTATTAGTAACACACAAGCTGCTCCCAGTAACACAAAAACCCTATTAGTCACGCACAAGCTGCTCCCAGTAACACAAAAACCCTATTAGTCACTCACAAGCTGCTCCCAGTTACACAAAACCCTATTAGTAACACACAAGCTGCTCCCAGTAACACAAAAACCCTATTAGTCACACACAAGCTGCTCCCAGTTACACAAAAACCCTATTAGTAACACACAAGCTGCTCCCAGTTACACAAAAACCCTATTAGTAACTCACAAGCTGCTCCCAGTCACACAAAAACCCTATTAGTAACACACAAGCTGCTCCCAGTAACACAAAAACCCTATTAGTCACGCACAAGCTGCTCCCAGTCACACAAAAACCCTATTAGTAACTCACAAGCTGCTCCCAGTCAAACAAAAACCCTATTAGTAACACACAAGCTGCTCCCAGTCACACAAAAACCCTATTAGTAACACACAAGCTGCTCCCAGTCACACAAAAACCCTATTAGTAACACACAAGCTGCTCCCAGTAACACAAAAACCCTATTAGTAACACACAAGCTGCTCCCAGTCACACAAAAACCCTATTAGTAACTCACAAGCTGCTCCCAGTCACACAAAAACCCTATTAGTCACGCACAAGCTGCTCCCAGTAACACAAAAGCCCTATTAGTAACTCACAAGCTGCTCCCAGTCACACAAAAACCCTATTAGTCACGCACAAGCTGCTCCCAGTTACACAAAAACCCTATTAGTAACACACAAGCTTCTCCCAGTTACACAAAAACCCTATTAGTAACACACAAGCTGCTCCCAGTTACACAAAAACCCTATTAGTAACACACAAGCTGCTCCAAGTTACACAAAAACCCTATTAGTAACACACAAGCTGCTCCCAGTTACACAAAAACCCTATTAGTAACACACAAGCTGCACCCAGTTACACAAAAACCCTATTAGTAACTCACAAGCTGCTCCCAGTTACACAAAAACCCTATTAGTCACGCACAAGCTGCTCCCAGTAACACAAAAGCCCTATTAGTAACTCACAAGCTGCTCCCAGTCACACAAAAACCCTATTAGTCACGCACAAGCTGCTCCCAGTTACACAAAAACCCTATTAGTAACACACAAGCTTCTCCCAGTTACACAAAAACCCTATTAGTAACACACAAGCTGCTCCCAGTTACACAAAAACCCTATTAGTAACACACAAGCTGCTCCAAGTTACACAAAAACCCTATTAGTAACACACAAGCTGCTCCCAGTTACACAAAAACCCTATTAGTAACACACAAGCTGCACCCAGTTACACAAAAACCCTATTAGTAACTCACAAGCTGCTCCCAGTTACACAAAAACCCTATTAGTAACACACAAGCTGCTCCAAGTTACACAAAAACCCTATTAGTAACTCACAAGCTGCTCCCAGTTACACAAAAACCCTATTAGTAACACACAAGCTGCTCCCAGTTACACAAAAACCCTATTAGTAACACACAAGCTGCTCCCAGTTACACAAAAACCCTATTAGTAACTCACAAGCTGCTCCCAGTTACACAAAAATCCTATTAGTAACTCACAAGCTGCTCCCAGTTACACAAAACCCTATTAGTAACACACAAGCTGCTCCCAGTAACACAAAAACCCTATTAGTCACGCACAAGCTGCTCCCAGTAACACAAAAACCCTATTAGTCACTCACAAGCTGCTCCCAGTTACACAAAACCCTATTAGTAACACACAAGCTGCTCCCAGTAACACAAAAACCCTATTAGTCACACACAAGCTGCTCCCAGTTACACAAAAACCCTATTAGTAACACACAAGCTGCTCCCAGTTACACAAAAACCCTATTAGTAACTCACAAGCTGCTCCCAGTCACACAAAAACCCTATTAGTAACACACAAGCTGCTCCCAGTAACACAAAAACCCTATTAGTCACGCACAAGCTGCTCCCAGTCACACAAAAACCCTATTAGTAACTCACAAGCTGCTCCCAGTCAAACAAAAACCCTATTAGTAACACACAAGCTGCTCCCAGTCACACAAAAACCCTATTAGTAACACACAAGCTGCTCCCAGTCACACAAAAACCCTATTAGTAACACACAAGCTGCTCCCAGTAACACAAAAACCCTATTAGTAACACACAAGCTGCTCCCAGTCACACAAAAACCCTATTAGTAACTCACAAGCTGCTCCCAGTCACACAAAAACCCTATTAGTCACGCACAAGCTGCTCCCAGTAACACAAAAGCCCTATTAGTAACTCACAAGCTGCTCCCAGTCACACAAAAACCCTATTAGTCACGCACAAGCTGCTCCCAGTTACACAAAAACCCTATTAGTAACACACAAGCTTCTCCCAGTTACACAAAAACCCTATTAGTAACACACAAGCTGCTCCCAGTTACACAAAAACCCTATTAGTAACACACAAGCTGCTCCAAGTTACACAAAAACCCTATTAGTAACACACAAGCTGCTCCCAGTTACACAAAAACCCTATTAGTAACACACAAGCTGCACCCAGTTACACAAAAACCCTATTAGTAACTCACAAGCTGCTCCCAGTTACACAAAAATCATATTAGTAACTCACAAGCTGCTCCCAGTTACACAAAACCTTATTAGTAACACACAAGCTGCTCCCAGTAACACAAAAACCCTATTAGTAACTCACAAGCTGCTCCCAGTAACACAAAAACCCTATTAGTCACTCACAAGCTGCTCCCAGTTACAGAAAACCCTATTAGTAACACACAAGCTGCTCCCAGTAACAAAAAAACCCTATTAGTCACACACAAGCTGCTCCCAGTTACACAAAAACCCTATTAGTAACACACAAGCTGCTCCCAGTCACACAAAAACCATATTAGTAACACACAAGCTGCTCCCAGTAACACAAAAACCCTATTAGTCACGCACAAGCTGCTCCCAGTCACACAAAAACCCTATTAGTAACTCACAAGCTGCTCCCAGTCACACAAAAACCCTATTAGTAACACACAAGCTGCTCCCAGTCACACAAAAACCCTATTAGTAACACACAAGCTGCTCCCAGTAACACAAAAACCCTATTAGTCACGCACAAGCTGCTCCCAGTCACACAAAAACCCTATTAGTAACTCACAAGCTGCTCCCAGTCACACAAAAACCCTATTAGTAACACACAAGCTGCTCCCAGTCACACAAAAACCCTATTAGTAACACACAAGCTGCTCCCAGTAACACAAAAACCCTATTAGTAACACACAAGCTGCTCCCAGTCACACAAAAACCCTATTAGTAACTCACAAGCTGCTCCCAGTCACCAAAAAAACCCTATTAGTCACGCACAAGCTGCTCCCAGTAACACAAAAGCCCTATTAGTAACTCGCAAGCTGCTCCCAGTCACACAAAAACCCTATTAGTCACGCACAAGCTGCTCCCAGTTACACAAAAACCCTATTAGTAACACACAAGCTGCTCCCAGTCACACAAAAACCCTATTAGTAACACACAAGCTGCTCCCAGTTACACAAAAACCCTATTAGTAACTCGCAAGCTGCTCCCAGTCACACAAAAACCCTATTAGTAACACACAAGCTGCTCCCAGTTACACAAAAACCCTATTAGTAACACACAAGCTGCTCCCAGTTACACAAAAACCCTATTAGTAACTCGCAAGCTGCTCCCAGTCACACAAAAACCCTATTAGTAACACACAAGCTGCTCCCAGTTACACAAAAACCCTATTAGTAACACACAAGCTGCTCCCAGTTACACAAAAACCCTATTAGTAACTCACAAGCTGCTCCCAGTTACACAAAAACCCTATTAGTCACACACAAGCTGCTCCAAGTTACACAGAAACCCTATTAGTAACTCACAAGCTGCTCCCAGTTACACAAAAACCCTATTAGTAACACACAAGCTGCTCCCAGTTACACAAAAACCCTATTAGTAACACACAAGCTGCTCCCAGTTACACAAAAACCCTATTAGTCACACACAAGCTGCTCCAAGTTACACAAAAACCCTATTAGTAACTCACAAGCTGCTCCCAGTTACACAAAAACCCTATTAGTAACACACAAGCTGCTCCAAGTTACACAAAAACCCTATTAGTAACTCACAAGCTGCTCCCAGTTACACAAAAACCCTATTAGTAACACACAAGCTGCTCCCAGTTACACAAAAACCCTATTAGTAACACACAAGCTGCTCCCAGTTACACAAAAACCCTATTAGTAACTCACAAGCTGCTCCCAGTTACACAAAAACCCTATTAGTAACACACAAGCTGCTCCCAGTTACACAAAAACCCTATTAGTAACACACAAGCTGCTCCCAGTTACACAAAAACCCTATTAGTAACTCACAAGCTGCTCCCAGTTACACAAAAATCCTATTAGTAACTCACAAGCTGCTCCCAGTTACACAAAACCCTATTAGTAACACACAAGCTGCTCCCAGTAACACAAAAACCCTATTAGTAACTCACAAGCTGCTCCCAGTAACACAAAAACCCTATTAGTCACTCACAAGCTGCTCCCAGTAACACAAAAACCCTATTAGTCACTCACAAGCTGCTCCCAGTAACACAAAAACCCTATTAGTCACGCACAAGCTGCTCCCAGTTACACAAAAACCCTATTAGTAACACACAAGCTGCTCCCAGTTACACAAAAACCCTATTAGTAACTCACAAGCTGCTCCCAGTCACACAAAAACCCTATTAGTAACACACAAGCTGCTCCCAGTAACACAAAAACCCTATTAGTCACTCACAAGCTGCTCCCAGTTACACAAAAACCCTATTAGTAACTCACAAGCTGCTCCCAGTCACACAAAAACCCTATTAGTAACACACAAGCTGCTCCCAGTAACACAAAAACCCTATTAGTAACACACAAGCTGCTCCCAGTAACACAAAAACCCTATTAGTCACGCACAAGCTGCTCCCAGTAACACAAAAACCCTATTAGTAACACATACGCTGCTCCCAGTCACACAAAAACCCTATTAGTCACGCACAAGCTGCTCCCAGTTACACAAAAACCCTATTAGTCACGCACAAGCTGCTCCCAGTTACACAAAAACCCTATTAGTCACTCACAAGCTGCTCCCAGTTACACAAAAACCCTATTAGTCACGCACAAGCTGCTCCCAGTCACACAAAAACCCTATTAGTAACACATACGCTGCTCCCAGTCACACAAAAACCCTATTAGTAACACATACGCTGCTCCCAGTTACACAAAAACCCTATTAGTCACGCACAAGCTGCTCCCAGTAACACAAAAACCCTATTAGTAACACATACGCTGCTCCCAGTCACACAAAAACCCTATTAGTCACGCACAAGCTGCTCCCAGTCACACAAAAACCCTATTAGTCACTCACAAGCTGCTCCCAGTTACAAAAAAACCCTATTAGTAACTCACAAGCTGCTCCCAGTTACACAAATACCCTATTAGTAACTCACAAGCTGCTCCCAGTTACACAAAAACCCTATTAGTAACACACAAGCTGCTCCCAGTAACACAAAAACCCTATTAGTCACGCACAAGCTGCTCCCAGTTACACAAAAACCCTATTAGTAACTCACAAGCTGCTCCCAGTAACACAAAAACCCTATTAGTAACTCACAAGCTGCTCCCAGTTACACAAAAACCCTATTAGTAACTCACAAGCTGCTCCCAGTTACACAAAAACCCTATTAGTAACTCACAAGCTGCTCCCAGTTACACAAAAAACCCTATTAGTAACACACAAGCTGCTCCCAGTTACACAAAAACCCTATTAGTAACACACAAGCTGCTCCCAGTTACACAAAAACCCTATTAGTAACACACAAGCTGCTCCCAGTTACACAAAAACCCTATTAGTCACGCACAAGCTGCTCCCAGTCACACAAAAACCCTATTAGTCACGCACAAGCTGCTCCCAGTCACACAAAAACCCTATTAGTAACACACAAGCTGCTCCCGGTAACACAAAAACCCTATTAGTCACGCACAAGCTGCTCCCAGTAACACAAAAACCCTATTAGTAACACACAAGCTGCTCCCAGTTACACAAAAACCCTATTAGTAACACACAAGCTGCTCCCAGTTACACAAAACCCCTATTAGTAACTCACAAGCTGCTCCCAGTAACACAAAAACCCTATTAGTCACGCACAAGCTGCTCCCAGTTACACAAAAACCCTATTAGTAACGCACAAGCTGTTCCCAGTTACACAAAAACCCTATTAGTCACGCACAAGCTGCTCCCAGTTACACAATAACCCTATTAGTAACACATAAGCTGCACCCAGTTACACAAAAACCCTATTAGTAACGCACAAGCTGCTCCCAGTAACACAAAAACCCTATTAGTAACACACAAGCTGCTCCCAGTTACACAAAAACCCTATTAGTCACGCACAAGCTGCTCCCAGTAACACAAAAACCCTATTAGTAACACACAAGCTGCTCCCAGTTACACAAAAACCCTATTAGTAACGCACAAGCTGCTCCCAGTTACACAAAAACCCTATTAGTCACGCACAAGCTGCTCCCAGTTACACAAAAACCCTATTAGTAACACACAAGCTGCTCCCAGTAACACAAAAACCCTATTAGTCACGCACAAGCTGCTCCCAGTTACACAAAAACCCTATTAGTAACACAAGCTGTTCTCAGTTACACAAAAACCCTATTAGTAACGCACAAGCTGCTCCCAGTTACACAAAAACCCTATTAGTAACACACAAGCTGCTCCAAGTTACACAAAAACCCTATTAGTAACTCACAAGCTGCTCCCAGTTACACAAAAACCCTATTAGTCACGCACAAGCTGCTCCCAGTTAAACAAAAACCCTATTAGTAACACACACGCTGCTCCCAGTTACACAAAAACCCTATTAGTAACGCACAAGCTGCTCCCAGTTACACAAAAACCCTATTAGTCACGCACAAGCTGCTCCCAGTTACACAAACACCCTATTAGTAACACACAAGCTGCTCCCAGTTACACAAAAACCCTATTAGTAACGCACAAGCTGCTCCCAGTTACTCAAAACCCTATTAGTAACTCACAAGCTGCTCCCAGTTACACAAAAACCCTATTAGTAACACACAAGCTGCTCCCAGTTACTCAAAACCCTATTAGTAACACACTAGCTGCTCCAAGTTACACAAAAACCCTATTAGTAACTCACAAGCTGCTCCCAGTAACACAAAACCCCTATTAGTAACACACAAGCTGCTCCAAGTTACACAAAAACCCTATTAGTAACACACAAGCTGCTCCCAGTTACTCAAAACCCTATTAGTAACACACTAGCTGCTCCAAGTTACACAAAAACCCTATTAGTAACTCACAAGCTGCTCCCAGTAACACAAAAACCCTATTAGTAACACACAAGCTGCTCCAAGTTACACAAAACCCCTATTAGTCACGCACAAGCTGCTCCCAGTTACACAAAAACCCTATTAGTAACTCACAAGCTGCTCCCAGTAACACAAAAACCCTATTAGTCACGCACAAGCTGCTCACAGTTACACAAAACCCCTATTAGTCACGCACAAGCTGCTCCCAGTAACACAAAAACCCTATTAGTAACACACAAGCTGCTCCCAGTAACACAAAAACCCTATTAGTAACACACAAGCTGCTCCCAGTTACACAAAAACCCTATTAGTAACACACAAGCTGCTCCCAGTTACACAAAAACCCTATTAGTAACTCATAAGCTGCTCCCAGTTACACAAAACCCTATTAGTAACACACAAGCTGCTCCCAGTAACACAAAAACCCTATTAGTCACTCACAAGCTGCTCCCAGTTACACAAAACCCTATTAGTAACACACAAGCTGCTCCCAGTAACACAAAAACCCTATTAGTCACGCACAAGCTGCTCCCAGTTACACAAAAACCCTATTAGTAACTCACAAGCTGCTCCCAGTGACACAAAAACCCTATTAGTAACACACAAGCTGCTCCCAGTTACACAAAAACCCTATTAGTAACTCACAAGCTGCTCCCAGTGACACAAAAACCCTATTAGTAACACACAAGCTGCTCCCAGTAACACAAAAACCCTATTAGTAACACACAAGCTGCTCCCAGTTACACAAAAGCCCTATTAGTAACACATAAGCTGCTCCCAGTAACACAAAAACCCTATTAGTCACGCACAAGCTGCTCCCAGTAACACAAAAACCCTATTAGTCACTCACAAGCTGCTCCCAGTTACACAAAAACCCTATTAGTCACGCACAAGCTGCTCCCAGTAACACAAAACCCTATTAGTAACTCACAAGCTGCTCCCAGTGACACAAAAACCCTATTAGTCACGCACAAGCTGCTCCCAGTAACACAAAAACCCTATTAGTAACACATAAGCTGCTCCCAGTCACACAAAAACCCTATTAGTCACGCACAAGCTGCTCCCAGTAACACAAAAACCCTATTAGTCACGCACAAGCTGCTCCCAGCTACACAAAAACCCTATTAGTCACGCACAAGCTGCTCCCAGTTACACAAAACCCTATTAGTAACACACAAGCTGCTCCCAGTAACACAAAAACCCTATTAGTAACTCACAAGCTGCTCCCAGTAACACAAAACCCTATTAGTAACTCACAAGCTGCTCCCAGTTACACAAAAACCCTATTAGTCACGCACAAGCTGCTCCCAGTAACACAAAAACCCTATTAGTAACTCACAAGCTGCTCCCAGTAACACAAAAACCCTATTAGTAACTCACAAGCTGCTCCCAGTAACACAAAAACCCTATTAGTAACTCACAAGCTGCTCCCAGTAACACAAAACCCTATTAGTAACTCACAAGCTGCTCCCAGTTACACAAAACCCTATTAGTAACTCACAAGCTGCTCCCAGTTACACAAAAACCCTATTAGTAACTCACAAGCTGCTCCCAGTAACACAAAAACCCTATTAGTAACTCACAAGCTGCTCCCAGTAACACAAAAACCCTATTAGTAACTCACAAGCTGCTCCCAGTAACACAAAACCCTATTAGTAACTCACAAGCTGCTCCCAGTTACACAAAAACCCTATTAGTAACTCACAAGCTGCTCCCAGTTACACAAAAACCCTATTAGTAACTCACAAGCTGCTCCCAGTAACACAAAAACCCTATTAGTCACACACAAGCTGCTCCCAGTAACACAAAAACCCTATTAGTCACTCACAAGCTGCTCCCAGTTACACAAAACCCCTATTAGTAACACACAAGCTGCTCCCAGTAACAAAAAAACCCTATTAGTCACACACAAGCTGCTCCCAGTTACACAAAAACCCTATTAGTAACACACAAGCTGCTCCCAGTCACACAAAAACCATATTAGTAACACACAAGCTGCTCCCAATAACACAAAAACCCTATTAGTCACGCACAAGCTGCTCCCAGTCACACAAAAACCCTATTAGTAACTCACAAGCTGCTCCCAGTCACACAAAAACCCTATTAGTAACACACAAGCTGCTCCCAGTCACACAAAAACCCTATTAGTAACACACAAGCTGCTCCCAGTAACACAAAAACCCTATTAGTCACGCACAAGCTGCTCCCAGTCACACAAAAACCCTATTAGTAACTCACAAGCTGCTCCCAGTCACACAAAAACCCTATTAGTAACACACAAGCTGCTCCCAGTCACACAAAAACCCTATTAATAACACACAAGCTGCTCCCAGTAACACAAAAACCCTATTAGTAACACACAAGCTGCTCCCAGTCACACAAAAACCCTATTAGTAACTCACAAGCTGCTCCCAGTCACCAAAAAAACCCTATTAGTCACGCACAAGCTGCTCCCAGTAACACAAAAGCCCTATTAGTAACTCGCAAGCTGCTCCCAGTCACACAAAAACCCTATTAGTCACGCACAAGCTGCTCCCAGTTACACAAAAACCCTATTAGTAACACACAAGCTGCTCCCAGTCACACAAAAACCCTATTAGTAACACACAAGCTGCTCCCAGTTACACAAAAACCCTATTAGTAACTCGCAAGCTGCTCCCAGTCACACAAAAACCCTATTAGTAACACACAAGCTGCTCCCAGTTACACAAAAACCCTATTAGTAACACACAAGCTGCTCCCAGTTACACAAAAACCCTATTAGAAACACACAAGCTGCTCCCAGTTACACAAAAACCCTATTAGTAACTCACAAGCTGCTCCCAGTTACACAAAAACCCTATTAGTCACACACAAGCTGCTCCAAGTTACACAAAAACCCTATTAGTAACACACAAGCTGCTCCCAGTTACACAAAAACCCTATTAGTAACACACAAGCTGCTCCCAGTTACACAAAAACCCTATTAGTAACACACAACCTGCTCCCAGTTACACAAAAACCCTATTAGTCACACACAAGCTGCTCCAAGTTACACAAAAACCCTATTAGTAACTCACAAGCTGCTCCCAGTTACACAAAAACCCTATTAGTAACACACAAGCTGCTCCAAGTTACACAAAAACCCTATTAGTAACTCACAAGCTGCTCCCAGTTACACAAAAACCCTATTAGTAACACACAAGCTGCTCCCAGTTACACAAAAACCCTATTAGTAACACACAAGCTGCTCCCAGTTACACAAAAACCCTATTAGTAACTCACAAGCTGCTCCCAGTTACACAAAAACCCTATTAGTAACACACAAGCTGCTCCCAGTTACACAAAAACCCTATTAGTAACACACAAGCTGCTCCCAGTTACACAAAAACCCTATTAGTAACTCACAAGCTGCTCCCAGTTACACAAAAATCCTATTAGTAACTCACAAGCTGCTCCCAGTTACACAAAACCCTATTAGTAACACACAAGCTGCTCCCAGTAACACAAAAACCCTATTAGTAACTCACAAGCTGCTCCCAGTAACACAAAAACCCTATTAGTCACTCACAAGCTGCTCCCAGTAACACAAAAACCCTATTAGTCACTCACAAGCTGCTCCCAGTAACACAAAAACCCTATTAGTCACTCACAAGCTGCTCCCAGTAACACAAAAACCCTATTAGTCACTCACAAGCTGCTCCCAGTTACACAAAAACCCTATTAGTAACACACAAGCTGCTCCCAGTTACACAAAAACCCTATTAGTAACTCACAAGCTGCTCCCAGTCACACAAAAACCCTATTAGTAACACACAAGCTGCTCCCAGTAACACAAAAACCCTATTAGTCACTCACAAGCTGCTCCCAGTTACACAAAAACCCTATTAGTAACACACAAGCTGCTCCCAGTCACACAAAAACCCTATTAGTAACACACAAGCTGCTCCCAGTAACACAAAAACCCTATTAGTCACTCACAAGCTGCTCCCAGTTACACAAAAACCCTATTAGTAACTCACAAGCTGCTCCCAGTCACACAAAAACCCTATTAGTAACACACAAGCTGCTCCCAGTAACACAAAAACCCTATTAGTCACTCACAAGCTGCTCCCAGTAACACAAAAACCCTATTAGTCACGCACAAGCTGCTCCCAGTAACACAAAAACCCTATTAGTAACACATACGCTGCTCCCAGTCACACAAAAACCCTATTAGTCACGCACAAGCTGCTCCCAGTTACACAAAAACCCTATTAGTCACGCACAAGCTGCTCCCAGTTACACAAAAACCCTATTAGTCACTCACAAGCTGCTCCCAGTTACACAAAAACCCTATTAGTCACGCACAAGCTGCTCCCAGTCACACAAAAACCCTATTAGTAACACATACGCTGCTCCCAGTCACACAAAAACCCTATTAGTAACACATACGCTGCTCCCAGTTACACAAAAACCCTATTAGTCACGCACAAGCTGCTCCCAGTAACACAAAAACCCTATTAGTAACACATACGCTGCTCCCAGTCACACAAAAACCCTATTAGTCACGCACAAGCTGCTCCCAGTCACACAAAAACCCTATTAGTCACTCACAAGCTGCTCCCAGTTACACAAAAACCCTATTAGTCACGCACAAGCTGCTCGCAGTTACACAAAAACCCTATTAGTCACGCACAAGCTGCTCCCAGTTACACAAAAACCCTATTAGTAACTCACAAGCTGCTCCCAGTAACACAAAAACCCTATTAGTCACGCACAAGCTGCTCCCAGTTACACAAAAACCCTATTAGTAACTCACAAGCTGCTCCCAGTAACACAAAAACCCTATTAGTAACTCACAAGCTGCTCCCAGTTACACAAAAACCCTATTAGTAACTCACAAGCTGCTCCCAGTTACACAAAAACCCTATTAGTAACTCACAAGCTGCTCCCAGTTACACAAAAACCCTATTAGTAACTCACAAGCTGCTCCCAGTTACACAAAAAACCCTATTAGTAACACACAAGCTGCTCCCAGTTACACAAAAACCCTATTAGTAACACACAAGCTGCTCCCAGTTACACAAAAACCCTATTAGTAACACACAAGCTGCTCCCAGTTACACAAAAACCCTATTAGTCACGCACAAGCTGCTCCCAGTCACACAAAAACCCTATTAGTCACGCACAAGCTGCTCCCAGTCACACAAAAACCCTATTAGTAACACACAAGCTGCTCCCGGTAACACAAAAACCCTATTAGTCACGCACAAGCTGCTCCCAGTAACACAAAAACCCTATTAGTAACACACAAGCTGCTCCCAGTTACACAAAAACCCTATTAGTAACACACAAGCTGCTCCCAGTTACACAAAAACCCTATTAGTCACGCACAAGCTGCTCCCAGTTACACAAAAACCCTATTAGTCACGCACAAGCTGCTCCCAGTTACACAATAACCCTATTAGTAACACATAAGCTGCACCCAGTTACACAAAAACCCTATTAGTAACGCACAAGCTGCTCCCAGTAACACAAAAACCCTATTAGTAACACACAAGCTGCTCCCAGTTACACAAAAACCCTATTAGTCACGCACAAGCTGCTCCCAGTAACACAAAAACCCTATTAGTAACACACAAGCTGCTCTCAGTTACACAAAAACCCTATTAGTAACGCACAAGCTGCTCCCAGTTACACAAAAACCCTATTAGTCACGCACAAGCTGCTCCCAGTTACACAAAAACCCTATTAGTAACATACAAGCTGCTCCCAGTAACACAAAAACCCTATTAGTCACGCACAAGCTGCTCCCAGTTACACAAAAACCCTATTAGTAACACAAGCTGCTCTCAGTTACACAAAAACCCTATTAGTAACGCACAAGCTGCTCCCAGTTACACAAAAACCCTATTAGTAACACACAAGCTGCTCCAAGTTACACAAAAACCCTATTAGTCACGCACAAGCTGCTCCCAGTTAAACAAAAACCCTATTAGTAACACACACGCTGCTCCCAGTTACACAAAAACCCTATTAGTAACACACACGCTGCTCCCAGTTACACAAAAACCCTATTAGTAACGCACAAGCTGCTCCCAGTTACACAAAAACCCTATTAGTCACGCACAAGCTGCTCCCAGTTAAACAAAAACCCTATTAGTAACACACACGCTGCTCCCAGTTACACAAAAACCCTATTAGTAACGCACAAGCTGCTCCCAGTTACACGAAAACCCTATTAGTCACGCACAAGCTGCTCCCAGTTAAACAAAAACCCTATTAGTAACACACACGCTGCTCCCAGTTACACAAAAACCCTATTAGTAACGCACAAGCTGCTCCCAGTTACACGAAAACCCTATTAGTCACGCACAAGCTGCTCCCAGTTACACAAACACCCTATTAGTAACACACAAGCTGCTCCCAGTTACACAAAAACCCTATTAGTAACGCACAAGCTGCTCCCAGTTACACAAAACCCCTATTAGTAACTCACAAGCTGCTCCCAGTTACACAAAAACCCTATTAGTAACGCACAAGCTGCTCCCAGTTACACAAAAACCCTATTAGTAACTCACAAGCTGCTCCCAGTTACACAAAAACCCTATTAGTAACTCACAAGCTGCTCCCAGTTACACAAAAACCCTATTAGTCACGCACAAGCTGCTCCCAGTTACACAAAAACCCTATTAGTAACACACAAGCTGCTCCCAGTTACACAAAAACCCTATTAGTAACTCACAAGCTGCTCCCAGTCACACAAAAACCCTATTAGTAACACACAAGCTGCTCCCAGTAACACAAAAACCCTATTAGTCACTCATAAGCTGCTCCCAGTTACACAAAAACCCTATTAGTAACTCACAAGCTGCTCCCAGTCACACAAAAACCCTATTAGTAACACACAAGCTGCTCCAAGTTACACAAAAACCCTATTAGTAACTCACAAGCTGCTCCCAGTAACACAAAAACCCTATTAGTCACGCACAAGCTGCTCCCAGTAACACAAAAACCCTATTAGTAACACATACGCTGCTCCCAGTAACACAAAAACCCGATTAGTAACTCACAAGCTGCTCCCAGTTACACAAAAACCCTATAAGTCACGCACAAGCTGCTCCCAGTTACACAAAAACCCTATTAGTAACTCACAAGCTGCTCCCAGTAACACAAAAACCCTATTAGTAACTCACAAGCTGCTCCCAGTTACACAAAAACCCTATTAGTAACTCACAAGCTGCTCCCAGTTACACAAAAACCCTATTAGTAACTCACAAGCTGCTCCCAGTTACACAAAAACCCTATTAGTAACACACAAGCTGCTCCCAGTAACACAAAAACCCTATTAGTCACGCACAAGCTGCTCCCAGTTACACAAAAACCCTATTAGTAACTCACAAGCTGCTCCCAGTAACACAAAAACCCTATTAGTAACTCACAAGCTGCTCCCAATTACACAAAAACCCTATTAGTAACTCACAAGCTGCTCCCAGTTACACAAAAACCCTATTAGTAACTCACAAGCTGCTCCCAGTTACACAAAAACCCTATTAGTCACGCACAAGCTGCTCCCAGTCACACAAAAACCCTATTAGTCACGCACAAGCTGCTCCCAGTCACACAAAAACCCTATTAGTAACTCACAAGCTGCTCCCAGTCACACAAAAACCTTTTAGTCACGCACAAGCTGCTCCCAGTTACACAAAAACCCTATTAGTAACTCACAAGCTGCTCCCAGTCACACAAAAACCCTATTAGTAAGGCACAAGCTCCTCCCAGTTACACAAAAACCCTATTAGTAACTCACAAGCTACTCCCAGTCACACAAAAACCCTATTAGTCACGCACAAGCTGCTCCCAGTAACACAAAAACCCTATTAGTAACACACAAGCTGCTCCCAGTTACACAAAACCCCTATTAGTCACGCACAAGCTGCTCCCAGTTACACAAAAACCCTATTAGTAACTCACAAGCTGCTCCCAGTTACACAAAAACCCTATTAGTAACTCACAAGCTGCTCCCAGTCACACAAAAACCCTATTAGTTACTCACAAGCTGCTCCCAGTAACACAAAAACCCTATTAGTCAAGCACAAGCTGCTCCCAGTTACACAAAAACCCTATTAGTAACACACAAGCTGCTCCCACTTACACAAAAACCCTATTAGTAACACACAAGCTGCTCCCAGTTACACAAAAACCCTATTAGTAACGCACAAGCTGCTCCCAGTTACACAAAAACCCTATTAGTAACACACAAGCTGCTCCAAGTTACACAAAAACCCTATTAGTAACTCACAAGCTGCTCCCAGTTACACAAAAACCCTATTAGTAACACACAAGCTGCTCCAAGTTACACAAAAACCCTATTAGTCACGCACAAGCTGCTCCCAGTTACACAAAAACCCTATTAGTAACACACAAGCTGCTCCCAGTAACACAAAAACCCTATTAGTCACTCACAAGCTGCTCCCAGTTACACAAAACCCCTATTAGTAACGCACAAGCTGCTCCCAGTTACACAAAAACCCTATTAGTCACGCACAAGCTGCTCCCAGTTACACAAAAACCCTATTAGTAACACACAAGCTGCTCCCAGTTACACAAAACCCCTATTAGTCACGCACAAGCTGCTCCCAGTTACACAAAAACCCTATTAGTAACTCACAAGCTGCTCCCAGTTACACAAAACCCCTATTAGTCACGCACAAGCTGCTCCCAGTTACACAAAAACCCTATTAGTAACTCACAAGCTGCTCCCAGTTACACAAAAACCCTATTAGTAACACACAAGCTGCTCCCAGTTACTCAAAACCCTATTAGTAACACACAAGCTGCTCCCAGTAACACAAAACCCTATTAGTCACGCACAAGCTGCTCCCAGTTACACAAAAACCCTATTAGTAACACACAAGCTGCTCTCAGTTACTCAAAACCCTATTAGTAACACACAAGCTGCTCCCAGTAACACAAAACCCTATTAGTAACACACAAGCTGCTCCCAGTAACACAAAAACCCTATTAGTAACACACAAGCTGCTCCCAGTTACTCAAAACCCTATTAGTAACACACAAGCTGCTCCCAGTAACACAAAAACCCTATTAGTAACGCACAAGCTGCTCCCAGTTACACAAAAACCCTATTAGTCACGCACTAGCTGCTCCCAATTACACAAAAACCCTATTAGTAACACACAAGCTGCTCCCAGTTACACAAAAACCCTATTAGTCAAGCACAAGCTGCTCCCAGTTACACAAAACCCCTATTAGTAACGCACAAGCTGCTCCCAGTTACACAAAAACCCTATTAGTAACTCACAAGCTGCTCCCAGTAACACAAACTTATTTGGAAAGTCGCAGACGTCATGTGGTCGCCCTGCCCTCACAGACTCCCGACACCATTTAACACAGCACTCATTTATAAATATATTAGCAAACTTCACCAATGGAGGTTTTATATTAATCGTATAGTTCTCTCTGGACAGTAACATGCTGCACTTTACAAGAAACCCAAACGGGAAACAACCATCTACGAAACGATTTTCTGTGGATCTTATATCGTGCGACGTATCTTGGTGTCGCCATATCGCGGCGATTCTATAGTATCGATAATTACAAGGGTCGGTCCCACCTCGGGGGGAACATCCTGCCAGTGTCCGCCACGCGTAGAGACATGGGTGGTATGTTTCATAAAGCACGCTTCGTATCCTATTCTCATTTCCCTGTTCACCTTTTCGCATCCACGCGACCAGTTTCACAATTCCAATCCCCAAACCGGTATTCTCCATTGAACATACCACTGGCACCTCCTATTCAACCGCATGCCCCTCTCATCATAAACAGCCACCGCGGTGACCTTGTGGCAGAGGTCGCAAACGGGTTTTGATTCCTTACCCGTACCCGGCCGCACCAGGGTCGCAAATGGGTACCCGAACCCGTACCCGTTCCATACCCGTACCCTACCCGAAATGAGTGACAAATAGTTACTCACCAGTGACTCACGGCCTACCCGTACCCCGCCGCACCAGGGTCGCAAACGGCTACCCGTACCCGGCCGGGTACGGGTAGCCGGGTATCGGGTAGGGTACGGGTATCGGGTACCCGGTTGCGACCTCTGCCTTGTGGTGCCACGGCAGCAGAGCAACTCGGCCATTGCTGCTCTCTCTTTGCACCCCTCCACACGATCGCACGCACGCCCCCAATAAACACTCACATGCACCCCGTAGGGTCTCGGGCGGGGGTCACCTGGTACGATGGGTTTTTACCCGAGGACCCCCCTAGCAGGGATGTTCCACGGTTTCCCCGAACCAGGAGATTGGCCGAACCCCCCCCACCCCCACCCCAGGCCGGATTACATGGCGGCCCCCCTAAAAGGGGGCATAGAGCTTTACAACTCGGCCACGATGAAGCATACACGACACGGGGAGGAGGGGCGTGGTCCCCAAGGCAGACGCCCTACGGACAGCATGAACAGTGGGCCCTCAGCGTTCGTGTCACGCTTGTTGGGTGCAGCTGCGAATCATTGTCCGGGAAAAGTCTTCGCGGGCCAGCATCTTCCCCAACCCCCCCCATCATGCCCGCAAGGTGAGTGAACGTTCGGGTGGCCGATTCAGCCCAGTTCGCCATCAGCCATAGCGTGAGGATAATCGTGCATTGCGAAGGGTGGGTGATAAGAGGTTAGGCGCTGTCCGAAGGGGCCACAAGCAAGGGCTCGCTATTCGCGCCGGGAATACAACCTTGGTACCAGATTGTTGTTTGACTCGGCGTGCGTGTGTGTGGAGAGTGGTAAAGAGCGGTGGGACAGCGATTGGCGCACTGCCGGGTGTGGGTGACTCAAATTAGTGTGTGTGTATGACGCGCGCACGCATATAAAAATAATTAATTAAACAAACGTTCGCCCGCGCCAGCGCGTGTATCGCGCAGAGATACATTAGTGAGTGTATATTCCACGAGCGCAGATTAATTAAATATTTCCGCATATTAATTAATTAATTCCGAACACCTGTGGCGGCGAATTATACAATATTGCGTAATCAGCGCGGTTCGTGAGTGTGGACGCGCGAGTGGGGGGGGGGTGGCACGCGTAATAAACCCCTAGGCGGTGGTGGGCCAGCCAAAGAGCGATGTCACTCAGAGAGCACGCTGGTGCGGGGGGGGGTCACCCGATCGGGGGGCCCAGCGAGACGCGACCGAGGAGGGGGCGGGGGTGGAGGGGGTGGAGGGGAGCGGAGAGGGGGGCATCAGCCCCCACAACCTCCCTTCCCGGTAGCGCGCACTCGCGACACGGTGATGCAGAGTTAGCCTGATAACTTTGATCTAAATCGTGACTACCATTGGAACCTCATTTGCCAGAAGAAAAAATATGATAATTGTTTTTTTACCCTTTTATCTGGCAACAAAACTGACACCTTTTTAACAAGGAGTCATGTTTGCATTGACCAGAATACCTGCAGTCGGAATGCAAACAAAAAACACAACTCTGATAATGTATGCACTGTCCTTGGCATTGATTGGTCCACACCCGAAACAGCTTTCTTTAGAACCTAGTCTTACATGATGTTGGACCAGATGACGCCAAAAGGCGCACAACTCAAGGACAATGCACCATCAGAGTTTATTGCTGTGGTTGTTTCCATCTGATGCCGGGCACTTATGTTGCGCCCGAAACGTCGTGATTTAATTTATATTGTACCTATGTGACTTTACCAAAAGAACCAAAGAGTATGGATTCCTGCAGTCACGAAAACTTCAAATCTAGATTGTCTTATGGTTATATATTCTTGGTTCTTTCGGTAAAGTCACGTAGAAGGGAAATAATACAATAATAACAATACAAATTCTCACGACGTTTCGACTGCAACACAAGCAATCATCATCAGGTGTGAAATCCACGGCAAGAAAATTTGAAAAGAAGTTGTCTTATGGTGGTTATTATTTGACTTGCATCCCACTGGGATTTTTGCACACAGCGTTGAAATGCGGTGCTTTTTCTGGAAGATTTTACTGTTTTTTCCTGGATTTTTCTGCTGCGCGTAGTCACTTTAAGATTTTCTTGTTCATGTTTTTATTTTGTTGCGGTTGCACCCGAGTCAAGAGCCGCATGGCTCACAGGGTTATACCTCATAAATGAAACTGAAACTCATGGCAGAAAATCATCGCAAGCAGGGGTGTCCTCTGGGGAGGTAACCGCCTCGACACTTGGGCCAATGTGTGGCAACAAGTGGAGAAAAATGAACGCCCCCTGCCGCTAGGATCTCAAATATAACCGGCACGGCCTCTTCCGCTCTGTGACATTGTGTGTGGCTGTGTGGGTGCCTCTGTACGTGCCCGTACGGGTGTGAGATTGCGGGGTGAGAGTTACAACAGCCGTGCCCTGCTGCTGCTGCTGCCGCTGCCTGCAAGGTCCTGCAAGGTCATGCCCGCCTGCTGCCCGGTGAGTGAGCGACGTGTCAGCCAGCACAGCATCCCGCGGTACAACACAAGGGTTGGTGGTGGTGGTGGTTTCCTTCATTCATTCCCTGTCCGCGTGGTTGGTGGTGGGATATGGGGGTGGCAGGGAGCGGTGGCGCAGCGGTTAGCGCGTTGCGCTACGAACCCGGCGACCCAAGATTCCCGCTCACGACCAATAATAGCGGCGGATGTATGAACTGGTGCTGGGCAGAGGTGGGACAAAGTCATTGTTATGCAAGTCCAAGTCGAGTCGCAAGTCATCAAATTCATGACTCGAGTCTGACTCGAGTCCAAGTCACATGACTCGAGTCCACATCTCATAGGTGGGACAAAGTCATTGTTATGCAAGTCCAAGTCGAGTCGCAAGTCATCAAATTCATGACTCGAGTCTGACTCGAGTCCAAGTCACATGACTCGAGTCCACATCTCATAGGTGGGACAAAGTCATTGTTATGCAAGTCCAAGTCGAGTCGCAAGTCATCAAATTCATGACTCGAGTCTGACTCGAGTCCAAGTCACATGACTCGAGTCCACACCTCTGGTGCTGGGCGACCCCTAATATCGACTCAGCCCCAAATGAGTAGCTGGTGCGGTGTGTAAACATCGCCACTGGGGAAACAAAAGCGACCGGGCGTGGTGCTGGCCACCCACCTCCTCGTGAGCCACAGTGCCGGTCTTCATAGGTGCTCGCTAACGGCACTTGCCCCAAACGGTCCGTTAAGAGTCCACGGGATATCTTTGTCTTCGTGGGGATGGCAATGATAAGGCGCGACTCGTGTTGACAAACAGGTTGTGCCGCTTGTAAGCGCTAGGAAACCCGGCAGCTGATACCGGAGGAATTTCAAACAGCGAATGAGCGGATCGGGGTTACGTAAACGTACAAACGGCACGGCGGCCAAACTCACCGCATGCAAAAGGCGGCCAAGTCACCGCAGGTAAAAGGAGCAGCGACTTGCAACGCCTCATTCCCGGTACTGCTCGTGAGAGGCGACTCTCCACTCGAGGCCGCTCTCGATAGGGTGTTTGGCCTACTCCTCCTCCTCCATGCTGACCAGACGCTTAGGAAGAGGTGGTAGTACCCACATTTTACCCCACCAGACGCGATAGCTGCCGTTCGACCGTGGTGGGCGCATCTATTGTATACTGTATGTACTGCATGGTGGCCAGAGGCGGTGGAGGGGGGTGAGTTTGAGAAAGTTTGCCCGCCGTTACAAGCTGCCGCGCCGGGAGATAGAATAGAACCGGCGTCCTCTTCATTAATTGCAAGTGCCATGCGCATCGCACGGGCCGTGACAGCTCCTATGAGCTTCTCAGGTGCTGGGCGAGGTGGTGAGGCGTTAGTAGGATGACCGGGTCTTGGAGTCGAACCGGAGTTTGGTCAGTATGGGACTGCACCCGCCCAATGTAGTCAATGCAGACATACACAGGATTTTTCGATTTAAAGCTTTCGTGACTGCAGGGATTCATCTTCTTGGTTCTTTCGGTAAAGTCACGTAGAATGGAAATAATAAAATAATAAAAATAAAACATAATAAAATAATTCTCAGAATAATTTTATTCTCAGAATTATTTTATTAAACATTGTTAAAAATAAAATAAAAAGTCCATCCCATGTGTTAGTGAATATAACATATTATGTTTTATTTTTATTATTTTATTATTTCCATTCTACGTGACTTTACCGAAAGAACCAAGAAGATACACAGGATTAGCAAAAGAAGCGTGGCCGCGAATGTTGATGAGACACTGAATGTGCCGAGTTTATTGACAGACGTTTGTATGTGAGCGCCAAACCGGTAACCAGGCTATCGTTTTTTTTATTCGGTAATCGGTAGTGCAATAAAAACAGAAACGAACAACTTGTAACAACATCAACTAGTAACAGCAGCAACAGCTGCTTACGCTCACTGCTGTTGCGTGGAATTTGTGTTTATAAAACAAGGCCTGCCTAATGACAATAAGAATAGGGTTTACCCTTTCAGGCAATCAAACAGGTGTTAAGATTTTCGACCACCAACTATATACCTTTTGCAAAAGGCATCAGGTTTGCATTAACCGCACACTTGTGGTAAAATATGCAAACAATCAACAATGTTTGTATGTGTAGCAAGGCCGTAATAATAATATATATTGGGGGGGACGCATCCCAATATTCAAATATGCTCAAAATGTCTCCCCCAATATATTGCTATAAAAAATGATTGCTATGCTATATAAATAAAAACAACAATTTGCGAAACATTGGTCACAATATCTGGAGTTGTCTTCATACAAATCAATGCATAGATTTATGTTTATATGATTGTGGTTATGGTAGTACTTTATTAATCCCTAATCTCTGCCATTACATACAATTAAACAAGAAATGGTAAAAAAGTAAAAACAGAGCAATCGAATACAATACACTCTTAGACATTGTTCAAAATAAAAAAAAAAGTCCATCTCATGTTGTTAGTGAATTTTTAAAAATATTTTAGGCAGAAAATGAGTTTTCAAATTTAGATATTTTCTGGGTTTGGACCCCGAGACACCCTGGAAGATTTGGTCCCCCCCCAATGTTGACTCCATGGCTACGGCCTTGACGTGTCGTGACATCGCGGGTTGTCACTGTGCGGTGCCGGCCCTAGAAAGGCACGGCGTGCAATGTAACGACATCGTGGACACCACAGTGGTGTGGTGTAGTACCGGCCCTATAGGGGCTCGGTCAGCACTGGTTGACAGCGCTGGATGGCACCACGCTCGGCGTGCAATGCCAGCTCTAGAGCCTGCAGCTGCACAGATAATGGGAGAGTGCTGGCCGTAGGGAAGGGGATACTGGAGGCTGTGTGGTCACATGGTCCGGGTCGTGATCCTGCTAGAGGGTTCTGGAAGGTGGGCGTGACCAAGGGCGGAGCCAGCTACGCCGCAGAGAATATAAGCCGGGTCCCCCTGAGGGGCCGGCGTTGTTGTTCATCCTGAAGAAACCTTCGTTTGCATTTACGTTCTACCGAGTCTCCAACACGTGGACCTGGATCCGAGCTGTGGTCCCAGTCCGTAGTAGCTAGTTACACTGTAATTAGTGTTGTTAGCCTGGTGGTCACCATCATAGGTTGTTATTCTGTTAAGGGGCAGTTACCCCGTGTGTTGGTGTTAAATAAATGTGTTTCCTCCAAGAGCACGTCTTCGACACGGTTGAACCAACTACATATGTTTAAACACCAAATATCTATGTTCACCAAAGTAAAGGTCTACAGTGCAGTGGTAATTCCTTCACTACTTTAATCTGTAGAAACAGTGACACTATACAGACGACACCTGAATAAACTGGCGAGCCTACAGCTGAGACATTTGAGACAAATCGCAATAATGAATGATTCCAGGTGCTGGCGAGAGCTGCGATCCACAGGGTAGAGAGGCAACAGTTATGCCTCCTCTCAGTTGAGATGGTCAGGGCACGGAACTCGAATTCCAGAACATCGGCTTCCTAAAATCCTTCTTTACGGTGAACTCAAAGAGGCCAAAGCGTGTTCCTGTGGTGGCCAAGAACTGCGTTACAGAGACGTATTTAAAAGCCACCTCAAGACAGCCAATATCAATGTGTGGGACACATGGGGGGGGAAGAATGTTAGCCAACTGTAAGCAGTAGAGAAGTGGCTGCTGTGGTCGACTCGGTCAGAGGGTTGAAGGAAAAAGTGAAGAAACCTCTCAGCATCAACACCAGCAGCAACGGCACAACACGAATCCCATTCAGCGGACGAGCAGCAACTGGCTGACGCTTCAGCTCAAGGGCTGGCATCTCATCCCACCAGCGCGTAGGAGAATGCTGCTGCTGCTAGCTGTTCTCCGCAGTCATCATCGTTCGCGATGGACAGCCAAAGAGAAGAAGAGCGAGGTGGCGAGGGACGGGGTACGGGACGTGGTGAGCGAGGTGGTGGTGGTGAGGCGTTCGATAACCGTGGCTGGGAGTTGAACCGGAGTCTGTTGGTTTCGTATGGCACCCGCCCAAACGAATCAATGCAAACCTACACGGGGGATCAAAACAAGCCTGACTGCGAACGCTAATGGGACACTGCATGCTGAAACCTGTGAAGAGTGTTGCTTGTATTAAGCAAATAATGCTGTCGCTTATAGAAAGTAGTTGTACTTCCTGGCGAAACGTCGTACTCAGATTGTAAATGATGTGGCTTGGCTCTCCAACACACCGGTGTGCTGTACTAGTGACGAATTGGCATGCTCTGTTTAAGTTACAACCCTTACTAGTTGGCTGTGTCGGGTGGTGGTGGGTTTAACGACACATTTGTATATTTACGAGATCTAACCCAAAAAAAACCTGTATTATGGATGATATTGGTCGCGAAAGCCTGCTACTTGTTATTTCTACTTTGTTATCCGCGATTCTCAAATGCTGTTGGCAGACATCCCAAGTGTCTCCTGCGACTGTCTTTGTCTCTCCCCTCCTCGCCGTCTCACGCCGCCACTGAGAAATCTCACGCCGGCGTACTGGCACACGTCTACCACTGCCTGCTGTCGTTGTCAACACCTGATACATTAGTCGTAGGTTTTTACCCTTTTAAACTGGTATAAAACTGACACCTTTATTCAAGGCATCATGTTTGCAATAACCACAACACAAGTAGTCAAAAAAGCAAACAAAAAGAAGCAACTCTGATAATGATAATAATATGCACTGTCCTTGAAGTTGATTGGTCCACACCCGAGACGGCTTTCTTTAGAGCCTAGTCCCCATTGGTGTTGGACCAGATGACACCAGTAGGCGTACAACTCAAACACAGTGCAATATCAGAGTATTGAGAGCTCGGGGTAAGCATTTACACTATGAGATCTATTTTACCAGTAGCAAAATATAGTCGTAGGTTTTTACCCTTTTAAACTGGTACAAAACTGACACCTTTATTCAAGGCATCATGTTTAAAAGGGTAAAAACCTACGACTATATTTTGCCACTGGTAAAAGAGATCTCAACGTGTAAATACCTGATACGTGTTTGGGAGGAAAATTAATCACTCGGCAAGTCGTGGAAATATCACTTTCAACATTGATATGGCCGGGACTAGTGTTTTTTCATAGGACACCCACACTGATCGCTTCTGATAAAGATGTGTTCTTTTATCAATCCCAAGGGACTGATGGGCCGATTTGACCCGTGCTCAGAATTTGACCTCGCGACCTTCCTCCGACCATGGGTTGTGTGCTTGGCCGCAGCACCAGCTGTGTGGCTGTGAATAATTTACAGCTTCGGTTACGTGTGGGTCCTGTTCTGTGTCAATGCAGCCTATGCTGTGTCGTTCATGGGGGTGTTTACACCATACTTCACCCTTCTGGTCCGTGCCCCTTTGTGAAGGGGTGCTCAGGATCGGTTCAGATATGGCGTGCCAATGATCTTACACGAGCAAAATTCTCGATCAAGGAAATCCTCACTTCACCCACGGTCCTGCTCGGGTTGTTCAACCAACTCAGTATTTTTTAAGGTCTATAAAATTAGTACCACATTGTGGCATATTCAACAGTGGTTGTCCAATGCAGAGACTCGCCCCCGCCATAGGAATGTGTAATTTCCACCACTGGCCTCGGGGTTGATGAGCACCTCCTCAATGCTCACCTGAGCAGGAAATCACTTTGACTTTCGACGTAAACCTGGCCATCGTGACCCCGACGGGCCGTGCATGCAAGAGGCCGGCAGTGCACCCAGAGAAAGCAAACGGCCACGAGAAGGGAGCACTCAAACCCGTCACGGATAGGCCACAAACCTATTTGCTGTACTTCCTCTCACAGGTGCGTCTCTGGCCTCACAGGTGAGTATTTGACACGCGTGTCTTGCACAGTTATGGAACTGGGCGAGCAAGTGAGCGAGCGATCCGTTGTCCGTCTTTCAGGTCATGCCTCTCGCGTGCGAAACCGCGGACAGCACGGCCGACAGAGGCCGCAAGGGGCCGGGGGCGGCGGGAAGCCCAGGGAGGCCGTCGGAGGTGGCGCCCGGACAGGCAAGGCCCGGCAGGGAGAGCTGGGGGAGAAAAATGGATTTCCTGATGTCGGGCGTGGCCTACGGCGTGGGCCTGGGTAACGTATGGCGGTTCCCCTACCTCTGCTACAAGAACGGTGGAGGTGAGAGAGAGAGGGCCCTGCAGCTACGGCTACGTGCGGAATCGCACTCTCTGCTCTCCGCTATGCCTGGGCCGCACAGCCATCATTGTGCCTGGACCGTCGCTGTGCCCAGTGCCAGATTTGGGCACAAGTTAAGTAAGCTACAGCTTAGTTAGAGCCTCATATTGAGGGGCCTCTAATTTCGATAAAAGATTTTGAAGTTTAACGTTTTACATAATCTCTTTCTGAAATGGTTTATTTCCTTCCATTATGACAAAAATATATGGGCATTCCTCGAGGAGGCTTTTAAAGCTTGACATAGCTGAGGACCCAAGCAATGTCATAAAGCGGCCCTACCTGGGCCGCTGAGTGCCTGGGCCTCACAGCCTCCGCTGTGCCTGGTTGTCTGGTGGAACTGGACCTTTGCAGCGCCGGTTCTCTTGCGAATAGACAAGGAGGTCTCGGTCATAGATTCTCAGTGGTGACTGTGCCAAGGTTTTCACTCTCCGTGAGATGTTTACGCTGGACACTGCTGACCTCTCACGATGCGGTGCCTGCCCACACACGCATAATTACACGCCTGCAGCGGCACAGATAAAGGGAGGAGACATTGTTAAGTAATTTCAAGTGAACTTTCAAGTGAACTATGAAAAACCAGTTTGGCGAAACTCTCAGCGCACAGCTTCACAGGGTCTGTAGGAGGGCCGCAGAGCAGTAGGAGAGTGACCGCCATGCAACACTCGCAACTCATAGCAAGAAGCGCCTGGGTTCCATCCAATCCACTTCTGGGCTTCATCCAGCAGTGGATCGATCATCGCCGATGATGATGATGATGATGCCGATGATGAGCACCATCATCACGTAGCGTCGCAATACCGTAGTATTAAATACAGGGTGCTTCAAATAAATGGAGCTCTAGAGACCGCATGGCAAAGATCCCAGGCATTTGTTGACAATGATGGTGAACAAGTGGAGACTCTTTGACTTTTTGAAGCTATTAACATACATTTGTTATCATGTTACAGTGTATTATCTGTTCTTTTTCCATTAAAAACGATAGTCCCATATAAGTGTTAACATTTTTTAAAGCACCCTGTATAA
The DNA here is from genome assembly GCF_964198595.1 of Lampetra fluviatilis. Classification (NCBI taxonomy): domain Eukaryota; kingdom Metazoa; phylum Chordata; class Hyperoartia; order Petromyzontiformes; family Petromyzontidae; genus Lampetra; species Lampetra fluviatilis. The sequence continues at coordinate 7,499,514 of NC_136314.1, forward strand.
TGGTATAACATTGTGTAACATGGAAAATATCACTTAAAAAATAGACAGCTTCACAATGGGAACACATTCATATGTTTATACTTTACAGAATTGAAAATATAGCTCTCATGCACAAATAAAATTCGTAAATACAGGTAAGCCCTCGCTATGCGTGAGTTCCTAATTTGCAAGTTTAGTACATTTGCATGTTACTAAATGCATACTAATTTCCTATTTGTTACTCATCCATACTAATTCCCTATTTGTTACTAAATTTATACCAATTCTATACTTATTACGAATACTTACTAATTCCATATTTGTTACTAAATTTATACTAATTCCATATTTGTTTCTAATGCATAATAATTCCTTATTTGTTACTTAATGTGTAGTGAGTCCAACTGAGTTGCAGACGTTATCTTGGGAGCAACACTATTTATTACATCAACTCAACGCAACATCACGTAACCTACACTTGGGTGTTGATCTAACCACGCTACGGCAGAACTAGACACGGTCCCGCTATCCCGGTCCGGACCACGGGCTGGGTCCCAGACCGCGTGGCTAGAGGCTTCTTCAACCCGACGTGGATCGTCACTCACCAACAGTCAAGAACCATGAGCCCCACACGGGGGCCCCGTTATATCGGCCCGGGCTGGGGCTGGCTCCGCCTCTCGCCCCGCCCACCTTCTAGATCTCTCTGGTCCTTTTCCGAAGGCTCCCGAGAGCTCCTCTGTACCATGTGACCACCCAGCGGCCCCCGTCCACCGGTGGCCCCCCTCCAATATCATCCGGTCACGTGTCGGCAGGTCAACCAGCGTATCATGCCCCAACGTAACCCTGGCTGGCTGACGCTCTCTCTCGCCCGCACTGCACACTGTACGTGGTGCCTCTGCGCTAACCAGCGCACACCCAAGCCCCGCTAGGGCTGGTACTACGCCCAGTAACTGGGCTGCACATAATGACACCATACTATCCGCTGTGACCTTGCAGGCCCGGCACCACACAGGGACATTCACAGTCACTACAAATGCATACTAATTCCCTATTCGTTATTAAATGGGTACTAATTCCTACTGTTGGCCTCTCCCTTCGTCCTCGTGTGCCTGACGCTGCCCATCTCCCGCGTCTGCAGGGGCGTTCCTCGTGCCGTACGGGCTCACGGTGGTGTGCGTGGGCATCCCCCTCTTCTTCCTCGAGGTGGCGCTGGGGCAGCTCACGCAGCAGGGCACCGTCGGCGTGTGGAAGATCGTGCCGCTCTTCACCGGTACGGTCTTGCCGAGTGCGGCGCGGGCAGAACTCGACACGCTGTTCGGTGATAACTGTCGAGCATTGGTGCATGGGCTCGTCTTTTGTTACGTCCCTGAGCCAGTGGTGGAAATTCCCCATTCTTATGGCAGGGGCGAGTCCATTGATAGGACAACCGCTGTTGACCTTCTGAATTCCCAGCAACGTGGTGCTCGTGGTATCGATCCTGGATGTAAACTCGCGGACCTTCCGATTTGTGAGGCACTCGCTATGAAATTGGTGTTTTTGCAATAAATGGTGAAACCAATGTTTTAAATCTCTATACGAGTGATTTGCAATCTCGTATTTTTCAAGTTTTGTGAAAAAAGCCGCAATATATTGAAGTAATTGGTGACCTAGTGGAGACCATAAACAAGCTGCGCTTGAGAACCCGGTTTTTTAATCGTCAGTTCCTGGTCCCAACTCTGGATGTGCCGTGTCAGCACCTGATGTCTGACCCACGTGACCACCTCCACACGATTATTTCCGTGGTGCAGGCGTCGGTGTGGCGTCGATGGTGGTCGTCTTCCTCAGCGACCTCTACTACATCGTGGTCCTGGCCTGGTCCCTCTACTACCTCCTGCACAGCCTGACCACGGCCCAGCTGCCCTGGACCCACTGCCGGGGCTGGTGGGCGACGGCTGCCTGCTCCGAGACGTACGCGCCGTGTCCGTCCAATGCGAGCGGCCTCCTCCGCAACGTCTCGCTGTCCCGAGGCCTGGGCAGCTCGCCTGCGGCCAGCAACGCCAGCGAGGGAGCTTCGGCGTGCCAGGACACGACGTCGCCCGCCGTGGAATTCTGGGAGTGAGTGGATGCACGTTGCGCTGCAGGCAGCGGCAGGCCAGAGGTCGCTCGCTAGAGGGATCTCTGGCGTAGCTCTGCGGTATCCGTTCCAGTGGGCCGTTCTCCAAAGCCACCATCGTGCGAGAGATTCGAACGGGTTCTTCATCTTCGTAGCAGAATCGGGATCAAAATTGGGGGAATTTACAACTCTGCACAAGCGGCCAGGCGTGATGCTGGCCACCCGCCTGCTCGTGCGCCGTGCCGGCCTTAGTAGGTGTTGCCAGCTAACAACATTTGCCCCAACAGCCTACTACAGGCTCCGCGGGGAACTTTGTCTTTGTTCACACAGGCGGAACGTGCTGCGTGTGTCGTCGGGGATGCACGACCTGGGCTCCGTGAACTGGGAGATGCTGCTGTGCCTATTGGCCGTCTGGCTCCTGGTCTACTTCTCCGTGTGGAAGGGGATCAAGTTCTCCGGCAAGGTGACCGTGTGGTACTTGGCGCGGACGGCATGGCGTCCATGCACGGGCAGCGCCAGTGTTTGTACCGTGGAGAGAGGGAGAGAGGCAGTCAGTCAAGGGCAGAGGGGCAAAGCGGAAGGCATTGATTTTGGGCTTGGAACAGGGGCATGGAGTTCATGGCACAGATGGCTCGTGGAGGAGAGCTCCAAGCAATGAGGGGTGTAGTGAGAGTGGAGAGACAGGCAGCAGAGCCCGTGGAAGGCGTCGAGTCGTGCAATGTTGGGATTGGACCAGGAGCTGGTCAGGCGAGATGCTGCACTCCCACCGCTATCACTGGAGGGGTATCGTTTGGAATGTAATGACCTTTTAATAAAACCAATAAACACGATGACTGAGGATGTGTTCAAATTCCATGCAACTTGTTTGCTCCTGCAAGTATAAAAATCGAGACGACGAAGAGTGGGTCTGTGAAACGAACTGCGGCCTTGGATCGCGATAATTCACCGAATCCCCGGGGGTGAATTTCTTACCGTGTGCCGAGGGTCAGGTGACTCGGATGCGGCACCTCGCGTGCGGCCGAGTAAAGGTCAGAAAACGTAGATGCCACACGTCAGGCCAATGCTCAGGCAGGTGTTTTCACAAGTGCCTGGCGCGGCTTGTAAACACCCACCCAGTCGTACACGCCGTGCCGGGCTTCGTAGGCGCTGCTCGCTAACAGCACTTGCCCCGACCGTGTTGGAGGCTACATGGGGGATCTCTGCGTTTGTCGTGCGGGACCCGCAGGTGGTGTACGTGACGGGCACCGTGCCGTACGTGCTGCTGCTGGTGCTGCTCGTGCGAGGAGCCACGCTGCCCGGCGCTCTCGACGGCATCGTCTACTATCTCCAACCCGACTGGGGCAAACTCGCCACGCCACAGGTCGGAGGTCGGCGCTTGGATCGCGGCACTGCGGCCGTGGGAACCTGCCCCTACTAGCCCAGTGGCAGACATTGCAAATTACACGTTTCTGTGGCAGGGGCGTGTCGATCCATAGAATAAGCACTGTTTACTTCCTCGCAAAGTGGTGCTCGTTTTATCGATCCCGGAAAGGTAATGATGATGGGCTGAGTCGTGTGATGGCCCAGGATTAGCACCAACGTCCAGGTTTGTGTCCCCGGAAGGAAGCAGGGATGTGCTCTAGGAGTCTAGGACTTGAGTACAAAATGACTTGCGCAGTTCTAGAAATTGTGTGAGCTAAGATGAGGCAGTGAAGACATTAAAGCATTGTAACATTTGCAGAGAATTTTAGGGGTTATCAGGACCACTCACTGGTAAGTTGATTGTCAAAGTAAAAGTAAGTCAACCAATAATCAGTGACATAACATCATTAATTAAAATATTAATAACACTTATAATGGCATTATTAACATAAATAACGCATTCAATCAGCATGAACACACCTTAGGCACAGACCGGCAGCCATGTTACATGAGTGACACCATGTCGGCCATGTTGCATGGGGGTTGTCTTACTGCCAGCTGAATTGCTGCTGCAGTGACACCTTGCCAAGCAACCGCTTCCATGCCCACAGTGTTGGAGCGTTGATTGGGATGCCATGCACGCATACGCCGCAGGTGTGGTACATCTCCCAGTCAACTCGGTCAACCCACGGCACCAGGGTCTGTTCCGTGACCTCCTTGTTGCTGCTGCTGCTGCAGGTGTGGGTGGAGGCGAGCACGCAGGTGTTCTACTGCTACGGCGTGGGCTTCGGAGTTCTACCTGCGCTGGGCAGCTACAACAAGTTCCACAACAACTGCTACCGGTGAGTGGCGAGGGGGCGGCCGGGGGCTCCCCGCGTTGCACCACCACCCCGCGGCCAGGGCTCTCTCTCCTTTCCGTCCTTCCGCTCGCGCTCACCCCCCATGGCCCTTTCCCCCCTCTGGGGGGCTCCAACTTGTGTAACAACAACAACCGCCATTCGCCACTAAGTGGCGGTGACGTCACCACGATGCTTGTGCCAGGCCATGTGCACCTTGAGGCCACGTAAAGTGTCGAACGCCCGCTGGCAGGAGGTCATGGGGCAGACCCAGGTGCCACGGGTCGACTGACCGAGATGACCGAGATGACTGGCTGATGCACCACCTGTGCCCCCTACTGTACCAACTTGCTGTGCTTTAGCCACCCGGCGCTCCGCTCGTTGTTGTGAGCGTCGTTCCTCCACCCTCCGTTGTTGTTGGAGGGCGACTGCCTCCAATTGCCCAGTAGCGTCCTTCACGAGCCTCCTCCACAGAGGCCGATCTTGACACCGCTGGTACCAGTCATCGGCAAGTCCACTCAGCTCCACGTCCTCCTGTACCACGTCACTCCATCTCTTCTCTAGCCCGTGCCGCGCCCGTTTAGCCCCCTCGATCCGGCCGAACAAAAGCTGTTTAGGCATGCGGTGGCTGGGCATGCGGGCTACATGACCCAGCCAACACAGCCTTGCCTGCCGGAGGAGCTCACCGATGGGACTTTGCCTAGATCTTTCAAGGATTTGTGAGCTCCTCACACAATCCAGCCTGGTTAAACCCAGGATGGATCGTAGGCAGGCCAGCCTAAATGTTTCCAACCGACACTGGCTCACACGCACATTCACACGCACATTCACACAAATACAACTCGCACATCCAGACAACAATAACAGCCGCGATTCTCCACTCTGTAGCGATAACGTCACCACGGCGCTTGCGTCAGGCCAGGTGCACTCTCACACACGCTGACACATGATAGAGCTGTCAGAGGTTTGTGACGCATGTTGAGTGGCGGTAGCATTTAGCCGCAATACAACTGCATTAAAATGTTGCTGTGCGTGGTTGTGTTGCGCGTGACGGTTATCCGATGTGTTCCCACGCTGGCACCGGCACCGACACCAGGGACAGCATTATTCTGACGATCATCAACAGCGCCACAAGCCTCTTCTCCGGCTTCGTCGTGTTCTCCTTCCTGGGCTTCATGGCGCGCGAGCAGGGCGTGGACATCAGCCATGTCGCCGAGACTGGTGCCCCCACCACCGCCACCGCCACCACCGCCACCACCGCCACCGCCACCGCCACCACCGCCACCACCACCACAGCGCTCCTCCAGCACCACCTTCCCCTGTGGCTGTCACTCGCAGGGTCCTTGTGATCGGGCTGTCAGTCTATTGTCTAGAGACCCCGTCAAGAGACCCGGCTGTCAGCCTATTGTCGAGAGACCCCATCAAGAGACCGGGTTGTCAGTCTATTGTCTAGAGACCCCGTCAAGAGACCGGTCTGTCAGTCTATTGTCTAGAGACCCCGTCAAGAGACCCGGCTGTCAGCCTATTGTCTAGAGACCCCGTCTAGAGACCGGGCTGTCAGTCTATTGTCTAGAGACCCCGTCAAGAGACCCGGCAGTCAGCCTATTGTCGAGAGACCCCATCAAGAGACCGGGTTGTCAGTCTATTGTCTAGAGACCCCGTCAAGAGACCGGTCTGTCAGTCTATTGTCTAGAGACCCCGTCAAGAGACCCGGCTGTCAGCCTATTGTCTAGAGACCCCGTATAGAGACCGCGCTGTCAGTCTATTGTCTAGAGACCCCGTCAAGAGACTGGGCTGTCAGTCTATTGTCTAGAGACCCCGTCAAGAGACTAGGCTGTCAGTCTATTGTCTAGAGACCCCGTTAAGAGACTGGGCTGTCAGTCTATTGTCTAGAGACCCCGTCAAGAGACCGGGCTGTTAGTGTATTGTCTAGAGACCCCATCAAGAGACCGGGCTGTCAGCCTATTGTCTAGAGACCCCATCAAGAGACTGGGCTGTCAGTCTATTATCTAGAGACCTCGTCAAGAGACCGGGCTGTCAGTCTATTGTCTAGAGACCCCGTGAAGAGACCGGGCTGTCAGTCTATTGTCTAGAGACCCCATCAGAGACTGGGCTGTCAGTCTATTGTCTAGAGACCCCATCAAGAGACCGGGCTGTCAGTCTATTGTCTAAAGACCCCGTCCAGAGACCAGGCTGTCAGTCTATTGTCTAGAGACCCCGTGAAGAGACCGGGCTGTCAGTCTATTGTCTAGAGACCCCGTCAAGAGACTGGGCTGTCAGTCTATTGTCTAGAGACCCCGTCAAGAGACTGGGCTGTCAGTCTATTGTCTAGAGACCCCGTCAAGAGACCGGGCTGTCAGTCTATTGTCTAGAGACCCCGTGAAGAGACTGGGCTGTCAGTCTATTGTCTAGAGACCCCGTCAAGAGACTGGGCTGTCAGTCTATTGTCTAGAGACCCCGTCAAGAGACTGGGCTGTCAGTCTATTGTCTAGAAACCCTGTCAGAGACTGGGCTGTCAGTCTATTGTCCAGAGATGCCCTCCATAGGTATGTGCGTGTGTATAACGGTAGTGCGTGGTGTGTGCGTGTGTATAACGGTAGTGCGTGGTGTTTGTGTGTGTGTAGGCCCCGGGCTGGTGTTTGTGGTTTACCCGCGCGCTATCTCCCTGCTGCCGGTGCCTGCTCTCTGGGCTGCCCTGCTCTTCATCATGCTCCTGCTGCTTGGCGTGGACAGCGAGGCGAGCTCCCGCACACAGCTCTCCCTCGCCAGGAGACATTCCTCCTACTGGGAACAACGCGTGGACCACTTTAGTTCATGTAGACAAATCAACTGAGATACAGAGAAACGATGTATTTTTAATTTATTTCGCACCGTACGTAGTCAACCGTGCTATTTGAAGGTGCGGGGGAAGGATAACAAACTAATCACAAAAAGCTGTTTTCAAGAAATTAGTTTTCAATATGGTGCATAGCTCCGGTGTATTCCTAATATCAAAAGAGCATTCCAGACGGTCGCATAAACGCATCTGAAAGCACGCGATGCAGTGACCGCTTTTGTTCGATGATTAGCCAAAAGCCGCTGCAAGGATGACCGGAGTTTACGTGATGGTTTATTCTCCTTGACGAGATCAGGTTGCTATTGTAGCAGGAACTGAAATGGCGTTAGAAATAAGGGAGGTTATAATGAATGTCCTACCGAGATCGCAACGTTTGGTCACATGACTACGGTTGCTCGGGATGATGTCATCATTCCCACTGTGCGAAACAATCAGCTGTCAGGAAGACAATCCCATGCAACATGGCTGTCATATCGTTAGTCATTCTCTGGCATTCATTTAATAATGTAGATTCAATTACCCTTCTATCTGGCAACAAAACTGACACCTTTTTTACAAGGAATCATGTTTGCATAGACCACAATACCTGCAGCCATAATGCAAACAAAAAACATAACTCTGATAATATATGCACCTTTTGGCGTCATCTGGTCCAACCCATGTGAGACTAGGCTCTAAGGAAAGTTGTCTCGGGTGTGGACCAATCAACTTCAAGGACAGTGCATACATTACGACTGCAGGTATTGTGGTCTATGCAAACATGACTCCTTGTAAAAAAAAAGGTGTCAGTTTTGTTGCCAGATAGAAGGGTAAAAAAACAATTATCAATCGTGACTAATTTAGCCAAACCGCGACGTTTCTTGCCCCTCTGGTCTGCCCCCCCCTCCCGTGCCCCAGTTTGCGGGGATGGAGGGGTTTGTGACGGGGCTCACGGACCTGTTCCCATCCCAGCTGAGCGGCAAGAGGCGGCGTGAGGCCTTCACGGGTCTCTGCTGCCTCGTCAGCTTCCTCCTCTCCGTCACCATGGTGACTCAGGTAGCGGCCGCCGACTTGACGGGCTGTCTCCCTACGGCCTACACACTCACCACGTGACCACCCTCCCTCATCCCCCACGACCCCATCAAGACAAAGATCCCCCGTATAGCCTTAGGGGCCGTCCATAAATGACGTCACGCGATTTTGGACGATTTTTGACCCCCCCCCCCTTTCGTCACACGGCGTCACAAAAAGTCAGACCCCCCCCTCAAATATGACGTCATAAAGCTCTGCCCCCCCCCAAAATAAAACATGCTTCAAATCGCTTTAAACTATTGTCATTGTAGTGTGTATTTAATGTGGCGCTGCACTCTGATGTTGTAGGAGAAAACATTTATTTAAAAGTCTATTTAATTAAGTAGAACGTGTTGTCTATATTTATTTAAAATTGCGCATTGTTATGTGACGTCACGTTTCTCGTCACACATCGTCACAAATGTCTGACCCCGCCCCCCCCCACTAGGTGCGTGGCATCATTTATGGACTGCCCCTTAACAGACGTTTTTGGACAAGTGCTGTTAGCGAGCAGCTATGAAGGCCGGCAATGCGAGCACGGTTCACCGGGCCGTGCTAATGAGGTTCAGTGATATTCTTAGGTTTTTTCGGTGAAGTCACGTAGGTAAAAAAATACAATTAAAATTAATAAAAGTAAAATAAAAAATAAAATAAAAATCACGACGTTTCGGAGGCAACACAAGCCTCCGTCTTCAGGTGGAACCGTCACAGCACGATAGCTGTATCACTTGATACAGCTTGATACAGCTATCGTGCTATCGTGCTGTGACGGTTCCACCTGAAGACGGAGGCTTGTGTTGCCTCCGAAACGTCGTGATTTTTATTTTATTTCATTTTTATTTTACTTTTATTAATTTTATTTTTTTACCTACGTGACTTTACCGAAAAAACCTAAGAATATGAATCCTTGCAGTCACGAAAGCTTCAAATCTAGAATTAGGTTCAGTGATGGTGAAGCTGTTCGAAGTTTCCTGCCCGTCCATTAGGGCTCGCAGCGGCATTCACTTCACTGGCCAAGACCAAGGTTGCATCGATAAATAAACGAGAACATTAGGAATCATTTGCGAATGAGTAAACAGGCCTATAGACAAAGCATATCTACTCTTCTGCAGTGAGTGCACAAGCTGAGGGTGACTGATGTGTCTGTGCTGTGTCTGTGCTGTGTCTGTGCTGCAGGGTGGCATTTATGTGTTCCAGCTGTTTGACAGCTACGCAGCCAGCGGCATCTCCATGCTGTGGCTCATGGGCTGGGAGTGCATCGCTGTGGCCTGGGTTTACGGTAGAAAAGGCCCACTCGCTTGCTCACACACTCACCCACTCACACGCTTACCCACTCACAAACTCACACGCTCACTCTCTTACCCACTAACCCACTCACAAACTCGCACGCTCACCCACTCACACGCTCACACGCTCACACGCTCACACGCTCACCCGTCCACCCGCTCACAAACTCACACGCTCACCCACTCACACGCTCATCCACTCACACGCTCACCCATTCACAAACTCACACGCTCACCCACTTACGAATTCACATGCTCACCCACTCACAAACTCGCCCACTCACAAACTCACACGCTCACCCACTCACAAACTCACCCACTCACAAACTCACCCACTCACAAACTCACCCACTCACAAACTCACCCACTCACAAACTCACCCACTCATAAACTCACCCACTCATAAACTCACCCACTCACACATTGAATCATTCACCCACAGCCTATTGACACACATGGTTCCTTATTTAGTCCATGTGCTTACTCATCCACTCGCTTACCCACTCACTCATTACCCATATACATACCTGCTCATTCCTGTTGTCGGTGTTGTTAATGTTGTCGATGTTGTTGATGTTGTTGTTAATGTTGGCGATGTTGTTGGCGATGTTGTTGTTAATGTTGTCGATGTTGTTGGCGTTGTTGCTATGTGCAGGAGTCAATCGGTTCATGCAGGACCTGACGGCGATGCTCGGGTTCCGTCCGCACACATGGGTGCGGTGGTGCTGGAGCGTGGTCAGCCCTGCCGTGTGCTTGGTACGCACCACAGCGGCCGCCCTCCACCCTCAAGTGGCCATGACGGCACCATGGGGCCGGTACCAGACTAGGTGCGCTTTGTACGCTTCATGTAACAAAGAAGTCTTATGAAATAGCGAAGGCTTAATGGGTTTACTTGACCAAGGTGAATGGCAGATTCACTACCTGGGCCCCCAACTATACCACCTCGCCGCATTATAACCGTCCGGCACTCCGCTCGTTGTGAGCGTCGCTCCTCTGACCTCCGTTACCAGACGACTGCCTCCAACTGCCCAGTAGCGTCCTTCACGAGCCTCCTCCACAGAGGCCGATCTTGACACCGCTGGTACTGGTCATCGGAAATCCACTCAGCTCCACATCCTCCTGTAACGCATCATTCCATCTCTTCTCCAGCCCGTGCCGTGCCCATGCAGCTCACCGGTGCTGGCTGAGTGCTTCGACGCCCCAGACCACTCCTGGCTTAGCTCTGTGTTGCTGTCTGCATGTGTGTTGCGTGTTGCGTTGCCTGCGCTTAGGGGATCTTCGTGTTCCACCTGGTGCACTACGAGCGGCTCGTGTACAACGGCCGCTACGAGTACCCCGGCTGGGCCGAGGCCCTGGGCTGGCTGCTCGCGCTCTCCTCCATGCTGTGCATCCCGGCCGTGGCGCTCTACAAGCTCGCCGCTGCCAGGGGCAGCCTCGCACAGGTGGAAGGAGGGTGGGGGGTTACTCACCACTGGCTTACTCACCACTGGCTTACTCACCACTGGCTTACTCACCACAGGGCTTCTCACCACTGGGTTACTGGCCACAGGGCTCCTCGCTAGCAGATCACTCTTTGGAGAAGCAACGGTCTGTGCTGTAGTCACAGGCGGTGAATCAAGGTCCCGCTAATGTCCCGTGTGACCTTATGTGACTGTGCTGCACGGTGACAGTGATCGGGTGTCTGTTTGATTGCACATGTCTGTGTGTTTGTGTGGTGGCGTGGGTCTGTGTCGGAGGCGTGGGTCTGTGTGGTGGCGTGTGTCTGTGGGGAGCGATAATGTAGCGGTTAGCGCGCTGCGCTATGAACCCTGCGACCCGAGTTCGATTCCCGCTCACGGCCAACACCAGTGACGATTATCTGAACCGGTCCTGGGCCTCCCCTAGGTCGACTCAGCCTCAAATGAGACAAAGGCGGTCGGGCGTGGTGCTGGCCACCCACCCCCTCGTGTACCGTTGCGGCCTTCATAGGTCCTCGCTAACAGCACTTGCCCCTACAGTCTGTTAAGGCTATATGGGGGATCTTTGTGAGTCTGTATGGAAGGATTGTAACTATAGGGGCATTTATCTTAGTGTTCCGGGAAAGGTCCTGACAAGGATTATTCAACATTGCCTTTTCAGGGACGCTGAGGAGAGGCTTGCACGGATGCCATATTTTTTGTTCGTCTGCTACAGCAGAAGTGTAGGGAATTCCAACAAGACCTACATCTATGTTTTATTGACCTGGTCAAGACCTATGATACCATCAACAGGCCAGGGCTGTGGGCAGTTCTTCATGCTTTCGGAGTCCCTGAGTGGACAGTTTCCCATACCTGGGCAGTGTGCTTATGACCAGCTGCAGTTTGACAGCAGAGGTCTCGCTCCGAATCAGTCGGGCTGCATTATCTTTTCATTGGCTGCATAATGCTGTGTGGAAGCTACCTGGTCTGTCACTCCGCATGGCCACAGTTATGTGCTCCCTTTTTTATGCTTATGAAACGTGGACCCCTCTGATGGAACATCTGTGCCAGTGAGAAACATTCAGGCTGGCCTGCCTACAATCCATCCTGGGGTTAACCAGACTGCATTATGTGAATAGCTTACAAATTCTTGAAAGATCTGGACACATTTCCATCAGTGAGCTCCTCCGGCAGGCAAGGCTGCATTGGCTGGGTCATGTAGCCAGAATTCCCAGGCACCACATGCCCAAGCAGCTTCTGTTTGGCCGCATAGAGGGGGCTAAACGGGCGTGACATGGGCTGGAGAAGAGATGGACTGATGCGGTATGGGAGGATGTGGAGCTGAGTGGACTTGCCGAAGACCGGTACCAGCAGTGTCAAGATCGGCCTCTATAGAGGAGGCTCGTGAAAGATGTTACTGAGCAGTTAGAGGCAGTCACCCTCCAACAACAACTGAGGGCAGAGGAGCGACGATCATAAAAACAAACGGAGCGCCGGGCGGCAAAACTGCAGCAATTTGGCACAGTAGGGGGTACATCTCAATCAGCCAACCAATGGCACCTGGGTCTATCCCGTGACCTCCTGTTCAGGAGCCTTTGAGACTTCACGTGGCCTCAAAGTGCACCTGGCCTGGCACGGGCGCCGTGGTGACATCACTGGCAAATTGCGGGTATTGGTATTGATCTGTGTAACTGTGGCGGCGTTTGTCTGTGTAACTGTGTGGCGACGTGTGTCTGTGTGGCTGTGCGACCGCGTGTCTGGTTGTGTGTGACCCAGCGCTGGCGTCACCTGACGTCGCCCATCTCACTCGAGCTACCGCTTCACTTCCATCAGCCGCTCCCGTCGGAGCTCCCTCTGCTGCCCGCGGCTAAATAAAGGCCTGAACTCCAGGCTTGGGTCTTACTCTGCTTCAGGCTGTTCACGGTGAGCAGCCACCAGCATGAGCAATGTCGCCGACAGGACGCGTCGCTGCCTTCACCTGAACCCATTATCATCGCTATGGTTACGCTCGTTTACCCAGGAGGGCTCCACTAAGTTTTCGCAGTAGATGATTGCTCTGTGTATATTCAGTGGACCATGATGCCGGAACACGATGGCCTACTCTTGCGAATTACATCACTGGGCCGGTAACATCCACTATCAGTGAAGCAGGTGGTGCGTGTTAGTATAATGACTGTTGTTACACCGCAGTAATAACCAGGGCGGCCACTGGATCTGAACCGCGAAGCTCTGTGGCGAGCGGGGAGTGCGCTTCCGCCGGGCCACGTACACCGAGCAGCCGCCCCACACGTTTTGGCACCTCTATTGATGCCAGCAGCGTGCATTGGTGCCGTGTCCTTTTCTCTTTTATATGCGTCTCTCCACGTCGCTCGGTATTTTTTCTGCATTTCCCGTGCCTCCGATTCCATGTATGTTTCTCTTCTCCAAATTGCACATTATTGTCGCGGTCGCGAATTAAACTATTTTGATGTTTGTAACAAAAAAAGAGCTCGGCTGATGATTCACTCTGAAAACACACGAAGCAATTATTGCGGCAGAAAAACGACCACATTGCTGCAATGTTTCACCCTGTTGGTCTTTACTTTGCAAAACTGGTGAAAGTTAGCTTCACGCTTTCTGCAGAAGCGGCACAGTGAGAGCGACATGGCAGTTAAAGTGGGGCGCACTGTTAGAGCGGCACGGTGGAAACCTCGAATGGCAGTGGAGCGACTGTGATGCCATTCTGGGAGGCCAGGCTGAGGCTGTCGGGCCCACGCGGGGCCACGAATGAAAACTTCTGGAGCAGAGCGACGAGGAAGAGCTCGGCCTTGGCGAGCTGCTCGCCCAGAAACACGCGGCGGCCTGGGCACGCGACAGGCGCACACACAAAGACGCCAAACACAACAACACCACCATCGGCGTAACGCCCCACTCGCAGGCCGGTGCCGACTCGCCTACTACTGCTCAGGGATAGCTGCCACTGGGGGTGCCCTTGGAATGTTTGCGGAAAGATGTGAGCCGTTCTGAGATGCCGAGGCACGTGAGCAAGCGCCGCTATGAATGTTAAAAGATAACGACGAGTGTCGTCTCGGTCCGTCGCCCCCTCTACATTGGCGAACACTGGGAGAGACCGAGATGGTAAGGGGTCAGGTTTCACTTGGCTCGGGCCTTGCTGGAGGACACGAGTGTGAGCAAGGGGGCGCCGCCGTGTTCCCCAAGGCGTCGTTCCCTCCGTGTAAAATCACCGGGACGAGAAAAAAAACCACGATTGCGTCACACGGCTGGGCTGACGTATCAGAAACGTGGGACGCTGAGGAAGGAAAATGGAATGGAAAAGTGCGCAACGTAGCACGGAGGGTGCTTTGCTTTGAATCACATACAGACGGGAACTGTACGCCGTGGATTAGAGAACACGCGCACATTAGAGGCATCGCATTGTCTACACGACAAGAGTTCGTGGGCTAGGGCAGAATGCATCGCTAGGAGGATGGACGATGGTCAACAGTAATAACAGTGGCAGCCAAGCAATGGAATCCATCGATAGGAATGGTCCAGACATTTTTTTGTAAGGGGGAGCAACGTTTATGCAATGGTTCATGCGCTGCTGTGAACCTGGCAAACTGAGTTCAAATCCCAGCCACAGCGATGATGTCAGTAATGAGTATTTAAGGCCTCGAGACAGAGGCGTGGTTTCTCTGTGTGCCTATGTACGTCTCTCTCTCTCTATGTATCTCTGTGACATATGTCTGCTTTTATGTCTGTCTATATGTCTCTGGTTCTGTGTTTTATCTCTCTCTCAAATTTAGCATTCTCCGGAAGAACGTAATCAACCAGGTAGGGTGTTGACTGTTATGTTATCCGACTCTCTGTTGTATTACATTACATTTCTAAGTATACTAGATTTGTGTCTCTATTTCATTTATACCTCTTATTAGGTTTTTTTCGGTAAAGTCACGTAGAAAGTAAAATAAAATAAAAACAAAAATCACGACGTTTCGGAGGCAACACAAGTCTCCGTCATCAGGTGGGACCGTCACAGCCAGATTAGCTGTATCAAGTGAGGCAATGATTCAAGATGTAATCCCTTAAAAGCGAGTTGAGGGGGGAGGGAGAGGGAGGGGGGAGCTCATCAGACTATGGTAGCCAATGAAAGGAACGTATCGGGAGGGAGGGGGGGCGAGGCCAAAAGGGTGGGCGATGGACGTGGAAGCGCTTGTGCGCAAGCGGCCAATTACTGCACACGCCAACACAATGGAGCGATTGTGCGCAAGCGGCCAGCCACTGCACCCGCCAACACAATGGGCAGAGAGGAGGAGGGGAGGTCTAATACACATGATAGACAAAAGAACGAAAATGATGATGGGTACAAACTTAGGGGGAGCTCATCAGACTATTGGCGGGTGCAGTGGCTGGCCGCTTGCGCACAATCGCTCCATTGTGTTGGCGTGTGCAGTAATTGGCCGCTTGCGCACAAGCGCTTCCACGTCCATCGCCCACCCTTTTGGCCTCGCCCCCCCTCCCTCCCGATACGTTACTTTCATTGGCTACCATAGTCTGATGAGCTCCCCCTCCCTCTCCCTCCCCCCTCAACTCGCTTTTAAGGGATTACATCTTGAATCATTGCCTCACTTGATACAGCTAATCTGGCTGTGACGGTCCCACCTGATGACGGAGACTTGTGTTGCCTCCGAAACGTCGTGATTTTTGTTTTTATTTTATTTTACTTTCTACGTGACTTTACCGAAAAAACCTAAGAAGATGATTCCTTGCAGTCACGAAAGCTTCATTTATACCTGATGATGATTGCTTGTGTTGAAATCGAAACGTCGTATGCTAGTATTACATTTATTATTTTCTCTTTATACGTCACTTTACCGGTCTTCTCCTCCCAACTGCAGCCCGCACTGACCAGCGTGGTGAAGTATGGTCAAACAACCCCCATGTTCAGCACCCGTACCCGGCCGGGTACGGGTACGGGTGGGCCGTGAGTCACTGGTGAGTAACCGTTTGTCACTCATTTCCCAACGTCTTGTCTCTTCTCACAATTCAAGTTCCTAGAATCAACCCACCCGCGCCTGCAACATGGCTTCATCCCAGAGGTACCTGATACCCGTACCCTACCCGTACCCGGCCGGGTACGGGTAGGGTACCCGGCCGGGTACGGGTAGCCGGGTATCGGGTACCCGGTTGCGACCTCTGGCCAGGGGGCACTGCCCGTGCGGCTTGATGGTTGGTGGAGCGACGCGATGTGGCTGCCCCGTGTGCAGTACTCTGCCCCATATCCAGTCGCTTCAATTCTACTGGAGGGGAGCTGCCAATGTTTTACATCGCCCTGTGTAGTGGAGAGCACGGATAATTGAGTGAGTAGCAACAGCAGCAGCCGTGGTAACTGTGATGGTGATTTAGTTTCAATTAGTAATTGGCACGCGCACAGTTTTTGCAAAGCCACAGACGAGCGGGAAGGCCACCTCATCCGGCTCCGATAATTTCCCAAGCTCTGTGGTTCTACGTTGGGATGTTTGGCCAATTCCTTCAATCAGTGTTTATACAAAGGGGGGGGGGGGGGGAAATCCACTTGCTTTACTGCTACTCTGGCAAGCCAGGAGATGGCCACCTCGATGTCCACGGGTCGGGTAACACGCCCCGTGCCGCCCCGCGGAGTTGAGGTGCGGCGAGCATGGAGCGTGTGGTTGCTTCGTGTCGTTCGCGCTGCTGCGGTGTTTTCTTTGGACGTCGGGGTTCTTCATCAGCAGCAGAAGCAGAGCCCAGTAAAGTGTGGTCGACGTGGTCTCCGTGCCGGCGAAAAACAGGTTCAGCGTCACCACGAGCAGGGGAAGTACGTGTCTGGGTTGCCAGCCTCCTGCAAACACAAACCTCGCCAAGCTCACCAACCTCGCCAATGTCACCAACCGCACGACATCTGAACTCGGTTGTTTGACGAGGCGGGCGATCCGACCCGGAACTCGATCGTGAACCGGCACGAGAGCGTGAGAATCGATTTTAATCGATGGATCGGTGAAGGCCTCGCAGTCGCCGATGGTCCACGGGAGGGCCCCGAGGCCTTGGCTTGCGCTGTCTGGCGAGGAACGCGGCGATGAAGTACTGCGGCTCATCCTGCTCGGGGGCATTGCGATGGACCTCGATGAAGGACGACAGGAAGGCCTTGAGTCGGCGCACGTTCTCAAACAGCCTGGTGTGCGGCCCGGGAAGGTGGCGCAGGAACGTGAAGACGTTGTTTATCTGAGGAGCACGTCACGCCACAACGACCGGCTGTAGTAAAGGCTGCGCGAGAGTGGACGGTGCCTGGGACGCGGTGATGGACTACAGGCGGAGATAAATACAAACAATACCGCTGCTCCGAACGATGCCATTTGGATCTATGTGGTCCGGTCAGAATCCTTGTGGGATCTAAAACCCATAATGCTAGAACAGCGGTGGTACAGAGCTATGAATTCGGCGACCCGAGCTAAATTCCCACCCGTGGCTAACATCATTGGCGAGCGACATCTAAACAGATGTTGTGTTCTCCTTCACCAGTGATGTGATGTGCTGTCAAACGGCCTCATTTCTGACACAGCGTGGGGAGGCCCTCATCCAGCAGTTGACTGACAACCGGCTGCAAATGAATATTGCCGGTGTGTTGTTGAATTTCAAAACCACAGACACTCACCCGACTGACAGGACTTGCTAACAACCTCACGTTTTCACTCAGCCAGAGAAAGCAGCTTGAGGAACTCTTTGTCCTCATAGGTGAATCGCTTCCCAAAGGACAGCGAGCAGATCACGTTCGACACCGCGCAGCTGATCATTGCTTTCGGGTCCCAGGGCGCTCCTGAAACACAGCACAGACAGCCATGGAAGAGCAAGCTGGTAGCACAGCAAGCCATAGTCATGGCACAGCGAGTCACGGTACAACAAGCCCATAGCCATGGCACAGCAGGCCATGCTACAACAAGCCAACGCCATGACACAGCGAGCCAGGGACCGCACGTGGCCATCGCTTCAGGTGGTGAGGGAGGGCGACTCTGTACCTCGCATCGCCTCGAACTCGGCGGAGAGGAAGGCGGCCTCCTCCAGGATCTCCTCCTCGATGATGGAGCGCCCCATGCCGAAGTCGTGCAGCGTGCGGAGCGCGAATCGCCGCATCTGGCGCCACCGCTCCCCGCGTGAAAACAGAACCCCTGGGGGTGGGGGGCGTGCAGGTGGAGAGACGCGCTCGGCAAACTCGGCGATTGGGGCCCGCACGGAGGAGGGCCCCCCGGGATGCGTGCCCTGGGCTACCCGTCACACGGCACCGTGATGGCAATTTGTAATTGAGCACGATTGGTATTTGCGCTGTTTGTGTGCCTGCGTTTTGTGCGCGCGGGCAGTCTGTATGCACGTTGTTGAGCTTCTTTCGCACCACATGTTGTGTTAACCGTGTTAATCCAACAACAGTGGACGCCAGAGCAGCGACGCTAACAACGAGCGGAGCGCCGGCGTATAAACTTCAGCAGAGCTGGCACAGTGGAACGCACAGGCCGTGTAACTTGCCAGTCATGTCGGTCAACCCACGGCACCTGGGTCTGGTTATACGGGGGACCTTTGTCTTTGTGTGTGCATCTCTGTTCTATAGCAATACCATGCACAACCCAGTGAGCTCCGATTCCTACATTCCACAGCGTGGCCAAAGTTCAAGGCAACAGGCGTTGAGTAACGCATCGCTGCAACGTAACCGGCGTCTGTTGTGGTCGTGCTCTTTACAGCAGTTCTCGTGACCACGACCCATTACTCCGCCTTATCGTGATTACCAATCCTTTATATCCGCACACAAATTAATCCACGACGCGCTGATAGTTGGCAATGCGAGAAAGCTGTACCGTGGGGGTGGTGATGAGAAACATTGCTGGACAGGAGGAATACCTCCCGAAAGCAACTGTCTAGAGCAGGGGACCCCAACCCCCGGACCACGAACCGGTACCGGTCACGTGTCCTGTTAGGAACCGGGCCGCACAGCAGCAGGAGGTGAGAGCGGTGAGTCCGTACGTGGCCCGCCCCCATTGTTTTATTATTCACCACTTCCGTCCGCGCCTCTTTCCCGCACTGCGCACTTGTATCAGTCACAGTGTTGGTGAGCCCACAAGCTCTAACCCCTAGTAGCCACAATGAGTCAAAAAGAAACGTCGCTGGAGAGCTTCTTTGAAAAGGGGAAACGACCCTCCCACCCTGGACACTCTCTGTTCCAGCTACTCCCCTCCGGCAGAAGGCTGCTGTCCATCAGGACCAAAATCTCACGCTACAGTTTCATCCCATCCGCTGCTGGCCTCTTCAACAAGGCCAGGGGCTCAAACTGACTTTAACGCTCAAACTGACTTTAACGCTCAAACTGACTTTAACACAATATCTGCACAATGACACCCTGCCATATTTGCACTATGTTACCCTATTTGCATTTTTGTAATTTTATATTGTATAGTATAGCTATTGTATATTTTAGATTTTATTTTATTCAATTTTTATATACTTTAGCTCCTTAGTATTAGTTAGACTTGTACCTTTAGTATAGTTAGACTTGTAAACCACTTATTTAAGATTTTAAGATTCCTATATGTTGAATGTATGCACCTTCCGGCCAAAGTAAATTCCTTGTCTGTGCGAACTTTCATGGCGAATAAAACCCTTTCTGATTCTGATTCTGATGACCCCCCTGGTCCGTGAAAATATTGTCTTCCACGAAACCGGTCCCTGGTACCAAAAAGGTTGGGGACCGCTGGTCTAGAGGCAATATGCCATCTTTTGAATCGCGCGGGCACCCACACACCTGCTATTTACGACGTTCTACCCACGTCAGCTTGGGTCACGCAGACACCAGCAGGGCTACTACACGATGGCTAGAGGGCAGCGTAGCAAATGTGCTTCTCACCTTTTCTCCCAAGTTTCGAGTGTTACCTCGTTGTGTATGCAAATATGTGTAAGGATAGTGCCCGCCAGTGATGGATACTGTGGCATGAGAGGGCGGGGTCATACGAGGTGACTTAGCCGAGGAGTCGAATAAGGCTACGCCACAGGGTTCTGATACAGCAAGCCGGGCTCGGAGAGCTGCGAGTGTTCGAGAAATGGGTGTCAGCTGAGCCCGAGGAGTATTTCGCGGAGCGTGGAACGGGGCTGGAGGCTGCCGTTTGGAGTCTGGGTCCGGGCCGTCGTCGTTGTCGTCATCGTCGTCTTTTCATCGTCGAATAATTTCTTAGTCAACATCGTCGCTGGCTGCTACATCTTTATCTCCTTATGTAGTCAACCAGCTGTATAGCCAACGTCGTGTAGCAGCAACTACATACAAGTCGTCCAACTTGTATAAAGTCAGCCTACGGCCATCTGTAACTGTGTCATCGAGTCAAGTGGGCCATTTGTAAATAAATATAAATGATCAAGACTGCGTCTCCGAGTGCTCCACTACTCATGTACAGCTCCGATTGGTGGCCTCCCCATGCCGTTTCGGTCTTTGGGGTTGTTTGGTCATACTTCACCAAACTCGTTTAGGCGGAAGGTGGTGGAAGTCGTGGAAGATGTAACCACTGATGCTAAGCCATGGTCAGGAATCGAAATTGGTTCTGAGTGCAATGCGCTAAGGGGCCGTCCATAAATGACGTCACGCGATTTTGGACGATTTTTGACCCCCACCCCCCTCGTCACACGACGTCACAAGAAGTCAGCCCCCCCCTCAAATATGACGTCACAAAGCTCTGCCCCCCCCCCCCCCAAATAAAACATGCTTCCAATCGCTTTAAACTATTGTCATTGTAGTGCTTATTTAATGTGGCGCTGCACTCTGATGATGTAGGAGAAAACATTTATTAAAAAGTATATTTAATTAAGTAGAACGTGTTGTTTATATTTATTTAAAGTCGCGCATTTTGATGTGACGTCACATTTCTCAACCCCCCCCCCTCGTCACACATCGTCACAAATGTCTGACCCCGCCCCCCCCCCCTAGGTGCGTGACGTCATTTATGGACGGCCCCTATGCCTATCTACAACGATCTATGCCTGACTGCTGCTGCCATACCGTGCCCTTCCAACATGTGCTCGAACATGGGCATGACCGGGCGCTCCTCAAACAGCTCGGCGTGGCTGATGGTCTCGTACCCGGGCAGCACCACCACGGACTCCCCCACGGACTTCACTTGGAACACGTTCCCGGACTTTTTCGCGAGCTGCAAAACAACATTGGGGGGGGGGGGGGGGGACGGGGGGACGGATGCTGGACACGCGTGTATCGCCACCGGGGATGAGACCGTCACCGGCTACACGCGCGTGACAATCTGAATTACTCCTCCCCACACGGGATATCTACAAACTCTCTCACGTGTCGTCACGCTCCGTGACAAACCCACAGTTTGCTTGGCCCATCTTAAGTCCGATCCTGCACACGTGCCTCACCCAGGGCAACTTCCGCTTTCCGATGAACATCAACGTTTGTTGTCTTTACCCCACGCTCTGAAAGGAACTTCCAAGTTGTGTCCTACTCCATCCTCTTCCACGTTCGGTCCAATTGATTTCAATTCAAATAATTTTTCACCTGGGAGAAAAAATCCCTTATGATGGAACGTTTCGTTTGCAAGGGCGACGCCCATTACGAACACTGGCCTACTTGGCGTTTTGAGCCTTTGCTCAATAAATGTACAAAACCCCGAGATGCTACTCCTCTCGGGATTATCCAGGTGGAAAATTATTTGATGACTAACAATAAATAAACATTTCGATTTAAAGCTTTCGTGACTGCAGGGATTCATATTATTGGTTCTTTCAAACTTTATATTTGTGGGTTTCACACCTGATGACGATTGCTCGTGTTGCAATCGAAACGTCGTGAGAATTGTATTGTTTAATTTGTATTATTTCCCTTCTACGTGACTTTACCGAAAGAACCAAGAATATGAATACATCAACAGGTCTACTTGTCGGCGATGCTGCTGTGATGGCAGTGCTACACAAGCACAAACAACAACAACACGCGACACCATCCGTGCTATGAGCACTGCGTCTCTCACGCCAGCGAAAGAGCCGATCATTGAGTTGAAGTCCAAGCTCAAGGCTCTCCCGATCAGGGGCAAGCCGCGGGGCCCGGGCGGTGCCGGACCGGGGCGGCGGCCCCCACTTGGCCATCACCACGGCCCGCACTCAGGGCCAGCTTGTAGCCGGAGAGCATCAGCATCAGCAGCGCGCAGAGCCCTGCCAAGCGCGCCACGATGCGCGGGGAAGAGGCGGCCCAGCCAAGGTCGTGCCGCCGCCGCCGCGCCAAGCTCTGCCCCAACTCTGGGCTCGGTTCCAACTCCGGCTCGCTGGCCATGTGAACGGAGAGTTGGGGCCGCGTTCAGATGATGGCGAGAGTGCGTCGATCGCAGAACCTTGACAAAGAACAAAGGATGGAGAAATGGCGTAGAGCCTGCGGCTGATGTGCACCCAGCGCTGTGTTGTTGATGTTGCGCCCAGGAGCAGCAGCAGCAGCAGCCCCCCCTCTGCCCGGGGCGCATTCCTCCTCCCTGACCCAGAGCGATGACCCAGCCGATGGGAACCAGCGGTGGTCCGCAGCGTGGGAAGGGGCTCGACGGGGCAGCGGTGCGGCTGTTGTTGATTCCAGCCCTGCCCTGACACGAGTGCTGTTTGTGCGCTCGAGAGAGGGAGACCTCTCGCCTGCAATTGTAGTAACGAGCAACACCGCAGCACTTACTCGAGTCCACGCTGATGAGACGCGGAAAGTGGAAGCCACTTTGCTCGCTCACACTGAAGCTGCTGGAAGACATTGCTATGCACGTGCGAAGAGACGGGGTTTGGTAAGAGGGGGGATTCCGCGTGAGACACGGAATGTGGACGGTAGGATGGATGTGTGAAGGAAGTGTAAATATTGTCTGTTTATTTTTGTTGTATCGTGGGGGTCGGCTCGGGATTGGGGGCTATCCCTTTTGAAAGGTGAACTTGGACAAACTCCCAAACCCCCTCTCTGTAAAGGGGTCCATCACGGTGGTAAGGAAACCAAACGGACAGCCATCGACTCGGGGCGGAGTCCCAGTCACAGCTGGATTCTCTCCACATTTTCAACCTCACCTCCTGAATTGTGCTGCTCGAATGGAAATAAACCACAGTGCAAGTTGTACAAAGTCTCACTTTTTCGAAATCCGGGGCGCCAAGTTAAACATGCCAGGGCAATGGTCCAGGCAAATAGGCTTCGTGTAGCGTTCGCGAAGAATAATACAAAGGAATATGCAAGGGTATCTCGGGTTATAGGGCGACACGATCTACGTCCACGGCAATGGAAAGTGTACTTGGTGAAGTAATAACGAGATCAACCCAGTCTTAATGTCTAACTGTCAAACGTTCCGACTTCACTGCACAGTCACGGACCCAGGCCCAGGTAAGGGCCACACACATCGCATGCTCCCAGGTCTCGGTATAGCCCAGTGTGGCACATTAGGAATGGATCACTCTTTTAATGATGTCCTTGTGCAGCAAGGGAGTAAAGTGTGGTTCTGTGAAAGTCCTGACGTGCTGTGTAGTGCATCAATGCACGTGTGTACAGCAGCATGTGATGACTGAGTCGGGCCTGTAGGTGGCTGTAGGGGGAGCCGCAGAGCCGCGGGTCTTGGCCCAAGCCGGGCAAGGCGCAGGGGTCCACCACACGCTCACCGAGCCCGAGGGTCTCCGGAACGAGAAAGACAGAGTGGTGGCTGCACGGCCATGCTGCGCACAGAGTGCGTTCCCAGGCGCCTTCTCTTCCTGGAACTGCACGGAGATCTGTCCGGCACCTCCACTCGCCGGCACTGCAACTAACACTAAAGTATCGATTTAAAGCTTTCGTGACTGCAGGGATTCATCTTCTTGGTTCTTTCGGTAAAGTCACGTAGAAGGGAAATAATAAAATAATAATACTTTTATTTTATGTTTTATTTGTATTATTTTATTATTTCCCTTCTACGTGACTTTACCGAAAGAACCAAGAAGAACACTAAAGTACTGTATCGCCAAGTCAACGCGAGGCTACAACACTCGACAACCTGTTCATGCACAACGCGAACCTGTAACACTTCAATGGTAAACTGAGCTGCGGCACTGCGCTAAGCGAGAAGGGTGTCCCATTGTGCTCGGTTAGGCAGCGCGAGGTAGTTGGGGGAGGTGAAGCCGCTCTCGTGTGGTGGGGCCGAGTGGTGGAGCCGAGTGGTGGAGCCGAGGTGGATCTCGGTGGAGGCCAGCAGACAGTTCCAGGCAAGGGCGAGCCGGACCACGAGTCACGATCAGTGCCGGATTAAGCGAGTGCGGGGCCTGGAGCATATTTTATAAAGGGGCCCTAAATATTAAAAAAAACTAATATTCACACACAAATTTGTAACTTGCATAGTAAAGTAATTGCATGTTTTCACTTTCTATATAGCCAGATAATACGACAAATCGATAACCTTCAACACCCAGTCGTTCGTAAAAGTTGAAGGCAGTGTAGTATTATAGTAATAGAGCAATTGCAGAATCACTGAACCGAAATTGATAGCTTGAAAGCATTTAGCGCGGGGCCCTTGAAAGTGCGGGGCCCGTAGCATATGCAGCTACTTTTGCTACGAGGATAATCCGGCACTGGTCACGATATGATACTCGGCATAAACACAACAGAAGAATGAACTTGGGATTGACAAATAAAGCGATCAACATTTGTGCAATTTTGGCCCAAAACGACATCGGTTGGCATTGTAGGGGAATGTCCAGGAAGTTGGTGACGAGGGGTTCACAGTGCCCCTTCTCTTGTCGCACTGTTAGGCGTCCCGTGCACAGTTCTGGACCCATCAGGCTTTGAGATCACCACCAAGTAACCACAGCAAAGCAAAGGAGGAGGCACTGTCGGTTAAACTGTCCAGTTTTATTTTATATACAAAATATACAAAACAGCTTTATAAAGATCAAGTTATTCAACACGTATCAAACTGTAAATTAACGTTCATCCAGAGCTTGCATCAGAATTCAACACAGAAATGTTTCGTCTTCTACACAGGGTTTGTATTCGAGCATGACAATCCCATACCTGTCAACCCACACGGTTTACCCCGCATTCTTGTACAGGGAAATTGAGTTTCCAGGTCCATACGGCGTGCAGCCGTTTCTCCCTCGCGATGGGACTTTGTAGGATGAACGTTGAGATGTATGAGGGCACGGGGTGACCAACAAGGTCTGAATTGGTCTGTAATAGGGTCGGCGCTGCTTAGGGTATTGATGGAGAGACAACTCCATGGAGACCCCGCAGAGCGAACCGAGTGGAGTTCCGCGCGGTGTAGCCGCCACACGCACAACGCTGCCTCTCGCCGCCGTCTGATAAAACGTCGTTTAAAAAAAAAGACGGAATCGGATTACCTCAAATGTATGGAGCCTTACAAGTAACGTATACAACGCACGATCAGGACACATTTTCACACGCACACTTTACGTCTGCGTCTCTCATTCCACGCGTTTAAGATTTGCGAGTGAGATGGAAGGATCGAAGAAGTGCACGTGGCGAATGGTTATGCGCAGACAGCGGCTCCAGTCAGCGAGCTACTTTCGAAACCGCATTACACCACAGTATCTCATAGGGGCCGTCCATAAATGACGTCACGCACCTGGGGGGGGGGTGGGTCAGACATTTGTGACGATGTGTGACTAGGGGAAGGGGGTTTGAGAAATGTGACGTCACGTAAAAATGCACAACTTTAAATAAATATAAACAACACGTTCTACTTAATTAAATAGACTTTTTTTTATAAATGTTTTCTCCTACAACATCAGAGTGCAGCGGCACATTAAATACGCACTACAATGACAATAGTTTAAAGCGATTTAAAGTATGTAAAAAAAATTGGGGGGGGGGGGCAGAGCTTTGTGACGTCATATTTGAGGGGGGGTCTGACTTTTTGTGACGCCGTGTGACGAGGGGGAGGGGTCAAAAATCGTACAAAATCGCGTGACGTAATTTATGGACGGCCCCATACGCCAGTGCATATTAAGTAGGGACAATGATTACCTTATGCGACGCAGGGAGTTACTCCACTCGTACAAATAAGCAATGCGCGAATGTGAACTTAACAAGTTTCCTACTTATGAGATCTCTTTTACCAGTGGCAAAATATAGTCGTAGGGTTTTACCCTTTTAAACTGGAACAAAACTGACACCTTTATTCAAGGCATCATGTTTGCAATAACCACAACACAAGCAGTCACTGGTAAAAGCGATCTCATAGTGTAAATGCTTACCCCGAGCTCTCAAGACTCTGATATTGCACTGTGTTTGAGTTGTACGCCTTCTGGTGTCATCTGGTCCAACACCAATGGGGACTAGGCTCTAAAGAAAGCCGTCTCGGGTGTGGACCAATCAACTTCAAGGACAGTGCATATTATTATCATTATCAGAGTTGCTTCTTTTTGTTTGCTTTTTTGACTACTTGTGTTGTGGTTATTGCAAACATGATGCCTTGAATAAAGGTGTCAGTTTTGTACCAGTTTAAAAGGGTAAAAACCTACTACTATAAGTTTCCTACTTCCTAAAGTGAACTAAGTGTTGGCATCCCCACAACTTCAGAGCTTCTCAACTCGAACTGTCCAGTGGCGCTGAAAATTAGAAACGAAGTCAATTTGTCAAATCTGCATTCATCTATACCACTGGCAGTATACATCCTGTTGGTGGTGGTAGCGATCTCGACAACTGCGAGAACACAATCGAATTTTTCTCAATTATATTCCATTGTCGCGTCGCAAGATGAGTGTTTCCTTCGAAACTCTTGCAGACATCAGTGCACCACCCAGTGGAAGGTGATATCACTGCCAGTTAGGACATCAAATCGCCTCTTTGCCACGTGAAGGGCATTGTATGTTTACACGCGTTGCACGCAAGGGATGTTCTTCAAAACATGTTTTTTCATTTCTAGATTTGAAGTTTTCGTGACTGCAAGGATCCATACTCTTTGGTTTTTTCGGTAAAGTCACGTAGGTGAAAACAAAAATAAAAATTTAGTTGTTTTCATTTTTATTTTATTTTCACCCACGTGACATTACCGAAAAAACCAAAGAGTATGTTTTTTTTTATCTCAGCTATAATTTTACTAATTAAATGAAAGCAAAGTGGAGTGTGATGGTGGTTTAGCACAGCCTTTGGTAACCGGGCTGAGCCCACCAACTCACTGCGCTTGAGAAGCTGGTGTCATTCATTCGAGGAGAGCTGGCCTGATTCTGCACGATTGGCTACGTATGGTACAAAAGAACAGGAACAGTACAAAAGGACAGGATGCCGAGCTGCTTAATACAATCGGGGGTAAGATCCCACGAGAAAATCTTCAACAAACTCAAGCGTGACATTTTTCGATTTAAAGCTTTCGTGACTGCAGGGATTCATCTTCTTGGTTCTTTCGGTAAAGTCACGTAGAAGGGAATTAATAAAATAATGAAAAGAAAACATTATAAAATACATTATTTTATTATTTCCCTTCTACGTGACTTTACTGAAAGAACCAAGAAGATCAAGCGTGACAATTATCGCCAACAATCGTGCGAAATTATCACACCGACACGGACGACTCAACAAACACCTGCACGGACACCACATTGCCCTGCAGCACGGCCACTAACCACGGTGTGGGTGAGATACACGCTCGGTGTGCCACGCCGAGTCTTCGGCACGGATGGAAGAATCCATGATCAGTGAAATTCATGGCACCAGTAGTCATGGGAGTAGCGATGGAAGAGCGACAGGGAGGTGACTGACCGCCAGTTAGCGAGGTTACTCACCTCTTCACAGTAACGAGTGCGTGCGGTGTGTGCGTAGCGCTCAGAGAATCACTTCTAGTCATTCGCGTTGTCTTTTCCTAACAGTGACTGAAATGTCTCTCATTTGCCTTTTGTCCCATCGGGCTCTTCCAAGGTCGTTATGCCGCTTTGCGCGAACATAAAACCTAAACGAAGCTTGTGTAACATTTCTCTCGCGAAGTGGCACCATTCTCGTTCCATGTCACTGCTGGCAGTCGGCGCAGGCGACAGCCCTTTCCGTTCAGACATAACAACATTTTGTTCTTCATAACAGAATTTAGTTCAGCGGCGTAAGTCGGGCACATAGCCAGCACGAGCCACGTGTCAGTCGCCCCATCTGCCTCGGCGCAGTTTCAAGTGGCGGCTTTGCGCGAGGGGGCACACAGGACGACGGGGTCACAGGGTCGGGAACACGACACGCCGAATTTGTTCATTTCGCTTGGTCATGCACGACACTGACAGACCGAGCTCGTGGCGAGACCCTCTTGTCGACAAGCCCTAGCCCTCGTTGTCCACTTGCATAGCAAAAGGTTGCTTTAATACGCCTTCTGGGGGGTGTAAATCGAGTACAATATCAGTTGCCGGTAACATTATTTTCACCTCCTTTAAATTCGGGCTGCCATTGTTTCCACAGTTGACCAAACCCATACGTATTTCGCGGTCAGCCGAGGTCTATGAAAAACGGCGCAGTGTCCTGCAGTAAAGTTGAATAGACCGGTAGCAGATATCGGTACAAATCAAATCCTGCCACACAAACGCAGATGCCAATTCCCGGATTGTGCGGCTCAAACCCGGACATATTGGAGCCTGACTTTAACTGATAGCATCTGTACATGCGTGAAGACTCAACGCTCTGCAAAAGTGAACACAGTGCTCTGAGCAGAGCTCAGCTGGGAAGCAACTCGTGATTAGCGCCCTTTGAGTTCACATCTAGCTTCCCTCTTATAGGCAGTACAGCAACACGAATACAGTAAAGCCACACTAACATGGTCACCGCTGATCCAGAAATCTAAATAATCTGGACGAGTCAACACAAGAATTCGAAAAAACGAAGTTCAATATAAAAAGTGTCACGGGAAGCCGCCACTTACAGAACTTGCTGGCAGTAGACACTGAATTACAGGAGCACAGACACAACGAGAAACATCGACAACAACGACCCTTCCATCACAGCCTCAACCTCGCCCCACGTGACGGACATGCCTGTGAGGCCCTTCCCTCGGTTAGCCCCTCCCACTTGAATGTAGCCACGCCCACTTATCCGCGAGCTTCACACGCACAGCGCATGGGTTCGCTATTCGATGTTGACTCCGCCTGCTGCTCAGAGGCCCAAACCGACTCTATCAACCCCGCCCAATATTCAGGATGCCCCGCCGTTTGCCCAAACCAAGATTCACGCATGAAGCCAGAAAATTTTAAACCGGGAAAAAAAAAATCCCAATTTTTTTGGAAACACTTCAGGTTCAGGACACCGGAACAGCCGAAGCCAAGATTGTCCTGGCCAAAACGGGACGGTTGATAGCCTCACGTGACGGCCGGCTGTTCGCGCTGTGCCTGTGAGCTCCTGCTGCTGTTTTAGGCTGCCTCTAGAATTTGGGACAATCGAGTTGTTGCCGTACCTCACGAGACACTGACGAAGCACGAACTCCGTGCGCCGGTGCCGAGCGAGATCTTCCACGTGTCCTCCTCGTGCGCGCATCGCGTGCGCTGCCGCGGCACGCTGGCCCAGGGGTGGGGAGCCTACGGCCCTGGGCCGCACCTGGCCCGTGACTTCGCTTCGTCCGGCCCGCTGCCACATGAGGCCAACGTCACTGCGAGCATCTCGGCTGCGCTAATCGAACGCTGGAGGGAAAACGTTTGGACCTGACGACGCTGTTTCTAATTTTTGCCTTGCTCAGTCATATCTGTCACCACGGTGAAAGTGAGCCCAAGTTATTGTTGCCTCGCTATTGGATAACACTGCGGCATGTGCCCATGTGTGCCAGAACAACCTCAGGGATCTGGAAGGCTCGGTTTGTTTGGACCCCAGCAGGGCAACGGTTCTCCACCCGTGCGCCAGACTGCTCTGTGGACAGCCCTTGCACGCGCGTCAAACCCGGGGACTTTCACTTTTCAAGAATGGGAAACAAGTCCCATGCAAGTTGTGAATGGCAGGTGTCTACAGTCGCAATTACCACCTTCACTACTCTTGTTTACAAACAAATAGATGTGATGATTAAAATCTCATGAAAACATATCTTTAGACATTGTAGCAATTATTAACCAGAAACATCTGCATTATAGACGATCTCCAACTTCATATTGTCTTATGGTTGTTGTTGTTGTTTGACTTGCATCCCACTGGGATTTGTGCACACAGCGTTGGTGTACGGTGTTTTTTTCTGCAATATTTTGCTGTCTTTTCTTGGATTTTCTGTTTGCACTTAGTCACATATTCACTTTAAGATGTTTTTTGTTCATGTTTTTGTTTTTTGTTTGTTGCGGTTGCACCCGATTCAAGAGCCGAATGGCTCACAGGGCTATACCTAATAAATGAACTTGAACTTGATATGGTGTTAACCGCTCGCACATCTGGGCTGCACTCTGTGCCTGACAAAGATCCCCATATAGCCTCATTTAGATTGTTGGGGCAGGTGCTCTGAAGCAAGCACCTATTAAGGCCACGACCCGGCACTCTTCATCTGTTCAATGCTGATGCAAACACATGGCACCACGTGCTAATTAAAGCCAAGTCCACTTGGTGAAGGCCTAGGACGGTTCAGGCATTCGCCATTATTGTTAGCTATGGTCAGGAATCAAACCTAGGTCGCCGGGTTCGTAGTGCTGTGCACTAACCACTGTGTGCCACCACTCCACCTGCTGGATATCCACACGCACCAACTATGCGCACACACACATAGACGCACTTTTACAAAAAGCCTCCAAGCGAGGCTCGCCAACAAAACTGCGGAAATACTTTCATCTCCGCCGGTGTCGTGAGCTAGAGCCTCGTCTCTTGTATGACGTCGTCTTCGGCCAGCTCCTCCTGGAGGGAGATGTGCTTGATGGAGTGTCTGAGGGTCATGCTGCTCCTCACGGGGTGTCCCCGGAACGAGCCCGCGTCCGGCACGAACTCGCGGAACAGGGCGCTCTTCTTGAACACCACCTGTGCCGTCCCGTACTCCCTCACTTTTCCGTCCTCCAGGACCTGCGGGTGTCACACAGAGGCGCCTCGGGTTCAAGTCCACACCGGTGGTCGCACCCAAGGCTGGTTGGACAACTACTGGACATCTGTGAAAAAGAGGTTTATAGCTCATCGGATTCCTCCAGTATAAATATTCTAATTCTGGTTGCCACCTTTTGTGTTTTTGCTGTAGCCAGGGACGGGCATGGCAAAGGAAAACGAGTCGGGTGAGGGCACCAGGAAAAGTAGACATTGCCCCGGCCATGCCGTTGGCTGGGGTAGGGAAACTAAGCTCAGTGTCGTCCGCGTTTGTTTCCTTTATGTAACTGGCTTCGCAAATAAGAGAAACATCACAGAAAATTAGATCTATAATCTACTATTAATATTGCAAGATAATAATAACAACATACAGTGCAGTCCTTTGTCAATCCAACACTGGATGAAGGCCTCTCCATGCCATTTTGGTCATGGGAGTTGTTCTGACCATCCCTTGCCACGCTGGTTCAGTCTGGGTGAGTAGTCGGGGGATGCCCAGCACCGGTCCAGATATCGCTCACCACTGAAATTAGCCGTGGTCGGGTATTGTCGCTGGATTCATAGCGCAGTTATTTGCGGACGAGAGGAATTATTTAATCAGATAATAGGACGGGAGCTGAGTTTTCTCCTCCGTGGGTGGTGCACGCGGCCTCAGCACGGACAAGGGGTGTGCCACCAAATCAGGACAGTGGGCTCGAGAATGAAGATAACGTTACGCTGGCGAATTTCTCTTTGAAGATTCCAGATGAAGCGATGACAAACACATTTGCAGGGGAGCACGGCTAACAGGGAAACTGATGGAGGAGACTCGCCGGGCTTGGGCACTAGGACAACCGTTAATGGAGCTGGCGTCGGAAATGGCAGTACAGCAGTGGATAGAGAATATTAGCTAATCGTGATGATCATGAATACGCAGACGATTTGTCTCCTTCCCATATCTGTTCCTCCAAATAAAACATTAAATTGCATATTCTTCGGTTTTTTCGGTAAAGTCACGTAGGAAAACAATTTAAATTAATAAAAGTAAAATAAAAATAAAATTATATTATTTTATTTTAATTTAACTTTTATGAATTTAAATTTAAAAAAATTACCTACGTGACTTTACCGAAAAAACCCAAGAATATGAATCCTTGCAGTCACGAAAGATTCAAATCTAGACTTAAATTGCATTTTATACATCCCATCAGCCACACAGCCTTTCTGGGAGGGCGTAATTTCCGTAGCATTGGGTCAACGCAAGCAAACTCTGGACCGTGTTCGACATCCATTGTCTCATCAGCAGTGTCAGGCCTGCTTGGACCAATGGTGATGATGACGGCGATCACGATGATCAACTATATTTCGATTTAAAGCTTTCGTGACTGCAGGGATTCATCTTCTTGGTTCTTTCGGTAAAGTCACGGAGAAGGGAAATAATAAAATAATAAAAATAAAACATAATAAAATAATTCTCACGACGTTTCGGCCACAACGCAAGCAGACGGCTGCTTGCGTTGTGGCCGAAACGTCGTGACAATTATTTTATTATGTTTTATTGTTATTATTTTATTATTTCCCTTCTACGTGACTTTACCAAAAGAACCAAGAAGATGATGATCAACTACTCACAAGGATCTGATTGCAGTCGTAAATGGCGCGGATCCTGTGCTCCGAGACCAAGATGGTGCAGTCCTTAAATTCCTTGCGAATGATCCTCATCATGATCTGTGCCGTTCTGCAGACATAAGACGAAGCGAGCGAACACGCACACACACGGGGGTCAGCTCTTCATTACTCACCAGACGGGCAACGCGCAGAGTGTGACACCTTTAATTTTAAACATTCCGAGGGATATAGGTTATTTCTTGATCGTATCAGAGCCGTTCTTGTTATCTTGGCAGTAAAGGCTCTGGATTTAATTTTAAAACACCACGTGATAATGTAGTGGCTATAAAAATGGCTTGAGAGACTTTCTTGTAACATTGCAATACTGTATTTAGAGATCGTGAAATCTCGGCAGTAAAGGCCCTGATACGCACTCACTGTAACGTTTCACCGCAGAGGGGCATTGGGCTACACCATCAAATTTTCTCTCTCTCCGATTTATACAAGATCGCTTTGCTGTTGTATTTTCTTCTGATTTTCACATCGTTTTTTACAAACATAAAACCACCACCGTCACACCCACAAACATTCCCAGAGATGGCTTTAATTGTGAAGGACAAAGGAGTATCTCCGCTAGAGCGAGCGTCGGTGCGGAGTAACAATATGAACAACAATATTAAGAAGCACACAATTCGACTCTTTCCCACATCTCTGCGTGCGCGTAAAACACAACCGCATTTAGACGTCCCATCCACCACGCAGCCTTGTGGGAGTGCATCATTTCAGCAGCATTGGTTCTCTACACAAGCAAAGCCCTGGAGTGGTTTCGACCCACGCGGCGTCTCACGTACTGCACCGCGGGGGGGGGGGGGGGGGGCTCACGCACATCTGGTCGAGGTTTGCCGTGGGCTCGTCCAGCAGCAGGATCCGGGCCTTGTAGAGGAGGCAGCGCACCAGCGAGAGGAGCTGCTTCTGCCCTTCGCTCAGCACCCACCCGCCCTCCACCAGCATGACGTCGAGCCCTCCGGGCAGCGCCTCCACCACGTCGCGCAGCCCCGCCTGCGGCGCACCGTCGCAAGGGCAGCGCGTGCCGTCAGCGCTCCGCGGGCGAGGGTCGGCGGATCGCCTAGAGACCATTGCAGCTCCGCTACCCACCGGGCCGCACGGGCGCGGCGCGGTTGACTATGCGGTGTCGTGAAAGCGCCGGTCGCTCACGGCGGCACGGTGGCGGAGCCGTGCAGCTGGGGTTTCTAACCGGACCCGGTGGTTAATCCGAGCCGGTGCGATGCACTCTGGGCAAGGAGCATGAGGAATGACTGCCGGCCCAGTCACGGGGAGTTCTTTAAGGCGAAAGGCAGAGGAGGCATTGCGGTTGTGGTTGCATGACATCTCATTCCGGCGCTGTAATTGTGTAGCGGTTGCGTGTAACGTTGGGAAACTCCTGTGGAAAGCGACATCACAGCTGCACAATGCATTCTGGGTATTTATAACATGGTGGTATTGGCATGCCATGGTGTCGTGGGCAGCCAAGTTGCATCATTCAAGTTGATGGTCACGGCAGCGCTTAAAGCGACTGACATTTACGGGAGGTGAGCTGCATGGGTTTGTGACGTGCGGATCTCACACCGCGTTGAGAGAGCAGGTGTCCTGAAGTGGCTCTTGTGTCTGGCCCAGGAGACTAAACACTTCTGGTAGTAAGACGTTGCAACACCGACGGGACAAATGTGTACGGCTAGCTGGGGAAGAACTTGTGAATTGAAAGTAACTGTAGGTCGTCACTCTTGTACCGCCCGCGTGCAAAATGGACTCACCAGGTCAATGGCTTTCCATATTTCTTCATCGTTGCATCTTCCGTACGGATCCAGATTTTTCCTTAACGTTCCGGTAAAAATAAATATTTTCTGCAAAAGAGAAACGGGCAGCGTTTGAGTTTTGTAAAAAGCGTGAAGAGGGACGGTCACGATCCGCCCACACCGAGCAGCGCCAGGCTCCGCTTTACGGGACGAGCGACGTCGTTCGGCAACGCCACCTACCCTAGGCATGTCCAGACCTGGACGTGCAAACCCTCAACCTGGGAGGAATGTCACCGGCCGATGTTGGTGAACACGGTCGTGCTTTCTCAAAATTTTCTTGACTGCCCACGACTCCCAACTGCTGCCACGGCATCATGTCTATCGCACTCAACGTTTGCACTTAGTCACATATTCACTTTAAGATGTTTTTTGTTCATGTTTTTGTTTTTTGTTTGTTGCGGTTGCACCCGATTCAAGAGCCGAATGAACTTGAACTTGAACGTGCGACCCGGAGGCCAACGGTAAACGTTCCTCCTCACCTGCGTGATGACCTGGAACGCCGACCTCCACGTGTAGGGTGCCACGTTACGCGCCGACAGGCCGTCGATGCGCACCTCTCCCTCCACGTCCCTCTGCAGCAGCAGGCACGCGAGCAGCGTGCTCTTCCCCGCGCCCGTGCGGCCCAGGATTCCCATCTGTGCGAAGACGCAACGACGCCGGTCACGCCCCGCGCGCCCACGCCGGGTTCGCGAGCCCGCTTGCCGCACCGCCAGAGGTCGCAAACGAGTTTGGATTCCTTACCCGTACCCGTACCGGCCGGGTACGGGTACCCCGTTCCTTACCCGTACCCTACCCGAAATGAGTGACAAACGGTTACTCACCAGTGACTCACGGCCTACCCGTACCCGGCCGCACCAGGGTCGCAAACGGGTGCCCATACCCGTATCCGGCCGGGTACGGGTAGCCGGGTATCGGGTAGGGTACGGGTATCGGGTACCCGGTTGCGACCTCTGCGCACCGCCCTCTCCTGGCTGTCCTCGTTGCCCAGTGGGTTTGCGAGTTTCACAGATCTGTGAGCCGTCAACCCTTGCCTCCAAAGCGCCGGAGCGCCACCTCACCAGGGTCACCACCTGGCCAGTTGGACCTGGTACAGTCCTCTCTCTCATGTCGGCGACTGTGGCCTCCTTACATTCGGCTCTGTCCGTGGTATTTACTCACAAACTCTGTATCAGATACTCCTCCCAGTTGCATCCAGTCATTCAAATTGCTTACAGTGTAACTTAAATCACTGTCTTCCCCGGCTCCCTGCACCAGTAAAACACATATTCATGTTCAGTCTCCTATTTTCTCATTACACGTCCCAGAAATATAACTTTCCTTTCCACAATCATTCTTGTAAATGATCTGTTTGTGCTGTGCAGTCCAATCCCAGAATTGGCATTTGTCTTTGGGCGGCGGGAGTTGATTTTTGCCGAGAGTCCTGGTACCGACATTGTGTGGAACTCTGTCATCACACTTCACTGCACAGTTTTGATCATAGGCCTCGGCCGTCTTGAGAAGTGCGTCTGGGTTTGGTCTACGGTGCAAACGGTGGCGGCCGTACGCCTCGCACGGCCATCGTGAAGCAAGCGGCGTGCGTGGAGCACCTTCTGTCCCTGCTGGACGTTGAAGGAGATGTTCTGGAGCACGTACGGCGCTGTCGGCGAGTGCCGCATGGAGAGGTTCACCACCTCCAGGTGGCCGGCATTGGGCCAGTCAGGCGGCGGCGGCGTCACCACGAAGCCACTGCTCTCCTCCGGGATGTCCATGAAGCGCAAAATCCGCTCCGTGGAACGCATCTGAGTGCATCACGCGATTCACTCATTAGACGCACTGCACACGCTCATCAAAGATAAAGATCCCCCGGATAGCCTTAACAGACTCCTGGGGTAAGTGCTGTAAGCCAGCACTTATGAAAGCTGGCAGGGGGACACGAGGAGGCGGGTGGCCAGCATGTTTGTCTCCCGAATGATGACGTTTACACACAGCACCAGGTACTCAATTAAAGCGGGGCGAGCGGCGCTTTGGCCAGCACTCACCATGCCCTCCACCTCGATGCTGGTGTTGATGGCCCACTGGAAGGTGCTCATGATGTTCATGGCCAGCGTGAGTGCAATGGCAATGGAACCTTCGCTGTAACCTGTGACAACAAGCGGCAGCGTTATTATATTGACGAAGGCCGGCCAGTGTTGTGTTGTTGTGTACGCTGCTGTCTTACGAGCAGTGGGCAGGTGCATGAAACCACACGCAAACCTATAACTTTAGGCATTCAAATGCCTCCCTTTATGAACAACTGTCATTTTACTTCCAACAATGATAATAACTCTGTTATTCAGTCCCAAAGATATTTATATTTAACATTTCCACGTGTTAAGCCACTTCGTGGAGCTATCACTTGTGGCCTGGTAAAATATAAACTAGTTTAGTTTAACCATCCCTGGAGTAAAACGCTACACGTAATAACAACAACAAGAAGAGAGTTGTGTGTGTGTGTGTGTGAAACGTGGGTGTCTCGCGGGAGCAGGGCGAGGGGCGAGGACTGACCCTTCACCCCCACAGAAATGAACGTCACCGCCGTGATGAACAGTGTGAAAATGATGTCGATTCGCATCTGGAACCAGCGCAGGGCGGAGAGGTAGAGGAACCAGGTGGCCGTGTGGATGTCCAGGGCTTGGTGGAAGATGTTTTCAAAGTAGTCGTCTCGGCTGAAAGCCCTGATCGTCCACAGCCCTTTCAGAGTGGCGACAATGTGAGCAAAGATTGGGTTTTTGGCTGTGGAAAAAAGCACACGGAACAAAACACACGGCTTAGCAGAGGTGCACACACGGGCAGCGGCATTCCTTGTACTCGACATCGAGCGTCCGAGCGATCTCCCGCTCCAACGAGCAATGAGTCGGTGCTCATCTCCTTTCTTACTGCCAGAAGCCAGCGGTGGAAATTCCACATGACTAGGATGTGGGCGAATCGATCCAGAGTACAACCACTGTTGACTTCTCCGCAAAGTGATATTCACTTTGTCAACCCACATAGGGATGATGAGTCAACCCCCACAGCCGGGATTTCAACTCGCAACCTTCCGATTGCGAGCCCCTCGCTCTACCCTGAGCTGCCTGGCTGCTGCATCATCATCATCATCATAGACCCCATCCCTTCCTCTGTAGGCCCCATCGCTTCCACGTTTGGCTTTTAGGCCCCATCTCTGAGTAATTTACCCTCCTAATACTTACGCTGTACGTGGTGAGTAAGGTTTATTGTCACTGGGTAAAATGCAACATCACCTCGAACTCGTGCCCAATCTCGATACTGTTCAACCTCTCACGCTAAAGTACTGGCCACGCGCCAGCTAGCAGGGCCCTTAGCAATCCACGGCAGGCTGCACCCAGGGCCGCCCATTGGGGTGGGGGGGAGGGCCCCAGGGCAAATCCCACCGCGTGGGCCACCCGACGCCTTTAAACCAAACCGGGAGTGTTACATCTGACACCGTGACGTTGAAACATGGGGCCCCCCAAAGCGCGGGGCCCGGGGTGGTCGCCACGATTTGCCGTGTACCCCAGGGGCGGGTCTGGCCCGCACCTTTACTTGTTCCCACCTGTAACCGCGACACACGCGCGTTCGCCTCACCTTCCGACTCCATCTGCTTGAGCTGGCGGAACGTCCTCAGGAAGTAGTGGCGCAGGATCATGCAGCTGATGCCGAGAGGCAGCGTGACGAGCATCGTCCACGGGATCATGGCGCTCACGACGGTGACCGCGCCCAGCACGATCAGGAACAGCTGCGGAGTGGGAGCGTCAGTGACCACGCACCACACCAGCTAAGGACTCATTTGAGGCTGAGTCGACCTAAGGGAGGTGCAGGACTGGTTCAGATTAATCGTCACGGGTGTTGGCCGTGAGCGGGAATCGAACTTGGGTCGCCGGATTCGTAGCGCAGCGGGTCAACTACTCTGCAACACTGCTCCTCACTCACACGTAAAAGACAAAGATCCCCCGTGTAGCCTTAATAGACTTTTGGGGCAAGAGCTGTTAGCAAGCGCCTATGAAGACCGGCACGGCACACACAGAGACATACAGGCACAAGTGCTCTCTCTTAATTCTAGATTTGAAGCTTTCGTGACTGCAAGGATTCATATTCTTAGGTTTTTTCGGCAAAGTCACGTAGGTAAAAAAATGTAAAATTAATAAAAGTAAAATAAAAATAAAATAAAAATCAAGTGATACAGCTATCATGCTGTGACGGTTCCACCTGAAGACGGAAGCTTGTGTTGCCTCCGAAACGTCGTAATTTTTATTTTATTTTTATTTTACTTTTATTAATTTTAATTTTTTACCTACGTGACTTTACCGAAAAAACCTAAGAATATGCTCTCTCTTAGACACACACACAGACAGACACATAAGCACAAGTGCTCTCTCTTAGACACACACACACAGACAGACACATAAGCACAAGTGCTCTCTCTTAGACACACAGACACAGAGAGACACAAGCACAAGTGCTCTCTCTTAGACACACACACACAACAGAACTCACCTGGAAGTAATCGAATATTGCCAGTGGGAGCTGATCATCGGTGATGGCCACGTCTTTTGAAAAGCGGTTGATGATGTAGCCTAGAGAAACAGAAACAAGGTCGCGTTAAAGTGGGATTCATGATCGCGGTTCCTCAGTTAACATCAGTACTGGGAGGGCAAAGGTGGCGCCGGGCGTTGTGCTGGCCACTCACCTCCCCGTGCCGGCTTTTAATAGGTGCTCGCTAACAGCACTTGCCTAACAATCTGTTAAGGCTTTATGGGTGACCTTTGTAAGTGGGTGCGTGGATGAGTGGGCGCGTGAGTGCGTGCGTGAGTTAAAGGGTGGTTGGGTGCGTGCATGAGCGAGTGCGTGAGTGGGTGTGTGCGTGACTGGGTGAGTGCATGAGTGAGTGTGTGAGTTGGTGTGTGAGTGGGTGTGTGCGTGACTGGGTGAGCGAGTGAGTGCGTGAGTGCGTGAGTGCGTGAGTGGGTGTGTGAGTGGGTTTGTGCGTGACTGGGTGAGCGAGTGAGTGCGTGAGTGGGTGTGTGCGCGCCTGGGTGAGCGAGTGAGTGCATGAGTGGGTGTGTGCGTGACTGGATGAGCGAGTGAGTGCGTGAGTGAGTGCGTGGGTGACTGGGTGAGCGAGTGAGTGTGTGAGTGGGTGTGTGCGTGACTGGGTGAGCGAGTGAGTGCGTGAGTGGGTGTGTGCGCGCGTGGGTGAGCGAGTGAGTGCGTGAGTGGGTGCGTGGGTGACTGGGTGAGCGAGTGAGTGTGTGAGTGGGTGTGTGCGTGACTGGGTGAGCGAGTGAGTGCGTGAGTGGGTGCGTGACTGGGTGAGCGAGTGAGTGAGTGTGTGAGTGGGTGTGTGGGTGACTGGGTGAGCGAGTGGGTGCGTGGGTGACTGGGTGAGCGAGTGAGTGCGTGAGTGATTTGGTGAGCGAGTGAGTGCGTGAGTGGGTGCGTGGGTGACTAGGTGAGCGAGTGGGTGCGTGGGTGATTGGGTGAGCGAGTGAGTGCGTGAGTGGGCGCGTGGGTGACTAGGTGAGCGAGTGGGTGCGTGGGTGACTGCGTGCATGATCGAGGGGGCTGAGTGGCTGCATAAGCGATTCAGTGCGCGCAT
The DNA here is from genome assembly GCF_964198595.1 of Lampetra fluviatilis. Taxonomy (NCBI): domain Eukaryota; kingdom Metazoa; phylum Chordata; class Hyperoartia; order Petromyzontiformes; family Petromyzontidae; genus Lampetra; species Lampetra fluviatilis. Next base: position 7,539,447 of record NC_136314.1, read on the forward strand.
CAGTGGGCGCGTAGGTGGGCGCACGGGTGCCCGCGTGGGTGAGTGAGCGAGGGGGCGATGCGGCGAGGAGTGCGAGGGGGGTAGAGGGGAGCTCGTGCCTGGCTGCTTCTCCAGGAAGAAGGAGGCGGGCGCGTGCAGGATGGCGCGCAGCATTCCGCGGCTCAGAGTGTCCGACACGCGGATCGCCGAGTGGATGAGCAGCAGCCCCCGGATGGGGTCCAGCACGAAGAAGCTGTCGGCCAGCCCCACGTAGATGTAGAAGTAGTAGTAGTTGTCCGTGAAGCTTTGGACGCCACCCGTGCCGTTGTCGGGCCGCGTCGTGTTCACGCGGTCTTCTTGACTGGGGCGCATTCACACGCGTCACGAGCTGTCATGACGGCCGTCAGTGCTTGTCCACCACCGTCGTCAGCACGTGTGCACAAAGCGACATGGAAGGGAAGACCCGGCACAAAGACGAGCGGCTCGCGCGGGTCGCGTGCCACGACGACGTTCCACTGGAATTTGAAGATTCTAGATTTGAAGCTTTCGTGACTGCAGGGATTCATATTCTTGGCTCTTTCGGTAAAGTCACGTAGAAGGGAAATAATAAAATAATGAAAATAAAACATAATAAAATTAAATGATCACGACGTTTCGGCCACAACACAAGCAGCCGTCTTCAGGTGAAGAACAGGGCTGTCATTGGGACGCTGTCTTTCCGACAGCTCTGTTCTTCACCTGAGGACGGCTGCTTGTGTTGTGGCCGAAACGTCGTGAGAATTAAAATTTGTTATGTTTTATTTGCATTATTTTATTATTTCCCTTCTACGTGACTTTGCCGAAAGAACCAAGAATACGATAGCAAAAGCTCAAGATGCTGATAAGGGGCCGTCCATAAATGACGTCACGCGATTTTGGCCGATTTTTGACCCCCCCCCCCCCTCGTTACACGGCGTCACAAAAAGTCAGACCCCCCCCTCAAATATGACGTCACAAAGCTCTGCCCCCCATTTTGAAAAGAAAACATGCTTCAAGTCGCTTGAAACGATTGTCATTGTAGTGCGTATTTAATGTGGTGATGCACTCTGATGTTGTAGGAGTGCTGTTATAACAATTAGTGTTGTTATAACAATTCTATATTTATAAAAAGTTGCGAACTTTGATGTGACGTCACATTTCTCAAACACCCCCCGCCCTCGTCACACATCGTCACAAATGTCTGACCCCCCCCCCCCTAGGTGCGTGACGTCATTTATGGACGGGCGAGGTAAAAGGGGACACGGTACCTTGGCGGCTCTGTCCAGGCAGCATGAGGTGAGCGACCACAGGAAAAAGTCGTTACGTCACCGACACTCAAACTCGGCGCATGAACGTTCAGAGCTCGCACCGCGTGCTCATTGGTCGCCGCGGCGAGAGGCGACCGGCGTGCGGAGCGACAACTATTTCACCAGTTTGTGACGATCACGTTTCGGGTCGAGGCGCAACGTACCCACACGGTGTGCGATGGCGGGACGGTAACTGACGGTATAACACCGCGTTGCCGTATCGTTACGTGCACTGCATCGTACTGCTCAGCCGCCCAGCTCAAGAAAGTAGTTCGTCATCAATCGCTCAGAGAAACCGCGTTATAGCGGTGCGTGTTCTGCGTTATAACGGTGCGTCTTCTATGTTATAACGGTGCTTTACTAATGGAAGAACCACATTATAGCAAAAACGCGTTGTGTGAACACCACACATTGAGCAAGGACTTAGCGTATTACAAATAGCGATAGCACTGCCGGTTCCAATCGCAACGTGATGCAGTGTCTCGCGGTGTAAAGTATGAATCGTTATGAAGGTTATGCATCACACATCAAGTCCGTCTTCAGGCAAACCGCATGGCACGCAAGAGGCTAAGAAGTGTGGGAGGTGAGCACTGGCCCACGAGGCCCAGAAACTCAAGCATCCAGCAGCAAACAGCACCGTTGAAGTTGTAATAGATCAGAGCGCAAACATTTTTTTGATTTGTGCGAGGCTATCATTGGAAGAGCTTGCGGTGAAAGAGAAGATGATGATTTTTCGATTTAAAGCTTTCGTGACTGCAGGGATTCATATTCTTGGTTCTTTCGGTAAATTCACGTAGAAGGGAAGTAATAAAATAATAAAAATAAAACATAATAAAATAATTCTCACGATGTTTCGGCCACAACGCAAGCAGCCGTCCTCAGGTGAAGACCAGGTCTGTCGGGGAAACAGACCGAAACGTCGTGAGAATTATTTTATTATGTTTTATTTTTATTATTTTATTACTCCCCTTCTACGTGACTTTACCGAAAGAACCAAGAAGATGATGATGATGATGGGAGAGGGAATTCCTTAATGGAGCAGCGTGAAAGAAGAAGCATAAAGTGGCATCTCAAAGGCACCGAATCGCACTAATTGCGAACGCAGAATCACGCCACCGCAGAAGCAAAACGTTTCCACGGAACATTCGTCGCAGGACCAACCTCCGCAGGTTCCATAGTCCCACTCCGTACACCATGACCTGTGAAGAGAATATGTATCAATAGACGGGAACACATGTTTTTATTATTACCACAATGGACAGAGTGACATGGCCAAGCGGTAGTGCTGATACATTTTTATCCATATTACATTAATGTACATTAATGTAATATCCATATTACATTAAGAAACGTATTTTTTGTCGTGCGGACTGAGACGCTGCGCTAGAGAACCCGGTCGACCCGCGGGCAGCGGTGGCGAAGCCACGCCGTGGAATGGTAGCCGTGGTGTTGTAGCCGTGGTGTGACTGTACCGTGGCGTGGCCACGCTGTGGAATGGCAGCCGTGGTAACTGTTTTTTTACCCTTCTATCTGGCAACAAAACTGACACCTTTTTTTACGAGGAGTCATGTTTGCATAGACCACAATACCTGCAGTCATAGTGCAAACAAAAAACATAACTCTGATAATGACGCCAAAAGGCGCACGTGTGCCTTTTGGCGTCATCTGGTCCAACACCATGTGAGACTAGGCTCAAGGAAAGCTGTCTCGGGTGTGGACCAATCAACTTCAAGGACAGCGCATATCATTATCAGTGTTATGTTTTTTGTTTGCATTATGACTGCAGGTATTGTGGTCTATGCAAACATGACTCCTTGTAAAAAAGGTGTCAGTTTTGTTGCCAGATAGAAGGGTAAAAAAAACAATTATCATATTTTTACTGGCAAATGAGGTTCCCATAGTGTAGATGCTTGCCCCGAGCTCTCATACTCTGATGGTGCATTGTCTTTGAGTTGTGCGCCTTTTGGCGTCATCTGGTCCAACCCATGTGAGACTAGGCTCAAGGAAAGCTGTCTCGGGTGTGGACCAATCAACTTCAAGGACAGCGCATATCATTATCAGAGTTATGTTTTTTGTTTGCATTATGACTGCAGGTATTGTGGTCTATGCAAACATGACTCCTTGTAAAAAAGGTGTCAATTTTGTTGCCAGATAAAAGGGTAAAAAAACAATTATCATATTTTTTACTGGCAAATGAGGTTCCAATGGGGTAGCCGTGGTGTTGTAGCCATGGCGTGGCCGTACCGTGGCATGGCAGCCGTGGTGTGACTGTACCGTGGCGTGGCCGTACCTGGATCGCGAAGAGCACCAGGTTGAGGCACAGCACGATGCCAAAGAGGGTGCTGCTGCCGAAGTAGCGGCGGTACGTGGTCCAGCTCGCCAGCTCCCCCTCCTCGCCGTCCGCGTCCACAAAGCAGTCCTGGGGCGGCACCGCACACGCGCCGCTTGTGAATGAATAATTCACTGGATATCTGTCTTGATTTGGAGCTTTCGGGACTGCAGGAATCCATACTCTTTGGTTCTTTCGGTAAAGTCACGTGGGTGTAAAATTAAATAAATCACGACGTTTCGGGCGCAACACAAGCAATCATCATCAGGTGGGAAAGCAAAACAGTCTCCTGCTGAGACAGACTGTTTTAAAACAGCAGCAGACCATGCTTTCCCACCTGATGACGGACGCTTGTGTTGCGCCCGAAACGTCGTGATTTATTTTATTTTACACCCACGTGACTTTACGGAAAGAACCAAAAAAGTGGACATCTACTTTGCGCCGTGTGTTGCCGGCGGCTTGACGTCGTTGGGCCTCGGCACCCGTTGTACGATCCACAACGAGCGGCGACACTTCGCTCACCTTGATGTTGTCGTCTTCCGGAACGTCGTCGCTCTCTTCCGCCACGCTGGTGAGCGACTTGCGGGCGTGCAGCCTCTGGGGCACGACGCTGGGCAGCAGGAAGGGGTCGCCGTGTGGGGCGTGCTGCTGGATGCGCGCCGCGCGCCGCGTGTTCTCGTAGCCGGCCGACACCCCCAACATGAGGTGCAGCACCGACTTCCTGCGCTTGCTGGCGTGCAGGGGCCCCGCGCCGGCGGCGGGCAGCAGCTGCTTCCCATCCTCCGTGTCCGGGATGAGCGACAGCCGGCGACCCTCGGGCTCGTGCGGACCGGCCGTGGGGATCGCGACGACGACGGACGTCCCGGCGGCGGAGACGACGGAGAACCGCTGGGCCTGGAACGGGAACTGCGTCCCCTGGGGCGGCTCCGAGACGCTGGCGGCGTTGGGCGACGCCGCCGCGTCACCGGACTGCGCGGAGCCACGGCGCAGCACGCCCGTGATCATGGAGCCGCGGCGGTCGGAGCTGCAGCTGTCGAAGCGCTCCGCCTGCATGATGAGTGACAGGATCTCCAGCTTGCTCTTCTGCAGCTCGGGGAAGGTGCCGTAGAAGTAAACGACCCCGTCGTTCAGAATCAGAACCTTGTCCGCCCTCTGCAGGTGCTCGACTTTGGACGTCACCAGGATGCGCGTCTTCTTGGCCAGGAAGCCGTCGATGCAGCTGTCGGCAAGGAGCCCGCGCGCCGCGTTAGGCGAATGATCGACGGGCGCAAGTTACGCAGCAAACGGAGCGAGAAATATTTTTCCCGTAAGTTCACCTCTCGAAGACTTGCTTTTCTGTTGACACATCGAGGTAGCTGAATGGAGAGTCGAGCAAATAGAGATCTGCCTCTCTGTACACGGCCCTAGAGAGAGGACAACAGGGGCAGCACAGTCACTCATAACATCGCGTCGCCTTGGTCGTGACAAGCATCATCGTCGTCATCGTCACCCCTCACAGCGCGGGGCCACCATGTGGCGCATTGCCGTGCGGGGCCGATCGTGACTCTCCGCTCGCCACGTGACACCAACGCATGGTCGCGGGCAGCCTCTGGAAGACGTCGCCCTTCTGAGGTCCCTGTGAGTGCCTCTGGAACCCACGCCGGGCCATGGCACCTCGCAAGCAGCGCTCGTTGCAGATAAACCAAAACGATACATTAATTATCAGAGCTGGAATTGTTGCCAATGAAAGAAACAGATTTAGTACGATAAGTGGTTTTGGCGTGCTTGTTTGTGACTAGGCTGAGACGATCAACTCTCTGAACTTTAGAAGCCAGTTTAATCACCACAGGCCCGCTGCTTGGATTTAAATCCAGGATCTCAGGGGTGCTGTCCTAAGGCCCTGGGCTCAGGGTCGAGCCCTGTGCACCCAGCCTCACCCAGCCCCACCCAGCCTCACCCAGCCCCACCCAGCCCCACCCAGCCCCACCCAGCCTCACCCAGCCCCACCCAGCCTCACCCATCCTCACCCAGCCTCACCCATCCTCACCCAGCCTCACCCAGCCTTACCCACCCTCACCCAGCCTCACCCATCCTCACCCACCCTCACCCATCCACACCCAGCCTCACCAAGCCTCACCCAGCCTCACCCAACCCCACCCAGCCTCACCCATCCTCACCCAGCCTCACCCATCCTCACCCAGCCTCACCCATCCTCACCCAGCCTCACCCAGCCTTACCCACCCCCACCCAGCCTCACCCATCCTCACCCACCCTCACCCATCCTCACCCAGCCTCACCAAGCCTCACCCAGCTTTATCCAGCCCCACCCAGCCTCACCCATCCTCACCCAGCCTCACCCATCCTCACCCAGCCTCACCCATCCTCACCCAGCCTCACCCATTCTCACCCAGCCTCACCCCATCCCTCACCCAGCCTCACCCAGCCTCACCCACCCTCACCCAGCCTCACCCAGCCTCACCCAGCCTCACCCACCCTCACCCATCCTCACCCAGCCTCACCCAACCTCACCCAGCCTCACCCCATCCCTCACCCAGCCTCACCCAGCCTCACCCAGCCCCACCCAGCCTCACCCATCCTCACCCAGCCTCACCCATCCTCACCCAGCCTCACCCAGCCTCACCCACCCTCACCCAGCCTCACCCAGCCTCAACCCATCCTCACCCACCCTCACCCAGCCTCACCCAGCCTCACCCCATCCCTCACCCAGCCTCACCCACCCTCACCCAGCCTCACCCAGCCTCATCCCATCCCTCACCCAGCCTCACCCAGCCTCACCCAGCCTCACCCAGCCTCACCCACCCTCACCCAGCCTCACCGAGCCTCACCCCATCCCTCACCCAGCCTCACCCACCCTCACCCAGCCTCACCCAGCCTCACCCCATCCCTCACCCAGCCTCACCCATCCTCACCCAGCCTCACCCAGCCTCACCCACCCTCACCCAGCCTCACCCAGCCTCACCCCATCCCTCACCCAGCCTCACCCACCCTCACCCAGCCTCACCCAGCCTCACCCAGCCTCAACCCATCCTCACCCATCCTCACCCACCCTCACCCAGCCTCACCCAGCCTCACCTATCCTCACCCATCCTCACCCAGCCTCACCCATCCTCACCCATCCTCACCCAGCCTCAACCCAGCCTCAACCCATCCTCACCCATCCTCACCCAACCTCAACCCAGCCTCACCTATCCTCATCCATCCTCACCCAGCCTCTCCCTGCCGCATCAACGGAGGACCGAAGGTGACACGTGAGTGGATGTTTCACGACTGTACGGCGGTTTGAGAGGTGGGCGTGCGGACCTGGCAAGCGAGATGCGTGCTCTCTGCCCGCCGCTGAGGTTGAAGCCACTCTCCCCAATCAGCGTCTTCTCCTTCTGAGGCAGATTCATGATTTCCTAAAGCAACAAAAGAGACCGCTCAGGAACGAACGTCCATCCACACCCAGCACGTGGTTGCTCGGCACGATGACTCGGCAATAGGGGCCGTCCATAAATGACGTCACGCGATTTTGGACGATTTTTGACCCCACCCCCCCCCTTCGTCACACGGCGTCACAAAAAGTCAGACCCCCCTCAAATATGACGTCACAAAGCTCTGCCCCCCCCCCAAAAAAAATTAAACATGCTTTAAATCGCTTTAAACTATTGTCATTGTAGTGTGTATTTAATGTGGCGCTGCACTCTGATGTTGTAGGAGAAAATATGTTTTTAAGTCAATTTAATTAAGTAGAACGTGTTGTCTATATTTATTTAAAGTTGTGCATTTTAATGTGGCGTCACACTCAAACCCCCTAGTCACACATCGTCATAAATGTCTGACCTCCCCCCCTAGGTGGGTGACGTCATTTATGGACGGCCCCCTATGACCCAGCACGATGACCTGGCACGATGACTTGGCATGATCATCCGGCACCGACTCTCAAAATTATCAGTAACAATGATACTTTGGGTTTAACAAGCTAGGTAATTATAATAATAATAACCCTTTGTCAATCCACTGCTGCATGACCTGCTGTACCACCCGTGGCACAGCAGGTCATGCACAGCCCTGCGAACCCGGCGACCTAATTCCCATTCGTGGTCACGGATATCGTGAGTCATGTCTCTGGCTGCCCACCCTTCACCAACAAGCACCAGTGTGGTGAAGTATGGATCAAGCAACTGATCAACACGACATGTGGAAGCCATCATATATGGCCGCCACCGTTTCCACTGGAGTCCAAACCTGGACACGTTTCTCAGTCGGCCCAGGTCTAGACTCAAACCCGTGCGCTACCCTGCGACACCGGTACCAGATCTCGGCACAGATCAACTCCTGCCGCCCCAACACCGATGCCCATTCTTGGGCTCTCCGGATCCAACCGGGACCGCTGGCAACCCTTGGGCCTTCATCCGGCAGTGAATTGATGAAGGCCCATGCAAGCGGACGGCCAGCACGGGCAGCAAACGAGTGGAGCTCACCTCTTGCAGGCCACAGGAGCGCAGCACCTGCCAGAGGAGGGCCTTGTCCAAGTGCAGGCCGAGGGTGATGTTCTCCTGCACGGAGGCGTTGATTATCCACGGCTGCTGGGAGGAGAAGGAGAGGCGGCCGCTGTGGCGCACGCGGCCGTCCCACGGCAGCAGCTCCCCCAGCATGAGCAGCAGCAGCGAGCTCTGTGCGCACAGACAAAGGTCCCCCACGTAGCCTCAACTGACCGTTGGGGCAGGTGACGTTGGCGTTCGTTTCCTGCTGCTCTATTGCTCGTGCGCTACCCGCCGCAGCCACGCCACCGGGCTCGCTGAGCCGGGCCGGCCGTGCGTGGAACCCTTCCATATACCGGCGGGTCTCTGTCGCAGGGTCGATTTTATAATTAGTTTTTTTTTATTTATAATTCGCACCCTGGTTACAGTTGCAACGGCGGACGGAACGTTCTCGAAGGAGGGCTCGAGAGAGCAGGCAAGGGGCGGGAGAGGAGACCGCTGTTGGTGTTCATCAAGAAGGCTGTGGGAATGAGGCGACCTTCAGCTGCCCCCCTCGCGAGAGCCCGGACTCTTCGACGGAGGCCGCAGCTTCCAACGGATCCTTGTGGAAGTTGAGGAGCAGTATTTTGCTTAAATCTTGACTTCAAGCTTTTGTGACTGCAGGAATTCATATTCTTTGGGTCTTTCGGTAAAGTCGCGTAGATTGGTTCAAAGAAAATAACAAAAAACTACGACGTTTCGATCGCAGCGGTCGTCATCAGGAAAAGGGGTGGGGTGGGACAAAGTCTTCAATCTCGGGTTGTTATCATTCATCAGATGTGCACTGTGATGGAGGTTATGTGCCTGAGACGGGCGACTTACCTTGCCCGAGCCGAAGGAGCCCATGACGATGAGCATCTCTCCCTTGTTCAGCTTGAAGTTGATGTCCGACAGGACGTACGACTTGTAGAACGGCAGGTCGGTGGCGGCCACGTTGATGATTCCGTTCTTCACTTTGCTTCCTTGCTCGGGGACTATTCCATCGATCTGCGAATCGACGGCAATCATCGAGACTGCTGCATGCAGCAGGGAAACAAAGTGCTGCGTCGCACCACCCACCCACCCACTCATTCACCACAATGCCGATCACCTCACTTCTTCTTCTTCTTGGTTCTTTCGGTAAAGTCACGTATGAGGGAAATAATAAAATAATAAAAATAAAACATAATCAAATACAATTCTCACGACGTTTCGGCCACAACGCAAGCAGCCGTCTTCAGGTGAAGAACAGGTCTGTCGGAAAGATATTCAGACGCATGTCTTTCCGACAGACCTGTTCTTCGCCTGAGGACGGCTGCTTGCGTTGTGGCCGAAACGTCGTGAGAATTGTATTTTATAATGTTTTATTTTTATTATTTTATTATTTCCCTTCTACGTGACTTTACCGAAAGAACCAAGAAGATGAATCCCTGCAGTCACGAAAGCTTTAAATCGAAATTTTATTATGTTTTATTTTTATTATTTTATTATTTCCCTTCTGCGTGACTTTACCGAAAGAACCAAGCAGATGAATCCCTGCTGCAGTCACGAAAGCTTCAAATCGAAATTTCACCTCACTTCTCTTTCTGCTTCTTCCCTCGCACTGCTGCACTTCGAAATTCCTTCTCTTCCATCATCATCATCATCATCGTCTTTTTTTCCACCAAGCCCTGATATAACCTTGCTCACTTCAAGAAAAGTATTTTACACTCATCTAATACAACTTTTTAACAGTGCTGTTCGTTGCTGGCCGCTAGATTCGATGGGCCTTTCAACCCTGTGCCCAGTCCCTGCGTGAAAACAGCCTGAACCACCGGGAGGTGTCATGTGGGTGCCTCAGCCAGCAATCCCTGAACGTTCCCTCCGTGTCACCAAACGGACGTTCACGATAAAGAAGACATCACCATGGCGGCGTCGCTCACCTGATCCCACGACGCCGTGATGGACACGATCTCCACCTCGGTGGTGGAGAGGTTGTAGTCGAGCGGACGGTACTCTTTCAGCAACAGGAAATCCTGAAACAAGCGCACACAACATCGGGTTCCCGTTATTCTGCCGACTCCCAGCTTCGTCCGTGGCCCCTCTGCAATTGGTAAGAGATGCGATTTGCATGAACGACGAGGTTTTGTATCAAACCAATCACCAACATCATGATAAGCATTGTCCCTGGCTGGTTTGGCCACCCGATCGCACCGATGTTCACGCCGTGGCTGCGCGATGCAGGATGGACAATGACCTCATCGAAGACAGACGTTCCCTCTCGCAAGGGACGTCCATCTCACAGCCACGTCACACCTCGCGAAGCCATTTATCGACAAAGCCGGATCAAAAGTTGCAAACGGACGCTCCACTAGTCGCTGCATGCACTCGGAGCGGAGGAGGGACGTGGATCTTTCACTCGGAGCGGAGGAGGTACCTGGATCTTTCCAATGGAGGCGGTCGCATCGACCCACATCTGTAGCGACCACGGCAGCGACCTGGTGATGGCCATGCGCAGGACGTTGAAGAAGCTGACGGAGGTGAGCACCCGGCGCAGCGTGAGCTCGTTGTACACGGCGTACGGCAGGATGGAGGCGAACACGACGAACACGCCCGAGAAGAAGAACGCCGCGCTGTTGAAGTATCTGCTGTAGGAGGCTCTGCTCGTCAGCTTCAGCTCCTGCCTAGGGGGGAGTTGGGGGGGTGTGGGGGGGGTGTGGGAGGGCCGTCACCGCGAGGTCGAGATCGCCGCGTCCCCGTGGTGCCCACGCCGCTCCCTTCATAGCCCGGCTCTTCTGCCTGACAGGTGCCTCTGTCTGGCTCTCAGAGCCTCAGACGTTGAGCCTTAACCCTGACAGTCCTACAGGTGCCTTCGGCTGGCTCTCTTAGCTGCAGGCATCAACACGGAACCACAAGAACGGTAAAGTGCATTAGTCTGGCTCTCTGGGTTTGTTGCATTAACGCTGTAGCACCCTAGGAACTGTGACGATGTCCGCCACTACCCTGCAGTCCATCAGTGACTGTGAGCCTCTCATGGGGACATTAAATCGGCCACTCGAACGAACAGAACAGCCTGCCTCTGGTTGCGCCGATGGCCGGATGGCCGGAGGGCACGCGCGCCGCGTCCGGAGGCCACGCGAGACGCGGCCGGAGGTCACGCGAGACGCGGCTGGAGGGCACGCTAGACGCGTCTGTGTCGGTGTGGCGCCACCTACTTGCGCAGCTCGTCAATGAGCTTCCCCATGGCCTCTTCCCAGCCGTGCACTTTGATGGCCTCGATGTTCTCGAGCACCTCCGACGTGAGGGCGATGCGCTCGTTGATCTTCCCTCCGCGCTTGTCTCTGAAAGTGAGCGGACGCGCGCCGCCCCTCGCTCAATCCCCGTACAGATGGGGCGCAGATGGAAATGAACCCACTTGCTCCGCTGCCGCGACTCCCTGGCAGGCCAGGAGAGGATGCCCGCGGCGAACCACCAGCCCTCACCTGTAGGAGTTGATCTTGTGACCCAGCCACGCCTGGAGCAGCGTCACGATCAGCAGAATGGCGAATCCCACGAGGCAGAAGGGCCCCAGCTCTCGCCAGAGGAAGGCCAGCAAGCCCACGCACTGAATGGGCGCGATCCAGATGAAGTGGGCCTGGGTCAGGCTCTGCAGGCGACACGTGTGCGCGCGTTACTACGGCGTGCCGGGCGCCATTGCCGCGTGGTGGCCATGCAGAATAAAACAACAACAACAACAACAACGGCGACGTAAAAACAGCTCAGGCATTTGTCACTACACTGCTGGACGAAGGCCTCCCCACGCCATGTTGTTTGGCCATACTTCACCACACTGGTCACAGTGTGGGTGTGGGGCCGGTTCAGATATCACTGAAGTTAGCCGTGGTCTGGAATTGAACCTAGGTCACCGGGTTAATCACAAATTACTTAATTGGGATTACATAAAGCAATCATCGTCCCTTACTATGAAAACCGAGCAGGACCCTCCTGAGAAGGTCTTGAGACATGGTGAGTCTTTCCTGCTTTAAAACAAGTGAAGTGACATTTACAAAAACAGTAATGTAGTCGTGTTACAAGGGTATCGGTGATATCACCGTGACATTTAGCGATCGTGTAGCGGTCAGCGCACTGCGCTACGAACCTGGCGACCTGAGTTCGACTCCCGTTCACGGCTAACACCAGTGACGATTATCTGTGACCGGTTCTGGGCCTCCCCTAGGTCGACTCAGCCTCAAATGAGTTCCTTGTGCGGTGTGTAAACATCACCACTGGGGAGACAAAGGCGGCCGAGCGTGGTGCTGGCCACCCACCCCCTCGTGCGCCGTTCCGGCCTTCATAGGTGCTCGCTAACAGCACTTGCCCCAACAGTCTGTCAAGGCTACACGGGGGATCTTTGTCTTGCTATAATTAGCGTAGCCGGTGGGCCACCACCTGCGCCGTCATTCGCGGCACCTGTCCAGAGGCCACGCCCCTCCGTCACGCGGCGTCACAAAAAGTCAGACCCCCCCCTCAAATATGACGTCACAAAGCTATGCCCCCCACTACCCCCCCAAAAAATATGCTTCAAATCGCTTTAAACTATTGTCATTGTAGTGCGTATTTAATGTGGCGCTGCACTCTGATGTTGTAGGTAGAAAACATTTGTTAAAAAGTCTATTTAATTAAGTAGAACGTGTTGTCTATATTTATTTAAAGTTGCGCATTTTGATCTGACGTCACATTTCTCACCCCACCCCCCTCGTCACACATCGTCACAAATGTCTGACCTAGGTGCGTGACGTCATTTATGGACGGCACCTCTCTGGTAGAGGGGGGCGGCCGCTGTTAGCGCCCCCAACCGCCTGAGTTTCATTCCCGACCCGAGGGTCTGCGATGGTTCCAGCTGCATCGCATTCACACGAACGGGCGGTTGTGCACCACTGAGCCGTGCTTGGCTACGAGCGATATCCGATGCATTCTGCATAACTACGGATGTAAATGTCTGTATGTGCGTCATCGTGCGTTTTCTACGTACGTGTCGATCGATTTCATTGCTCCCATCTCTGGCGCGTCTCGCCCGTCAACCCTCCTCGCTACTTGTGGCTGCTCTGATTGACAGTCGGCATGACACTAGGTCTAGCACTCGCACATTGTCTAACGCCCACTCCTCCTGTCTGTCCATCACGTCGGCCCAGTGTCATGCCATTGGAGATGACACACTTGCATAGCAAACATGTAAGGACCCATTCAGAAGTTGGAGAATAGTAGTAGGTTTTTACCCTTTAAACTGGTACAAAACTGACACCTTTATACAAGGCATCATGTTTGCAATAACCGCAACACAAACAGTCAAAATTCAAACAAAAAGAAACAACTCTGATAATGGTAATGATATGCACCAATCAACTTCAAGGACAGTGCATATCATTACCATTATCAGAGTTGTTTCTTTTTGTTTGCATTTTGACTGCTTGTGTTGCGGTTATTGCAAACATGATGCCTTGTATAAAGGTGTCAGTTTTGTACCAGTTTAAAGGGTAAAAACCTACTACTATATTTTGCCACTGCTAAAGGAGATGTCTCATAGTGAGTTGGTGAATGTTCCTCCATCAGCATGAATATGGCAAACGGCTCACGGGAATCACAACCATTCATCTCGTGAGGATGTCACCACGACCCTGAGAGGCTACGAAGAGGTCAATACCTCATCAAACTTGTTCAGGTTGTTCGACAGCAAGCTGACCAGCTGTCCCACGGTGATCTTATCCAAGACGCTGCTTGAGAGCTTCATGATCTGCGAGGGTACGGTGATGTTAGAACAGCGCGGGTGTGAGTGTGTGTGCCTGTCCCGTGGCGGTGGGGAGCGCTAGTGTAGCGGTTAGCGCGCTGCGCTATGAACCTGGCGACCCAGGTTCGATTCCCGCTCACGGCCAACACCCAGTGACGATTATCTGAACCGGTCCTGTGCCTCCTCTAGGTCGACTCAGCCTCAAATGAGTACTTGGTGCGGTGTGTAAACATCGCCACTGGGGAGACAAAGGCGGTCGGGCGTGGTGCTGGCCACCCACCCCCTTCGTGTACCGTTCCGGCCTTCATAGATGCTCGCTAACAACACTTGCCCCTACAGTATGTAAAGGCTATACGGGGGATCTTTGTCTGTGTTGTCCCGTGGCGACCAACCGCTGGGCTGGGCAGCACAAACGACGTCGATCGCGCCTCGCGTGCGGAACCAAACCCGAGCGATTAGATCACGAACAGATTTGTGAAATGCTCTTTGGTTCTTTCGGTAAAGTCACGTAGGTATCAAATAAAATACATTAAATCACAAGCAATCATCATCAGGTGGGAAAAACACAGCAATATTTTTTTTTTCTTGCTGTGGGTTTCCCACCTGATGATGATTGCTTGTGTTGCAATCGAAACGTCGTGATTTAATTGATTTCATTTTAAACCCACGTGACTTTACCGAAAGAACCAAAGAGTATGGATCCCTGCGGTCACGAAAACTTCACATCTAGATTTGTGAAACTTCCAAATCCGCCGGGGCTGGGAGGTGACCAGCAGAGGTCGTCACGGCGAAAGTGTTCCGTGAACCCGTCCCTGTGGATCTTGTGATAGCTGTCCCCTCGTAAGCGTTGGGTCGTTACCTTGACTCCACAGTTCATCCCCAGGTGCTCATTAACAACAACAACAACCCTCACGAATACAGTAGAGTGAATTCGCGAAACATCCCGACGCTGAGCACATGTCTCAAGGGACCAAAAACGCCGAGCGGCCAGGAACAAACAGCTCTGTCAACATTGTCACAGAAAGGAGGGTGAACACGTTTATTGGATTGAGCAAGGCGGGAGGAGATCGGGAGGAGAGGCGACGGGAGGGAATTCTAAAGCCCCTCAACACGAACCAAACCCATCGCTGGCAGATTGCACGAATCTTTCACAGACATTCTCTGCCGGTGATGCACTTCACAATTGATCTGGTTCATAACCGCCGGGCAGACATCAATCCAGATATCAACCCAGGTCCCGAACGAACCCCTTTTATCTTTAGATTTGAAGCTTTCGTGACTGCAAGGATGCATACTCTTAGGTTTTTTCGGTAAAGTCACGTAGGTAAAAAATAAAAACAAAATTAATAAAAGTAATAATAGAAATAAAATAAAATAATAAATCACGACGTTTCGGAGGCAACACAAGTCTCCGTCATCAGGTGGGACCGTCACAGCTCGATTTGCTGTATCAAGTGAAGCATAAATTCCAAGATACAAGTTCTTAAATACAAGTTAAGGGGGAGGAGGGGGGCGGGGCTTATCTGAATGTGATAGCCAATGAATGAATCCATTCTTGTATCTTGGAATTTTTGTCTCACTTGATACAGCAAATCTAGCTGTGACGGTCCCACCTGATGACGGAGACTTGTGTTGCCTCCGAAACTTCGTGATTTATTATTTTATTTCTATTATTACCCGTTTATCTGCTCTCGACCGAGTGCTGCCTCACGGCACATCGGGACTGGCCACGTGACGGCTCGTCGCCGACATTGGCCGTCTGGACGCACGAGAGGCAGCGGCGGAGAGCTACCGACAACGACACGAATCAGCGCTGCTTCGCCCTTCGCAGAGATCAGGCGCTCGTTCTTAATTTTGGAGCTTTCGTGACTGCAGGAATTATTCTTTGGTTCTTTCGGTAAAGTCACGTATATAAAGATAAAATAATAAATTCAATAATAGCATACGACGAATCGATCGCAACACAAGCAATCGTCGTCAGGTATAAATGAAATAGCGACAAAAAGTCTAACCAGAAAACTATAGACAGACATATAAGCAGACAGATATCACCAAGATACATAGAGAGAGTAACACAGGTACAGAGAGGGAGATCGTCTCTGTGGGGTGGCCTTAAATAGACAGAGGGGGGCGGAGGCAGAGAGAGGGAGGGGTTAGAGAAAACATTTACATGTCTGTCTATAGTTTTCTGGTTAGATTTTTTGTTGCTATTTCATTTATACCTGATGATGATTGCTTGTGTTGCAATCGAAACGTCGTATGCTATTATTTAATTTGTTATTTTATCTTTATACGTGACTTTACCGAAAGAACCAAAGAAGCAGACGCTCGGTTCAAGTGTGCAGCGACAACACCGCAGAGAGGGTGCGATTGCCACCGTTTGCAGAGGTTTACAGCCATCCCACGCGGACTCCCATAAAATCCTCACGGCTGACCCCAAGGTTATCCGTCAACGATAAGGTCAGTAAAACCGGAGCAAAGATCAAACATCACTAAGCCCTTTGTTACATTTATCGCTTCCCTTTGATTTTATGTTTTATTTAATTTTTCAATTGTATCAGTATTATTATTATCGATAATCTTGTCGGCGCAGGAGAATATCAAGCTTTGCAATGGCGGGCGATGATGCTATTGTGTGCGATCCCAATTGCGTAATTTGCATGGCGTTTTTAGTACCCGGATGTTTGGCCAATACCGGTGACATTGCATTTGGTTTATTTGTTGTTGTTTAGCTTTGGGACTAAATTGGAGAATCCAGACGACATTCTCGCAGACCAGATGGAGGACATGCAAACTCCGCACGGCTTCAAAAACACGCGTTCGCTGTGCTGCATCTCCGGCCCACCTTGTAACCCCCCCCACACACACCTCCCTCCTCCCACCCACACAATCTACTCGTGATCCACCGACCCTCGGCTCCAGGGCCATCAAGTTCAAGTTCATGTCAAGTTCATTTATTAGGTATAGCCCCGTGAGCCATTCGGCTCTTGTATCGGGTGCAACCGCAACAAACAAAAAACATGAACAAAAACATCTTAAAGTGAATATGTGACTAAGTGCAAACAGAAAATCCAAGAAAAGACAGCAAAATATTGCAGAAAAAAAATCACCGTACACCAACGCTGTGTGCACAAATCCCAGTGGGATGCAAGTCAAACAACCAACAACAACCACAAAACAACTTAGATTAAGGCCATCAGTCTTACTCCGTACTACAACAAACAAACATGGCCAAACCAATACACTTTTCGAAATCACCAAAATAAAGCCACGAAAGCAATGAAACAGTGATCATAGGAACTGTGACGGAATTTTCACAATAAATGGCATAAACAACATGTTTTTTTATTTTATTTTTTTACCTACGTGATTTTACCGAAAAAAAACCTAAGAATATAAACAACATGTACCATCGGGGGGGGGGGGGCACACGCGTCTCGTCCCCCACACCAAGGGAGGGGGCCCACCGCCGCCGTCGTGCGCACCTTTTTGTAAATGAGGCAAAAGGTGGCAATCCGCACGTCCATGCCCAGGTGCTGGAGCCCGAACACAGCGGGGTGCAGCAGCAGCGTTCTCAGGACGAAGCACGCGCTCAGCCCCAGCGCCAGCAACAGCGGCTCCTGCACGTCGACGGTGCTCGGGTTGAAGGAGGCGATGATCTGGCCCAGGAAGAAGGGCTGCACCACTTTGGTGAACTCCTGAGAGACGCGGCGGAGGAGCGCGGCACGACGACAGTCTCTTGCGTGAAACTCGAGCAATGTCGTTTGCAGCGACGTCTTTTGATTAATGATCAAATCGCGCGTTTTTAATTTTAATGTTCGTTTTTGTGATTCAAGGTCCGGTCAACAAGTGCGCGGGGTAATGATGATGGTTATGATGTCGTTGCTGCCAAGTGGAATTTGCGGTTAACTTGATATAAATTCATTCGCATCGACGCCGTACGACTTTCAACGTCCTAGAGGGGGCACGGGACACCACGGACAGTGAACCAGTGCGGGTTGCGCTCGTTCAACAAAGTAGGAGCAGCAGCAGCAAGATCTCCACCGACTCTTCTTGGTTCTTTCGGTAAAGTCACGTAGAAGGGAAGTAATAAAATAATAAAAATAAAACATAATAAAATTATTCTCACGACGTTTCGGCCACAACGCAAGCAGCCGTCCTCAGGTGAAAACCAAGTCTGTCGAGGCGACAGCGTCTGAATGAAACAGCACCATGCTTGGAGCATATATTTAAGCTGGGTTGGAAGGGGGGGGGGGGGTTCACCTGAGGACGGCTGCTTGCGTTGTGGCCGAAACGTCGTGATAATTATTTTATTATGTTTTATTTTTATTATTTTATTATTTCCCTTCTACGTGACTTTACCGAAAGAACCAAGAAGATGAATCCCTGCAGTCACGAAAGCTTTAAATCGAAATCCACCGACTCTCTCTGCTGAAGCCCTCTCGTCGTGACCATCAACAGCAGCAGCAGGACCTCCCCATTGGCCTTGAGCTCCTGAACCACAGCGCTGCTGCTGCTGCTGCCACCACGCGTGAGAATAGAGTGGAATCGAAATCCAGGCGAAATTATAATGGCGATGATAACAACTGATGATGAACCAATCCACGTTGTGTTGTAGGCGCTTACGGGATGCAGGCACGCTTGAGTTGGTGCTCTAAATGGCATGCCCCGGTATCGTTGCCGTTCTGCTGTAATGTGCATCGATGCCTACTCTATTGAGGGCGATATTGGCACATAAAGTAATGATTGGTTAGTACTGGTAGGAACCTCCTGGTTAAACCAGCCCACAGGGGATTATTGTGTCCGTCGTGCAGGGAGAGGGTAGGGCTGGGTGGGGAGGGTGGGGAGGGGCTGGGTGGGGAGGGTGGGGCTGGGTGGGGGGTGGGAAGGGTGGGGCTGGATGGGGAGGGGCTGGTCACCCCGTGGTGCCCTTATAAAACTCAACGTTTAACCTACTCACGCCGGCTTGTGCCCGCCCTCACAGTCGGGCATATTTGCGGAATACACCACACACCACGCCGCCGTTGACCCTGGCCATTGACCGAGCAACCCCACGTTCCTACCAGCTCCCTCGGCAGGAGTTTGTTAACACGACGGCTTTCGCGAGCAGTATTATTCATAATAAAGGGTTTTGGGTTAGATCGTGTTATTTATAAATGTGTCGCAACCCTCCACCACCCGACACGGCCAATCAGAAAAAAATGTGTCACGTTGACAAAATACAAATCGTTAACTTTTTTCGCGTGTGTTGAAGAGTGAATCCACAACATTAACAATTTGAGTAGTACGACGTTACGCTGGAAATTTAAAGATGAATTACCGACGTTACCAACAGCAGGTGTATATCGGATCAATTGCTGATGTGGTAAGTGTAACATTAGCGTAAGACTAAAAGAACACCAAAGGAACATTACATTATCTCAAACACAGCTCTCAGCAGTGGCAGAGCATGCTTGCTAACAAGGACATTCAATTGATTTTGATAACGTTATTACTGGTTAAGATTAGATAGAGAATCCATTGAAATTGAGAAAATTTCAAATAATTTCAACCGCTGTGATAGCTATAGACTCAGCGCAGCCTGGAAGCGTATTATCAAGTAATACACAACACATGTTGCAATTCCTTACAGGTGAGTCACATGCGAAGTGGCTGATTACTGATCTATTAGTTAATTAAATAGACCCCCACCCCCACCTCTGATCTCGAATCCTGATGGGGTTCAACAATGATGACGTCATCCCGCACTATTTGAGACCGGAAGCAGGTGGATGACTTCACTATTTTGGCAATTCGCCCGAAGATGCTGGATGTAATTTCCAGCGAAACGTCGTACTACTCAAATTGTAAATGTTGTGGATTCGCTCTTCAACACACCGGTGGGCTAAAGTAGTGAACTATTTGTCTTTTGATAATTGAGTTTTCACCCTTCTATCTGGCAACAAAACTGACACCTTTTTTTACAAGGAGTCATGTTTGCATAGACCACAATACCTGCAGTCATAATGCAAACAAAAAACACAACTCTAATAATAAACTGTATGCACTGTCCTTGAAGTTGATTGGTCCACACCCGAGACAGCTTTCCTTAGAGCCTAGTCTCACATGGTGTTGGACCAGATGACGCAAATCAACTTCAAGGACAGTGCATACATTATCAGAGTTGTGTTTTTTGTTTGCATTATGACCTCAGGTATTGTGGTCTATGCAAACATGACTCCTTGTAAAAAAAAGTGTCAGTTTTGTTGCCAGATAGAAGGGTAAAACCCCAATTATCATATTTTTCACTGGCAAATGAGGTTCCAATGGTGTAGATTTGTCTTTTGTCAACGTGACGCATTTTTTCTGATTGGCCGTGTCAGGTGGTGGAGGGTTACGACACATTTATAAACAACGCGATCTCACCCAAAACCCTTTATTATGAATAAAGATTGGCTGACTGACACACAAGCACGGTGCCAACAGGGCCCTCCGCTCACCGCGAGGAGCATGATGACTCCCAGGCCCACGAAGCGCCACAGGAAGCACCGGCGAATGGCGGTGAGCAGGTGAGGGCGGTTTTCTGACTGCGAGATCTCTCTGTCCCACTCCCTGCGGGCGGACACAGTGAGAGAGAGGGGAGCTGTCAAGTCGGATCATTGGCCATCGCCGTCATCAGTCGTGGCCGACACAAAAGTAAACGGTACAGAGCACCTAATCATTGCAATAAGGGGCCGTCCATAAATGACGTCACGCACCTAGGTGGGGGGGGGGGGGTCAGACATTTGTGACGATCTTCTTGGTTCTTTCGGTAAAGTAACGTAGAATGGAAATAATAAAATAATAAAAATAAAACATAATAAAATATTTTATTATGGTTTATTTTATTATTATTATTTATTTTATTATTTCCATTCTACGTGACTTTACCGATAGAACTAAGAAGATAAATCCCTGCAGTCACGAAAGCTTTAAATCGAAATTTGTGACGATGTGTGACGAGGAGGGGGCGGTTGAGAAATATGACGTCACATCAAAATGCGCAATTCTAAATAAATATAGACAACACGTTCCACTTAATTAAATTGACTTTTTAATAAATGTTTCTCCTACAACATCACAGTGCAGCGCCACATTAAATATACACTACAATGACAATAGTTTAAAACGATTTGAAGCATGTTTTATTTTTTGGGGCGGGGGGGGGGGGCAGAGCTTTGTGACGTCATATTTGAGGGGGGGGTCTGACTTTTTGTGACGCCGTGTGACGAAGGGGGGGGGGTAAAAAATCTTCCAAAATCGCGTGACGTCATTTATGGACGGCCCCTAAAGCGAACAAGCAGCAACACGTCTCCATCCCATATCTGTCCCTCCACGTCAAATACTAAAGCGTGTTTCACGCATCCCATCAGCCACACAGCCTTGCCGGGAGTCAAACTATGTCAGCGGCATTGGTTCAGCGCAAGCAAACTCTGGCCCGGGTTCGACGTTTATCGTCGTTTCCTCATCCTCGACAAGGAACCGAGTGCGGGCCGACCTCTCGAGCCTCTCGGAGAGCGTGTCCGCCTGGTCCTGCAGGGGAGTCCGGTAGATGTCCGAGCGCTCGATCCGATGCTTGTAACCCTTTCTCAGCACGTGCCTGGGCCACCTGGCAGACGGACGGACGGACGACGGCGCGAGCAGCAAAACGAATGAACACGACGGAGAGTGACGGCCACCGCAGCAGCAACCGCCGCGATTCGCCACTAAGCTCGGTGCACATTGAGGCCACGTGAAGTGTCAAAGGGCAGAGGACAAACGCAATAAGTTCATTTCAGCGCAACGGGTTCCTCTCGAGTTGTTAGTGGAGCCAGCCGAGGGCTCGTGGCGGTCGCCGCGCCCCTCGCCTCTCGTCGGTGAAGCTGGGGCGGTTGTTTTTTGTGCTCGGTGCTCTCAGACCCGAACGTGCTAACGTCAGGGCGACGTTCATCGCGTGAGGGTGCGTCCTGGCGGTCCGCCGTGCACCCACCACGGCGGCCACATGGCCTGCCCACTCTTACGTTGAATTTACGGTGTAAAGGTTGATTGCGATGTCTTGGCAACAAGGCCGTAGCCATGGAGTCAACATTGGGGGGACCAAATCTTCCAGGGGGTCTAGGGGTCCCCCCCCCCCCCCAGAAAAAAAAATCTAAATTTGAAAACTAATTTCCTGCCTAAAATATAAAAAAATTCACTAGCACGTGGGATGGACTTTTTATTTATTTTTTACAATAATGTCTAATAGTGTATTGTATTAAATTGATCTGTTTATTTCTTTTTTACCTTTTATTGTTTCATTGTATGCAATGGCAGAGATTATGGATTAATAAAGTACAACCACAATCATATAAACAGAAATCTATGCATTGGTATATGGAGACAAGTCCAGATATTGTGGCCAAGGTTGAGCAAATTGTTGTTTTCATTTCCACAGCATAGAAATAATTTTTTTAAAATATTGTTTATAGCAATATATTGGGGGGGACATTTTGAGCGCATTTGATTATTGGGGGGGGGATGTGTCCCCGCCCAATATATATATTATAATTACGGCCTTGCTTGGAAATAATGCCAAGGTCGTTAATATCGACTTGCCACATACGCGACACTGGGGCTATAGAATTTCGGTCGCTGAACTCAAGGCTAACCCGAGCTGAGAGACAGCCTTCTTCATGCTACACAGCGACTGTAGAATCACCATCCCCATGGCCAACTCAAAACATCAGCTGTCGCATTGTTGTTGACGCTTTGCGTTTAGGGGCAAAAAAAAAATCACGTTTCTAAAACGTTCCTGCTGTAGTGCCCGCTGGTGAGCCAGGCTACGGCTCCTCCTCGACGCGCCACGGGAAGGGAGTTTCACAGCCCATCTGTGCGTGATCCACCAACCCTCGCTGCTGCCTTGACAGCGCTGGAGGATCACAGGCAGCCACGTGCAGAGTAGCCACCACCGCCACCCGGCTAAGTACACGTGGATTATACCTCCAACTCGAAACAACGCGTACCACTCCCGCTGAAAGGATCTGGCAGGGCCCCATCCTGGAGGAACCTCTTGACCCGGGCTCGAACCGAAAAGAACGAAACGGCGGAATGCGAGACTGAGGTTGCAACTCAAGAGAGCGTGGCGGTGCGGGGTGTTGAGACACGGAGATGACATTGCCTGGCCCCCAAGACCTACAAACAATCATCGACATCACCATCCAGGGATGAGAGTCAATCGCTGTGTCGTTTCACTGCTGCAGCCCGGCCACAAGGGCCGAGGGCCAGGCTGTCCGCTTCAACCCCTGCCGAGGACCAGGCTGTCCGGGTCAACCCCTGACCCAGGGGTCCCCAACCCCCGGGCCGTGGACCGCTACAGGTCCGTGGCCTGTTAGGAACCGGGCCGCACAGCAGCAGCAGCAGGAGGTGAGAGCGGTGAGTCCGCGCGTGGAACCCGCCCCCATTGTTTTATGATTGACCACTTCCATCCGCGCCTCTTTCCCGCACTGCGCACTTGTCTCAGTCACGGTGTTGGTAAGCCCACAAGCTCTAACCCCTAGTAGCCACAATGAGTCAAAAACAAACGTCGCTGGAGAGCTTCTTTGAAAAGGGGGAAAGACCCAATGATGACCCCCCCCACCCCGGTCTGTGACAAATTGTCTTCCACGAAACCGGTCCCTGGTGCCTTAAAGGTTGTGGACCGCTACCCTAACCCACTCCTCGCGACTGCTTCACGATGGACACGTGCCGAGTTGGGTGGCGAGCCGTGACCAGTGGGTGGCAGCAGAGCTCAAGGCTGCGCAGATTACAGGGGCGAGGACTCCTGAATGGGCCCTGAAAAGCCACGACGTTCTCTGTGTTCAAACGTTTGCGCATTGCCCGGCAAGAGAGATGGACTATGGACAGGGAGACGGTGAACGGAAATGGAACCACATCTGCAAGGGAGCACGGAAGAGGCGCACGCTTGGAATGGCACTGAGAGGCAGAGCGAGGAGCACGCGGAGTCGAGGACACACGCAGCCGCAGCAGGGAAATTACAACGCCAGAGAGTACGCAAGTGCCCCTTGGTCGTGTACGGGGCAGGGCTCGGTGGTTTCCCGCACGACCCTGCAGGATCGCCAATGGTGACGACACAAGGAACAATCTAAAATGAATAAGCTGCACCAACACGGAAAAGCAGAGGTGCTAAAGTCATATTCTTAGTGCTAAAGTCAATTGACTGACGTCATTCGCTTCGGAGGCAATTGACTAAAGCGCAGAGAGGAAGCGGAGTTCTTGCCCTGAGCGCGACGGGTGAGGCGGAGGGGCGAAGCTCCAGCCGCACCTTTGTGCTGGGGGCGATTTGGCGGCGAGTTCCGCACAGAGCCAGCCGGCGTGACGCGCACGACGGAGGGCAACGTCCCTCTGCCTCGCGCGATAGCGGAGCGAGCAGGCGACGTAGGGCTCGTTCAGTCCGAGTGTTGTGGTTACTTTGCTGGTTACTATGCCGCCCGCTCACCCAGGAAAACCTCGACCAGTCTCAACTCTGTGGTGGTGCCAAGTTTTCGCAGTCGGGGCCGATGTTGCTGCTTCTGCCTGTAATCCCAGTGGAGTAAGTTGCAGTGTTGTTTTTTCAGGATTGCGATGTTGTTTGGCCAATACCAGTTACCCTGTGTGTTGTTTGTTTAGCTATGGGAGGAAACAGCGAGTGCCCGCAGGAAACTCATGCAGAACAGGGTGAGAATATGCAGACTCGGCAGCCGAACTCAGGTTAATCCTGCGGCGAGGCACGAGCGTTCCCACTGCAGCGCCACCCTGCCTCCCATTCTCTGGTAACCTCATCTCCACGACCACGACCCCTGTTGTTAAACCGCAATGATATGCGGGGTCCAACCGGGGTGACGGCTTTCTCGTTCTCTGCGGATCGGCTCTGATCTCACTGCCACTTCATCCCCAAACCGGGAACGTCTCCCGCGCGTTGGCGCGGTGGTTGGCATGCCGCACTCCAAATCGAGACCTGACCACGCCGACAAATTCACCGATTCACGGACCCCCGTGAACCACCGAGTGCCCATTGAGAAGTTCGTGATCGTTCAAGGTCTCATCTTCTTGGTTCTTTCGGTAAAGTCACGTAGAATGGAAACAATAAAAAATAATAAAATAAAACATAATAAAATATTTTATTACGTAAGAAAATATTTTATTATGTTTTATTTGATTATTTGTTATTGTTTCCAAAAGTAATAAAATAAAACATAATAAAATATTTTTTTATGTTTTATTTTAATATTTATTATTGTTTCCAAAATAATAAAATAAAACATAATAAAATATTTTATTATGTTTTATTTTATTATTTTTTATTGTTTCCATTCTACGTGACTTTACCGAAAGAACCAAGAAGATGAATCCCTGCAGTCACGAAAGCTTTAAATCGTTCAAGGTCTCTTACGTGACTCTGGACATGTAGATTTGGAAGGCCGAGTGCACATTGTGTCCATGCGAGATCATTCTGTGTGTTCGTTGCTTTGCGGCAGGACAGCGACGGGAACACCCCTTGCGAACGTCGCGTTGTGAGTAAATCCAACGTCACTGGGATGTTCGGGCCATCGATACGGCGAGCAAGACGCAAACTAAACCAGAAGCAGGGAAATAAAATGTAACATCTGAGTTTCTATTGGGGGTTATTATTATGACAACTACTACATGTAAACGTTCATTAATTCGCCAATAACAGTCTCCAGACCTTAATCCCATAGAAAATCTGTGGAGGGAGCTGAAGGTTTGAGTTGCCAAACGTCAGCCTCGAAACCTTAATGACTTGGAGAAGATCTGCAAAGCGGAGTGGGACAAAATCCCTCATGAGATGTGTGCAAACCTGGTGGCCAACTACAAGAAACGTCTGACCTCTGTGATTGCCAACAAGGGGTTTGCCACCAAGTACTAAGTCATGTTTTGCAGAGGGGTCAAATACTTATTTCCCTCATTAAAATGCAAATAAATGTATAACATTTTTGACATGCGTTTTTCTAGATTTTGTTGTTGTTATTCTGTCTCTCACTGTTCAAATAAACCTACCATTAAAATTATAGACTGATCATTTCTTTGTCAGTGGGCAAACGTACAAATTCAGCAGGGGATCAACTACTTTTTTCCCTCACTGTATTATGATGACAACTACTACATGTAAACGTTCATTAATTCGCCAATAACACCTTCATATATATAGGTCCGCAGAGCACGGGTACACGTTGTTAGTGTCCTAGAGGCAGCGCGGCTCTCGCCCCTCCTGCACGGCTGCCATCAGTGGCGCGCGCGTGCTGATGGTGATGACGATGACGACGTCTTCCCACTTCGCGTCGCAGCGCCAAACAATAACCCGTGCCCCCTCTGTCGAACCAGCCGGCTCACAGATTTACGATCGCAGTGATGCCAAGTGACTGCGATGCAACTCAAAGCCGGGTGCATTCATTACCTATGGTGGGTTGAGATATTTGCAAGCACGTGTGTGTGCGCGCATACAGTATATATGAGAAAGTGACGGCCCATACGCACACACGTGTATATACAGCTGAAATGTAGGTGCGATTTGTTTAAGTTGGAACGGAAGATATGGCCGGGTTAAAATATTTTAAAATAATATTTTAAATCCTCTCCACTTTGATCTCTCGGGCGGTCACGTGCTCGTGACGGCTTCAGTGATTTACGTTGAGAACATAAAACCACTTCAATTGTTTTCCATGCGCTTTCGTTTCCTACAACTTGACTTTTACATTTAAAAAACCTAATAATGAGTATTATTATAATGTTGTGTGCAAAAAGGAGTGACCGTACGTGCGTCTCGTGAAGTTGGATATGCGAAGACATCGCTGCCAGCTGTCGACGTGAGTTGATGAGTTAATGATGACGTCACCCTACTGCTGCTCTATATAAGACCGGGAGCCAGAGCAGAGCCTCACCATTCTGGCGAATTGCCCGATGATGCTGGATGCAATTACCAGCGAAACGTCGTACTCAAAAATTGTAAATGTTGTTGTTTCACGCTTCAACACACCGGTGGGCTAAAGCAGTGAACTATTTGTCTTTTGTCAACGTGACACTTTTAACTGATTGGCCGTGTCGGGTGGTGGAGGGTTACGACACATTTATAAATAACGCGATCTAAACCCAAAAACGTTGATTATGAATAATATTAGTCGCGAAAGCCTACGTGTTAAACTAAAGTGAGACCGGAAACTTGCATTTCTCATTATCTGTATCCATTCATGTCATTACACGCCAGATATTGCCACGTTATCTTCTCAGCAGCAGACCACGCTTTCCCACCTGATGACGGACGCTTGTGTTGCGCCCGAAACGTCGTGATTTATTTTATTTTCTACCCACGTGACTTTACCGATAGAACCAAAGAGTATGGATTCCTGCAGTCACAAAAGCTTCAAATCAAAATAATATTGTATTGTTTATGTTAGCGGGGTCATTCGTGCAGGGCGTAGTTCGTAACGCCGCTGCAGGGTTTGTAGCGAGCACCTTTTTCCGCACCTGGAAACTACAGACGCGTAGGGATGTGACCAGAACCGGCGTCAACAATTACCCAAGCTCTGCGATCCTACATCGCAAGGCCGTAATTATAATATATATTGGGGGGGACATACACACACACCCCCACCCGCCCAATATTCAAATATGCTCAAAATGTCCCCCCCCCAATATTGCTATAAAATAGATTTATGTTTATATGATTGTGGTTATGGTTGTACTTTATTAATCCCTAATCTCTGCCATTACATACAATGAAACAAGAAAGGGTAAAAAAGAAAAAAACAGAGCAATACACTATTAGACATTATTGTAAAAAATAAATAAAGTCCATCCCATGTGTTAGTGAATTGTTTTAATATTTTAGGCAGGAAATTCGTTTTCAAATTTAGATTTCTATTTCTGGGGGGGGGACCCCCAGATCCCCTGGAAGATTTGGTCCCCCCCAATTTTGACTCCATGGCTACGGCCTTGCTACATCGAGACGTTTGTCCAACTCCATTGGTGAGTGTGTATGCATGTGGAGGGAATCTTGAGTATACTGTGTCACTGATGATTCCTTTTCGATTTAAAGCTTTCGTGACTGCAGGGATTCATCTTCTTGGTTCTTTCGGTAAAGTCACGTAGAATGGAAATAATAAAATAATAAAAATGAAACATAATAAAATAATTTTCACGACGTTTCGGCCACAACGCAAGCAGCCGTCCTCAGGTGAGAATTCTTTTATTAAGTTTTATTTGTATTATTTTATTATTTCTATTCTACGTGACTTTACCGAAAGAACCAAGAAGATGATGATTCCTTGTTTCACTTCGCAGTGCTCATGGAAGTTCCTCCTGGACGCGCCACATTCCGTGCCGATTTACAAAAGCTCACGGCCCTTGCCAGCGGAGAGCACCCCGCACTCCCCTGGGAATCGCCGAGAATTCACGCGGCGAGCCGGTCCAACCTCACGGCTCCCATCCCTGAATTACTGCGCCACAACTCACGGTGCCACTGGCATGCGAATGAATGAATGGCGACCGCTCGTGAAACCGCAGCCTCTAATTAAACACTGCCTTGCGATGCTGCCGCTACGGCAGCACACGGACACGTCGCTACCCACCACGGCCCGAGTCTGAACTCGCGGTTTGTTTGCTCAACCGCGATACGGCGAGGCGCACCCGAGACACAACACAGGCGCCTCGTTCCCTAACCTCGTCCCCCACCTCCTCGCAGTGAATGTGCTCGCGTAATCGCCGCTGATCCGGCGCGGCGCACCCGTGCAGTCGCGGGGTGCAGGATCTCTGCTCGAGACGTTGGCCTCGGGGGACTCGGCCCGCACTCGGCAAAGAGGCAGCGGCCTCGGCCGGGATGTTGGTGAAAGTGAAACGATGCTGCGTGGAGGAAGAGGACGAGGGTAGGAGAGAGGGGAGAGATAATCTTGCGCTGCAGCGCGGCGTGGTGCTCTCGGCGCGACCGCCGCTCTGCGAACGGAGGGCGCGGCGAGAGACGCGGAGTAGCAGAGGAGTGACCCCGGGGGAGCCGGCACACAGATCGCCTCTTCGCTCGACACTTGGCAAGTTGCCACTCCAGCCGCGAGTAGAGTGGAGGACAGGTTCGTTGAACAGAGTCGTGTTTCAGCCGACTGGCAGAACACCGCCGCTCTTCCACGGCAATCTCGCACGCAAGCAATGCGCTAGCCAGGCTCAAAGCTGCTTAGCTTGCAAGAACTGAAAACATTCAGGGTACATGATGGTAGGCATAATTACGTGAAGAAATAATTTATATCGATTTGGCAATCCAGTGTCCTGTCGGGGTGATGCTGTTGCTGCAGTGTGTTGATCACAGCTGATGTCGGGGTATGGGGAGCGGTGGTACAGTGGCTAGCGCGCTGCGCTGTGGACCAGAGTTCGATTCCCACTCACTACCAACACCAGTGACAATGATCTGAATGGGATCTGGGCCTCCCCTAGGTAGCCTCAGCCTCACATGAGTACCTGGTGCGATGTGTAAACATCGCCACCGGGGAGACAAAGGCGGCCAGACGTGGTGCTGGCCACCCACCCCCTCTTGTGCAGTGCCGGCCTTCATAGGTACTCGCTAACAGCACTTGCCCCAAAAGTCTGTTAAGGCTATATGGGGATCTTTGTCTTCATGATCTCAACTGAGTACAGTAGTTTGTAGGTAGTGTTTACAGCGTCAGCATGACACACGTTCAGATACATCTTGACTGATCACATCACTGTTTTGGCATCCAACACAAATAATCTGCCCATTGAGCTCAACCGAGCTCCAGAAAATAGTCGACAATTTTGACCTGTATTTTTCTGAAGCTGGTGACCTTTTTGATAATGTATTGGGAGTCAACCCTGCTCATGCAATTTCCTACACCCCTGTCCAAACATTAAACGAATTTAGTTCCCAGCCTATTCACGAAAGTAATGTTCTGAAACAACTGTCCTACCTCAAAGGGTCCTCCTCTACCGGAGCAGATAGTATTCCCGTCTTTGCTCTGCTAACTGTTGGTCACCAAATATACAAACCTATAGCCCATATTTTCAACCTGTCCATCAAAGAAGCATCAGTACCTCTAGAATGGAAACATTCCTATGTTCGTCCACTTCACAGAAGGGGCCCTAAAGATCATCCAAATAACTACCGACCTATCTCAATTTTGTCCCCGTTGATGAAAAATTTTGAAAAATTATTGAACTACCAAATTAGAAGTTTCCTGTCCGACAACAATCTATTACATCGAAAACAATCTGGGTTCCGAAAAAAATACAGCACCACATCTGCTGCATTAGACTCTGAATCACATTTACAGTAGCCTTGATAATAAGCAGTACTGCACCAGTCTTTTTCTTGACTTGTCCAAAGCCTTTGATACAGTAGACCACAACACCCTGCTTAGTAAACTAAGTTGCCTCCGTTTCTCCAAACACGCAGTAGAGTGGTTAAAAAATTACCTCTCTTCTCGCACCCAAACTGTATTCACAGATGGTTGGAGGTCAAACAGTGTTAAGATAACAAAGGGGTTCCACAGGGTTCCATCCTTGGCCCCCTCTTGTTCTCTCAATGACTTGGGCACTGACCTGGATCATTCCAGGGTAAAAACAATTGCAGATGACACGATACTTATTACTGCTGGCCACTCTCCGGATGACGTGATTGCTAAGCTCCAGGGTGATTTCAACAAACTACAACATCAGCTCGTTGCTCTTAAACTAGTCCTGAATACATCCAAAACCAAGGTGCTATGCTTCTCACCAGGACTAAAGCAGGAAGTTATTTTTCCCCAATTACATTCCTTAAATAATTATCAAATAGAGCAAGTCAAGATCTATAAGTATATTGGGGTCATCCTTGATTCAAAACTGAATTTTCAAGATCAAATTGATTATATTGGTAAAAAGACAAAAATACAAATTGGTTTTCTGTATCGACACAAGCATTGCTTCCCCCCTATGCTCCGTTTGGAATTGATAAAAAGCTACCATACTGCCTCTACTTGATTACTATGACATCGTGTATACATCAGCCCCCAGTACTGTACTGAAGAAGCTTGACTCAATTTATCACTCGGCCTTAAGATTTGCATTGAACTGCCCATATAGGACCCACCACTGTGATCTCTACATTGGGTCAAACTTAACATCTCTTAATGATCGACAGCTTGTGCATCAGATATTATTTATTCACGATGTACTTACAACAAAATCCACAGACTACCTGCTGGATCTCCTCACTGTTTCGAAGAACAAATGTGACCTAAGGTTTTCGCTCATTTACCAGTTTCACATTCCTTATTGCCATACAAATACTGGAGGAAGGGCCTTTGCTATTGATGCCCCCAGGGTCTGGAATACTATCGCCAATAAACTGCAACTTGAATCACTACCTGTGAGATCTTTACTCAAAACTGCTCTAGAGGAGTTGTACACCCCTGAGCTGCCGCTGCTATTCAGTGGCCTGAAATCAAATGTTTCGCTCCGGATGACCGCTGCAAAGTATGATCTGTGTTTTGATTATAGTGTGCTGATCTTTAAAGGTGCATTGAACATTTTTGATACTCCTACTGATACTCCTGCTGTTATGGAGTGACTCATGCAGCCAGCTATGGCTGCAAAGTTTGGTAGTACATGTGATGTATATCGTTTATTGTAAAATTTCAATCACAGTTCCTATGATCACTGTTACATTGTTTTTATAGCTTTATTTTGGTGATTTTGAAAACTTTTGGGTTTAGCCATGTTTGTTTGTTGTAGTACAAAGTTAGACTGATAACTTTAATCTAAATTGTTTTATGGTTGTTATTGTTTGACTTGCATCCCACTGGGATTTGTGCACACAGCATTGATATTCGGTGCTTTTTCTGTAAGACTTTGCTGTTTTTTCCTGGATTTTTTCTGTTGCGCGAAGTCACTTTAAGATGTTTCTTCACTATGAGACATCTCCCTTTACCAGTGGCAAAATATAGTAATAGGTTTTACCCTTTCAACTGGTACAAAAACTGACACCTTTATACAAGGGATCATGTTTGCAAAACCACAACACAAGCAGTCAAAATGCAAACAAAAAGAAACAACTCTGATAATAATATGCACTGTCCTTGAAGTTGATTGGTTCACATGGCTTTTCTTAGAGCCCTTGTATAAAGGTGTCCGTTTTTGTACCAGTTGGAAGGGTAAAAACCTATCACTATAAGATGTTTCTTGTTCATGTTTTTGTTTGTTGCGGTTGCACCCGATTCAAGAGCCGAATGGCTCACAGGGCTAAACCTAATAAATGAAACTGAAACTCTTTTGACAAGGTATGGACCTTTCTCGTTGTAAACATGTAACTACTTATTGTAACGACTGTTCCTCACACAGACGCCGGCGATGCGATACATCTCTACGCAACACGCGACACCACGAACGCGAACAGACTGCAAGCCGAGAGAGTTGCACGCGTTCTCGCAGCGCACGTGACCTCAACAGACTCGCGACTCGCGCCCACGCGCACAAGGGCAATGCAGGGTGCGGTTTCCTCCGATAGCATCTCGGACTTTAGGGCACAATCCCCTTTACAGCACCGAGATAAGGGGCCGTCCATAAATGACATCACGCAATTTTGGACGATTTTTGACCAGCCCCCCCACCCCTCGTCACACGGCGTCACAAAAAGTTAGACCCCCCCCCCTCAAATATGACGTCACGAAGCTTTGCCCCCCAAAACCATATTTCTATTTTGAAAATAACACATGATTCAAATCGCTTTTAACTATTGTCATTCTAGTGTGCATTTAATGTGGCGCTGCACTGTGATGTTGTAGGAGTGTTGTTATAACAATTAGTGTTGTTATAACAATTACATATTTATTTAAAGATGCGCATTTTGATGTGACGTCACATTTCTCAACCCCCCCCCCCCCTCGTCACACATCGTCACAAATGTCTGCCCCCCCCCCCCCTAGGTGCGTGACCTCATTTATGGACGGCCCCTAACGCTTATCCAAACCCCGGCGTGTCGCCCCATAACACTGCCTCGTTTACAGGTGAAGTGCGGATCGTTAAGAGGCCCCGCCACGCTGCGTGCGTGTGCAGTTGTACGTGTATCACTCCACTGCTGGATGAGATCTCCCCCTAGCGGGGGGGGGGGTCATGGGGGTCATTTGATCATACTTCACCAAACTGGTCAGTGCGCTTCGATTTAAAGCTTTCGTGACTGCAGGGATTCATCTTCTTGGTTCTTTCGGTAAAGTCACGTAGAAGGGAAGTAATAAAATAATAAAAATAAAACATAATAAAATAATTCTCACGACGTTTCGGCCACACCTGAGGACGGCTGCTTGCGTTGTGGCCGAAATGTCGTGAGAATTATTTTATTATGTTTTATTTTTTTTATTTTATTACTTCCCTT
Source organism: Lampetra fluviatilis (assembly GCF_964198595.1). Lineage (NCBI taxonomy): Eukaryota > Metazoa > Chordata > Hyperoartia > Petromyzontiformes > Petromyzontidae > Lampetra > Lampetra fluviatilis. The sequence goes on from NC_136314.1 coordinate 7,572,679, forward strand.
CTACGTGACTTTACCGAAAGAACCAAGAAGATGGTCAGTGCGCGTTGGTGAAGCGTGGGAAGCACAGGCTGGGGTTGCCACCTGTCCAGGTTTTTTCCCGGTACAATCCGGCAATCAACATCGATACTCGGGCGGCAGTACTTGGGTCGTAACGAGATCTGGAACCGGTATTGCCGTGCGGAACTTCCTTATTGCACCAGACTGCACAGTTTTCATAACGAACCAAGGCTCATAATTATGAGTCCCAGAACCACAATATTAGATACGCCGAGTTCTCCATCCCATTGATCAAACCACAAACTTCCTCTTGTCGTCCTCGACCCTTTAATCTGCGACATCGCGGATACAACGAGCACGCTACTACGTCCACGACTCTCGTGCAAAACGCTGCGCTCGGCGTCTGCTAGCACTGCTACGAGTCGCGTGTTGCAAAGTCTCCTAGAATAATCAGCAATGCGTTGGGCCTGACGCGACAGTGCGTTTCATGCGCAGCGTACCCACCCGAAGCGACACACAACCACACACAACCACACACAGCCACACACAACCGCACACAACCACACACAACCACGCACAACCACACACAACCACACACAACCGCACACAACCACACACAACCGCACACAACCGCACACAACCACACACAACCACGCACAACCACACACAACCACACACAACCGCACACAACCACACACAACCGCACACAACCACACACAACCACACACAACCACGCACAGCCACTCGTGATTTTATTCACGACATTAGTCAACCAGAAAATGGTGCCCCCTACACGGGCCGTGTCGCTGTGAGCGGCCGTGACGAGGCGGGGTGACGGGGTTTGAAGGAAGAATCGGGCTGAGTGACGCAATTGGTCATATGTGTTTGGATATATCAAGTTTTACTTAGTCCACGATTTTGCTGACTTGATAATATTCTAAGGGCGGGGGCGATCGTGGATAGACGCCCCTCGTGACTCCGTTGGTCGACCAAACGAAGAGAACGACTCCATGAAAGACTCGGCTGCCGGCAACGACACTGAGGCCACCGCCAACGCAAGAGGGCGATTCTAAACACGGCCTCCGTCCCTTTCCATGAACGTCCACCACTCGGACCCCATGCCCGGCGGCGTGCCTCGCATCCGACGGGGAATAATCGGTCACGAAGCGAACTACGAGCCGCGTCCCGTACGGGAGTGGCGACGTTCAAAACGACTCTCCCGTGGCTCATCCTCGAGAGGGCAGAGAGAGAGAGAGAGAACAGCTGAAGGCGGGAGGGGTGTCAGCTGTGGGCTGTGCGGTGCACGGGACCGCGCAGTTCCGCTCCGTGTGTGGTCTGGCGTCGCCGTGTCGGAGCTGAGGGCTTCTGCAATTCTCACCGTGTGGACGCATTCACCGACTTACGGACTCGGCGTCTCGGACGCTTTATGTGACGTTTCACAACGGAGGAACACAAAGAGGCGATCGAGGGGGGGGGGCATTCTTCTTCGAGATCTCCTCCCCCCCCCCGCCGCCGCCTACGTTACCCGAGGCTGGTTTCATCTCAAGAGTTTACGACGTAAACAGGCGATTGTTTACCTTGCCAGCGAACCACAATGCCGCTTTCGGCCTTGATTAATGCTCAAATAAATAAGTGGACAACTTTGGACCTCGCTCGTGCCAGCCAGCGCCGCCTTCGCTTCACAGGGCCACAGTGGCTCACGGCTCCCCGTGGCTCGTGGGTGCCCAGGCCCCACCGAATAAATCTCGCAAAGCCGTAACTCTGCCGCTCGGGGCGCGTGAACGGCGCTGTCTGCGGCGGGGAGAGGTCTCTCTCACGGCGCGACAACCACGACGTTCCCACCCCACGCGATTCGTGCGTTAAGGGCCCTTTGAGCGAGCGCGGTGGGCACCGCCGTGAAAGGGCAGGTGGCAGCAGCAGCATTACGAGCAGCGTCGGAGTGACGTTAAATGGACTGGAAGTACAGCCACAGAGAGCTGCTTTGAATTCGCATTCTGTGGTACTTTGAACGACAAACTCTGTGATTTTGGAACTTTTTTACGACTCGTGGTGGGCTGTTGCGTAACGTTCGCTTGTGCGCGCATCAGTATTGCTATGTCAGTGATAAAGTTGTTTGTGTTACATCTAGAAAATGTTAATGTGTGATACACCCACTTCCACGCAACACAGCAAAATTAGTATGTACAGTGAGGGAAAAAAGTATTTGATCCCCTGCTGATTTTGTACGTTTGCCCACTGACAAAGAAATGATCAGTCTATAATTTTAATGGTAGTTTTATTGAACAGTGGGAGACAGAATAACAACAACAAAAATCCAGAAAAGGGCATGTCAAAAACGTTATAAATTTATTTGCATTTTAATGAGGGAAATAAGCATTTGACCCCCTCTCAATCAGAAAGATTTCTGGCTCCCTGGTGTCTTTTATACAGGTAACGAGCTGAGATTAGGAGCACACTCTTAAAGGGAGTGCTCCTAAACTCAGCTTGTTACCTGTATAAAAGACACCTGTTCACAGAAGTAATCCATCAATCAATCAGATTCCAAACTCTCCACCATGGCCAAGACCAAAGAGCTCTCCAAGGATGTCAGGGACAAGATTGTAGACCTACACAAGGCTGGAATGGGCTACAAGACCATCGCCAAGCAGCTTGGTGAGAAGGTGACAACAGTTGGTGCGATTATTCGCAAATGGAAGAAACACAAAAGAACTGTCAATCTCCCTCGGCCTGGGGCGCCATTCAAGATCTCACCTCGAGGAGTTGCAATGATCATGAGAAAGGTGAGGAATCAGCCCAGAACTAGACGGGAGGATCTGGACAATGATCTCAAGGCAGCTGGGACCATAGTCACCAAGAAAATAGTTGGTAACACACTACGCCGTGAAGGACTGAAATCCTGCAGCGCCCGCAAGGTCCCCCTGCTCAAGAAAGCACATATACATGCCCGTCTGAAGTTTGCCAATGAACATCTGAATGATTCAGAGGACAACTGGGTGAATGTGTTGTGGTCAGATGAGACCAAAATGGAGCTCTTTGGCATCAACTCAACTCGCCGTCTTTGGAGGAGGAGGAATGCTGCCTATGACCCCAAGAACACCATCCCCACCGTCAAACATGGAGGTGGAAACATTATGCTTTGGGGGTGTTTTTCTGCTAAGGGGACAGGACAACTTCACCGCATCAAAGGGACGATGGACGGGGCCATGTACCGTCAAATCTTGAGTGAGAACCTCCTTCCCTCAGCCAGGGCATTGAAAATGGGTCGTGGATGGGTATTCCAGCATGGCAATGACCCAAAACACACGGCCAAGGCAACAAAGGAGTGGCTCAAGAAGAAGCACATTAAGGTCCTGGAGTGGCCTAGCCAGTCTCCAGACCTTAATTCCATAGAAAATCTGTGGAGGGAGCTGAAGGTTCGAGTTGCCAAACGTCAGCCTCGAAACCTTAATGACTTGGAGAAGATCTGCAAAGAGGAGTGGGACAAAATCCCTCCTGAGATGTGTGCAAACCTGGTGGCCAACTACAAGAAACGTCTGACCTCTGTGATTGCCAACAAGGGTTTTGCCACCAAGTACTAAGTCAAGTTTTGCAGAGGGGTCAAATACTTATTTCCCTCATTAAAATGCAAATAAATTTATAACATTTTTTACATGCGTTTTTCTGGATTTTGTTGTTGTTATTCTGTCTCTCACTGTTCAAATAAACCTACCATTAAAATCATTTCTTTGCCAGTGGGGAAACGTACAAAATCAGCAGGAGATCAAATACTTTTTTCCCTCACTGTATGTGTATATAATTTTTTTCACACCCTACGTAGCCAACCGTGCTAATCGGAGGTGTGGCGTGTAAGATATGTCACGTGCCACGCGTTGTTCACGTGATGAACCTTACTGATTGGCTGTGTCGGGTGGAGATGGGTCCCCGGCACATTTACGCGTGGAACCCCAAACAACTTTTACAATTAGTAATAACGATCGCGACAGCCTACCGCGCTTTAAAGTTACGAAATGTGTTGCAATTAACAGATTCCTTCTCGTAATCGGCACTGTACACGCATCATGGGGTGTGTACAACAATATGTTCAGACATTTAATTGCGGAGAGACGAGGCACGAGAAGTTTGTTACGCGTGGTGCGATCCGCCACAAGGCCACCGTGGTATTATCAACGGTCACGTGGCTGTTGATAATACCAGCCTTTGTACATTTTCCTTTGCACTTATATGGCACCTAAATGCCTGCTTTAGACCATGACCGCGGCACATAATCGGTGTTATCCGAATGACGTCGTGGGATATTTAACGTCCACTGTGAAGCAGACGGCGCGTAGTGTTTCATGGTTAAAACCACACCGCAGTATTAACCAGGGCGGCGTGCCGGTTTGAACCGCGCACCTCAGTAACGAGCTGCGAACGCGCGACCACTCGGCCACGTCACCACCCCTGTTGATTGCCGCGAAGGAGGGGGGGTGGGGGTGGGGGGCGAGTGGTGGTGCAGCGGTTGGCACGCTGCGGAATGAAAACGGTGCGCGAGTTTGAGTCCTAACCATGGCTAACATCAGTGGCAAGCTTCCAGCAGCCTCGCCAACCTGCGATGACCAGCGTGGTGAAGTGCGGTCCCACCTGATGACGGAGACTTGTGTTGCCTCCGAAACGTCGTGATTTTTTATTTGTTTAAATTGTTTTATTATTATTTCTATAATTTTTATGATTTATTTTAATGATTTATTTTTATGATTTATTTATTGCCTACGTGACTTTACCGAAAAAACCTAAGAGTAAGGCTCAAAGAGTCCCCATGGCTGACACGGTGTGTGTCGATAAGCCTTCACCCAGCAGCATGTTGGCAGAGGACTGCAAATTGAGTACAATACCGACTCGTCTCTCAATTGTATTGCATGTGCCGCTTAGCTGCGTTGCATGTTACGTGCCACTTGCGGTTGCAATTGTGACCAAAGCGATGTCACTTGCAACACGAAATACTCCCAGCAAGAGACAAGTTTTTTCTCAACAGGCTACCCAAGGTCAAGAGGTCATTGTGACCGTACCCCGACATCGCTTCCTGCCTCTGCGTACATCTCACTGCTGCTGCTGCTACTGCACAGTGGAAGTGAACCCCCCATTGATCTGACCGCACGGCCTCCCATCGTCTGACTTTAGGTCTCCTCCGCCTTGGCACTCAGTCGACATCTCAAGCGCCATGCCCTGCGGTCTGGCATCACCACCACGTGGGTTCAGGGCTTGGGTGCCACTCCCGGTGCCCGTGTCTGTGACCTGCCCCGCCTCTCCCCCCTCTACCCTGCACACGTGCACCCCTCTTGTCGATCCACTGCTGGATGAGGGCCTCCCCACTCCGTTGGCGTCTTTTGCACATACTTGCCGTTCGTCAGTACGGGCTGGTAAAGGTTGCGAGCATAGACGGATGATGGGAGTTCAGTACAATACAACCGTGGATTTTACTGTGCTGCCCTCTGCTGCCCACAGACCCTGAATTCGAGTCGAGTATTTTCTCATTTTACGTGGTAGATACGTTCCTGAAAGTGTCGCGTTCAGCGAAAACGCGTTAAACGAGGAGCTACTGCTCTTGAATTACATTTGCACGATGACATCAACCTGCAGTCATCCCATGGGGAGACAGAGAACTGACGTGAGGGTACGTCGCCGTGTGCTGTATCCTTCCGCTCAGCCACACAGCTCAAAAAAGTAGTTCGTCGGTGTTGACTACTCAGAAACCGCGTTATAACGGCACGTTTCGCGTTATGACGGACGCGTTTCACGTTATAATTGTGCGAAAAGTGTTTCCTGATTTTTTAAAAACGGGTTAGAGCGAAAACGGGTTGTGTGAACATTCGTTAAGCGAGGACTTATCGAACATCACTCTCACCTTGGAATGAATAACTCAACGGCTGCAGGAAGAACGCGGGACTACATTGGGGTTACATCTCCAGCGCTTACCTGAAAAACATCCGTGAGAATATCCCGGCCTTCTCAAAAGGCGAAGCCTGCATCTTCAAGTTGCGGCCTGACATCGGGGCGTTTAACCTGCACGCAAGCACACACACAAAGACAAAGATCCCCCATGTAGCCTGAACACACTTTTTGTCTAAGTTCTGTTAGCGAGCACCTATGAAGGCCGAAACGCTTCACGAGGAGGTAGGTGGCCAGCACCACGCCCGACCGCCTTTGTCTCCCTAGTAGCGATGTTTATAAACCGCACCAAGTACTAATTTGAGGCTGAGTTGACCTAGGGGAGGCCCAGGACCATATCCTCACCTGAAGACGGACGCTTGTGTTGCGACCGAAACGTCGTGTTTTATTTTGTTATTTTTTTTCTATCTACGTGACTTTACCGAAAGAACCAGAGAGTTTACATATACACGACATCACACCGCATTCGCTCGGGTCGTTGTGGAGACTCCGATTGATGCTCCTGCTGTTGTGGAGTGACTCATGCAGCCAGCTATGGTTGCAGGGTTTTGGTAGTACATGTTGTTTATGCCATTTATTGTGAAAATTCCGTCACAGTTCCTATGATTGCTTTTTCATTGCTTTCATAGCTTTATTTTGGTGATTTCGAAAAGTGTATTGGTTTAGCCATATTTGTTTGTTTTAGTACAGAGTTAGACTGATGGCCTTAATCTAAGTTGTCTTGTGGTTGTTGTTGGTTGTTTGACTTGCATCCCACTGGGATTTTTGCACACAGCGTTTGTGTACGGTTTTTTTTCTGCAATATTTTGCTGTCTTTTCTTGGATTTTCTGTTTGCACTTAGTCACATATTCACTTTAAGATATTTTCCTGTTCATGTTTTAGTTTTTTGTTTGTTGCGGTTGCACCCGATTCAAGAGCCGAATGACTCACAGGGTTATACCTAATAAATGAACTTGAACTTGACTACACAAAACGCAACAAAAAGCGGAGCAAGGAGCCGTGTTGACCGCTTCTCTGATTTGTTCGTGCAAGAGCAGCGGCCGCTGGCTTCGTTGGGAGCACGGAGACAGAGGCCACGGGGAATCAATTCCTGCCGCCCCAACACTGCCGCCGATCCCCAGTCGCTCCGGGTGACACCCGGACAGTGTGACAAGCCCTGCAGGTTAGAGCTCTGGGCTATTAAACCGGTGACCTGAGTTCAATCCCCTGCCACAGCTAACATCAGCGGTGACTGATAACGATCAGGAGTGATGGACGCGTGAATCAATCACGGGCTTCCGCACCTTCTTCACCAGCCCGCTCTGACCAGAGAGATGACGTATGAATTCTAGATTTGAAGCTTTCGTGACTGCAAGGATTCATACTCTAAGTTTTTTCGGTAAAGTCACGTAGGTAAAAAATGAAATTAAAATAATAAAAGTAATATGTGTCACTTGATACAGCAAATCTGGCTGTGACGGTCCCACCTGATGACGGAGACTTGTGTTGCCTCCGAAACGTCGTGATTTTTTATTTTTTTATCATTTTATTTCTATTATTACTTTTATTAATTTTAATTTCATTTTTTACCTACATGACTTTACCAAAAAAACTAAGAGTACGACGAAGTATGGTCAAACAACTCCCCGCGCCAGAAGGGGCGTGGGAAGGCCTTCATACAGCAGCGGATCGATAATTGGCGATAATTATTAATGAGCAGAGTTCGGGCCGGGGAAGCGGTCACACCCCGCGATCTGGAATCTCCGCTCGCCACGTGCGATCACGCGTGCACGTGGAGCCCATTATCAAGTCGCCCGCCACTCGCATCTCACGCCGCGCACACATTGAGCGCTTGCTCCTTGCAGATTGTACGTCTCGGGGTAGCAGAGCGCAGGAGGGAGGGGCTGCAGGTCAACTGCGCTCACACACGCGGGTCTATCGGAACGGCGCAGCATCCTAAAGTATAAAGTTCAATACAAGACCGGCACCAGACCTCGGTACGAGTCCATTCCTGCCGCCCCGGAGATTTGTTCCCACTCGCCGGCGACGTTCGGCCTGCCCAGTGCGAGCGCACGCGTCTTCGCGCTCAACACGACGCGTCTCTAACTTTGTAGCGAGGCTTTCTTAATCCAGACGTTCCTCTTGCTGTGCCTCTCGCTGTAATTCGATCGGAGCGATCGTAAATTAGGAAAGAAAATATTCATTAACATCGTGAATTGCAAAATCATAGCTATCTCCTGGCACGTGAGCTTAGCGCAGCGTATTTATATAGTTATGAAACTCTATACGATGTTAGATAATGATATCAAGTTAATGTTCAAGTTAATTTATTAGGTATAACTCTGTGAGCCATTCGGCTCTTGAATCGGGTGCAACCGCAACAAAAAAAAACTAAAACATGAACAGGAAAACATCTTAAAGTGACTATGTGACTATGTGCAAACTGTAGTGCCGTGTCTGCTTCTATTACACTCTTTTCTTGCAGAGTATCATCGGGTCGTGTATCACGTTGCCGTGTAGTATATTTGCGACGTTGGCCTGAGCTCCGGAGTGTTGTGCAATCGGGATACACCCAATCCATCCTCGCGCATCGGCCTGTGAGACACTGGGTGCTCAAGTCAAACCCGAGGCGAGATCACAAACGTTCAAATCACGTTGATTTGTTTTTTTATAAGAAGCATTTAAGATCTGAAAAATAATCGTCGGTTTTAACACTCTGCAGAGAGAGAGAGAGCACTGCTTACAGTAATCGTTTTTACGAATGTGCGACTATGAATATTTGCAACTCGCGCGTGCGACTTGTGCGTGACACCGATATAGCATCGTGAATTACGCGCTCCGGAATTATGGGGAAGTGTCTCGAACGCGGCCGGGCCAAATATGGCGCACGTGGACGCCTCGCACGAGGACACCTCGCACGTGGACACCTCGCACGAGGACACCTCGCACGTGGACACCTCGCACGAGGACACCTCGCACGTGGACACCTCGCACGAGGACACCTCGCACGTGGACACCTCGCACGAGGACACCTCGCACGAGTACACCTCACACGTGGACGCCTCGCACGTTGACACCTCACACGAGGACACCTCGCACGTGGACACCTCGCACGTGGACGCCTCGCACGAGGACACCTCGCACGAGGACACCTCGCACGTGGACACCTCGCACGAGGACACCTCGCACGTGGACACCTCGCACGAGGACACCTCGCACGTGGACACCTCGCACGTGGACACCTCACACGTGGACACTTCACATGTGGACGCCTCGCACGTGGACGCTTTGCACGTGGACACCTCGCACGTGGACACCTCGCACGTGGACACCTCGCACGTGGGCACCTCGCACGTGGACACCTCGCACGTGGACGCCTCGCACGTGGACACCTCGCACGAGGACACCTCGCACGAGGACACCTCGCACGTGGGCACCTCGCACGAGGACACCTCGCACGAGGACACCTCACACGTGGACGCCTCGCACGTTGACACCTCACACGAGGACACCTCGCACGTGGACACCTCGCACGTGGACGCCTCGCACGAGGACACCTCGCACGTGGACACCTCGCACGAGGACACCTCGCACGTGGACACCTCGCACGAGGACACCTCGCACGTGGACACCTCGCACGAGGACACCTCGCACGTGGACACCTCGCACGTGGACACCTCACACGTGGACACTTCACATGTGGGCACCTCGCACGTGGACACCTCGCACGTGGACACCTCGCACGTGGGCACCTCGCACGTGGACGCCTCGCACGTGGACACCTCGCACGAGGACACCTCGCACGTGGATACCTCGCACGTGGACACCTCGCACGTGGACGCCTCGCACGTGGACACCTCGCACGTGGACACCTCGAACGTGGGCACCTCGCACGAGGACACCTCACACGAGGACACCTCGCACGTGGACTCCTCGCACGTGGACACCTCGCACGAGGACACCTCGCACGAGGACACCTCGCACGTGGGCACCTCGCACGTGGACACCTCGCACGAGGACACCTCGCACGTGGACACCTCGCACGTGGACACCTCGCACGTGGACACCTCGCACGTGGACACCTCGAACGTGGGCACCTCGCACGAGGACACCTCACACGAGGACACCTCGCACGTGGACTCCTCGCACGTGGACACCTCGCACGAGGACACCTCGCACGAGGACACCTCGCACGTGGGCACCTCGCACGTGGGCACCTCGCACGTGGGCACCTCGCACGTGGACGCCTCGCACGTGGACACCTCGCACGAGGACACCTCGCACGTGGGCACCTCGCACGTGGACACCTCGCACGTGGGCACCTCGCACGTGGGCACCTCGCACGAGGACACCTCACACGAGGACACCTCGCACGTGGACACCTCGCACGAGGACACCTCGCACGTGGACACCTCGCACGTGGACACCTCATACGTGGACGCCTCGCACGTGGACACCTCGCACGTGGACACCTCGCACGAGGACACCTCGCACGTGGACACCTCGTGCGAGGACACCTCGCACGAGGACACCTCGCACGAGGACACCTCACACGTGGACGCCTCGCACGTGGACACCTCGCACGTGGACACCTCGCACGTGGACGCCTCGCACGTGGACACCTCGCACGTGGACACCTCGCACGTGGACACTTCACATGTGGACGCCTCGCACGTGGACGCTTTGCACGTGGACACCTCGCACGTGGGCACCTCGCACGTGGGCACCTCGCACGTGGACACCTCGCACGTGGACACCTCGCACGTGGACACCTCACACGTGGACACTTCACATGTGGACGCCTCGCACGTGGACGCTTTGCACGTGGACACCTCGCACGTGGGCACCTCGCACGTGGGCACCTCGCACGTGGACACCTCGCACGTGGACACCTCGCACGTGGGCACCTCGCACGTGGACGCCTCGCACGTGGACACCTCGCACGAGGACACCTCGCACGTGGATACCTCGCACGTGGACACCTCGCACGTGGACGCCTCGCACGTGGACACCTCGCACGTGGACACCTCGCACGTGGACACCTCGAACGTGGGCACCTCGCACGAGGACACCTCACACGAGGACACCTCGCACGTGGACTCCTCGCACGAGGACACCTCGCACGTGGGCACCTCGCACGTGGGCACCTCGCACGTGGGCACCTCGCACGTGGACGCCTCGCACGTGGACACCTCGCACGAGGACACCTCGCACGTGGGCACCTCGCACGTGGACACCTCGCACGTGGACACCTCGCACGTGGGCACCTCGCACGTGGGCACCTCGCACGTGGACACCTCGCACGTGGACACCTCGCACGTGGACGCCTCGCACGTGGACACCTCGTACGTGGACACCTCGCACGTGGGCACCTCGCACGTGGACACCTCGCACGTGGACACCTCGCACGTAGACACCTCGCACGTGGACGCCTCACACGTGGGCAACTCGCACGTGGGCACCTCGCACGTGGACGCCTCGCACGTGGACACCTCGCACGTGGACGCCTCGCACGTGGACACCTCACACGTGGACACCTCGCACGTGGACACCTCGCACGTGGGCACCTCGCACGTGGACACCTCGCACGTGGGCACCTCGCACGTGGACACCTCGCACGTGGACGCCTCGCACGTGGACGCCTCGCACGTGGACACCTCGCACGTGGACGCCTCGCACGTGGACACCTCGCACGTGGACACCTCGCACGTGGACGCCTCGCACGTGGACGCCTCGCACGTGGACACCTCGTACGTGGACACCTCGCACGTGGGCACCTCGCACGTGGGCAACTCGCACGTGGGCACCTCGCACGATTTATGGCAGTCGCGCGTTTATCCTGGAATCACTCATGGGCACAACCCCGGGAATAATTTCCACTCGCACATGAACCCCAACCTACGGTCCTGTCGCAGGCGAGCGAGTCGGAGATGGACACGGGTGGAGAAGTGGTCGACGCACTGCGTCGTGAACCCGGCCAGCCATGCATGTTCGATTCCCGGCCACCGCAGACATCAGTGACGAGTGGCATCTGACCTGTTCTAGGCACCCCACCTTCACGAATCCGCAATGACGAGGGTGATTAAGTTTGGCCAAACAACGCGCATTTCCCACATGGCGTGGGGAGGCCGTCATCGAACTCGGTCCGAATCGAAAATGGCCACTTCTTGTCCAATGGGTTTGACGTGAGCCAAAATAAAACCTAAATCTAGAGGTGGAATCATAAAGCGCCATATTTAATGGAAGCAGCCGTGTGCGACCGCTCCCTATTATCCACACAGGTTTATGACGAACTCGATTTGTCGCAAGGGCAGTGGATGAAAGCGGCGATGAATTGTCCACTCACGGACATTTCATCCCCCTCCCGGGAAGCTCACGGTGTCAGCATACCGAGCGCATCGCACGCGCTGTGTGTTGAACGCACATGGCACGCGCTGTGTGTTGAACGCACATGGCACGCGCTGTGTGTTGAACGCACATGGCACGCGCTGTGTGTTGAACGCACATGGCACGCGCTGTGTGTTGAACGCACATGGCACGCGCTGTGTGTTGAACGCACATGGCACGCGCTGTGTGTTGAACGCACATGGCACGCGCTGTGTGTTGAACGCACATGGCACGCGCTGTGTGTTGAACGCACATGGCACGCGCTGTGTGTTGAACGCACATGGCACGCGCTGTGTGTTGAACGCACATGGCACGCGCTGTGTGTTGAACGCACATGGCACGCGCTGTGTGTTGAACGCACATGGCACGCGCTGTGTGTTGAACGCACATGGCACGCGCTGTGTGTTGAACGCACATGGCACGCGCTGTGTGTTGAACACACAGTTCTTACTGTGATGCTCGTCCACTTATCTCCGAGAAATGCAGCCCTTTGTTCCCAAGAACGCGCGTTGTGCCATTGCGACAAAACTCATCATGTAAATATTTTTTGCGGATAAGTGGACTTCATCGATATGTTCATGAAATTATCCACAATTTTCTTTTTTTACATGGCAGAGTGGAATTGGTGTAACATCGCGGATAATAGGACCGGCGATATTTTCGTCTCCACGCCGCCGCCGATAAGAGCGATACCGCTGCAATAATCGGGCCATCTGTGCCGGAATACGATCGCGAGAACGAAGCGTGGTGTTTTCGTTGTAATTGGTGCAGAATTCAGATGAAAGCGCACGCGTTAAGTGCCAGCGGGGTGGGAGGCAGCCACAGACGCCGCGCCGTTGGGTGCGAGGAATGCTCTGTGCGCGTGTCGGTGTTACCCGCGCTAGAACACCGCGGGTAACACCGCCACGCGCACAGAGCATCCCCAACCCAGCCCTGCGAGAGCCCCGCGTCCCCCCGCGCCCGCAGAGGTCGCCCCGCGGTGCTGCGCGGCGCGGGGACTCGGATCCGCCGAGTCGCCAAACGCCGCCCGCTGGAGCCACTCGAGGAGCGAGCGTTGCCACCCGTCCCGGGCGAAGCGGGGTGCGCGCGCGTGCCCACCCGCCCACTCGCCCACCCGCCCACCCGCCCACTCGCCCACCCGCCCACCCGCCCACTCGCCCACCCGCCCACTCGCCCACCCGCTCCGAAGAACAGAACGTGCTAGGGGAGGAGAGGAGGTGGAGCTCAGGGCGCCCTCCGTTCAGAACATTCGCAACTTGTGGAATCCGGGGGGGGGGGGGGGGCATGGGGGTAATGGCCTTCCCCCAACTCTGCCGCCCGGATTCACAAGAGGCGAACTTTCTGGATGACGACAAAGAACACACGAGGCAGAACTCACGAGACGGACAGTACAGATGAGACGGGATAGGTGAGTCAGCACAAACACATCAGTACAAACGAGACAGTGCAGGCGAGGCCGTACAAGCAGAAACATAAAACCCAGACAGAGGTCGATGTGACGATACGGTGAAGGGAGAATTAATGGTGTTGGAGAAATTGAATTCGAAGTAAAACAAAACGGCGAGAGATGACTGATCTGGTAATCTGAATAATCCATAAGTTAAACACAATCTCAGGGGCACGTTTCACGACACGCACCGGCTCTGAGAACCCAAACTGCTGCGTCCAATCTAGATTTGAAGCTTTCGTGACTGCGGGAATCCATACTCTTTGGTTCTTTCGATAAAGTCACGTAGGCATAAAATGATATAAATCACGACGTTTAGATTGCAACACAAGCAATCATCAACAGGTGGGAAAACCACGACAAGAAAAAATTCAGCTGTTCGCGCGTATCGATCTCGTGGTGCCGCTGTCAATAACAATCAGCACCGTGCTCCTTTCTTCCATGCGCCCGTCATCATTAAAACAGCGAGACGCATTCACCCGAAAAAAAGTTGGCGATGCGTGCTTCCAATCGCCAAGAGCAACGTGTCATTGCAACTCAGAAGCCAGCTCGATGGAGGTGGCTGGCTCAGAGGAGGGGGCGAATGCCACCGTCAGAACGCCGAGCCAACGTCGCTCAGACTTGGGTTTCATCCGCCTGTGATTAAAGCGGCTTCCCAGTTGTAACGAGTTGATGGCTTCGGTCCAGTTACCAAGGGGAGCAGCGGTAGAGAAACGCGCTATCAACGCTCGCGTCTTATGCCACGAGAAGGAAACGTTTCAGTGGCGCGTGGGGCAAATTGTCCGTGCGGAGCAGATACGAGGAGGGACTTCTCCGGTTTGGATCGAGTGATGACCTTCATCTTCCAGGACAGTTCTCTGGCACAAGGTGGTGCACTGTTCACTGCGGCAATGTCGCTCTCTCATAACGCGACACCTATGGCGAAGTGGAAAACGATATCAGAAGAACAAACCCAAGCAAAGTTTAAATCAATAACACCTTGGGGAGGTGTTCTCCTCTCATTTTCAGCACGAAATTGCACATTCTCATGGCAGGAATTAGCACTCCACTGCCCCGGTTCGTTTTATTTTGAGACATGGCAATTTTTTTAATATATATTAAGTCTTGAGTTAGGTAACCAGGATCAGTGTCTCATCATGTGCGCACAGGTCGTGTGTGTGTGCCACACTGTGCGATGACAATGCCACCACTCAGGGATTCGTTCCCCCCAGCACCGCCGGCCACGACAGTGCTGCGGGCGGAGGGTTTTCTTCCTCGGCGGGCAGGGCCGACGAGCGATGAATGAGAGCTTTTCTCGGGCGCCAGGAGGGAGCTCGCTGGCACGACTCTCCGCGGCCAGACAGGTGGGAGAACGATCGCGCTCGGCGTGGGCAGCGAAACTGGCCCAGCCTCCCGTGCCAGGAGCCAAGATCGCCCATCACACTCAGACTTGCACGCAAGACATTGCATGTTTCTTTTTTCTCCCGCATGATCTAAGAACATCTGAAAGTCTCGATTTAAAGCTTTCGTGACTGCAGGGATTCATATTCTTGGTTCTTTCGGTAAAGTCACGTAGAATTTTTTTTTTATTATTTCCCTTCGACGTGACTTCATCGAAAGAACCAAGAATATAACATCTGAAAGGTTGAAATTAATTACGCAATGGACATGTGTAGAATGAATGCTACTCGGTACACTGAAGAGTGTATCGCATCATTCCAGCAAGCATCGCTTCAACGCGAGCAACACTCTAGATCGGCATCGGTATTCAGTGTCTCATCAGCAAGCTTAATTGAACCAATACTGCTGTTAACGGTCAGATGTTTCCAGCTCTTGAACGCGGAACAAAATCCAAATGACGAACTACAAAGGCGGACGGGACGAGGCTGGAGCGCTCTTGGGCAGGACGCGTTGCCAGACGAGACGATGGCCGAGGTCAAAAGTAATAACCGAGGGGTGGAACGCGTCCGGGAACACGTCGACTGGGGCGCGATGGTCATGTGCAGGTAACTGGGTGGATTGCCACATTGCGGGATTGTGAGGGGTCGCGGTGCCTTGGTGATGCTTTAATCCAGCAGTGGATTAAACATGGTTGACAACGATTCAGGAGATGGTATGTCTAGAAAGAAAATGTCCTTGCCACAGCAATGTGGAATTTACACCACTGGTTGGCAGTGGCGACGAGCACCAACCAATGATGGTTTGGGAATAAAGAAACCTGAACCTTCGTGTTTGTCGTCTCTACATGGAGCCTGCGTTGCTGACAGAGGCTCTGTGTATCTGGCGCATGGCTAACGAGGCATTTGTGTATCTGTGTAAGCGCCGCGCTGTGTTTAATCTGAGAATGTGGCAATGTGCGAGTTAATCACAAGGGCACGGCGCTGTTGCGCTGGTGATCGTAGCCCTCCGGAATGCGGCAGTGGGGCATCGCAGAAGCACTGCGCGGTGCGGACCCAGCATGCAAGCGGAGCTCAGCGCGTCCCATCGTCAGCAGAGAGGTCGGAGGTTAGGGCTGCCACATTTCCCATTGTAGCCCAAATCCGGGCATCTTCCTCAGTCAGCCCAGGTCTATATCGACACTGCTCGTTAAACCGCAAGACCAGGACCAGATCTCAGCGTGCACAGTTCCTGGCACCCGGACACGGATGCCAATTCCCGGATTGGAATCGGTCCAATCTGAACAGGTGGCCACCCTAATCGAGGTGAATTACCTTTCTCGGTTCGACAATCATTTACAATCCTGTGTCAACGCGCAAGGCGAACAAAGACCTTCCCACGCCTTTTGGCCACGGGGTTTGTTTGATCATACTTCACCACGCATGTCAGGGCAGTTCTGATGAAGGGACCGCTCATGACAGGTTCAGATATCACCCCATTACTGGTGGGTGTCAATGTTTGGTGGCCGTCGCTCGGAATCGACATTTCCACATTCTGCACGCGCGCGTCTCGCGCAGCCGTCGCCGTTCACACCCAATGGATATTGCTTCGTCATTCCTGTTGACAGGACGGGGCCTCTCTGTGACTGCTGTAGCCCGCGCTGTCGTTCGACTCGCGAGCTCCGGCACGGGGCGCGGGTCGCGGGGTGTGGGGCGCGCCCGCGGGCCCCACACCCCGAGCAACAGCGCCTCGAGCGCAGAATGCGCCGCGCGGAGAACGCGGCCGCGGGCGGGGAACTGCGGTTCACGAGGAGGGGGCCTCGGGGCGCCCTCCATGGGAACCGTGACTCCCGGGCACCCACACCCACCCTCCCCCGGGGCACGCGCGGCGTCGCCACAACTTCACAACGCTCTGTGGGTTTTATTTCGATTTAAAGCTTTCGTGACTGCAGGGATTCATCTTCTTGGTTCTTTCGGTAAAGTCACGTAGAAGGAAAATAATAAAATAATAAAAATAAAACATAATCAAATAATTCTCACGACGTTTCGGCCACAACGCAAACAGCCGTCTTCAAGTAGAGAATAGGTCTGTCAAAGAACCAAGAAAACGCTCTGTGGGTTTATGTGACGCCTGGACTCAACCGCGTCCCGAGATGCTGCGCAGATACGGAGGGCACTTTTTTTTGTATAGAGGCACCGATATCATGACAAAGTGTGGAGTATTTATTCTAGATTTGAAGCATCCTGATGCAGTCATTTTAGCTGTGACGGTCCCACCTGATGACGGAGACTTGTGTTGCCTCCGAAACGTCGTGATTTTTTATTTTATTTTATTTCCATGATTACTTTTATTAACTTTTAATTTTATTTTTTACCTACGTGACTTTACCGAAAAAACCCAAGAATATGTGGAGTATTTACTCAGCAAGAGTCTTTGTAACCTACTGCCAGGATAAGACGCGCTCAGCCTTAGCTGTAACGGGAGCTTTTGTGCCAAATACAGCGACGCAGAACATTGCCCTGTGTTTCATTGATGCTGGCAGTTTTATTTTCGCGCAGGATGGCAGCAAAATCAACAGCGAGATGTTCAAGAGCACGATGCCAGTGTCCAGGTCTCCTGCCCACGACGAGAGGGCTTCAGCAGAGAGAGAGGGTTCGTGCAGCTTTGCTGTTCCTCCGTTGAAGGAAGCAGACTCGAGTGGTTTACGATATGGTCCATAGTTTGGGTTGCACGGCCAAAGTCGCACTGCTGTGGCTCGTGCCTTTAAGTTTCCATTCATGGAGGAGATGTGCGCATCGGCCTAGTGATGCTCTGATGTGGTTTGCCCGTGACTTCGACGAATGTCAAAGCCAGGAGGGTGTGGTGATTTGTTGGTGTCGATTAAGGTGTCGATGATGGTATAGTACAGTATTAATCGTTTTTGAAGCTGTTACATGTTATTGCCAAAACATACAGCGTGACGGTTCACCCTGGCCCTCTGTGAATTTCAGAGGCCACTCGTCTCCACACGGACAGGTAGATTTGCACAGATGGAAGCAAATATCGAACACTCAGCATCTGCACGGTACGGTAAAACGCGAATAACCGAGGCTATGTAGTGCGAACAGAGAACATTGCGCGTTGACGTCGTGCTGAAGAAATGCCAACATTTGAATAATGGCCCACGAAGAGACTGCAAAAGAAACAATAACTCCCCAGAAGTAATCCCCTAAGTCTCTGTTGAAAGAAAATGAGTGTTTCCTGGACCGCCCCAAATTAAAACCATCAATCAAGACCACGCTTTCGCAGGTCCGCCGCAGTGCGATGGAACGGATCACGAAGGGCTGCCCGCTATTGTGCACGGACATCGATCAACGCAAGCGGCTCGGGCGTGACGCTGCCGACTTCTCGCGAAGGGATAGCGCCGCTCGCTCGCCCGAGTGTCCGTCGAGGGGTGAAAGGATTAGCGGACGCAGGGCTGGGAATTTAGACTTGCGACCTCCCGATTACGAATCTGGAGTTATGCCACTGCCACAGCTCGCATCCACTTCGTGAAGGGAACGTCGACAATTAACGGCGGATCCGTCACTTTTGAACACTCACTCCTGGACTTGGCCAAACATCACAATATTGGACAACAAATCTTGGGCAATTGTTGGCGCCGGTGTTGGGCACCTTCCCAAGGGCCTGTCTGTGGGTCCCCCCGCGTCTCCTTGCGAAACCTGTGGGCGTCACGAATTCCACGGCAGCGTTTTTGTGATGCAATTTCCACGAATGATGCTGCTGTATAGAAAGGTAATTAGAAAAATACTGGTGGGAACCCACTGGTTCCACCAGCCCACAGGGGATTATTGTGTCCGTCCGTCGTGCAAGGAGGGGCTGGCTGGGGAGGGAGGGGCTGGGGGGGGAGGGGTGGGGCCGGGTGGGGAGGGGCTGGTCACCCCGTGGTGCCCTTATAAAACTCAACGTTTAACCTACTCACGCCGGCTTGTACCCGCCCTCACAGTCGGCCACATTTGCGGAATACACCACGCCGCCGTTGACCCTGGCCATTGACCGAGCAACCCAACGTTCCTACCAGCTCCCTCTGCAGGAATGTGTTCAATATGGCAGGAGTTGTGCCCCTGAAGAGCGACTGGGCTTGTGGAGTCGCATAAATTGGCCGCTGAACCCCTCACGAGAGGGGGCTCCCTAGCGCTATACCAGTTTCATTTATTAGGTATAGCCATGTGAGCCATTCGGCTCTTGAATCGGGTGCAACCGCAACAAACAAAAACATGAACAAGAAAACATCAGTCATCCAATCGGGAAGGAGGAGAGGGTGCCTATGGAGCTTCTCTTCGTGCGCATGGTGGCTGCGATTCGTCCAGGGGTTAAATAGCTCGTGTCGTTGATCTCATCCTCCTCCGTTGAAGGAGTGCAGACGATAGTGGTTTACTTTGTGGCCCGTAGCTTGTGTTGCATGGCCACGATCTCACCAATGTGTATTCTATTTACAATAAACAATTTATCTACGTGCGACAAGATGCCAAGGGGTTCATGTAATCTTTCAAATCGAAGGTTGCACGTGCAATGAAATGTCTCTTAACTCGTCTAAAGACACTCGTACACCACTGTGATGATATCGCTCGATCCGTTACATTAATCAACATCGGCGCATGCCTAAATACCCCACCTATGAAACAATATTACTGGTAGGAACCTCCTGGTTACACCAGCCCACAGGGGATTATTGTGTCCGTCCGTCGTGCAAGGAGGGGCTGGGTGGGGAGGGTGGGGCTGGGTGGGGAGGGAAGGGTGTGGAGGGGCTGGGTGGGGAGGGTGGGGCTGGGTGGGGGTGGGAGGGTGGGGCTGGGTGGGGAGGGTGGGGGTGTGGCTGGGTGGGGAGGGGCTGGTCACCCCGTGGTGCCCTTATAAAACTCAACGTTTAACCTACTCACGCCGACTTGTGCCCGCCCTCACAGTCGGGCATATTTGCAGAATACACCACGCCGCCGTTGACCCTGGCCATTGACCAACGTTCCTACCAGCTCCCTCCGCAGGAATGTATTGCGAGACACGTGTTTGTGTTTTTATTGGTTGTCATTTACCTCGAGATGGTTGTCGAGATGGTTGTCTAGATGGTTGTCATTCCCTCAAGCAGCGCTCCACTCCCCCTACCCCACACCCCCCTCTCTCTCTCTACTCCCTGGCTCCTCCCCCCTCTCTTACCTATATGGCCTCTTGTCACGGCAGCCCTTTGCCTACTTCAGCAATTGTTTCTTGTTGTGGTTGTCCCACCTGGTGACGGACCCTTGTGTTGCGCCCGAAACGTCGTGATTTAATTTGTATTTTCTTACCTACGTGACTTTACCGAAAGAACCAAAGAACATGTCATTTACCTTTCAATTTAAAGCTTTCGTGACTGCAGGGATTCATCTTATTGGTTCTTTCGGTAAAGTCACGTAGAAGGGAAATAATTAAATAATCAAAATAAAACATAATAAAATACAATTCTCACGACGTTTCGGCCACAACGCAAGCAGCCGTCCTCAGGTGAAGAACAGGTCTGTTGGAAAGACATGTTCTTTGGTTATTTCGGTAGAGTCACGTAGGTAAGAAAATTAAAATTAAATCACGACGTTTCGGACGCTGTCTTTCCGACAGACCTGTTCTTCACCTGAGGACGGCTGCTTGCGTTGTGGCCGAAACGTCGTGAGAATTATTTTATTATGTTTTATTTTTATTATTTTATTATTTCCCTTCTACGTGACTTTACCGAAAGAACCAAAGAACATGTCATCTACCTGTTCAGGTCGCTTCATTGAGTCGGGATCTCTTAGCGTCGCTCCGAACACGGAATTCGCGAAGCTGCCAGCAAGGCAAGAGGCGGTGCATTGCCACCCGAGCCTCTCCATCTTAAGGGATGTCCGTGTGGTTCACTTGGGTGCTGACGGAGATCTTTATTGGGGAATCTTATTTTCGCGGCGCGGGTTTGTGCCAGTTTATTTTTAACAGCTGGACTCGCTTCCTGAATGATGTACGTTAAATATAGGTTTACATAGCAGAACAAACCGGGGATCCGTATGTACACATTAACTCGTCTTACGTTCTGTTTATATCCAGAAGATGTCCATAACTCTTCCAACAACCCCAACGGTTACAGACGGTGTCATTTCACCTCGACGCCTGATGCACGTGGGTCCAACCCTAGGCTACAACACAACAACACGTACCAGCTACAACACAACACGTACCAGCTACAGGACAACAACACGTACCAGCTACAACACAACAACACGTACCAGCTACAGGACAACAACACGTACCAGCTACAGGACAACAACACGTACCAGCTACAGGACAACAACACGTACCAGCTACAACACACCAACACGTACCAGCTACAACACAACAACACGTACCAGCTACAGGACAACAACACGTACCAGCTACAATACAACACGTACCAGCTACAACACACCAACACGTACCAGCTACAACACAACAACACGTACCAGCTACAACACAACAACACGTACCAGCTACAGGACAACAACACGTACCAGCTACAGGACAACAACACGTACCAGCTACAACACACCAACACGTACCAGCTACAACACAACAACACGTACCAGCTACAACACAACAACACGTACCAGCTACAGGACAACAACACGTACCAGCTACAATACAACACGTACCAGCTACAACACAACAACACGTACCAGCTACAACACAACAACACGTACCAGCTACAACACACCAACACGTACCAGCTACAACACAACAACACGTACCAGCTACAACACAACAACACGTACCAGCTACAACACAACAACACGTACCAGCTACAACACAACAACACGTACCAGCTACAACACAACAACACGTACCAGCTACAGGACAACAACACGTACCAGCTACAGGACAACAACACGTACCAGCTACAACACACCAACACGTACCAGCTACAGGACAACAACACGTACCAGCTACAGGACAACAACACGTACCAGCTACAACACACCAACACGTACCAGCTACAACACAACAACACGTACCAGCTACAACACACCAACACGTACCAGCTACAACACAACAACACGTACCAGCTACAACACAACAACACGTACCAGCTACAACACACCAACACGTACCAGCTACAGGACAACAACACGTACCAGCTACAACACACCAACACGTACCAGCTACAGGACAACAACACGTACCAGCTACAACACAACAACACGTACCAGCTACAACACACCAACACGTACCAGCTACAACACAACAACACGTACCAGCTACAACACACCAACACGTACCAGCTACAGGACAACAACACGTACCAGCTACAACACAACAACACGTACCAGCTACAACACAACAACACGTACCAGCTACAACACAACAACACGTACCAGCTACAACACACCAACACGTACCAGCTACAGGACAACAACACGTACCAGCTACAACACAACAACACGTACCAGCTACAACACACCAACACGTACCAGCTACAACACAACAACACGTACCAGCTACAACACACCAACACGTACCAGCTACAACACACCAACACGTACCAGCTACAGGACAACAACACGTACCAGCTACAACACAACAACACGTACCAGCTACAACACAACAACACGTACCAGCTACAACACAACAACACGTACCAGCTACAACACAACAACACGTACCAGCTACAATACAACAACACGTACCAGCTACAACACAACAACACGTACCAGCTACAATACAACAACACGTACCAGCTACAATACACCAACACGTACCAGCTACAACACACCAACACGTACCAGCTACAATACAACAACACGTACCAGCTACAACACAACAACACGTACCAGCTACAACACACCAACACGTACCAGCTACAGGACAACAACACGTACCAGCTACACTACAACACGTACCAGCTACAACACACCAACACGTACCAGCTACAACACACCAACACGTACCAGCTACAATACAACAACACGTACCAGCTACAACACAACAACACGTACCAGCTACAACACAACAACACGTACCAGCTACACTACAACACGTACCAGCTGCAACACAACAACACGTACCAGCTACAAGACCACATCACGCTACAGCCCTTACATGTGCGACACCACCGCACTGCTTACACGGCGTCTGCAGCCAAGATTATCAGAGCCTCCTTAAATTTGTTTGCCTTGCGTGTATTTTAGGCGCAGTGGTTTCGCACTCGGCGAGTTTAATTCCTGGCCAAGGCTGACATCGCTGGACGAGTGGAATTTAAACCGGTCCTGGGCCCCTCTCTTCATCAACTCGCAATGACCAGCGTGGTGAAGTATGGTCAAACAACTCTTACGACTGGCATTGTATGGCAAGGTATACACGCAGCAGTGGATTTACACAGGGATACAACAAATATGACTCTTTGGTTGTTTCGGTAAAGTCACTTAGGTGAAAATAAAATGAAATAAAAAATGAAAACAACTAATCTATTCATTTTATTCAGTTTTCATCATTTTTTTATTTCATTTCATTTTCACCTACGTGACTTTACCGAAACAACCAAAGAGTACGGATCTTTGCAGTCACAAAAACTTCAAATCAAAAACAAATATTGTTAATTTCGAATGTATTCCGGTTACATCCCCCCTCTCGTAATGTATTAGGTGCTTGGAACCTCGTGGTCATGATTCCTCTAGACGCGTTAACAACGCACCGAGCATCACTGCCCGGTACGCAGATTTCAATTTGTCGTCTTTGATGGTCCGGCCCGGCTGACAGGGGATCCGTCTGCACCGCACCCCACGGAGACTCCGATGTGAGAGTGGGGTGAGGACTCCGGCTACTGCCGTCTCCGCACGCCGCGGAGACAAACGCAGACCACGCAGACCACGCGGACACGCTCAGCCCGAGCCTGCCGCGCCCGTCTCACGCAGCGTGCCGCTACGCGCGACACGCAAGCTGCGTGGCACCGTCGTTAAATGGGGGGGGGGGGGGGGGGGGGGCTGGTGCCGGTCCCTTGAGCTGGGCTGACGGCCCCTGTGAGGGGCAGAGTGCCCGAGATTACAGAGAGAGGCGTGGTGTCGGATATATTCCAAACTCGGCACGCTGTGCGCAGGCTACGTGAAGTGGTACATTTACATGGCGATGGCAGAGTGTTTGGGGGGTACATTTGTAAGTATGGATTCAAAAATTAGCCGTATGAATTTGATTTACATAATGACGTGGCAATCCCCTCCCTATCATTTATTCAAGTTTTCGTTCATCAGCGTGAAGTCACGTGACGACGAATCCATTCTGAGATCTCGCGGTGGGGTGGGGGGGGTCGAGAGGCTTTGACGGGACGACAACTTTGTCAGAAAACCACTCAGGGGACGAACCTCCCCACACACCGTGAACGAGCAGATCCCGAATATTGAGCCGAGTGGGTTTTTTTAAAATCCTTTATATTAAGTTCACTTGCTTCCTTGCGCGCTTACGACCGTGCAAATCTTTCGGTCGTTTTTAACCCACTTCCCGTGATCCAATCGAGCTGACATTTTGCACACAGACTCGTTGTGCGTGACAATTTATTTTCGTGAAAATTTTTTTTTCCAAAATTTTACACTTTTTAGGAAAAAATAAATTATATTTAATTACCAATTGCTTAATGGTGGCAGGCAATCATCTGACCCATAGGTGGCAGCCATCTCAAGCCAGAGGACGAGAGGACTCTAGCCGCCACGCATATAAAGGATTTAAAGTGAAAAACTTTGTTTTTACGGGTTAATTTTTTCATGGTGCAGTCATCGGTGACTGGGCTGAGGCCATCGACTCGCTCGTGCAGACTCCCTCGTAGTGAGTCCGCTGACTAGTATCGACTCAGTGTCCACTCCCTCGCAGTGAATTTAGATTCATAGCCTCACTTTGAGCGGTGCCAGATCCGTGCCCTGACCTCTGAGGCACGGGGCCTCCTGAGTAGCTTCTGTCCGGTTAAGCCCACGTGGCCTCGTCAACATCGATTATTATCAATTCTAGATTTGAAGCTTTCGTGACTGCAAGGATTCATACTCTTAGGCTTTTGTCGGTAAAGTCACGTAGGTAAAAATAAATAATGCAATTTACAGAAGTAATAAAATAATAAATCACGACGTTTCGGAGGCAACACAAACTTCCGTCTTCAGGTGGAACCGTCACAGCACGATTGCTTAACCAGTATATATACAAGGTCGGGTCTGTTGGGACTTCTCTGTTTACTTGATACAGCAATTGTGCTGTGACGGTTCCACCTGAAGACGGAAGCTTGTGTTGCCTCCGAAACGTCGTGATTTATTATTTCATCACTTCTATTAATTTTATTTTTATTTCTTACCTACGTGACTTTACGGAAAAAGCCTAAGAGGACGATTGTTATCAGTTTATCAAGTGTTACTCAGACCTGGCGATGACCGAAAAACTTGATGTTATGTTTCGATGTAAAGCTTTCGTGACTGCAGGGATTCATCTTCTTGGTTCTTTCGGTAAAGTCACGTAGAAGGGAAGTAATAAAATAATAAAAATAAAACATAACAAAATGAAATAATTCTCACCTGAAGAGGGCTGCTTGCGTTGTAGCCGAAACGTCGTGAGAATTATTTCATTTTATTATGTTTTATTGTTATTATTGTATTACTTCCCTTCTACGTGACTTGATGTTATGCTTAACTACATCGTGATAAGAGTTTAATGTCTTGCTGTACACTGCCATATGTAGCTTTGACGACACATCGCCAGCTGTTCCATAACACCATTGATACACTCCTGCAAGGGGGGACTAGGAGTTACATCTGGAATACTCTCTGTGAGCACCGCACGCGTCTGCGTGTGAGCTCCGAGCCTCATCAAAAGCGCCAATCGGGCTCAATCGACAGATTCAGCGTGGCCATCTCAATCGACGATGGTGCCCATCGCTGTTCACCTCTCAGGGCATAATATGACTTTGAAACCCCCCAGCCCACCTCCTACGCATTTTCCATAAATATGCTAAATTCCTCTTGATATGCAAATTATTTTGTCAAGGCGCTCTTCTTCCACCTCCAACCCAGCTTAGACATTTGCTAAATTCCTCTTGATATGCAAATTATTTTGTCAAGGCGCTCTTCTTCCACCTCCAACCCAGCTTATACATTTGCTAAATTCCTCTTGATATGAAATTATTTTGTCAAGGCGCTCTTCCCCCCCCCCCTCCAACCCAGCTTAAAAAGACGCTCCAAGCCTGGGGTTGTCATTCAGACTCTGTCTTCTCGACAGACTTGTTCTTCACCTGAAGACGGCTGCTTGCGTTGTGGCTGAAACGTCGTGAGAATTATTTTTTATTATGTTTTATTTTTATTATTTTATTACTTCCCTTCTACGTGACTTTACCGAAAGAACCAAGAAGAACAACAACAACAACAATACGCCCTGACATGCGAACGTTTATCATATAGGGCTCGATTCACACACCTCCACTTGATAGACCGGTCAGGAATCAAACACTGCCCATTAATCTCCGTGGGATTCTTATAAAGTTCACAAATAAAGGGATAATTCTGCTCACAGCAGAAACAGCGTCTTCCGTGTGCCGGGTCTTGCCTCGTCTGCCGCTTCTTCCCCGGCGCTGCTCAACTTCGGAATTCCCTCCCGCGGCCTCTTTCCCAAAGCCCCATTCAAGAGTCGTGTTCACTCTCATCTACCGCCGCCTGGCGTGTTGGATCTTTGGGCCGTGCGCTCGGAAATTGGGTTAAATAACCTTTTGGCGTCATCTGGTCCAACTCATGTGAAACTAGGCTCTAAGGAAAGCTGTCTCGGGTGTGGACCAATCAACTTCAAGGACAATGCACATTATCAGAGTTATGTCTTTTGTTTGTGTTATGACTGCAGGTATTGTGGTCTATGAAAACATGACTCCTTGTAAAAAAGGTGTCAGTTTTGTTGCCAGATAGAAGGGTAAAAAAACAATTATCAATCGCGGAGGAGTACCTGTTTCCAGCCGTCGACGGAGAGGCTTCGGAATTGAACTCATGCGGCTGATCCGGGTCGCCGGGCTGAGGTCATGGTGCCGTCAGTGGTCCGGAGGGGGTGCCGTCTGTAAAATGAATAGAAATGCAATCGATGACATCGCCGTGACCCAGGCCATTCGAGGTCACAAAGCTACTGAGTGAATTTTGCTCCACTGGCTGCTGCAGTAGCAGCAACAGCAGGCCTAAGATCGCGCGCGTTATTTATTTTGGCGCACGCTGTGGTGTGGGTACGTATACGTCTGGCCAGTGGGCGCTGTGGTCAAAACGCTTGGCTCAGAATCATGTGGTCACACAATTAATTAAACGCTGGAGAGGGACACTGCAGCTGACCTTCTACACCGGGTCAAATCGACGCGTATCACTTTGCAGGAAGCCAACAGTGGTTGTCCTCCGGAAAGACTGGCTCCCACCATGGGAACGTGGAATTTCCGCTACTGGCACAGGGCCACCAGTGGTGGTGTGCGTCTAAACCGCGAGACGCACTGACTCATCACATTCTCATCCGCGGCAGCGCAAATACTCGAACGCCACAGCCACATCCTCGCAGCGCTCTGCTGCTGCACTGTCAAGCACCGACCAATCACCACTTTGCCCTCCGTTGTTTTAAAAAGTATTCGTCTCCTTCCTCCGTCTCTGACTTCATTCCTCCTCCCTTGGCCCGACACGTGCTGCGCTCTCCTCCGCCTCCCACCAGCACCTCACCGCCCCCGCACGCAGCGGGCGGGCGGCCGCTCCCTCTCGAGATCGAAGTTCTCTCCCCCTGACAGCACCGCCAGCTGGGCCCTCCCCCACTTCACATCCCACCTCTCTCCGTCACCCGCAGTCGATTCTTCACGCGCCGTACAATCGTCGCACCCCGTCGCAAGCCAACGCACAGTCGCGGCGTTGTGTAAAGCTGAAACCGCGTTCTCTTTACCGCTCGTATTTATCATCTCTTCCTATCCTCGTTTCTTCTAATCGGCCGCATTGTTTTGCTTCCTTCATTCTTGCCGAGGTATTGTCTGTTGCGTCTTCGATCGTGAAATTCGTTTCCACAACGGCGACGATGAT
Source organism: Lampetra fluviatilis (assembly GCF_964198595.1). Taxonomy (NCBI): domain Eukaryota; kingdom Metazoa; phylum Chordata; class Hyperoartia; order Petromyzontiformes; family Petromyzontidae; genus Lampetra; species Lampetra fluviatilis. Next base: position 7,600,826 of record NC_136314.1, read on the forward strand.
CACTGCTCAACCCAGCCACGTATCTGTCCCGCGGTTGGAGCTGCCACGGAGCCGAGGAGCAAACGGCCTCACCGCGGCACGCGCTCTAAGGGCTTGTTACGAGATGACCGCGGGCACGCGCTCTAAGGGAAAGCGCTCTGAGGGCACCCGCTTTCCTCGGACGCCCTCCGGGCACATCCGACACTGCTGTGGAATGTGCTGACAGAGGCAGCAGTGGGGTGGAAATGAACGCTTTAGTTAAATGGAAAGTGGCTAGAAAAAATTCAACACGGACATGTAAATTAAAAAAACCGACATTGGCAGGGCGACGAGAGGTCACGTGCCCTTCAACAGGGCTACTCTGTCACCACCACCACCACACGTCACCAGTCCCACTCGACAGAGAGGGCCTATTGACAAGTCAACTACGGCACGCAGTCACAGTGGGGAGCGATGGCCCAGTGTGGTCAGCGCGCCACGCTGCGACCCCGCCGTCCAGAGTTCACTTCCAAGCCACGGTTAACATCGGTGGCGAGCGATATCTGAACCCGTCCCTAACGCGCCCCCCACCTCTGCCTTTCACCAACCCACACTGACCAGTGTGATGAAGAAGATCCCCCCCCCCGCCGCCCTGCCCAACACGGTTTGGGGGTGGTGTTCATCCAGCAGCCGATTGATCCAGGACTGTGAATTCACAAATCAGCTCAGCGGCGTCCCGACAGGAGCAAGGCCAGCGCGAGGCGACACGGAGCGGGTGCTCAGCGAAAGCTGCGAGCTTAAAATACCCCAGCAGCAGCATGGCGTCTGGGGCTATGAATACCTTAGAAACACGCGTAGCCAATTTAATCGATAATAGGTCAGGCATTGAAAACAGATTTCCAACAACTACGTTCACGAAGTCCCAGTAAACAGGTCAATCGCTTGATAATTGTTTTTTTACCCTTCTATCTGGCAACAAAACGGACACCTTTTTTTACAAGGAGTCATGTTTGCATAGACCACAATACCTGCAGCCATAATGCAAACCAAAAACATAACTCTGATAATATATGCACTGTCCTTGAAGTTGATTGGTCCACACCCGAGACAGCTTTCCTTAGAGCCTAGTCTCACATGAGTTGGACCAGATGACGCCAAACGGCGCACAACTCAAAGACAATGCCAATTTTTGTTTGCATTATGGCTGCAGGTATTGTGGTCTATGCAAACATGACTCCTTGTAAAAAAAGGTGTCAGTTTTGTTGCCAGATAGAAGGGTAAAAAACCTATTATCATATTTTTTACTGGCAAATGAGGTTCCAATGATGTCAATCACTTGTTACGAGCTGACCGCGAAGACTCACGACGTAAACGCAGAAGTGGCACAAATCCGTGTTCGATGGCAAGGAGAATTCTCCACTCTTTTTTCTCGCAACGATAGTGCAGACCGGATTCATAGTTTCTCATCAGCGTTTGTTCGTCTGTGGAAGGGGCTACGGTAAATATTATCTCTCAAGCCAAAGTGGGGATGTACTAAGCAGTGGTTACACCTGCATTGTGAGATGGGTCTGAGACCTGGGCCCTTTAGAGACGCCAAATAAGGAAGCGACACCGGTTCCGACAGCAGCGCTTGTGTTCTGTCCTCCATACTCACTGCACTGAGAGATTTACAAAGGATGGGGTACTGGACAAGTAGGGCAATGCTGGACATTTGGAATACTGCCGAGGCAGCATCAGCTGCGATGGGGCCAGACGATCGCATTCCAAAGCAGCAGCAGTAGCTCGGGGACTGGCGAACTCGACCGAGGCAGCCTCAACAGACGCACTCAAGCGCCTTGACCCTCCCATCCCTTATTGGCAGCGCAGCAGATAGTCAGCTGGGGGAGATGCGCGGCGCACGGGGCGTGGACGGCGGGACGAGGGGGGTCATCATCTTCAGCGCCTTCGTACGCGTCCCACAGAGACGTGGATGCTCTGCTGCTCGGGAAGGATCAGTGTCGGCTGGATTTCGTCTGTGTTTAGCGATGATTGCTCCCGCATCAAAAAAGAACCGGAAATATTTTCCCCCCCACAGAATATGGCAGCTCGTAATAGTGTCTCGGTGAGGTCATTTAACCGACGCTCTATCCGTCCAGCACAAGCAGCAGGGCTTGTACGTCTTGATTTATCTTCGCCAGCGACTACTGTGTCGCACTGGCAGCGTCAGCTCGCAGTGAAACAGCATCCAGTCCACACAGGGTGGCCACCTGGCCCGGTTTGACCCGGCGAACATTCCGGGATTTGGCATCTGAGTCTGAGTGGCAGGAATTGATTTGTAGCGAGATCTGGTAGCGGTATCGCGTTGCTCTTTATCGCAGGATATCGCACAGTTTTGATACGAGCCCGGGGCTCACTGAGTTATCTGTCCGGGTTTTGGTCAACGGTGGAGGAGTTCGTTGGCCCTAAGCCCGCACCCCATCACCTCCTGGCTGCGGGGAACACCTCCGCTCGGAACGATCCCACACATCGTACGGGCTTCTCTCCTTTGGCTGCCCGACAGAGCCTCCTATCCACGCTCTTCCAATCGGCGCTGGTTACACCGTTCTTTTCGTGCACTCATTGAAGGTTGGACTGGGTCCATCAGCTCACTCTATACATGTGCCCCGCGATATTCAACCTTGTTTTAAATAGCCCAAACCTCTAAATTAATTCAGGAAAAAAAACGTTCAACATATTTGGTCTCTTAAATATGAAACTCATCCACCAACTTTCGTAGTCTCAAGGGGGAAGGCGCTACTCGGTGTAACTACGCTGCCCTCTTGTCATTCCTGTGGTTTATTCGACCATACTTCACTACAATGGTCAGTGTAGGTTGACAAGGAAGGCGGGAGAGCATATACCTGGACGCGTATAAGAACAGTACAACAGTGGATGTTGCTGCCCTGCCTTCTGCTGCACACTGTGTAGCAGGGCAGCCGTGGAAACGCGAGCAGGGCCTGCGGGTCCCGGCTCGCGAACCGAGCAGACACCCTTTCAAGGGGTCGCGGAAACGCAGCATCAGGTCACAAACCGGGGCTAAAGTTTCACGTTTATTTGGTTTCATTTTGATTGTGAAGATGAGAACTGACGAGACCAGGATAAAGTATCATTTGTAACAGTGATCCGGAGCAGTGTCTTTTCAGTCAGAGGCGACGATTGAGTCATTTGCGGTGTAATTTGGGAATTTGGCAAAATTTGGAGTTTAAATCCGTGCAGAATCAGCGTTGGTTGGGAATTCTGGCACAGGAAATGAGTCAAACGATGCCCGCAGTATACACTCGCATTTAAGGTATAATTGTATGGCTGGGTGCATTTTGCTCCACGGACAAAGCGATTTCCATAAGAATACAGATCCCGCTACGCTCGGAATGCCCGCGAGAAAGGGCGAGCGAGTCTCCCGCTGATACTGCTGAATCGATGTCAACAATGCGGTCGCATTGCAAGCTGCCGGCAGTCACGACCATGCGTGCCCTATGGCACAATCCACGCCGGCGAACACCGTCAAAATTCCACGAGTTTCCATTTTGCCATTCGATGATTTATCCCCCCACCCCCCGTATCCCTAGAAAACAGCGGTGGTACGGCAAGCCGGGGCTGACTCACCCCGCGTGGAACACCGTGACCCCTGATGTGCCTCTCACACCCTGGGACGAACAGCGGCCGTGAAAAGGAACGTTCCGCTTGAGTGAAGCTGCGATTCCCAACCTCTCTCTCGCTCTACGGCACTCACGCTCGGGCTCGCTCGATCTTCTCGGCACGCCGAACCAAAAACTCGCTGTGGCACCTTCGTCAAGCGGTGGACTGATCATGGCTAATCAAGTGTGCGCTCCTGCGTCTCTTTCTCAAGCGGGAACTTCTTTCGCACCGTACGAAATAGAGTAGGATCTTTTTTTTCTCGAGGGTCCTGTCGTGTTTAACGGTAGCGGGAGGAGATGCCCAATTTATTTGTGTTTTCCACGGCGTTTGTGCCATGCTTGGTGCACTTTGAGGCCAGGTGAAGTGTCGAAGGCTCGCTCGCAGGAGGTCACGGAACAGACCCAGGTGTTATGGGTTGACTCACTGAGATCACTGCCAGATGCACCATATGTGTCCCCCACTGTGCCCACTTTCTCTGTTATAAACGCCCGGCGCTCCGCTCGTCGTTGTGAGCGTCGCTCCTCTGCCCTCCGTTATTGCTGGAGGGCGACTGCGTCCAACACAACAATAACAATAATAATGATCCACTCATTCAGCCTCCCCGCGGTCACCACAGCCCGAGAGAAGCCCCCAGAGGCCGAGGTCGCAGTTCAACTCCGCTGCCTCGGCCTGTCTGTGGCTGCATGGCCGTCTGCCCGCGTGCGAGGACGTCGTTGCGAGCTTATCGAGCAAAGCGAGCCCGGCTCACGTGAACGTGACGCGCCACACAACGTACAGAGTCGAGTTCGTACCGAAACATTGCACTCACGCAAAACAAATGTATGTTGTTGATTGTTTGGGTTTAATGCGTGCGTGTCAATTCAACAAACGCGAGCTGAAGCAGCTACGGTCGACTGCGTGCATCGTTGGTTTCCAAAGTACTGGAATTATTAAATCTAATGTATGATCTAATCCCGTAAAACGACTATATTTAATATTCTTATCCAAACCTTGTTTACAATACCACCCCGATCTTGAAACGTTCTGCCGAACAGTGATATTACGCGGCGAATAATGCACTGAGTTTAGAAAGTCCCAACCGTAAACGCTGTCTTATACGCAACGTTAATTAAGGTAGGTCGCGCCTGATCACAACATTTCGGTTGTGTCCTCTCGTGCGCGAGGAACGTCTGAACAACGTTGGATCGAGGCGATTGACGCGCCAATTGCAGGTGCGGTGCCGTGTGCGCGACTGACGTTGGGCGGCCGGGCTCCCCGCTCACTCCGCGCGAAGCGGCCACTGACCTTCGCCTCGCAGTTGCGCACGGGACCAGGGCTTCTCGGTCGTTTCACGCGCGCGCTTCGCGAGCCGCCGCCGCCGTCACCGCGTGCTCCCCTTCGTTCATCTAAGACGACCGCTTACATAAGAGGCGCTTGAGACCAAATCCGTTAGCTCCCCGCTCTTCTGAAACGTGGTCCCACTGGCTCTCCAGGCTGCCTTCTTGACCTCGAGTGCAGAGTTCAATGTGCGGCGGCGCGGCGCTACAGCTCAGCTCCTCGGGCGCTCGGAGCCTGCGGCAGGAGAGGCTTATAAGGAGCCGGTGCCCAGACCCTCCCCCGTCGCACGCACACCCAGCCCCGCGTCGGCGAACTTTGCCCGCTCGCAATTGGCAGCGCCTCGAGAAAGCTGACCCCCTCCCCCCCCACCAGCACCTCTCCGCAACTCGAGCCCCGCGCGCGACGCTCAGCACCGTCTCGAGCCGCAACGTTTAAAATCCCGTTCCGTAACAGAGGACGGACCGCGTCTCCCGCTGGATTCGTAAGGGACAGCGGCGGCATCGCCCCCGGCTCTCCTGCTCGACGGCCGGCAACACGCACGACTGGGAGCCGCTGCGGGCGTGCAGTGGAACTTGGTCGTCATCGCAGCCGCGCTATCTCGCTGTTAGCGCCAGCAATATATATGACCATAGCAAGAGTTGGGGTTTATAGCGCACGGCAAACTGCTGATGTACTTATTAACATCTCGCCCTGTTCTAGGAAGGCAGGCGAACACCGTTCTGCAACCTACGTGCGAGTTTTAGGTCATAGAAGGACATTGGGTTTGGTGTTATGTCAAAGTCAAAGGGGTCCCCTGTTCAAATGAACATTGAAGCATTGGTGCTCACCTCCCGATTACAGTCCTCCAGAGCCAGTGATGGAAACTCCACATTCATATGGCGGGGATGAGTCTATCTTCATAACAAAAGCTGTTGGCTTTGCCGTAATGCGGTGCTTATTTTAGTGACACTGGAAGGATGATGGGCCAAGTCAACCCTCCAATCAGGATCTCGCGTTGAGTCGCCTGTGCGTGGTGACTCTGTGAGGAGTGGTGGCGCAGTGGTTAGCGCACTGCACTACGAATCTGTTTACTCGCATTCAATTCACACTCACGACCAATATTTTCACCGGTTCGGGGTCTCACCTAGGTTCACTGAGCCTTGAATGAGTACCTGGTGCGTTGTGTAAACACCAGTATTCGGGGGACAAAGGCGACCGGGCGTGGTGCTGGCCTCCCTCCCCCTCGTGTTCCGTGCTCGCTAATTGCACTTGCCTCTCCAGTGTGGTCAACGCTATATGGGGAATCTTTGCCTAGTTATATGTCTATTAAACGACCGTGGTGGGTGAGTGGCCCCGGCACATTAAACACCAAATTAAAACACTGCGTTGCCAAAGCGAATCACTCACAATTTGGCTCCATTGTTCCCCAACACACCCAAAGGAAACGCTGTCCAGGATACCGGCTCATCCCCGGTGGGCGCGTGCAGCGTCGTCTCGGCTCGCAGGGCTGGGACCCGCGTAGCCAGGGCGAGGCGGCGCTAAAGGTCAAAAGGACTCCATACGATGGGGATGATTGCGCGAGTGAGGACGGCCGCATTGGACGCGCGCAGTGTGGCGATGCCGGTCGGAAGATCGCCCTGCACTCGGAGCTGGGGAGACGCCTCTCTCCGGAAAGGTGGCGACCAGGCCGCGGAGACTTGGACTTTATACTCATGGGTTTTTTTCGGTAAAGTCACGTAGGTGAAAAATTTAATTAAAATTAATTATTTTGTTTCTATTATTACTTTTATTAATTTTAATTTCATTTTTTACCTACGTGACTTTACCGAAAAAAACCTAAGAGTATGAATCATTGCAGTCACGAAAGCTTCAAATCTAGACTTGGACTTTAGTCTGCTAATCTTTAAAGGTGCATTGGGAATTTTTGATACTCCAACCGATGCTCCTACTGTTGTGGAGTGACTCGTGCAGCCAGCTATGGCTACAAGGGTTTTGGTGGGACATGTTGCTTATGTCGTTTATTGTGAAATTTCGGTCACAGTTCCTATGATCACTGTTACATTGCTATTATGGCTTTATTTTGGTGATTTGGAAAGCGTTTTTTGGTTTCGCCATGTTTGGTTGTTGTAGTACGGAGTTAGAATGATGGCATTAATCTAAGTTGTCTTGTGGTTGTTTGTTGTTTGACTTGCATCCCACTGGGATTTTTGCACACAGCGTTGGTTTACGGTGCTTTTTTCTGGAAGATGTTTTTGCCGTCTTTTCCTGGATTTTTATGTTTGCGCATAGTCACTTGAAGATGTTTTCTTGTTCATGTTTAAATTTTTTCAATCTTAATTTTGGAGCTTTCGTGACTGCAGGAATTATTCTTTGGTTCTTTTGGTTAAGTCACGTCTAAAGATAAAATAATAAATTAAAATAATAGCGACGTTTCGATTGCAACACAAGCAATCATTATGCCTGATGATGATTGCTTGTGTTGCAATCGAAACGTCGCTATTATTTTAATTTATTATTTTATCTTTAGACGTGATTTAAATTTTTTGTTGCGGTTGCACCCGATTCAAGAGCCGAATGGCTCACAGGACTATACCAAATAAATGAAACTGAGAACTAAAAACTGCGAGCCACGCGGCGATGTTATTGTGACATGGCGACCCCAGCCCATCACTTCGTCATCGTCACCATCAGCACCTCTACAAGGCGTTGCGTCCATCTTCGCGTTGTTAAAACATTTACTCGCAAAATGTCCAAAGGGGTAACTTGGAAAGGGCGTACTGTTCAAATAAACATCAAGTTACCTGTAAGGATACATCGGCACGTTTCCAAGTTGGTTTATTATATGCACAACAAGAGCTGTGCACCTTCAACGCCGTATTTGCTCAGGTTGTTAAACTCGTACGCAGTGAATTGTTACGCGTCGCGTAAACATTCTCACTCTCTCTTTTTCACATCGTCCGCCATGTGTGTCCATTGTCGTGATGCGTTCTGACGGTGACGCTGGAGCTGCCGTCAGCCTGAATGTGAATTCCCATGCGAAGTTCGCTCCCCGCTCCCCCCGCCCCGCCATCTCCCCCCCGCACTCGGGCAGACTTTGCCCGTGAACTCTCAAGACGCAGCAGCGCCTCGCCAAGACCGCCCCCTCCCCACGCTGTCGCCGGCGTCCTGTGCGGCGTGAACTCATCGCGCGGCCTAACGAGACGCGCGGTGCGGGGAGCCACGGAGGTGGAGGCGCATGGGTTCGATTATAACCTTGCGCACAATGGCAGCGGCAGCAATCCGTTCGGGAGCTCGGTGCCAATGTCGATGTTTGCTGGCCGCGATGAGAGGGCTTCGGGCGAGAGAGTTCGTGTCGTGTCGCTGTTCTGTGGGGGCCGACGCCCGCGTCCCCGCTCCCTGTGAGCGGGCGGGGCGCGACGCTCACTCCCCTCCACTCCCCCCTCCTCCTCCTCGTCGGCCGCCTCTCACCGGGCCCCCGTCGATCGGGTGATCGCCCCCCCCCGCCCCGCGCCAGTGCTCCGCTAACCGGCTGGCTCACCACCGCCCGGGGTTATGTCGCACACGCCCACGTGCACCACCACGAATACGAAGGCGGCTGCGTGCACGCGCGCGCCCCTGCAGGCGCTCGTCTCGCACAAAGGCGAGCGCTTAAGGGCTGCGCGAATTTGCGCGCGTGCCTCGCCTTTAATGCTATTGTTCTCGCGGGGATACGCGCGAGCGGGGTTTTAACTCCCCCCCTCCACCGCCCTAAGATTCGCGCGACACGCGGGCGTCGGCGGACCGTTTATGGTTTAATACGCGCGCGCCTCACGCACACACTCAGATTACCAACACCACACCGACGCTGCAGCCCTGCGCTCGCTCTCGCGCGCACCGTCCCGCCCGCGCAGTCGCACCACACGCACATCGCAGACACCACGCCGACGTTCTACCCACACACACAGAAATCACACTGCACCGATACTCTGAACTAAAGTTTATTGACGGCGCAAATACACACGACCTGGAGGGGGAATATGTCGCAAGAAGGGCTTAGCCCGGGTCTGCCTACGAACCCGGTCACTCAAGCGTCCTACCACGTACCTCGATGCTGGACTCACGGCGTCGCACGGACGCTGTGAGAGTCGGAGGGAGAAGGACGAGAGAGGACTTTACCCCTCAATGCCTCGTATCAGCACTCGCTGGCATCACGCGGTGGCTCCAAGCGGCTTGAGGAGGCAGGATGGCAGGGAGTGGGTCCTGACGGCCCGGAGGTTGAAGACAACTGACTGAAGTCGTCCCGGGCTGCTCTTTTTAAATCCTTTATATTAAGTTAACTTGCTTGCTTGCTTGCGCGCTTACGACCGTGCAAATATTTCGGTCGTTTTTTAACCCACTTCCCGTGATCCAATCGAGCTGACATTTTGCACACAGACTCGTTGTGCGTGACAATTTATTTTCGTGAAAATTTTTTTCCAAAATTTTACACTTTTTAGGAAAAAATAAATTATATTTAATTACCAATTGCTTAATGGTGGCAGGCAATCATCTGACCCATAGGTGGCAGCCATCTCAAGCCAGAGGACGAGAGGACTCTAGCCGCCACGCATATAAAGGATTTATAGTGAAAAACTTTGTTTTTACGGGTTAATTTTTTATTCTCTTAACTTCAAAGTCCCGGGGTGCCATTGTACCACGCGGCCAATCGTGCACTTACCTGCAGTTACCGCCTCCCCCCGCCCCCCATATGCCGCGCTCCATCCCCCCCCCCCGCTCCCCGAGTACTGCATGGCGGCTGCTGCGGCGTGGCGGGCGGCGGTGACCCCCCGTTGCCCCTTTGTCTGGAAGGGCTCCCGCACTTTGCCTACTTAATATGCCACCCTCCGTCCCCTATCGAGTGCTGCGCGGCCGCTGCGGCGACCACCCATTGTCCCTTCGTCTCTTGTGCCCTTCTTGCTAAATGTTCCATCCTCCGTTCTCCCCTCCGAGTTGTACCTCATTGCGGTTGGCCCAGGGAACCTTTTCCTTCTGCGCCCATACAATGTTAAGCCAATTTAGAGGCACCACAATGTAACCCGTCCTGTGAGGGTCGGCCAATCTCCTGGCACCGGGAAACCGTGGGACTCTCCCTCTAGGGGCCCTTTGGATTAAAACCCGATGTGCCAGGCGATCCCCCCGTCAGGACACTACGTGGGTGCGCTGCGTGCGGGTGGCGTGTTTAGTGCGGGGGACGGGAGGGAATTGCGGCGCTTGCGGAGTTGCTCCGTGGTCGTGGCACCACAGTTCCTCCTCCATTGAAGGAGCGCAGAATTCTGTTCAGTGGTTTACTGTATGGTCTATAGTTTAGGTTGCATGCCACAGTGGCTTGTCTTTAATGTTCCATTCAGAAAAAAGATGTGGTGCAGCATTTGTTGATGTTCAGAAACGGTCCGTTGTCACACCGGTGTCTTCGAGGAGGAGAAATGTCAAAGCCCCCGGAGGTGCAATGATGTTTGGGTCTCGAATGAGGTGTGTATCACGGTGACGTCTGCAGCCGGGGCCTCGTCAAGGTCCCAGCGTCTCATCACCGTCTCCAGAGAGACCCGTCACTTCACGGAGCTGGAAGCATTTAGATTACGTTTAGTTTTTAGAACAAAATCCTGCCATATGGGCGTCCCTTTATGTTAAAGCAATGCTCTTTGGATGACAGTATTTAGACTTGCCATGATGCCATTACTACTCAACTGACAGTGTGTGCCGATGCAAAACAAAAACAAAATTATCCCGAGGCTAAATTATAGCATCTGCGAGCGAATTCTTCTCAGAGGTCGCATTGCAAAGAAGCCAGCGGCCTCTTGCAATTGTGCAGTGCTTAGAATATATTTATAGAACAAACAACACCTTAACATTAATATAAATCGTGATAATCCGCGGATGCTGCCGACGTGGTGTGCCGCGGATTATGTGAAGAATTAATCCCACCCCCACCCCCCAAAATAGATCCAAATCAGCGATTTCTTTCACGGATTTTAGGATGGACGGTGTCCGCGGATTACAGGAAGATTCGCGAACCTCGGGTAATTAAAACGTTACTGGAATTCGCAAACTTTTTGAGTTCTGCCTGTTTATAAAAATAGATATATAAATATTGTTGTATCACGGTGCGTCCCGCACAGTCGGGTGCCCCCCCTCACCTCGCCCCTCCCCCCTCACCCCACTCGTCCCCCCCCCCCCTTGCCCCCCTCGCCCTGGCCACGGCACCGATCACGGTTTTGAAATTTACGAGGTCCAAATTACAAACAAGATTCACCTTTGACCTGATCACACAATGCTTTTTGTAAACATAAATACATCACAAACTATACATGCACGACACACTATACATGACCTGGTACAAGCGTCGTAGTGACGTCACCGCCACTTAGTGGCGAATGGCGGTTGTTGTTGTTGTTGTCGCATCACATGCGGTGTAGTGCGGGCCCACGATTGGTTCAGATGTTTCTCGCCACTGATGTTAGCCGTGAATCGAACTCGGGGCACGCCGGGTTCACAGCGCAGTGAGCTCACCACTGCGCCACCGCGAAACCCCACGCCACGCTCGTTGGTGGGACATGAAGCATGACGCCGATAGGAGTCCCGTCAACCACAGCAAGTCTCTGGTTGGTGTGGAGCTGTCACGCGCTCAACACGACCCCACAGTGGATGAGTTGTAGATTATATTCTTGGGTTTTTTCGTTAAAGTCACGTAGGTAAAAAATTAAAATTAATAAAAGTAAAATAAAATAAAAAATCACGACGTTTCGGAGGCTACACAAGCCTCCGTCTTCAGGTGGAACCGTCACAGCACGCTCGCTGTATCAAGTAAATGAGAAATTCCAAGAGATCCGACCCCGTTTATATACTGGTTGAGGGGGAGGAGCCAGGGCAGGCCCTTGGATAGGAGTTGTAGATTGAGAATGTGTGCATTTGTGTGCTACCACGTGCTTGCTACGTGTGTCAGTCGAAACCATGGACACACGTGCAAACGAGACGTTCTATCTCGCGGGATTCTCCAAGGTGAAATACTTAAATCTTGACTTAAAGCTTTCGTGACTGTACGAGTATGAAATACTTGAGTCGATCAAACAGTAAAATACCGGCGACGTTCTTTGGATGCGTCCGTCCATCGTCCCCTCCCTCCAGCAGGCGAGAGGCATGAGGCGGGGCAGCTCGGAGAGAGAGGGGAGGCACGTGGGGTCGGGGAGACAGAGGGGCTCTGGGGGTTGGAGGCAGTCAACACGTTGCCAAACAGCCACTGCAGTAGTAATTCTCACAATAATGCAACTCAACTTACTAGCAAAGCCTCGCTGAGGCTCAATATTATTTGTTCAAGGGGGTGCTGCTACATTGGGATGTTTAACCAGTACCAAGTGCCGCGTTTTGTGCTTAGATTGTTGTCTTTCCGCGCACCTCCGATTAGCACGGTTGGCTATGTACGGCACGAAAGAAGTTCAACGTACACATGTACATGCAACATACATACACGTGGGAGAAAACCAGAGCTAATGCAAATGATGTGATCAATTAGCCAGTCTCCAGACCTTAATCCCATAGAAAATCTGTGGAGGGAGCTGAAGGTTCGAGTTGCCAAACGTCAGCCTCGAAACCTTAATGACTTGGAGAAGATCTGCAAAGAGGAGTGGGACAAAATCCCTCCTGAGATGTGTGCAAACCTGGTGGCCAACTACAAGAAACGTCTGACCTCTGTGATTGCCAACAAGGGGTTTGCCACCAAGTACTAAGTCATGTTTTGCAGAGGGGTTAAATACTTATTTCCCTCATTAATATGCAAATCAATTTATAACATTTTTGACATGCGTTTTTCTGGATTTGGTTGTTGTTATTCTGTCTCTCACTGTTCAAATAAACCTACCATTAAAATTATAGACTGATCATTTATTTGTCAGTGGGCAAACGTACAAAATAAGCAGGGGATACTGATGATACTATGTAGTTTATACTTTAGTTGTTTACGTGGTGGTTTTAGTTACTGCAGCTACATACTATTAACACTCCTTCCCTTTATTAATGCTATCCCCTCCCTTTGATGCTGCTAATCCTGCATAATGCACGGGCATAAGTAGTACTAATCACATACCTGCATTTCCCATATCCCCTCCCTTTGATGCTGCTAATCCTGCATAATGCACGGGCATAAGTAGTACTAATCACATACCTGCATTTCCCATAAATATGCTAAATTCCTCTTGATACGCAAATTCATTTGTCAAGGCGCTCTTCCCCCTCCAACCCAGCTTAAATATACACTGCCAAGCCTGGTGGTGTTCATTCAGACGCTGTCTTTCTGACAGACCTGTTCTTCACCTGAGGACGGCTGCTTGTGTTGTGGCCGAAACGTCGTGAGAATTATTTTATTATGTTTTATTTTTATTATTTCCATTCTACGTGACTTTACCGAAAGAACCAAGAAGATGAATCCCTGCAGTCACGAAAGCTTTAAATCGAAACTGTTATATTTGGTCAAACATTTAATAAACTCACCCCTAATGGGATGGCTGGAACTGCTTCTCTCTGGCGAGGCGTGCGATGTTAGCTGGTATTGATGATGTTGCTACTCGCAGCTGCTTTTCCAGGTTTGCTCCTAGATTTATTGAATTTCGAGTCCCGCCTGCGGTTTCCTTGGCATGGCCACAACACATGATTTCGCGGGCCTTGTACGGCCCGCGGGCCGGACGTTCCCCACCCCTGATATTATACACACAGAAAGCGATGGACCAGGAGGATATCAGGCGGCCAGCCAGGGACGGCGACCAGCAGAGAGGCGGTGTAACAAGAGCCAGTTGGGGAGACTTGAGTAAACTTTACACCCACTATAACAAGTTGAGGGTGTCTACGGGTAGAAGGAGAGCCTAATCATCTCTGAACGCGGCTCCCACTGCCCGTGGTATCGACGCAGAGACGTCCTGGTTTCAACGTTGGATCCATGCACGAGGGCGAGGGACCCGAGGACATCCCCCCCCCCACAAAGGTCCTGGGGTCTCGCACCCGAGCTACCTGCGACGTTATTTAGACCGTCCATTTACAAATGTTAATCCTAATAAAATCGTTTGTTTGGTTATATTTTTTACAAGAACCCTCCACCACCCGACAGCCAATCAATCCAAGTTGACACTGATGGGCGAATGTGCCAATTGATTTGTGTGTTCAGAAAATCTGAAGGAATGTTCAAAAGTGAGCAGAACGTAACAATTTCCTCTGTTTTACTGGAATTGCATTCTGCAGAATCGGGTGTCTACAAAGGCTTTGCCGTCCTCGCGTGAACGAACCGTCTGCAGCAGCCAAGGTCACTGCCGTGCATCCCTGCGCAGAAACATCGTGCGACGGACACAGCAACCGCCTGGTCGCTGTTGGGAGCAGTGACGGCGTGGCGTGCCCCTATAGCATTAATTGACTCTTTGGGGCAAGTGCTGTTAGCATGTGGTAACGAAGGCCGGCACGGCACGAGGGGGTGCGTGGCCAGAACCACGCCCAGCCGCCTTTATCTCCTTAGTGGCAATGTTTTACGCATAGCACCAGGTGCTCATTTGAAGCCGAGTTGACCCTAGGTGTGAGGCCCAGGGAGTAGTTGAGATAATTGTCACTGATGGTGGCCGTGAGCGGGAATCTAACTCGGGTGAACGGCTTCGTCGTGCAGTGCGCTAACCGTTGCACCGCCGCTCCCCATTGCATGCATGTACACATACACACGTGACGACAACAATCAGAATTAAACTCTACGTCTCATCGGCCGTGTTGTGCGAGTCGCAGATAGCGAACCGTTCGCGGCGTGCAAAGTTCGAGGGGAGAGGCGTCGCTGGCACGCAGGCGCGTGGCCACGTGCGTCAGTAGCTCCGTTTTTACGCGGCACTTCTGCCGCGTTATGGCCGATTCACGGCCGGGTGCTTGGCCAATGGGTCAACCAAAAACGCGTAAACCGCACGCGAGGTGCTCGCACAGCATCGGTGCCCGTGCGTCAATTCTCTCAAAGGGTCGATCCAGGGGTAAGTGTCCACTTTGCCATGAGCAGCATCTGCTCTTGGAGCCACCATGCCTCTGTATTTGACGATAACGGACCACAGCGGGGAACGTTGGAATCATCTTCTTGATTCTTTCGGTAAAGTCACGTAGAAGGAAGATAATAAAATAATAAAAATAAAACATAATAAAATAATATGATTTAATAAAAAGAAAACATAATAAAATAATAGTATGTAATAATATTATTTTATTATGTTTATGTTAATAAAAATAAAACATAATAAAATAATATTATTTAATAATATTATTTTATTATGTTTTATTTTTATTGTTTTATTATCTCCCTTCTACGTGACTTTACCGAAAGAACCAAGAAGATGAATCCCTGCAGTCACGAAAGCTTTCAATCGAAATTTAACGTTGGAATCATTATGGAAAAACGCCCTCCCCCCCTCCCCGCCTCCCCTCTATGCTGCAACTCGTTGGCATTCGGGGACCAAGTTTACTCTGCAAGAAAGAGTTATTGGCAGAGGTGGGACAAAGTCATTGTTATGCAAGTCCAAGTCGAGTCGCAAGTCATCAAATTCATGACTCGAGAATGGTGAGACACGGGACAGAGCAGAGCCTCACCATTCTGACAAATTTTTCGATGATGCTGGATGCAATTACCAGCGAAACGTCGTACTACTCAAAAATTGTAAATGTAGTGGTTTCACGCTTCAACACACCGGTGGGCTAAAGCAGTGAACTATTTGTCTTTTGTCAACGTGACACTTTTTTTACTGATTGGCCGTGTCGGGTGGTGGAGGGTTACGACACATTTATAAATAACGCGGCGATCTAAACCCAAACACGTTGATTATGAAGACTCTCTACCTGTTCCATCCTGTAATGGGATCTAGCGTTGCCCCCTCGTACGCGTGGGGTTTCTCCAGGTGCTCTAGTTTCTTCCCACGTCAACACCCATTGTCCGATAGCTCCTAAGATAGAGGCTCGCAGAACTTGGGCAATTGTTGATAGCGTCGGCATCTCAACGCGTGGCTGCTACCTTCCCGTTTGTCTGTGGTTCCTCCTCGCGCCTCCCGGGTCGTCCTCTCTCCTTCAAGAGCGAGCGGAAACTGTGCGCGTTTATACGTTGAATTTATGATTATATTATACGTTCAAATTTATGACTAGTCGCCTGAAGTTTATTTCAACTGCCACTTCTTGCCCTGTCACTGGATCGCCATCGCTGTTGGTTTCCTGCGTGACATTCTGCACTGGGTGGCACGGTGGTGGAATGTTAACTACCTCGCCTGGTATAACGGAAGGTCGTGGGTTCAATCCCGAACTTGCAGTTGATTCGCCGTGTTATTTAATAGTCAAGCGGAGCCCTGCAAGCCAGCATCTGCTGGCTCAGATAAGATCCAATTCTGGCCCATGATCGCCCCCCCCCCCCCCCCAGGGTCCAGGCTTTTTGTTCCCACGCTCCGCCGGCCACGAGGCCCTGCCTCCCTCCTGGCTAACCTCCACGGCCACGTGGCGGCTGTCGGGAAGCAATCTTAAAGCAAGAACAATTGTCAATGCGCGTATGTTCTGCAACGCTTCCCAACTCGCGTTTCATATTTCTTCGTAACCCTTGCGTAGGAGGCTAGGTTAATGATTTGTGCATGACTGTCCTTGCGGCGATGTTGTTTTGCATATGTAGCATACACGCAGAAACCATCGCGTCTCGATAAATCAACCATGGGTGAAATAGATGAAGAAAATCATACTTTCGACAAGGTCGGGCTCGCGTGCTGTGGATGGTAGTTGGAGTGTATGAGTAAACGATGATTCACCATAAGCAAGGGTCCATTCGTATCCTGTACAGACCTCCGTAGGCGTAAACATGCTACTAGAATTGAACCCTATCCGTGCTGTGGATGCCATGTCACGAGTCTCCATTCGGATATTTTGCAGGGGCATTGCAGCCCCTGGAAGCGGACATTGCAAAGCGACCTACGAGAGCTTCAAGTGACCTTTGGTCCACACCGTAGGAGGTGTGGGGGAAGGCGGCAGTTTGTGTCCACCCATACTGCTACAGAGGGTAAAGTTCAAGCGATCGTAAAAAAATGTATCTATTAAACAGAATTCCAGAGTTGCTTCTCACGAATCACTTTGACGCCACGCTTGTGAGCGACGGGTTTAGGCTCGGAATGACGCATGTCGGTGTCCCGTGCATTGTGTCCGTCGTGACTTGCTTGACCAAAGGGAGGGCACCGCGCTCGGGTCGGTCCCATTGACCCAAAGCGGCTCGAGCCGTTCCTCGCAGAGGTTGCGTGGTTCGAACCCCAGCGGCCGCCCTGATTAATACCGCGGGGGCTTTAATCGCGCCGTCCGCTTCACGGTGGACGTTACAGATCCCGCGAGGCGATTCGCAAGAGTTGGTCACGGTGCACAGGGCTCCATTGTACAAATTTGCCAAATTTAACAACTTCAATTACTCCGTAGGATTATCCATTGCAACCGTTGTCCTCGACTGCGTAAACTTGGCACGACCTTCCTGAAAATCAGAAGCGAGACTTTGAAGCCCTTCTGGGGAAACAAACGCAATAAAGAAGTTTAAGGACAGATTTCGAAACGCAGCGTGGTGCAATTCCTAAACACTTGTGCGATGAATTTCGATTTAAAGCTTTCGTGACTGCAGGGATTCATCTTCTTGGTTCTTTCGGTAAAGCCACGTAGAAGGGAAATAATAAAATAATAAAAATGAAACATAAGAATGTTTTATTTTTATTATTTTAACAAGTTTAAGGACATATTTCGAAACGCAGCGTGGAAGGGAAATAATAAAACAATAAAAATAAAACATTGTAATGTTTTATTTGTATTGTTTTAATAAAACATAATAATGTTTTATTTTTATTATTTTAACAAGTTTAAAGACAGATTTCAAAACGCAGCGTGGTGCAATTCCTAAACACGTGTGCGATGATGCAAGGATTATTAAATCCGGTCAATGAATGTCGCGCTCAAATAACCAAATAACTCTCCCTCAGTCAACGCGGGTTACGGAAGGCGAGCGAATGTTCATCTTGTGTTCTAATTCCCGTTCGTCCCATTGTCTTCAGGGCCTCTATTGAAAGGCGAATCCAGGACGTGCCCTGGGGGGACGCGAAGGTGCCTGCTGACGATGCAAGTTTCCAATCGGTGCGGACGACACGGATCGGGAGATAGCAGCAACGACGGAGGTCGACGCAGAGGATGGGGGAGGGGGGGTGAGGCACGAGGGACCCTCATCACAGGCCGAGTCGGGGCGTACATGTCTACCCAGGGAAGGGGTCATGGCAATATCATTAGAATGCGATAATGTGGTGACGATAACATGGGTGCATTTATTGAGATGCACGTTTGTGTCCCCAGGGTGAGAACTCGAGACATCGGGAGGAGTCTCCTCTGCAACAGTTACCTGGGTCACCACGTTGACAAAAAAGAAAACTTATTTCAAAAGCAAAGTACGGCAATGAAGCAAATAGAAATCGCAGCAAAAAACAACTGCGTTGTAGAAGACGCCGGACACAGGTCGCAGACGTTTCCACGCAAGGGAGTCATTTGTGAGTGGTACAAAGAGGAGAGACATTCACATCGAGTAAGGCGCGCGCGCGTGGCTTCACACGCGCGCGCCCGTTCGCGAAGCCTACGCGTGTCACTGACGTGCAGCGTTACGTTGCGGACGGCGCAGGGAAAATTGAGTCTTGTTGTACTAATCCTCCATGCTCCCTGTCTCCCCCAATCCGCACTGACCGGCGTGGACAAGTATGGTCAAATAACTCCCCGCGACCCGCACCGGCGTGGACTGCGCGCCCTTTGAACGAGGGGCGACCTGGGAAGTCGCGCTCTCTGCACGAGGACCTCCCCACGGCGTGCGTGTTGCGGGGGTTATTTGACCATACTTCACCACGCAGGTCAGTGCGGGAGCACTGTCTCCTGCTGACGACGCCCATGTCCCCCCGCGTTCGACAGAAACTCTCTCGTACTCTTAGTTCTTTCGGTAAAGTCACGTAGGTAAAAAATGAAATTAAAATTAATTAAAAATAAAAACAATAATTTTAATTTCATTTTTTACTTACGTGACTTTACCGAAAGAACTAAGAGTATGAATCCTTGCAGTCACGAAAGCTTCAAATCTAGAAGAAACTCTCTCGCTCACACAGCACCCGCTCGTGGGTCGTGTCGCAAACACCGCAAGCCGTGCACCACGCATGGCGTGGGCGCGTCTTCTCCCCCCTCCCCTCCCCCCTCTGCGTATCCCTCTCATCGCCCTGCGCCTCCTACGGCGCGGTTGTAAACAGTTACCACGACCATTGTCCTTGCCTTGGCAATGAAACCATTGACGTGTTCCGCGGTATTTCACTCGAGCAGATACCGGTCCCTTCCGTCACTCACACGCGCGTTAGTGCCCTCAATAAAGACGATGGTCACGGCCGAACGTTGTAGGAGCGCGGAGGAGATGACTTTGCTTTGCGGTGAAGTCAGGTTTACAGGTGCACTGAGCTTTTATCTTGGTGCAGTCGTAAAACATCGCTTTTGATTTTGTCGGGTGCAATGATCCCCGGATGTGCGAGCCCCATTGTGCTGTCATCACGCCACGAAACGGAGAATGTGGGTTCGGAACATTCGCGGTACGACCCTTCGTGTGCCAGGAGAGCGGTCCCGAGTAACGGATGGTCAGAGGCACCTCTGAGTGATTTAGGAGTAACCTCCTTGGGCCCTATCCCACCCGCCACGCACAGTAATGTTCGGCGCATGGCGGTCTGGCCAATCGTTTTAATGTCAGTGCTGGAATATAACCATGCTTCTCGATGCGATGGTATTTGTGCAAGTGCTTGCCGAGTCCAACTGTGCCTAGAGCAGTTTCCAGTTGGTGCGAGCCGACTCCTGTGCCGACATGCGGATCAACGCGGATATTATTAGCCGCCTTGATCCGCATGTCGGCACGTGACTTTACCCAAAGACCCAAAGAGTATGAATCCTGCAGTCACGAAAGCTCTAAGTGAAGATGCAACGCGGCCACTCACAGAAATTGAAACGCGAGCAACACCGCGTGCAGAAGTGGGAAGGGCTGCACGCTTTGGCATTGCACTGAGACGCAGCAGCAGCAGGAGGAGGAGGAGGGGCATGGAAGTCAAAGTCGTCGTCCTGTAGACTGCTCTGCAAAGCAAGTGGGCTCTGACAGGACACCCGCAGGTCGAGGGGAAACTCGCCCGAGTGGACGTCCACCGCGAAGATGGAGCGATGAGAGGGATCGCCTCGTGTGCGGGAGCAAGATGGAGTGCCGCATCATGGAACCGTGGAATGGTCACGGATTGGGGGGGAGGGAAGTGGCCTTCATCCAGCCGTGGATGAACCATGGTTGACGATGAGCCGTGTGGCCTGCAAGGTGCCGGCAGCGTGACCAGGGCGCTGGCGGCACTCCGCACCTCTCCACCTCGCGCTGCTGGAGCGCTCTCTCATCGTGCGCTCAAGTTTAAACATCGATTCATGTCATCGACTCACCCATACATCTCCGTTACCAATCTTACAAACCTGTCCGCTCGAGGGTGCCCACAGCGAGTCCAATAGCCGCTTGAGGCCGTATCATCCGTTAAACCATTACACCCCGCGTGCATTGGCCTAGACTGCCCGAACTATGGAATGTTTATCTCTTGTTTGACCAAACATCACCACATCAATGTGGCCTCATGCGGCGGTCCACTCTCTTGACATATCGTTTAAAAGCCGTGTTTTATACACCGTGACTCGGCCGCTCCGACAACACAATGGGCAATTGTACGGAACTGGTCCTGAAAAAAGAAAACCATTAGCAAACACGGCGCTCGCCTTTCCAGAGATGTGCAACATCTCAATATCCCCTCTCGACATTTGTGTAATGACATCACAAGCTGGCGCAGTGGTAACACCTGTACATCGCAGCAGGAAGACCATGGGTTCGTTTCCCGACTTGTGGCGCCTTTCGTGTGTGGAGTTTGTTCTCCCCGTGGTCTGCATGGGATTTCCTCCGGGATCTCCGCTTTTTCCCCCACAGCTCAAGCATTCACCATGCGACTGCTATTGGCCAAAACTGTTGAAAGAATCAAATGCGAACGACTCAATCGCACACATTGCAACATCGCCCCCAACTGCGAAAACTTGGCAGAACCCTTCTAAGTCTTGAGACTGAGACTGTCCTGGGTAAACTAGCGTAAATAATTAATCATAGTTCCAGCCTGGCACGGGTCTGGCCTGCTTACGGCATCGTTCGCATGGTTACCGGTCAGCGATCGAGCCCGAAGATCTGTCCGTTCCTCCACACTGAACGGTACGGGGCTCGCCGCTTTAATGCTGCACGGATTTTCCACGCGCACTTTCGCCTGCTGAGTTGCGTCCAGCGAGACTTTCACGAGGGGGGGCAATGCACAACACTCTTTTCACGGATGTACGCCAGTGGTGGAAATTACACATTTCCATGGCGGGAGTCGGTCCTTCCAGTGGACAACCGGTACAGTACATTAAACAACTATTGCAACATTAATATAGTAATAACTAGCACATTGTAACATAGTTATTTTTACACAACGAATAGAAGCGACTCATTGTGTGGATTACGCTCGTTAACCCAGGAGAGCGTGACCGAGTCTCTAGACTTTATTTTAGGAGGGTCATGCCAGGGTTTCGCGTGGTTCCGTTTGACAATTTGCAAAGAATGTTTCGGTATGTGAAATATGTGCCAATTACCAGTCACGTGCTGTTTTTAAAAGAGGACTTCTTGTAAATGAAACGGCAGGCAACGTAAACAATTCAGTGGATCTGATTGCACAACAGCCTACGGTTGCATTGATAGATGGTGACCTTGGATTGGTGTGCATGCTATGCGCTGTGCGCGCGCCGTGACATCGCCCAGCGCGTCCTGCTTTGTGTAAGGGCGCGTCCCTGCTACCTGTTGCCTGCTGCTGCTGCGGCTGCGGATGCTGCTGCGGCTACTGCTGCTGCTGCGGCTGCTGCTGCTGTTGCTCACGCGGATCACGCACCGGACCCCTCCCTCGCTTGCTCGCTCGCTCCACAAGCGAAGCGCTACGTGAATGCGACTAGCGGTCGCTTTGCGGCAGCTTCCGTTGTTCACGACTCCTGGCAACCCAAGAGGCTCCCTCTCCTATTACAGCCGCAGTATTTGTCCTCGGGCAAGGCCAGGAGAGAGGCTGTCGGCATTCGCATTATTTATACGAGAATATTTGTCTGCAACAAACGCGAGAAGTCACTATGTCCATGCTCAGCAAGAAGACGGCTTTTTGCGGAGCAGTGGCGATGTTTACACACCGCGCCGGGTACTCATTTGAGGCTGAGTCGACCCCTGAGAGGCCCATGACCGGTTTAGATAATAGTCACTGGTGTTGGCAGTGAACGGGATTCGAACTGTCGTTGCCAGGTTTGTAGCGCAGCGCGCAAACCGCTACACTACCTGCCCACGCTCCATAAACCAACAACATGTGCACAGGTTGGTGGTTCCTATTGTTAGGGATCTCAGTCTGCCTATTGTCATAGCGGGAGTGATGTGCAATGTACAGCCAAACACAGCACACCGACAACACCAGTGCACCAATCCTGACACGGAGCTTGGCCCTCCAGATCTGTGTAATTCTTGGGCGAGATAATAAAGCACTTAAAAAAAAACGAATTAGAGTTTTCAAATGAAAGCTTTGCGCCACGCTGTGTGAGTGTTCGATACGCGCGTGGGCGTTAGAACGCGAGTGCCGGAAGCGTGGTCAGTGTTTGCACGTTCCCATGTGCACACAATGAAAGGGGGCGATCGCTACCATCGCCTCCCACTCGGGTTACGCCACGGGGCCTTCTCGAGGCCAAGCCTCGGGCTGCGGGGGACAACGAGCGCGCAGTCCGCTCCCCTCCGCTTTTCCAGCGCTCCATTGGCGGAGGTGGCGCGTGGAGTCACGGAAAACGTTGGCGCAGACTTCGGCGTTCACATCGAGGGGACCCCGGGGCAGGCGGGGGGGGCGAAGAGGCCCAAGGCTGAAGGTCCAGGAAATTGGGGTTTTAGGCCACGGCACGGGCACGCCAAGGCGATATTCGTGGCGGCTTTCAGGCCAATTGAAATGCGTCTCCCGTTTGAGACTTCGTCAACCGCTCGGCAAATCTGGTGACGCAAAGGGCTTGCCAGTCAGTGCTGAGTTCCAAGAGTGAGTGCGCGTGTAATTACCTCGGGAGTGCAGTGCTGGTGAAATCCCAGCGTTGCCCCACGGATAATATAATCGTTAATGCGTATCCTGTGAAGACGCAGGCTCCTGCCATAGGAAAGTGGAATTTCCACCACTGGCTCAGGGATACTGATGGAGATGCACAGTCTGCTTGAACGGGTGCCCCCACAGCGCTGATTCCAGCAGGGAGAACTTTAACTGCAATCAGTAAAGTTACAGGGAAGCTCCTATCCGTATTTCTCGTGGCCCTACATCCTCGTACACGTGGCCGCCAAGGGGCCGTCCATAAATGACGTCACGCGATTTTGGACGATTTTTGACCCCCCCCCCTCCGTCACACGGCGTCACAAAAAGTCAGACCCCCCCTCAAATATGACGTCACAAAGCTCTGCCCCCCCCCCCCAAAATTAAATTGCTTTAAACTATTGTCGTTGTAGTGCGTATTTGATGTGGCGCTGCACTCTGATGTTGTAGGAGAAAACATGCAATAAAAACGTCTATTTAATTAAGTAGAACGTGTTGTCTATATTTATTTAAAGTTGCGCATTTTTATATGACGTCACATTTCTCAACCCCCCCCCCCTCTTCTTTTTTCTTTCGGTAAAGTCACGTAGAAGGGAAATAATAAAATAAAATAAATTTAATCTAATAAAATAAACAATTACACTATGAGATCTCTTTTACCAGTGGCAAAATATAATGGTAGGTTTTTACCCTACCATTATATTTTGTACCAGTTAAAAGGGTAAAAACCTACCAAAATAAACAATTCTCACGACGTTCCGGCCACAAGCCGTCTTCAGGTGAAGAAACCGAGCTTTCGGAAAGACAGCGTCCCCCCTCGTCACACATCGTCACAAATGTCTGACCCCCCCCCCCCCCAGGTGCGTGACGTCATTTATGGACGGCCCCCAATCTGTAAAAACGATGCTATCCGCAGGTACTATTATCCGCCCATTTCAACGGAAGAGGAGTCTCTAGGTATGTACTTGGTTCATATTCCGATCTACGAGATCACAGTCAAAGGGACTCTTGTAGAAGGTTCTAATTAACCCCATTATCCGCTTCTATACGTGGCTCGGTGCCGCCTAAACTTCTCCACGGAATATTTGGCAGGGCTCCCCAAAACCGCTCCCAGACGGAGCGTTGGAAGCGGCTCTTGTGCGGAGCCAGGGAGACTGCGAGCGGTGGCGATGGCTTGGAAAGTGTCTTCATCCAGCGGTGGATAGATGGGGACTACCAATCGACCGCTGGATTAAATCCTTCCAACGTCATCTCAGCCGTGGGGGGTTGTCCGACGGTGCTGCGGGGCAGACGGCCAAGACCGGGTTCGTGCTCGTCATCCACGCCGTGCGCTGCGCCACTACTCCCCCACATTTGGTTATGCTCGACGAAACGCAGCGATGCGATCTGCAGAGCCCGTGCGAGATCGAACCGCCTTGGCAGAGCCTGCGCGCGTGCGCAGGGGAATCGGACGACTCTTCTCACGGTGCGCGTCCACGCACGTGTCGCGGTGTCAACGTCCCGCATCCGTGGGTCCTGTCACTAGAAGCTTGAGAGCCACAGGGACGCAGTCCGGCCCGAGCGAGCTCGTTGCCATCCCGTGAAGACGTCTCAAACAATTAACTTGCGGTGCTGGCTCAGAACTCTGACCTCACCCGGCTAACATTAAGATTTCCAATCTTTAAATCGTACGTGAAACTTCAGTCGAGCGCAAATGATGTATCAACACAAGCGGCATAGGAGAGTCGCAATTGCGCCGCTTGCTTTGTCTGGCAATGCACTGCCTACCGCTACGTTTCTTTGGCAGTTGCAGCAGTGGTTCTGCTGCCCACAAAATGTGGTGAACAACAGCTGCCGTAGTAGTAGGTTTTTACCCTTTCAACTGGTACAAAACTGACACCTTTATACAAGGCATCATGTTTGCAATAACCACAACACAAGCAGTCAAAATGCAAACAAAAAGAAACAACTCTGATAATGATAATGATATGCACTGTCCTTGAAGTTGATTGGTCTACACCCGAGACAGCTTTTCTTAGAGCCTAGTCTCCATTGGTAGGCTCTAAGGAAAGCTGTCAATGGAGACTAGGCTCTAAGGAAAGCTGTCTCGGGTGTGGACCAATCAACTTCAAGGACAGTGCATATCATTATCAGAGTTGTTTCTTTTTGTTTGCATTTTGACTGCTTGTGTTGTGGTTATTGCAAACATGATGCCTTGTATAAAGGTGTCAGTTTTGTGCCAGTTTAAAGGGTAAAACCCTACTACTATATTTTGCCACTGGTAAGGAGGTCTCATAGTGTAAACAGCAGCCGCTGTGGTCGTGAGGGCCCATCGTCTGTCCACACGTTTCTCGCCGACAGCGCAGCAAGGGCCACAAGCTTCGCCGGAGGGGAAACGCGCCCGTGGCCACCGGGCCGCCTCCACGCCTCGCAGGGCGCCTACTCGACGCGACCCCGCAGCAGTCCAAGGGGTGAAAAGGGACTTTCCAAAAAGCTCCGTTCACCATCACCGACTTCTCGCCCCAGCAGCTGCCTGTCTCGCCAGCCAGCCCCCCCCCCCCCCCCACACGCTCCATCACTGCCACCTCTTCCTTCCCTCCACCCTCATTCTGTAGCCATCGCTACTTGCCTCCTCTCAACGTCGTCCCCCCCGCCACCTCCTCGTTCTCCCAGAACCTACGACATCCCCAGCTCCTTTTGGATGGGGGTCTCAGTCGAGTTGTGGCGTGGGGGGCCACCGGAGCAGTGACTCGCATGGCTCAGGAGGGTGACCTCGGGTGGTGCCACAGGGACATTTAGTAGCGCAGTGCCCAGCCCCAGCCCGTGACCTGGAATTGAACTCGCACGCTTTTGAATGCGAGTACCGGTGCTCTGACCGCTTGGTTGTCACTCGAAAATCTTGAAGACGATAGAATGTTGCGCGCCACCCCCGTGAAACGTGCGTGCGACGCGCAGGAATCTTAGCAGGAACGACACACACGCACCATCGTCGATAAACAACAGCAGAGACATCAGTGTTGGGGTCGCGTGCGAACGCTCGCCAATGCTTTGGTGAGCCAGATAGATGTGCAATAGATGCACGGCAGCAGCGTTTGGTTCTTTCGGTAAAGTCACGTAGAATGGAAATAATAAAATAATAAAAATAAAACATAATAAAATAATTCTCACGACAGAGAGCAGGTCTGTCGAGAAGACAGAGTCTTCTCGACAGACCTGCTCTCCACCTGAGGACGGCTGCTTGCGTTGTGGCCGAAACGTCGTGAGAATTATTTTATAATGTTTTATTTTTATTATTTAATTATTTCAATTCTACATGACATTACCGAAAGAACCAAGAAGATGAATCTCTGCAGTCACGAAAGCTTTAAATCGAAATTTAACGGCAGCAGCGTTCGGTTTGTAGCGGCGGTGGCGCGGGGCTTCGCCCAGCGTTCTGTTCCACGGCATCGAGAATCTGGCCCCCGCGTCTCGGAGGCGAATGCTGTTAGTCTGGGCACACGGCTCCAAAATATTATTTCTGAACCCCACCACCAAAGTGTTCCTTTTGTGTACTTAGACTTGGAGGCAACGTGTTCTTTGTTTAAACGATTCCAGCCTTTGCGGTGGAAATCGTCGTGTCGGTTATATCAAAGGAATTGGCAGCTATGCGCGGCTTTGATGCGAAGCTTGCTGCGAGGTTTCTCCAGTCGGGACCCGCGGCGGGTTCTGTCGCCACAGCGCCGCCGGGGCGCCTCGGGGGTTGCCACCTGTCCCGGTTTGACCCCGGGGCAGCCCGGGGAAATCGGCGTCTGCGTTCGGGCAGCATGAATTGATCTGGAGCGACATCTGGTCTCGGTGTCGTGTTGATCTTCGTCGCATGATACCGCACCGTTTTGATATTCGACCCTGGGCTTGACTGAAGAATTTGTGCGGGTTTGGTCTGCAGTGGAAAAGGTGACAGCCTTCATTTCCTACCGCTGGTGTATTGGTATGGGAGGCAGTACCGTTGTGTGTGTTCGAGCCCACAACGCACACGTGCCACGCACGCATTGTAGGTTGATGCGGCTTCCGCTCTGAGCGCAGGATCATTAGGAGCTTCGATCACGTTGCAAGCTGAGTGGACCGCCCAAGCTACGTCTGTACGCTACGAGGCCCTCCATTGGAAACCGATAATCCAGCACTCACGTATTCACTCGAGTCACTCGCTGGTCGTCGATCAGTAGACTCCAGATCACTCTTCTATCGTTATTACTGCCATGGTTACTGTTCCCGTGAACTTTTGGTATGGATTTCTCTACCCATGTCGAGGACTCGGTCTACCTGACTGGTTTTAATGTCATCCATATTTTGTTCCACCACTGCAGGTCACAACTCTCTAACTCACTCACCACCACTCACCCACTCACCCACTCAACTACTCACCCACTCACCACACTACAGGTCACAACTCTCTAACTCACCCATTCACCTACTCACCTACTCACCTACTCACACACTCACCACACAGCAGGTCACAACTCTCTAACTCACTCACCACCACTCACCTACCCACACACTCGCCACACTGCAGATCACAACTCACTAACTCACCCACCCACTCAGCCACTCACCTACTCACACACTTACCACACTGCAGGTCACAACTCTCTAACTCACTCACCACCACTCACCTACCTCACCTACTCACCACACTACAGGTAACAACTCTCTAACTCACTCACCACCACTCACCTACTCACACACTCACCACACAGCAGGTCACAACTCACTAACTCACCCACCCACCCCCACTCACCTACTCACACACTCACCCACTCACCACACTGCAGATCACAACTCACTAACTCACCCACCCCACTCACCTACTCACCCACTCACCTACTCACCACACTGAAGGTCACAACTCACTAACTCACCCAACCACTCACCCACTCACCACACTGCAGGTCACAACTCACTAACTCACCCACCCCCACTCACCCACCCACCTACTCACACACTCACCTACTCACACACTCACCACACAGCAGGTCTCAACTCTCTAACTCACCCACCCCCCACCCCACTCACCTACTCACACACTCACCACACTCACCACACTCACCACACTGCAGGTCACAACTCACTAACTCACCCAACCACTCACCCACTCACCTACTCACACACTCACACACTCACCACACTACAGGTTACAACTCACTAACTCACCCACCCACTCACCTACTCACACACTCACCACACTGCGCGTCACAACTCTCTAACTCACCCACCCCACTCACCTACTCACACACTCACCACACTGCAGGTCACAACTCACTAACTCACCCACCCACTCACCTACTCACACACTCACCACACTGCGGGTCACAACTCACTAACTCACCCACCCACTCACCTACTCACACACTCACCACACTGCAGGTCACAACTCACTAACTCACCCACCCACCCCCTACTCACCTACTCACACACTCACCACACTCACCACACAGCAGATCACAACTCACTAACTCACCCACCCACCCCCCACTCACCTACTCACCTACTCACACACTCACCACACTGCAGGTCACAACTCACTAACTCACCCACCCCCCACTCACCCACTCACCTACTCACACATTCACCACACTGCAGGTCACAACTCTCTAACTCACCCACCCACTCACCTACTCACACATTCACCACACAGCAGATCACAACTCTCTAACTCACCCACCCACTCACCTACTCACACACTCACCTACTCACCTACTCACACACTCACCACACAGCAGATCACAACTCACTAACTCACCACCCCCCACTCACCTACTCACCTACTCACACACTCACCACACTGCAGGTCACAACATTTATCGCTGCTTCTTCCCTCGCACCGCTCCACTTGTGAATTCCCTACGTTGTCTCTTCCTTCCAAGCTCTCACACCAACCTCGCTCAACTCAAGAGCCATGTTCATAACTCTTCCAACTTTGATCGTGATGTCTGTTGCTCGCCGCTTCGCGTTTGGGACATTGGGGGCTCCTGTGCTCGGCAAATGATTTTTAAATATATAATATTTATACTAATAGGAACCTCCTGGTTACACCAGCCCACAGGGGATTATTGTGTCCGTCCGTCGTGCAGGGAGGGGCTGGGTGGGGAGAGAGGGGCTGGGTGGGGAGGTTGGGGAGGGGCTGGGTGGGGAGGGTGGGGCTGGGTGGGAGGGGTGGGGCTGGGTGGAGTGGGGAGGGTGGATAGGGGCTGGGTGGGGAGGGGCTGGGTGGGGAGGGTGGGTAGGGGCTGGGTGGGGAAGGTGGGGCTGGGTGGGGGGTGGGAGGGGTGGGGCTGGGTGGGGAGGGGCTGGTCACCCCGTGGTGCCCTTATAAATCTAAACGTTTAACCTACTCACGCCGGCTTGTGCCCGCCCTCACAGTCGGGCATATTTGCGTAATACACCACGCCGCTGTTGACCCTGGCCATTGACTGAGCAACCCAACGTTTCTACCAGCTCCCTCCGCAGGAATGTGTTTCACGAATCTGTTATCCACCGTCGACCACGACACCCAACATTTAGTCGTGTACACCACGTGATGCGTGTGTGGAAGGGAGTATTGTTGATGATAATGGTAACAATGGGATTCAACGCTGAGACGATTCACTGATTTGCGTACATTTTTTAATAATCTAAAATCCCATCCAGTGTAACCGGTATTGGCCAAAAACCATCAATGTTGAACGATTACCTGCAAATAGCTTCATTGGCATTACACACAGCAGCAGCATCGTTCCCCTACTGCAAACAAAACAAAACACTTTACCAGGACTCTCCTGAAAATTTATTGAAACTCGTGAGGATGTCCTGGGTAAAGGAGCGTCGAAATAATAATAACACTATTCGAATGGTGTAGACACTCAAAAGTATAAACATCCCAGGTGCGCCTGTGGGATTAGCGGCACTGTCGATTGGAGGGTATTTGCAAGGAAACTGAGTCGACTCACCGAAGGTCCCACGGTGACGCAGACGACGTGGGCACGGTCACGTGGGCACGGCCACGTGGTGTACCGAGCGGGGTTTTCGAGAGCGGTCGCCTGGAGGGACACGCGTTCACACCACACCCTGCGTGGCGGTCAAACTCTTGACATTTGTGTTGGTCGGCTCAGAGCCGTGTTTGACATTTCTGCTAAATCCCTCTCCTCCGTATTCTCGAGTAACGGAGGCCCTCGTCAAGCCGCGGTACTCGAGGCAACCGCCACGTTCACGACTTGAAGCGCAAACTCCACGCGATCACGACAGCAAGAGACCCCACTCGACTTGGCAGCGCATCACGACGCACGCCAGTGACCTCGCAGATCTCTGCCGCCTCTGCGTGCACAATGGATGAGCGCACACACGCAAGCAATATCCATCCTCGTTAACAGCATGATTATTTCATCATGGGACCTTCTTTGCCAGTATTAAAATATACTAATAGGGGTTTTCCCATTTTTTCTGGCAACAAAACTGACACCTTTTGCAAGGAATCATGTTTACATTGACCACAATAATTGCAGTCAAATGCAAACAAAAAACAATACTCTGATAATTTATGCATTGTCCTTGAAACTGATTGGTCCACACCAGAGACAGCTTTCTTTAGAGCCTAGTCTCATATGGTGTTCGACCAGATGACGCCTTTCAGAAAATATTGCATAAAAAAACACCGTACACCAACGCTGTGTGCAAAAATCCCAGTGGGATGCAAGTCAAACAACAACAACAACCACAAGACAACTTAGATTAAGGCCATCAGCCTTACTCCGTACTACAACAAACAAACATGGCCAAACCAGTAAACTTTTCGAAATCACCAAAATAAAGCAATGAAACAGTGATCATAGGAATACTAGCGGGAAGTACCCGGCGTTGCCAGGGGGGAAATTTTAATTTAAAAACTTCCTAAAACTTAAAAACACAACATATACAAATGAAAATAAAGGAGAGGGACGGGGATGAGTGGAGGGGCGAGGGGAAAGAATTAAATTAACGACACTTCACCTGATGTCACGTGCTTTTGAGCGATCTCCCCGTCGCTGTCCGCCATGCGACACGAAGCGGAGACGACATAGCTGGACGGTGATAGACGTTCAAACGCCTGCTGCACCAACCGCATGGAGGCACGGCACGCGTGCTGTCCCCGTCAATCCGATTGCTCGAGGCCATCACGAAGTACAGTAAATTTAGAACTGCAAATTCCGTGTGAGTCGATGGTTCTCTCTATGTGAATATATACGAGTTATTTTGTGTCTGTCCCTGTGAGCCTTTCGGTCTGTATAAGTCTATAAATCACTGAGTCGATGGCTCTTTGTGTGAGCATATGAAATGGCTCTGTATGATACACTGACTGCATTGATCAACCCGTAGTACTAATCACATACCTGCATTTCCCATAAATATGCCCATAAAGATGCAAAATTCCTCTTAATATGCAAATTATTTGTCAAGGCGCCCTTCCCCCCCTCGTTCCAACCCAGCTTAAATATACGCTCCAAGCATGGTGCTGTTTCATTCAGACGCTGTCTCCCCGACAAACCTGATCTTCACCTGATGACGGTTGCTTGCGTTGTGGCCGAAACGTCGTGAAAAATATTGTATTATGTTTTATTTTATTATTTTTATTGTTTCCAATCTACGTAACTTCACTGAAAAAACCAAGAAGATGAACTATCGTCCTGTACAAGGTTTGAGAAAAGGTGAGTTCAACCTCCTCTTGAACCGGGATGCCATTCTCGACGTTCAACACGAGGCGTCGGATGTGCGTTCTTTGGGCCGCTGCCGATCGGAGGCCACCTCGTGGGCTGCCCTTTGAATCGCTACTCGGACTCCGTTCAACGGACGGCGTCTCGTTCATATTAATATATCAGCTTTCGGTGCATTAACACTGGTCAACAAAAAATAAACATTTTTTTCTGGCCTGGACTTTTGCAGCTGTTTTAGACTAATTTCAGGGTGCTGATTCCAAACCCGATCTCAGATTTTCTCTATCACATTTACTTTTTATGCTATAGGCATACCCCATTTTCATTGATTTTACCCGAAATTAACTCTGTCACTTATGAGTGCAAGCTGTTGCGAGTCAGTGACTGCTTTAATGTTAAAATACGGTGCTGTATTTTTAGGATAGTGTGTTTATAATATAATTTTATGCAGATATCCACATTTATTTAATATTTTTCTTCTGCAGTTTTTATTGAAAATGCAAAACTGATGCCAGATTTGGAATCAGCACCCCAAAATTACATTAAACCCGTTGGAATACCTTATGCCAGAAAAAGTGTGTTGACCAGTGTTAATGTCAGATTTCGGTGCATTGTCCTTGCGAATATACAGCAATCATTAATCCGGTTTTAATCAGCCCGGGCGGGGTGGCGTGTTGCCGCAGTGGGATGGACGATCGATGTGACACGGATGATCGATGTGACACGGATGTCGCTGCCAGGGGTGGGTCACGGGGAGAGCCGTGGGGGTCTCGCAGAGATTCGCGCGGCGCGTAGGAGGGGTTCCCAGCGGGAGTCCACGCAGCGCCCCTGATCAGAGCCGCCCAACAATTGCGACGATGCCAACATCGGACGGTCCGTGCCAAGCTCCCGCGGGTGTTCCGCTCCACGCGCCTGACTGCGGCTCACCGTGGCTCCATGAAGGCGCAGAAGCAGCAGCAATGGGATGATGGAGACAGGGCAGGAGGGACGCTGTTCAAGGAGAGAGACATTGAGGCAAGCAGGGTGAGACCAGAAGACGCAGCGGTGGAGAGCGACGTTAAGAGGTAACGACAAAGATCCAAGTAAACGAGCAGCTTTGGGGCCGTCCATAAATGACGTCACGCGATTTTGGACAATATTTGACCCCCCCCCTCGTCACACGGCGTGACAAAAAAGTCAGACCCTCCCCTCAAATATGACGTCACAAAGCTCTGCCCCCCGCCTCCAAAAAAAATAAACATGCTTCAAATCGCGTTAAACTATTGTCATTGTAGTGCGTATTTAATGTGGCGCTGCACTCTGATGTTGTAGGAGAAAACATTTATTAAAACGTCTATTTAATTAAGTAGAACGTGTTGTCTTTATCTATTTAAAGTTGCGCATTTTGATGTGACGTCACATTTCTCAAAACCCTCCCCCCTCGTCACACATCGTCACAAATGTCTGACCCCCCCCCCCCCCCCACTAGGTGCGTGACGTCATTTATGGACGGCCCCTATGAAGGCCGGCACGGCCAACACCACGCTCGGTTGCATTTGTCTTTCGAGTGTGGATGTTTTTTTTAAATATATATAAGGCTGAGTAGACCTAGGGGAGGCTCAGAACCGGTTAAAACATTTGCCACGTATTGGCCCTTGAGCTGGAATCGAACTCGAGTCGCCGTTTTAAATCGGCCGTTTCCAAGATTCGATGGAGACTTCATTCCATACTCTTTTGTTCTTTAGGGTAAAGTCACGTAGGTATAAAATAAAATAGATTAAATCACGACGTTTCGGTTTTCCCACCTGATGATGATTGCTTGTGTTGCGATCGAAACGTCGTGATTCAATTTATTTTATTTTATACCCCACGTGACTTTACCGAAAGAACCAAAAAGTATGGATCCTTGCTGTCACGAAAACTTCAAATGTAGCGATTTAAAGCTTTCGTGAATGCAGGGATTCATCTTCTTGGTTCTTTCGGTAGAGTCTTTCCGACAGACCTGTTTTCACCTGAGGACGGCTGCTTGCGTTGTGGCCGAAACGTCGTTAGAATTATTTTATTATGTTTTATTTTTATTATTTTATTATTTCCCTTCTACGTGACTTTACCGAAAGAATCAAGAAAATCAAATGTAGCATTGACTTCATTCCAATTCACCATTTCCGTGGCCGCGTGCTCCCGGCAGAGGGCGAGCGACCCACGTGACCGGGTGCCCATTGATCCACTCGTGGCCGTCCTCCACAGCACCGAGGGTGGGGCCTTCCAAGAAACACACGACGTTTCGGGCAATTGGCCTTATTCATAGACCATAAGGGGCCGTCTATAACTTACGTCACGCACCTGGGGGGGGGGGGGGTCAGACATTTGTGACGATGTGTGGCGAGGGGGGGGTGGGTTGAGAAATGTGACGTCACATCAAAATGCGCAACTTTAAATAAATATATAATTGTTATAACACTCTTTTTTATAACAACACTCCTACAACATCAGAGTGCAGCGCCACATTAAATACGCACTACAATGACTGCAACACAAGCAATCATCATCAGCTGTGACAACCACACCTGATGATGATTGCTTGTGTTGCCATCGAAACGTCGTGATTGTATTTTTTTTTTCACCTACGTGACTTTACCGAAAGAACCATCCTTGCAGTCACGAAAACTTCAAATCTAGAGTGCATCTTGTTTACACCAAAGAGCCTGATGAGAAGTGCAACAAACACGTGTCATGGGCTCTGTCGGCTCGGAGCTCGCTAGAGCCACAACAGCAGATTCGGACTTCTTGGTTCTTTCGGTAAAGTCACGTAGAAGGGAAGTAATAAAATAATAAAAATAAAACATAATAAAACAATTCTCACGACGTTTCGGCCACAACGCAAGCAGCCGTCCTCAGGTGAAAACCAGGTCTGACGAGGCGACAGCGTCTGTGGCCGAAACGTCGTGATAATTGTTTAATTATGTTTTTTTTATTATTTTATTACTTCCCTTCTACGTGACTTTACCGAAAGAACCAAGAAGATGAATCCCTGCAGTCACGAAAGCTTTAAATCGAAATTTATCAGATTCGGAGTAAAAAAAAAGCGTGTTTTTAAAATGAGATTTTAAAAAACTACACAAACGCAGCACGGAGCAAGCTGCAGGCTCGGTGCAGCTGATCTCATGCCAACGGGTAGGCCTCGGCAAGGTAAGGTAAAAGTGTAAAAACAACGAGCCTACCTTTACCCTACCTTTCACCTTTCCACAATACAATCACTCTACCCTACCTTTCACCCCTTAGCAGGTAAGGTAAAAGGTAAAAAGCAACGAGCCTACCTTTACCCTACCCTTTACCCTTACCCCTTGGCATGTCGACAACTTTACCCTTTTACCCGGTAAAAAGGGTAAATTACCTTACCTTGCCGAGGCCTACCAACGCGGGTGGCACTTGTGTTCGTCATTACCCGCTGCTATCGTCATTTATTGTCGTGTCTGCGTACAGGTCGAAGCGGTTTTTTCCCCATTTCTCATTAACGACCCTAACCCCTTCATTAACTATGCCCGTGAGCGTATCACAGATCACGACACGTGGAAGGGTGGAGAACTTGTTTTCTGCCAAGAGCCATTTGGATATTTATAACATCATTCGCGGGCCATGCAACATTATCAACTTAAAAATTAACCCGTGAAATTTGGTCAAACGTTTCATTAACTCGCCCCTAACGTGATGGCTGGAATAGACCAAATGATGTCGCGGGCCTCGTACGGCCCGCGGGCTGGACGTTCCCCACCCCGGCGTCTAAACTCTTGGATGCAATGGTATGTTAAAGTAAATCGTTCCTATGGCTTGGAAAGACGGGATCTCGTGAACGAAGCAGCATCACGCACGAGTAGGACCTCGAAGGGGAGAATGGATCGAACACAGGTCACGGAGACAGTAAAAAGACAAAGATCCCCCGTATAGCCTTAGCAGATTATTAAGGCAAGTGGTATTAGCGAGCACCTATGAAGGCGGAACGGCACACGAGGGGGTGGGTGGCCAGCACCACGCCCGGCCGCCTTTGTCTCCCCAGTGGCGATGTTTACACACCAGGCACTCATTTGAGGCTGAGTCGACCTAGGGGAGGCACAGGGCAGGTTCAAATAATTGTCGTTAGCGGGGTTCGTAGCGCAGCGCGCTGACCGCTCCACCACCGCTCCCCACTGACTGCAGTTACGAGAACTGCACAAGAACCCGGAAACCTTTCTGGATGCGCGCCTGCACTCGAGCAGCCGAAAATAAACACATCGGCACTCGCTGGGACTGAATGTTGGGCGACTCTGGACGTGGCAATAAAACGCCTCCAGTGAGCGAGCAGAGCTCCTCTCTCCCACGACCGCCACGAAGCTCTCCACACCGCGCGCTCGAACGCTCGAATCGCCGAACTGCGACTGCTGTGGAGTGCAATCACCGACGAACGCGCCGTCGACGCAACACCCTGGCGGTGTCGCTGCGATCCAGACAGCGTCGACTGTTGCCTCCTTAAACCGGTCAAATTGTTTAACATTCAGCTGTAAAGTATTCGTGGAATGATTCGCCTCAACCCAGTGCCGCGATGGCAAAAGTCAGGGTCACGCGTCAACTGGAATCCATTCTTTCAGCCTCCTTTAATCATGTCCATGCGTCTCATACTCTTAGTTTTTTCGGTAAAGCCACGTAGTTAACTTTACCGAAAAAACTGAGAGTACGAATCCTTGCAGTCACGAAAGCTTCAAATCTAGAATCCATGCGTCTCGTTCGTCCCTTTGGCTTGCGACGCAACGCGACGATGTCACAATGTGACATTGACACATCGCTTGCACAGACTCGGCCCTCTGTCCTCGCTGGAACATTCGGCTCCACTGGTTAAGTCACTTCTCGAGAAATCCTCGCCCTTCTGCAGTGGTTTACTGCTTCGTATGGCTGATGTCGTTGGAGAGCAACAGCTGTGATTTTAACATTGAGGCGGTTGATGCGCCAGATGATTGAATCTGGAGTAGTGGAGTGGTGCATTGTTGTGATTTAGTGAATCGCGACATTGAATCAACGTTACCTGTCCCCTGATTCTGTTCCGGGTGGCCACTACAGTCGCCGCACACTGTCGGAATTTTTAAATCCTTTATATTAAGTTCACTTGCTTGCTTGCTTGCTTACGACCGTGCAAATCTTTCGGTCGTTTTTTAACCCACTTCCCGTGATCCAATCGAGCTGACATTTTCCACACAGACTCGTTGTGCGTGACAATTAATTTTCGTGAAAATTTTTTCCAAAATGTTACACTGTTTAGGGGGAAAATAATTAAATATGTAATTACCAAATGCTTAATGCTGGCAGACAATCATCTGACCCATAGGTGGCAGCCATCTCAAGCCAGAGGACGAGAGGACTCTAACCGCCACGCATATAAAAGATTTAGAGTGAAAAACTTTGTTTTTAAATCCTTTATATTAAGTTCGCTTGCTTGCTTGCGTGCTTGCTTGCTTGCGTGCTTGCTTGCTTGCTTACGACCGTGCAAATCTTTCGGTCGTTTTTTAACCCACTTCCCGTGATCCAATCGGGCTGACATTTTCCACACAGATTCGTTGTGCGTGACAATTCATTTTCGTGTAAATTTTTTTCAAAAAATTTTTTTTCAAAAAATTTTACACTGATTAGGGAAATTGTTTTAAATATTTAATTACCAATTGCTTAATGCTGGCAGACAATCATCTGACCCATAGGTGGCAGCCATCTCAAGCCAGAGGACGAGATGACTCTAGCCGCCACGCATATAAAGGATTTAGAGTGAAAAACTTTGTTTTTACAGGTTAATTTTTTAACGTCCAATCTGTACATCATCAACACCATCGCCGAGTAGAACCGCATCTGCCGAGTCCATGGTTTGTATGCAGCTGCGGGTCACAGGGTCTGCCCCAGAAACCTAGTGGGAGATTGAAGCCCAGGGGGGTCTTCTGCGTCGTCGGGTTTCTCGTGAACTTCATTTGGCTTCACTATTGACAAGCAGGTTAGCGACTCTCTCACTGCGGCGATCACGAGAACCGGTTCGGTGACAATTTGAAGCCGGCAAATGAAGATTCACGCGAATAACTTTAAGCTCACGAGCCATCGCCGCCGCCCCATCTCCCGCGTGTAAAGAATGTGTAAATATTTACATTCCCATCCTTCCTAGTCAACCTCATGAAAAATGACACAAAGACAAATTCAAGTTCATTTATTACGTATAGCCCTGTGAGCCATTCGGCTCTTGAATCGGGTGCATCCGCAACAAACAAAAAACAAAAACATGAACAAAAAAACATCTTAAAGTGAATATGTGACTGAGTACAAACAGAAAATCCAAGAAAAGACAGCAAAATATTGCAGAAAAAAACACCGTACACCAACGCTGTGTGCAAAAATCCCAGTGGGATGCAAGTCAAACAACCAAGGCCATCAGTCTAACTCTGTATGACAAAGATTCCCCTTACAGTCCTACCAGACTGGGGCAAGTGCTGTCAGCGAGCACCAATGAAAGCCACCAATGAAGGCCGTAACGCCACACGAGGGGTGGGTGGTCAACACCACGTCTGGTCGCTTTGTCCCCCGAGTGCTAACGATGTTTATTATTTATCCGGTTCAGGGTCAGTATGGCCGTGGAAACCCACGGCTGCTGCGAGGGCTACCCAATCAGCCTCGCTTTGCCAGTGATTTATGTTGCGAAAAGCGATGGTTGTTTATTTTAACTATTATGATTATTATAACTCTTAGGGTTATTGTGAACTCAATGGTCGCAGAAATGGCTCAATTGTCATTCCACTTGCACCAGGGACTGTCCGTGGGGGGATTATTCGACAACACTTCATCACTTTGGTCAGCGTGGGCAGACCGTGGGATCGGAGTACAGTTGCCCTGCGGCCCGTCAACACCTTCTCGCAGCTGTTGACGATGATGATGACCTTTTAGATCTGATGAAAGCGGACACTCCCGGCGATTGCGTCAACTTTGTCCCAGTTGAATCTTGTTTTGAAGCTTTCGTGACTGGAGGAATTCATCCTATTTGGTTATTTTGGTAAAGTCACGTAGATAGAAAAAAATAACGAATAAATCACGACGTGTCGATTGCAACACAAGCCGTCGTCTTCAAGTGAGAAAAAAACAATTATATACAGCAGGCGGACTGCTGAGGAGGAAATGTAGCGAGAGAGCTACTACAATCGATGGCTTGTGTTGCTATCGAAATGTCGTGATTTATTAGTTATTTTTTCTATCTACGTGACTTTACCGAAAGAACCAAAGAGTTTGTCCAGTTTAAATGCAAAGTCTCTTTGCGGTATTGCCAAGCGGTGTCGCAAACGCGTTCAAATTGACTCCATGACACCCAGGCACGAATGAGCAAAGGTGCCCAGTGACACCCCGTGCCTCTGGCTTCATCAACTGAGTCATGGCATTCGTCATTAACAGGGATGCGGGGGGTTTGTTTCTTTCATGGACAAGTCAATTCAAAACGTGTGGTTTGCGATGTGCCACGGGGCTAAAATCAGCCACCCTATTCCCTGCGCGCCGTGGCGCGACAGGGCCAGTGCGCGGAGTGTAGAGGGGTCGTGAACTCACGAGGCCAATGGGAAGCACATCGTCCTGCATCGCTCCACTAACCCCAACCCTCTTCACATGGTCCCGTGGCAGCCCTGCTTTAGCCGGCTATCCTCACTATGGCGCGGTTCTGCTGTCGCTCGCGAACAGTGAAGGCCTCGGTTTGTTACTGGCGTTTGCTTTAAAACGGGCATTCAAGGTATGTACAGTGAGGGAAAAAAAGTATTTGATCCCCTGCTGATTTTGTACGTTTTCCCACTGACAAAGAAATGATCAGTCTATAATTTTAATGGTAGGTTTATTTGAACAGTGAGAGACAGAATAACAACAACAAAATCCAGAAAAACGCATGTCAAAAATGTTATAAATTGATTTGCATATTAATGAGGGAAATAAGTATTTGACTCCTCTGCAAAACATGACTTAGTACTTGGTGGCAAAACCCTTGTTGGCAATCACAGAGGTCAGACGTTTCTTGTAGTTGGCCACCAGGTTTGCACACATCTCAGGAGGGATTTTGTCCCACTCCTCTTTGCAGATCTTCTCCAAGTCATTAAGATTTCGAGGCTGACGTTTGGCAACTCGAACCTTCAGCTCCCTCCACAGATTTTCTATGGGATTAAGGTCTGGAGACTGGCTAGGCCACTCCAGGACCTTAAAGTGCTTCTTCTTGAGCCACTCCTTTGTTGCCTTGGCCATGTGTTTTGGGTCATTGTCATGCTGGAATACCCATCCACGACCCATTATCAATGCCCTGGCTGAGGGAAGGAGGTTCTCACCCAAGATTTGACGGTACATGGCCCCGTCCATCGTCCCTTTGATGCGGTGAAGTTGTCCTGTCCCCTTAGCAGAAACACACCCCCAAAGCATAATATTTCCACCTCCATGTTTGACGGTGGGGATGGTGTTCTTGGGGTCATAGGCAGCATTCCTCCTTCTACAAACCCGTCGAGTTGAGTTGATGCCAAAGAGCTCCATTTTGGTCACATCTGACCACAACACTTTCACCCAGTTGTCCTCTAAATCATTCAGATGTTCATTGGCAAACTTCAGACGGGCATGTATATGTGCTTTCTTGAGCAGGGGGACCTTGCGGGCACTGCAGAATTTCAGTCCTTCACGGCGTAGTGTGTTACCAAGTGTTTTCTTGCTGACTATGGTCCCAGCTGCCTTGAGATTATTGACAAGATCCTCCCGTATAGTTCTGGGCTGATTCCTCACCGTTCTCATGATCATTGCAACTCCACGAGGTGAGATCTTGCATGGAGCCCCAGGCTGAGGGAGATTAACAGTTATTTCGTGTTTCTTCCATTTGCGAATAATCGCACCAACTGTTGTCACCTTCTCACCAAGCTGCTTGGCGATGGTCTTGTAGCCCATTCCAGCCTTGTTTAGGTCTACAATCTTGTCCTTGACATCCTTGGAGAGCTCTTTGGTCTTGGCCATGGTGGAGAGTTTGGAATATGATTGATTGATTGCTTCTGTGAACATGTGTCTTTTATACAGGTAACAAGCTGAGATTAGGAGCACTCCCTTTAAGAGTGTACTCCTAATCTCAGCTCATTACCTGTATAAAAGACACCTGGGAGCCACAAATCTTTCTGATTGAGAGGGGGTCAAATACTTATTTCCGGCATTAGAATGCAAATCTATTTATATAATTTTTGACATGCATTTTTCTGGATTTTGTTGTTGTTATTCTGTCTCTCACTGTTCAATAAAACTACCATTAAAATTATAGACTGATCACTTCTTTGTCAGTGGGCAAACGTACAAAACCAGCAGGGTATCAAATACTTTTTCCCTCACTGTATATTTTAATGCGCCTTCAATCAAACATTATTGCCGTGCGACGAACAACATGAATCCCGGTCGCGCTCGTGATCACATCTGGATTCGAATTAGCGACCCCGTGACGTCATTATAAACGAGTAGATCATCGTGTGCCGGCGTCACGGGCCAAATTTGCCGAATTCGAAAATGTACAGCGCAGAATGACTCGGTTGGGATGACACTCGCGGCAAACATTGTCTGTCACTGCGAGACTAATTAGTTTTTTAAATATAATAACCGATTGCAGGCCAAGTGGTGAGCCACATTGTGCCCAAAAAGACAGCTGCCACTGGGCAAATAAAAATATGTAAACCACTCCAACGCGCCCCATGGCAAACGGCGCCACGTAAAAGAAAGCGGCGATCATGATGAGAGAGAGGGGCCCATCGAGGTATCATCAGAGTGCGGTTCTAATGGACTACTGTCACTACTACTACAACGACAACGACCTCCATTCGCCACCTAAGTGGTGATGATGTTACCATGGTGCTTGTGCCAGGCTAGGCACATCTTGAGGCCACGTAAAGTGTCGAAGGCTCGATGCTGGCAGGAGGTCACGGGACAGACCCAGGTGTTATGGGTTGACTGAGATGATGGACCGATGCACCGGCTGTGCTGCCCACTGGACTACATATGCGGTGCTTCAATAAAGACATACACACTACGTGAGTTGAGGCGAGTCTTTATTTAACACTTCCCTTAAGGGACGGGTTCTATAATTGGTGTAACGTAACTACCCCTATGTAACACTGTGTAACACTATTGTAATGCGAGCGTAAATGGGGTTGCTGCTGGGCTCTGGCCCAATTACACGGCCCGGGATATTGGGGGGCGGAGCCCGGTACGGAGAGCGTGTGGGAGGGGCCGCCGTTCACCTCAGCTCCAATGGGAAGCGAGGTGAATGGAGGTGGTGCCAGCAGGGCAGTATGGGAAGGCCGGATCGGATGATCCGGAAGGGGAGGAGTCAGGGTCACGTGGGAGAGAGGATTTAGAGGAGAGCCCGGAAGAGATCGGGGCCAGTTGATGGAGTGAAGAAGTGGGACCACGTTGGGTGGCCCCCGCGCCATTAGCCACGTGGCTGATGGGGCTTCGGCAGACCGTCGGTCAGCGGTGTGCGGAGCGGGGAGGAGCGGAGCAACTGACGGGAGAGCGCGCACGGGGCGCGCGCGAGAAGGAGCTAACGGAGGAGCGTGTGGGGCACGCGACTGGAGCGTGCACGTCACGCGACAGGAGCGTGCGGGGCACGCGAGAGGAGCGTGCACATCACGCGACAGGAGCGTGCGGGGCACGCAAGAGGAGCGTGCGCGGCACGCGACAGGAGCGTGCGGGGCACGCGAGAGGAGCGTGCACATCACGCGACAGGAGCGTGCGGGGCACGCGAGAGGAGCGTGCATGGCATGCGACAGGAGACACTGGTCCCTTGTCAGGACCAGCGGGGTGTGAGGACGAGTGGAGGAGCTGAGGAGGAAGCGCGTGCGGGGCGCGTGTGAGACAACGCTGGTCCGCGGAGAAGACCAGCGGGGTGCGGAGAAAGAACTTGAATAAAAGACCAACCGAGATCAGCAATGCCTGACGGAGTCTTTTATTACACTATGTAACCCCCTTACACACGAGGCTATTGAAGATCCCAACCCGACGACGTGACCCGACCCACCGAGTGTTACCCACAATGACGACCCCTCTACTGTAGCACGCTGCCCTTTAATCCCCCTAGCGGGGCCTTCCCCCCGCCCTCTGGCTACGCCCTCTTTCTGGTCCAACGCCACAGCAGGCTCGCTCCCTTAATTACCCGAATGACGGGATGTACCGGCATTACACATATATATTACGACTACCATGGCAACATCATATTTAAATGCTGTAGGACCTTTCAGGACCAAGACTTCGCTTGGAACTTTGGAAGAAAACAGGATGATTATATCGTGTACATATACAGGTTTGTTACTATACAGGTGAGTGAAGGGGTGGGGGGTGGGGGGGCGGCGCTAATCCAATGGCAGATCCTGAGGATAGGCACCTACCTGCAAGCACGATGGTTCTTCATGTGTGGTAAGTATTCTTAAAAATCTAACAGCAGTGCGTACTGACTGTGGTGGTACCTGCTATGATTACAGCAGTGCATACTGTGGTGGTACCTGCTATGGTTACAGCAGTGCATACTGACTGTGGTGGTACCTGCTATGATTACAGCAGTACATACTGTGGTGGTACATGCTATGATTACAGCAGTGCATACTGTGGTGGTACCTGCTATGATTACAGCAGTGCATACTGTGGTGGTACCTGCTTTCACTGCAGCAGCGCATACTGCGGTGGTTACCTGCTATGATTATAGCAGTGCATACTGATTGTGGTGGTACCGGCTATGATTATAGCAGTGCATACTGACTGTGGTGGTACCTGCTATGATGACAGCAGTGCATACCGTCTGTGGTGGTACCTGCTATCACTGACTCTATAGCAGTATTTATCGACTGTATAGCACAAAGTACTCACCTGACAGAGTGGCGTGGTGAGGCCTAGTCCCGTGCAGAGCCTCCGGCCTCGCCTAGATTGTCCAGCCGGCCGAGGTGGCACCTTGGCAGGCTGGGGCTGGGCTGCGACCCCTGATCCCCACCCCAGCCACGATCTCCCCGGTCACCCT
Source organism: Lampetra fluviatilis (assembly GCF_964198595.1). Taxonomy (NCBI): domain Eukaryota; kingdom Metazoa; phylum Chordata; class Hyperoartia; order Petromyzontiformes; family Petromyzontidae; genus Lampetra; species Lampetra fluviatilis. The sequence continues at coordinate 7,644,643 of NC_136314.1, forward strand.
TCAGTAATATCTACGGCCTATAGTGGTAGCATCTAGTGACTCTATAGTTGTAATAACTGCACGCATCGGGGTAGGGAGAACATCACACAGTGAAGAATTAACGTCAGTGTTTAGTGTATTTTAATAACATTTTTAAAACGAATGAAAATGTCCCCCTCAATCCCACCGAAGGCGTGAGACTTGGCATTGGCCGCGCAGAAAAATCGCACAAAATCGCTAATTAAACTAATTTAAAGTTGACGGATGTGAAATAGGAATAGCGCTTGCTCACTGCGGGGCTTACGGCATGTTACCTGGCTATTTTTTTCTGTAAACCCCACCATTGGATAGACAAATTGTTCGCAAACGCGCGAACACACACAAACGCACAAACACACCCACAAACAGACACATTTTTACTTTTATATATAGTAGATTTAAAAAATAATAATTCGTATTCTCACGTTAAAAAGGTTGCTCAAGAGTGGAACATTTTGGGGCTGAAACGTAACTTAGTTTTAACATGGAAGGGAGTCAATGGAAAAACGATTGTTTCATGAGTTTTCGCTTAATATAAATTTTTCGCGGAACGTATCTCGCTCGTTAAGCAAGACATGCCTGTATATTTCAGTCAGCCCATGACTATTGTCAAAACGTGCAGTTTGCTGCGATAACGTTAAATACAGCACAAGACCGGTCGCAGTACCTAAAAGGAAAGGCACCTAATCAGGGAGGGGCGGGGCCTGATGGGCAATGGGCGGGGCCTGATTTGTAGGGGTGGGGCCTGCCGAGGTTGAACTCCCCTGTTGATTTCAGGCGTAGAATCAAACAGGTGGCCACGACGGCCAGAGTAGCTCTCGTGCTGCAGACGCGGCCACGGACTGACTAGCGCGCAGAATGCCGTTGTGCGGTGTGTTTGTGTAGAAGCCCCGCACCTCTTAGAAACCACTTTAGGCACTGGCAGTTCAGCCTCGTCTTCCCCTCCTCTGTCGTTGCAGTACTTATCAGCGAGATTAATGTTTATTTGTTATCCTACACGGTCCAAGATAAATATTTAACTCGTGAAACGACTGACTTTGGAGCCTTGATAACATCTTCACGCTTCACGGCACCACCGTGCAATCATTCATCGTAAACGCCAAAAACACTAGTGTAGTCACAGCACTCGCACGACCCACAATAGAGCTGCATCTCAGGACGCTTGTCAAAGCCGTGGAACGTGCCTTAGGAGTGAAAGGTGAAAGGAGGCAAGCGCATGTAATGATGCGTGTGACAGCTTACGACTCATTTCAGTCAGTCAACCCATGGCCCCTTGGTTTGTTCGACACTTCACGTGGCCTCAAAGTGCACCTAGCCTGACACAAGTGCCGTGGTGATGTCACAGCTATTTAGTGGTAAATGGTGGTTGTTGTTGACTCGGATCCAGGAATCCCTCCTCTTCTTGTCTCTCACCATGAGCCTCCCTACGCTTGTTTTGGGCACTTTTCAAATATTGAGCAGGTAAATAAACAAGTAAATAAGCATGTGAAACAGGTACAGTGAGGGAAAAAAGCATTTGATCCCCTGCTGATTTTGTACGTTTGCCCACTAACAAAGAAATTATCAGTCTATCATTTTAATGGTAGGTTTATTTGAACAGTGAGAGACAGAATAACAACAACAAAATCCAGAAAAACGCATGTCAAAATTTTTATAAATTGATTTCCATTTTAATGAGGGAAATAAGTATTTGACCCCCTCCCAATCAGAAAGATTTCTGGCTCCCAGGTGTCTTTTATACAGGTAACGAGCTGAGATTAGGAGCACACTCTTAAAGGGAGTGCTCCTAATCTCAGCTTGTTACCTGTATAAAAGACACCTGTTCACAGAAGCAATCAATCAATCAGATTTCAAACTCTCCACCATGGCCGAGACCAAAGAGCTCTCCAAGGATGTCAGGAACAAGATTATAGACCTACACAAGGCTGGAATGGGCTACAAGACCATCGCCAAGCAGCTTGGTGAGAAGGTGACAACAGTTGGTGCGATTATTTGCAAATGGAAGAAACACAAAAGAACTGTCAATCTCCGTCGACCTGGGGCTCTATTCAAGATCTCACCTCGTGGGGTTGCAATGATCATGAGAACGGTGAAGAATCAGCCCAGAACTACACGGGAGGATCTTGTCAATGATCTCAAGGCAGCTGGGACCATTGTCACCAAGAAAACAGTTGGTAACACACTACGCCGTGAAGGACTGAAATCTTGCAGCACCCGCAAAGTCCCCCTGCTCAAGAAAGCACATATACATGCCCGTCTGAAGTTTGCCAATGAACATCTGAATGATTTAGAGGACAACTGGGTGAAAGTGTTGTGGTCAGATGAGACCAAAATGGAGCTCTTTGGCATCAACTCAACTCGCCGTGCTTAGAGGAGGAGGAATGCTGCCTATGACCCCAAGAACACCATCCCCACCGCCAAACATGAAGGTGGAAACATTACGCTTTGGGGGTGTTTTTCTACTAAGGGGACAGGACAACTTCACCGCATCAAAGGGACAATGGACGGGGCTATGTACCGTCAAATCTTGGGTGAGAACCTCCTTCCCTCAGCCAGGGCATTGAAAATGGGTCGTGGATGGGTATTCCAGCATGACAATGACCCAAAACACACGGCCAAGGCAACAAAGGAGTGGCTCAAGAAGAAGCACATTAAGGTCCTAGAGTAGCCTAGCCAGTCTCCAGACCTTAATCTCATGGAAAATCTGTGGGGGAGCTGAAGGTTCGAGTTGCCAAACGTCAGCCTCGAAACCTTAATGACTTGGAGAAGATCTGCAAAGAGGAGTGGGACAAAATCCCTCCTGAGATGTGTGCAAACCTGGTGGCAAAATACAAGAAACGTCTGACCTCTGTGATTGCCAACAAGGGTTTTGCCACCAAGTACTATGTCATGTTTTGCAGAGGGGTCAAATACTTATTTCCCTCATTAAAATGCAAATCAATTTATAACATTTTTGACATGCGTTTTTCTGGATTTTTTTGTTGTTATTCTGTCTCTCACACACACATATGTACTTACACACACACATATTGACTAACACAGACAAACATGAGCCCACGCACACACATCGACTTACACACACACATCGACTCACACACGCACATAGAGCCACACACACATCCACTTACACGCAGACATATCGACGTACACACACAGTGACTCACACCCACACACTCACTAACACACACACATGGACTTACACACACATGGACACACACATCGACGTACACACACACAAACACATCTACTTACACACACACACACATGGACGCACACACACATCGACTTACACACATACATCGACCGACACACACATACATCGACTTACACACATCGATTTACACCTACACACTATTTTTTTTATTTTCACTTATCGTATTTTCCCGCATATAGCCTGCATACTCATATAACCCGCAGACGCATATACCCTGCAAAAATTGCGTTTTGTGTTAAACAAATTCCAGATAGCCCGCACCTCCACATACCTCGTATGCATTCATATCTTTAACGTCGTTACCGCAGCTTAATTCCATCATATTCATACAAAGTTTACATTTGTAAATACATTCCACTATCAATTGTTAACATTAAAATCATAACGTGCACAAAGAAAACAAACTGACCGGAAACGAGTGAACTTAAAACAGTAAAAAAGTAACAAAAGTAAATATCCAATAACTAAGAAACACATAACTGGAAGATAAGTAAGTAAGTGTACTGTTAGGCTTACCAGCATTCGACCTCATCATATTATAGCTACTGGACCGGTAGTTACCCCTGTACAGTTTTAGCACTGGTAGATTGCGCACTGCGCAGACAATAGCGGCAACAAAGGCATTGGAAGTATGAAACAAAGCTCGTGGTCGCGACTGTATAGTGCTCAGCCAATAGCAGCGGCCTAATGGACTCAGCAATTAGCTGTATGATACTGGTAGTAACCACCTGGTTCCACCAGCCCACAGGGGATAATTGTGTCTGTCCGTCGTGCATCCAAAAATGGGAGGGGTGGGGCTGGGTGGAGAGGGGAGGGTGGGGAGGGGTTGGGTGGGGAGGGGCTGGGTTGGGAGGGGAGGGTGGGGAGGGGCTGGGTGGGGAGATTGGGGCTGGGTGGGGGTGGGAGGGGTGGGACTGGGTGGGGAGGGACTGATCACCCCGTGGTGCCCTTATAAAACTCAACGTTTAACCTACTCACGCCGGCTTGTGCCCGCCCTCACAGTCGGCCATATTTGCAGAATACACCACGCCGCCGTTGACCCTGGCCATTGACCGAGCAACCCAACGTTCCTACCAGCTCCCTCCGCAGGAATGCGTTTCCGCGTCTCGTAGATGCTTGTTAAGGCCCTTTCCATTGTGCAATCCATAGCCTCAGCTGAAACATTTGCACCCCCCTACAGTCACTGAAAGTATTACGGTAAACAAAGTGCGCCCACTTCAAACATTGTCGTTTCATTGTATAAACAATTCGAAAAATGTAAAACATGATAACATGTGCAATTTTAGTGTGAGTGGTTTATTCAGCAGTGCTTTAGTCAAAGGTAAGTGTTGCATAGGGGATAGTCCAACCATGAAAAAGTAAACGCGTTACGACATGTCACACGTGTAAAATATTTTTGGGATAGCCCACACCTCCATATACCCCGCAAGGTCTTGTTTTGTTTGTAAAAGGTGGTATACCCCGCGAGTTATATGCGGGAAAATACGGTACACACCGGCAAATTGATGAAGTTCAACGAATACAAAATGAACCTAACCTGCCTGTAACTATGAGCAGATGCGCACCAATCAAGCGTAATTGACATAACGTCACTGTTTCAACCCCCGTACTGAGGGGGCAAGTGTCAATATTATAGAATGAAGACGTAATTGAGTATATTTATTGGTATGCCCCTGTGCAGTAAGTGATATTGCGTGGACCTTATGCCTCAAGAGCACAGAAAAAGGCTATTCTTCATAAACATTGGTTCATCCCTGTCCTTAAATCTAACCTAAAAAAGACAATTTGTAATGAGTAACAAATGTAATAAATGGTAATAATTGTCATGGTAATAAATGTTTGAAGGGAGCTGTAAATATGCGTGTCAGCTTGCGAAGTGTCCACGCGAAAGAGAATTCCCCTCTCACCCCCAGCGAACGCGTGTGACTTGGTAGCCCCAGCGAACGCGTGTGACTTGGTAGGGTCGAGCACGTGTTATGTAAGAAATGAATAACCGAAAACAGCACGAAATCGCTCATTAAACTACTTTAAAGGCTTATGGCATGCTACCTGGGTACTTTTTTTAAACGTTGAACCCACGGTTCGCGAGCCAAATCCTTCACAAGTTTCGGCCACACACACACAGACACACACACAGACGGAGAGACAGACAGACAAACAATGCCTTTCATAGGTAAAAAAAGACGATATGTCGATTTTCGACAATACTGTATATTTCAAATAATGATTTAGTATATCTTTAATTGTCGGCAACACATGGAATTATCAAATTTAGGTGTATTCAACATGTTCAATTATTTAAAAATGTATGGAATTAAATCTGTTGCTGTTTCATTTATACATGTTCAATTTTCAACAACATAATACACTTATTTAATATATCTTCATTATCAACAATATATTAAATACTGTATTTAAATAACTTTTTCAACAAATCCACTGCAGTCTACGCTCCTTCGACGGAGGAGGAGGAGGATCAACGCCACACAAACGCTGATAACAAAAATAAACTTTACCCTTCTTGGCAACAATACAGTAGGTTTTAACATGTTCAAAGACTTCAAACACAAAATATCTACCTATCACAAGTCATCAAGTCAGCATTAACCACACATACTTGTGGTAAAACATGCAAACAAATATGGTTTGATACTTAATATATGCACTGTTTCTAGATTTGAAGCTTTTGTGACTGCAAGGATTCATATTCTTAGGTTTTTTCGGTAAAGTCACGTAGGTAAAACATTAAAATTATATATATATACGGAGTGGTAGCTCTTGTAATCTCTAATTTACTTGATACAGCTGTCGTGGCTGTGACGGTTCCACCTGAAGACGGAAGCTTGTGTTGCCTCCGAAACGTCGTGATTTTTATTTTATATTACTTTTATTAATTTTAATGTTTTACCTACGTGACTTCACCGAAAAAACCTAAGAATATATACACTGTTACCAGAAAGGGTGGAGCCATTTCTTCTATATTTTTATCATCTTAATACTGGCCAAACGGATCCCGTGGACACACACGAACTCTCTCTGCTGAAGCCCTCTCGTCATGGCTAGCAGACTTCGGCATTACCATCGAGCTCCTGGACGCATTTCTGCTCCTGCCATAGTCGATACATGAGCTAGTTGAATGATTTCGGAGGCAATAGAGCATCAATTTACAGTTGTCTCTGTGTGTCTTCAAGTTACCGGGTAGAATTGGCTGCATCGTGTTTGGCTCTCATGGCCTGCGGTGGTCATGGAATTAATATCTACCTTGTGCGGGGACTCTCTTTTGTTGACAGTTTGTGTCCGTTCACTCCCACACTCCTAAGAGGCCACACGATAAACAAATCATTTGGCGATGCAACCGCTACATTGACACTGGTGCCCTATTGGGGGCTCCTGGGATACGGGTGGGTGAGTGGAAGTTGTGAGCGGTAGTGTAGCAGCAGGCGCGCTCGGCTAGGACGAGTTCAATTGCGACACGAGTTCAATTGCCGCTCGCAGCCAACACTAGTGACTATTTCTGAACAGGTCACGGGCCTCCCCTAGGTCGCCTCAACCTCAAATTAGTACTCGGTACGATGTGCAAACGTCGCTACTCGGGAGACAGGCGCCCAGGCGTGTTGCTGGCCACCCAATTCCCTCGTGTGATGTGCAGGCCATCATAAGTGGTCGCTTAACAACACTTGCCCCAACAGTCTGTAAAGGCTATACGGGGGATCTTTGTCGTTAAGTGGGTGGGTGAGCGGGCTGGTGAACGAGCTGGTGAGCGGGCTGATGAGTGGGTGTCGTAGTTCAGCGGTTATTCCGCTAGACTACAAAACCAGCAACCCTGGTTCAATTCCCGCTCAGGGCCAACACGTGCGTGGTGTGTGAAACGTCGCCACTGGGGAGACGAAGGCGGTCTGGCGTGGAGCAGGTAATCCACTCCCTCGTGTACTGTGACGGCCTTCATAGGTGCTCGCTAACAATCTGTTAAGTCTATGCGGAAGATCTTTGGATGAGTGGATCGGTTAGCGAGTGTGTGGGAGGGCCGGCGAGTGAGTGGCCTCGTTAGTTAGGTGAGTGAGGAGGGTGGTGCAGCTTCAATCCTTGGACAACGGCTTTCATTCGCTACATCATTCAGAACGGAAATTCCCTTCAGCCGCGCTTCATTGGCCACACGGAGCCACCACCAGCAGCATCACGAGGAAAGTGTACGTACTGTGCTGTGTAATTCAACCCCCATCGCGGAGCCATACCCCCGCGGCCCGAGTGTTCAGTTTTTACTCACCATTCATAATTAATCACACTGCTTCCGCAGTTAACACGCACCTGCATTTCTCTCCTTGCGCCCCACCACTGCAGGAAACTCCCCCTGTACATGAAGCAGTCTCCCTCCTTAACCACCTTTCGTTCCTCTCTTAAATATTCACCTCTTCTCCACTGCCCATTCCCTTCTTCTCACCTTTTGCCCCTCCACTCCATCCCTCCGCTCCCCTGTAGCCCTTTTGTGACCCCCATGTGCCATCTGCCTTTGTTACGGTCACTCATTCAACGGCCCTTGCACGCTCCTGCCATCTAAATCACTTAGTAAAATAAATGTAGAAAAAACCCATGTAAAGCGTGTTAAACTAAGGAGATTTAATAAGTATAAAGATATTATTTGGCAATTAAAGTTAATTGAGAGCGCAGATATATACGGGATCGGTAGTGCTCAAGTGATACACGGCCTGGGAGGAGATGGAGCGATTAAATCAACTGCCACTCGGTGGATTGTTGCATCTCAGGAACGTGAGAGATGCTGGCAGCTTTTGGGAGGAGTCTTTTAGCTAGCAGCGGATCAATCATGGCCGATTATTATAGTGATGAGATAAACATTGCTCCTGAAACTAGCTGGGTCACTGGCCACACGCAATGTCCTTTGTAACGGGGTGTAAATAAAATAACCGTCTAACAACCAAACATTAAGTTTAATTGTAACGACGGAAGAAGTTTGAAAGACAGCTAACAAATGGCGACACCCCAGAGATGGGGGAGTAAGGAATAAAGAAAACGGGCCACTGTTAATTTTAAATTGCTCCCTTTTAAATGTGTCCTCTATGAATGCGCTTCTTGGTATTTAAATCCTAGATACAAAAAGCCTTACAAAACGTATTGTTGGCATTGTGTTATTACGTAAAAAGCAGACTACTTTTAGTTATCCAAATACAGGAGGTTTGAAAGACGAGTGGACCCGGACAGCTGTCTGTTATTTCCCGTTGTAGAGCAAACAACGGTCTCCCTACCGATAAACACCACCACACTAAACAATATTTAGCAGAATGTCGATTTAAAGCTTTCGTGACTGCAGGGATTCATCTTCTTGGTTCTTTCGGTAAGGTCACGTAGAAGGGAAATAATAAAATAAAATAAAGTATAATTTACATTTTTTTTATTTTTTTTTATTGTAAAATAATAAAAAAAAAAATACATACATTTTATTTTATTATGTTTTATTTTTATTATTGTATTATTTCCCTTCTACGTGACTTTACCGAAAGAACCAAGAAGAATATTCAGCAGGTGTGAGATGAAGCCGTGAACATCGCTGCTTGGAGGAGGCGTCGTGCGCGTACCACTGCACGGGGACCACACGGAAAGCGATTGCTGCATATGTTGCTGCGCTTGTGGACCGCTGAAATCGGCGATGATAAGCGGCACGTGGACGTCTGATCAGTTTGTAGTGGGCTGCGTGGGAACGTGGGAGAGGCGCAAATCTCCGAATTCCGTCGAGTTGGGACACGTCAAAGGATGGGCAGACGACGGTCGTGCTGGGGGAAGAATGGCGTCAGCAAAGTGGGTCAGCCAAGAGAGGAGATACAGCGATTAACTCAGCTCGTGTGTGTACATGTGTGCATACACATGTACATACATGTGTGTGTGTGTGTTTCTATATAATGTTGTAGGGAGCGCTAGTGGAGTGGTTGGCGCGCTGCACGACGAACCCGGTAACCCGAGTGCCGCTCACGGCCAACACAAGTGACGGTTACTTGAACCGGTCCTGGGTCTCCTCTAGGTCGACTCAGCCTCAAATTAGTATCTGGTTCGGTGTGTAAACATCGCTGCTAAGAAGACAAAGGCGGCCTGGCATGGTGCTGGCCACCCACTTTTTGTGTGCCGTGCCGGCTTTCATAGGTGCTCGCTAACAGTAATTGCTCAAAATGTATATTAAGGCTATACGGGGGATCTTTAACTTTGCATGGATTGCAGGTGAAACGTTACATCGCAGGATGATATGCGAGGACAAGAGAGGGGGCTTTCATCCAGCAATGAACTGATCATGGATAATGGTCAAAATGATCATTAATAAGGGACACGCCCCACACACTCTCGGTATGAGTCAATTTAACAAGTGTTAAAATAATAAATATATGATCATTACTCTTTGGTTCTTTCGGTAAAGTCACGTGATATATTATTTTTATTTTGTTTCGTTTTTCTACCTACGTGACTTTAACGAAAGAACCAGAGAGTATGAATTCCTGCAGTCACGAAAGCTTCAAATCAAGATTATATGATCATTATTTAAGTTTAATGTTGTCACACGGATGATTGAGTTTAACCAGTTAGTTACCCGGCTATTTTACACGGGAGATCCGTGGTGCTTCGTGAGCACAGTAGCAGCAGCAGCAGCAGCAATAAAACAAAGCCAAAAAACTTCAGCATCGCAGAGAACGAGTTGCGGCTCCTGAAATAATTCTGTAGCAAGAACACGCGGGGTGGACGTGTAACATGAGAAAGTTAGGTCCAGGTGCATGTAAGATCAATAAAGTTGTTTAAATGTATTATTAAACACAGTTGACATTAAATAAGACAAGTAGATAATGGTGTTGTGATGTATTCACACTTCGAGCGTAAGTGCAGCAGATTTAGTGAAGGAAATAACATCGCTCCGTTCTCAATTAGCGAAGCGTTTCGCCGCGGACGCCAAGAGCGCAGCGAAGTGGAACTGGGAGCGACGCACGCGGCGCAGCGCAACGATGACGGACAAAGAGCCGCGAGCAGCGATCCTCATTGCCTTGCAGGCGAGGGAAAGTGTCGCTTCAAAATCCACGTGGACATTCGCGCCCGTCCGGGCTGATGCTCGAGATGATGTCAATCAAGGAGAGCGATTGCTAAAGGAGCTGTTTCGAAGTAACCACCTCCGGGGCGTAGTTTATTCATAGGTGACACTGAACTTGCATCGCCATGTGTCATTCTCATGAATGGAACACATGGGCTGCTTACGTGGTCGAGAGAAAATGATACTCGCGGTCAGAGTGACACATCAGCATGGCGACAACGCGCCACGAGGTGGCCGTGGCGTTGCCGTGGCGGTGAGCTTCACGGCAGCACCGCCCCCGAGGATCGACACGCAGGTGTGGCCGCGTGTCCGCAGGTGCTCTGGTACGGGGTGAGTTGGGTGGGTGGGGGACAGTGGGGAGGCTGGCAACCGCGAGTCACGATAGCGACGGTTGCGTTCTGCTGCGGGGTTCCCGATTCCTGCTGCTGGGCAGTCCTGGGAGAGCTGAAACGCTGAAACGTGTTCGGAAGAACCCCGCGAACATAAAACTTCTGCACCGGGTAAGTGGAAAGTTATTTCTCGCAAAAAACATTCCACATTGTAGCTCGGCGAGTGTTCCAATTCGGCAGTTGTAAAACAATGCAGCGTGTCACCCACAGCGCGGATTTACACAGTGACATGGGGGTAGATCGCATAAAAAAATATATACGGACGGGACAGGTATTTCGAGAGCGTTCGTATTGAAAGTAAGTACTGTAACAGGACACGAGTGTGTGACTTAAAATGTTCAATTACGCTCTCCGACTAATCCCACGAAATTATGCCAGTTGGTGGATAAATTACGTCCTCTGATAATAACGCACCCACTGCGCACGTCGCCGTGTTTTCGCTCGTGAAGCGCGTCCCTTCGGACGTTCCACCATCGTCACCATCACCCTCCTGCGCCCTGCATGCCTCTCTCTCTCTCTGGCGGCGCTCATGGCTTTTTCCCATCCCACCCGTGCTCCCGTCTCGGCGACCTTCACAGCAAGCAGCTGTATTTCCCACAGTTCACCAGCATTGGTTTAAGCGAGCCTGACTGCTGATGAGACATTGAAAATTACGCATTGGTTCTTTCGGTAAAGTCACGTATAAAGATAAAATAATGAATTAAATAATAGCATACGACGTTTCGATTGCAACACAAGCAATCATCATCAGGTATAAAAGAAATAGCAACAAAAATCTAACCATAAAACTATAGACAGACATATAAGCAGACAGATATCACAAAGATACATAGAGAGAGAACACACATTGCTTGTGTTGCAATCGAAACGTCGTATGCTATTATTTAATTTATTATTTTATCTTTATACGTGACTTTACCGAAAGAACCAAAGAGTAATTCCTGCAGTCACGAAAGCTCCAAATTAAGATTGACATTGAAAATTGTTTGTAGCCCGTGCTACTGAAATTACGCGCTCCCTACGGACGTATAAAATATTATTTATATGGAGGAGCAGATATGGGAAGGAGGTGAATTGTCTTCATTTCATATCCTTTGCACTGTTCGGCCAATTCACTGTCAAGTAAATTCGTTACCTGCCGGGCAGCAGAGGCCAGTACAGCAGCGTCCATTGTTGTACCGTTCTTCTACGCTCCCCGCCTTCACTAACCCGCACTGACCAGCGAAGTGAGCTGTGGTCACATAGCGTGTTACCGCACCCATACAGTGACTACTCTTGGTATCTACCAAGTGGTCAACCATTCGTCCGTAACAATGTGGCCCTTAAAATAAACTAATATAAGCGACGTTTTGGGCAATGACCCTTCATAGCATATTTAGACGTATTTCCCTCTGAACCTCTCTTTGTCCTGTGAAGAAAGGCCATTGCCCGATACGTCGCTAATTAATGTACGTTTCCTTTTTAGGCCAGAGTGTTGTTTTTGTTGTTATTGACGACAGTGAGTTGTTGATGTTTTTGGCTGTGCTTTGTGCACCACTGCCAACGCAAGGTCAGCGTCACAGATACACTCTGCTACGGAGGGCCACCGCGATATGGCGATGTTACGATTATAGAAACACTGCGAAACGCATCTGCAACGAGGAAACGTCGGCCGGAGATGAGAAAAGATGATAAAAGTTGCTCGGAATGGGGCCAGGCTCATATCTGTCCTTCGTCGGGAGCTGAGACACTCGTGGAATTTATGAATTATCTGAAAATATCTTAAAATAACAACCCAACGTGTAGCAGGACTTTTCTGAAAAAGTGTGGCTCGACTGGGTACATTGGTGTGACAGCAGCAGCAATGGACGCGCTGCCAAAAGTAAGACACGTAGGTAAAACATTAAAATTAATGAAAGTAAAATAAAATAAAAATCACGACGTTTCGGAGGCAACACAAGCCTCCGAAACGTCGTGATTTTTATTTTATTTTACTTTCATTAATTTTAATGTTTTACCTACGTGACTTTACCGAAAAAACCTAAGAATATGAATCCTTGGGCTGAACCTTTAACCGGTAACCGGCTGCGCGCCCCGCATTGCGAGCGCACCGAAACACACTCCAATCCGGCCAAGCCGTGGGGGGGGCGAGGTGCGGGGAAGAGGCGCGCCGTGTCGTGTGAACGCCTCTCGCCGTCCACTGCCATTGGGCAGAACGTGGCGGGGATTTGAGCGCCATTTTAGCTGCGACAATTGATAACGACGAATAATCACCGAGTTACAATGCGCCTTGAAAATAATCGTGATTCTGTGTTGTGCCCTGTGGAGATTTGCGTCGAACAAGAGCGCTTATCTAACAGAAGGAGGTTGTTTGCCAATACGCATCTGGTAATTCCCCAGCATTAATTCATCTAAGGCTGACTGCTGATGAGACACTAAATGTCGAAAACAGATTGCTTTCGTTGAACCAATGCTGCAAAAATGTTGCACTCGCAGAAGCCCGTGTGGCTAATGGTACGTGCAACATACTTGTGTTCTTTACGTGCAGGTACAGACATGGGGGGGGGGGATGGATTGTCTGCTTGGTTACTTTATTACAAGTGCGCTCATTGACACTGAACAAATTATCAGATGGTCCCTTTAAATGTGGAATGTTTCATCCGCACAAGGTATTTTTTTCGTGCAAATTTGCATCTGAATGTGAGTTGTAATGCGCGTATTCGCCTTTGTATGAGTGTCGATGTATTTACAGGTCGATTATGCGGGTGATTGAGTTGATCTTTGCGGGTGAATTGGTTGACCTTTTGTGGGCGAATGTCACAAACCGACGTGACAGCGCCTTGGGAGGTGAACGAGTGACACAGGGCTTCTCACTGCGCGATGACCACATCAAGCAGTTGAGGCACGGCAGTGACCACGGCCGGACGGACCCGAGCAGTCGACACCTCGCTCACAACGCGTCGCGTGGCCCTTGACGCGCCGCGTGGCCCTTGACGCGCTGTGTGGCCGACGAGAAGTTTTGTCTGCACTTTGCATTTCCGAAACAACAGTGGTTCCCGAACTTTTCCAGTCCCATCTACCCCCCTCTGCATCCGCACCAACCCCAGATACTCTACCAGTCATATCTACCTCACTGTTCCCATAATAGCAATATTAACCCTCCTCTTACCCCTACACCTACTACTTCTGTACAAGTACCAACCAGATCAACCCTTCTCTGTATCCCTATCAGCCCCATCTACCATACCTGTGTATCCCTACAGCAGATACACCACGATAAAAAAAAAGACATCACATGATTTATAAATATTTTTTCGAATTACATTTACACTTAGTTAACACCACTGACATTGAGTTAACACTCAATAAAAATAAACGACAGTGCATGTTTAGAAGATCATGTTTACGCGAACAAAACACGAATGGCTCTAGAGTCAAATTTCGCGTCTCCATTGCTGAAGCAGATGTGGAGGCTGAGGCATCGGGCGATAGTGGCTGCGTTGCTGCACGGGGCCTGTAACCCAGCGCTGTAGAGGCAGCAGCTAGGGTTGGTGAATCACACGCGGATGTCGTGAAACTCTCTTCCGGTGGGCCTCAAGGATGAGTCGTACAATCAATTACGTGTGTAAGGCGCATTTCATCCCTAGATCCCAATGCGTCAGAATGAAGTACAGTAAAAATGTGGACTGCATCTGTTCCGTCTGTACAGGATAGTGTTTCCCCTGGCACGCTTGCTGCTGCTGCCTTCCCCCGAGCGCATCTGAGTCGACCTGTCTCTCTCTTTGGGTCGTCCTCTATCTACGAGAGCGAGCGGATTCTGTGCAATGGCGCAGTATTACAAGTTGAAATCTTTGTTTTTATTCGGAGTGGAAAGAGGCTGGAGAGATGTTCCTAAGGGATCACTTATTCCGTGTGTAGTGGGTTCTACGGAGGCACACACTTGACTTTAGAGGCAACACGTTCATAACAGCACCCCAACAGGGTTTCTACATAAACGTACACAGTTACTTGACCCCAACAGGTTAACTACATAAACAGGTCAGGTCAGCAACACACTGCCTGATCCACGATGCCGACCGATGCCCAAAGAGACGTAGCACCGAGGGTTACATTCCAGCAGACAGCCGCGATTGCTCTCGGGACCTCCCTTGTATGCTCCCATACGTGGCCTCGTTCCTCCTTCGGCCACGCCCCCTTATGGATCTCACCAGAAGGTTTTCGACCGAGCACCACGTGTCCTTCAAGTCCCCCTTTGGGCCCCCTCGCTACCCTGTCCCAGTCACGTGCCCTCTCGAGTTCACCCAGACTGTCACGTCCTTACTTGCTTTCTCCTTGACGGTCACCAGAACCATGCCCCCTAGGGCCCGCTTCCATGCCATACCCACTCTGGTGCCAGAGAGAGGCTCAAGACGCGCAGTTCCACTCTTGTGACAGTAGCTGGCGCTAAACGCCATAGTGACTCCATTTACGTCACTACACGTGTAACATAGTAAAATATTCCAGCCGTGATAATCGGCGGTTTCTTATTCTCGGGTTTAACAATCAACTTTCCTGACTGCTGGCGACGTCGTGGCCGAGTAAGGAGCGCTGACTGGGCCTCTCTAACCTCTACTTCAGATTTCAACCCAATATACCCATTACACTACCTTTCTTTTTTATTACAGATTTTTCATTTATTATTTTTGTCCCAAGACCCCAGAGGGAGTTATTTTTCTTTAATGTATTTAGCTGAGTTGATAATTGACCATCGAGGCCTAAGACCCTCTTTGTGCAACCGAAGCCTATGGTTAGCCGAGGTTAATATGCTCCCCCGTCAAGAGCCACCTCGTCCCCGCCCCGGTCAAGGTAAGACCAGAAATCCTCCCAGGAAGAGCTGGGGAGCTGCCTCATACCGTTCTGAAGAAGATTGAACAGTTATCTCGACAGAGGAAAACACAGCCCTGCTTTGGGTTCTCGATTAAAACTTGAGCCTAGTCCGGGAGAGAGGGGAGAGGCAGGAATCTCTTACGATGACCCTCCAAGCCACAAAAGTGGAGTAAGGCGACCTGGTCAAGATACATGAAGCCAGACTGTTGGAACTAGAAGAAGCTTACAATACACTGGATGGTAAGGGGTGGGGATGTCCACTAAAGGCCTACAACCTCCCGGAGGGAGCCGAGGGCAATGCTCCCCAAGGAGCCCTCTCCTATATTGATTATATTGATGTAGTTTATATTTTAGTTTTTAATCGGTTCACTATATGGTAGTCATTGGAACCTCCTTTGCCAGTAGCAAAATATGACAATTGGTTTTTTACCTTTTCATCTGGCAACAAAACTGACACCTTTTTTTACAAGGAGTCATGTTTGCATTGACCACAATACCTGCAGTCGGAATGCAAACAAAAAACACAACTCTGATAATATATGCACTGTCCTTGAAATTGATTGGTCCACACCCGAGACAGCTTTCCTTAGAGCCTAGTCTCTGGTCCAACACCATGTGAGACCAAACGGTGTCAGTTTTTGCCAGATAAAAGGGTAAAAAAACAATTATTATATGGTAGTCATTATATAGTGTAGTGTAGTGTATACCAAGTTACGTAATGTTAATAGCTCAGCTTATTGGAGAGTATATTGAGTACATTGATTATATTGATGTAGTTTACACCTAGTTTTTTTCACATCGGTTTATTGTATGGTAGTAGGGTAGAAGCAGTTCTTTAGCATCAATATGCTAAATTACTCTGGTGATATGTAAACTCCTTTGTCAAGGCACTCTGCTCCTCCCACCCAGCTTAAAATACGCTGCCAAGCTTAGCAGTGTTTCATTAGGGCGCTGTCTTTCCGACACTCTGTTCTTCACCTGAGGACGGCTGCTTGTTTTGTGGCCGAAACGTCGTGAGAATGTTATTATGTTTAATTGTTATTATTTTATTATCTCCCTTCTACATGACTTTACCGAAAGATCCAAGAATATGAATCCCTGCAGTCACGAAAGCTTTAAATCGAAATTTAAAATCGACCCACTGCTTTAAGAAGCCCGTAATTCCCTGACCTACAGCTCGTCAAGGCAGAGTATATTGTGCACGCTTACTGAGTGGGGAAGAGAGATGTAAGGGATCTGATTGAGACGAACAACCCAAGACCTGGCCCCCTTAATGATTTTGTTTGCAACCCGTCATTCAGCCTCTGAGGAATTGAAGGCAGCAATAACTCAAGGAAAAAGTGCCCTGATCGAGGATAACTTCATCACCCCAGATCTAACTCCGGGAGACTCGGGGATCTTATTCTGCCTTTGTACAGGGATCGGGTGGGGAGAGAGGGGATAGATTCTCAACCGTTCTACCCGGCTAAGCTACGAGTTTGTCAGCGAAAAAAAACTTGACTTTATGACCTCGGGAGAGGCAATGGCAAGTAAAATAATGCAGGAAATCCTACAAGGCCCAAGGGGGGACGTGAGATGGATTGGTGAGCCAGAGGCAGAGGTCGCAACCGGGTACACGATACCCGTACCCTACCCAATACCCGGCTACCCGTACCCGGCCGGGTACGGGTACCCATTTGCGACTCTGGTGCGGCCGGGTATGGGTACGGGTAAGGAATCAAAACCCGTTTGCGACCTCTGGCCAGAGGTGGGGGCCCATCAGACAGCGCCAGCGGGGCAGGCTGGGACCGCGACATTGGTGCCATGGTGACCACGCATTCTTGGAGTGGCAAACTGCGGCGGTGGACTTGCGGCCCTTGGGGGATAATATGTAATGAGTAGTCATCAATAATGTTGCTCTTTTGTTGTCCCCTCCTGTGGACGGTTCGAGGGCTGCACTCTGGTCTCACCGGGAGTCCGTGGAGGACTCTTTTTTTCTCAGGCTCGGTGTTGGGCCCAAGTTTGTTGGCTTTGTTGTTGTTCTTCTTCTTCCCTTGTCCATCCCTTTCGTGCCTGAGTCATTGTGTGCAAGTTGGGACAGTGCAGACATTATTCAATGCCGATAATGCCTGATATGATGGGTTTGAGACTCCTCACCAGACCTCCGCTAATAGCGACAAAACCCCTGGTGGATTTGCTTGGATACAATGAACCTCTTTAATAATGTCTGTGACATGAAGTCCAGCTCCTCAATCGAAACAACCCTGTGGGGCCTGAAACCCAATGGTGCATCAAAACTCCATCATGCACGACTGCAGACCTTTAACTTTTGGCTGGGTAAGCCATTATGGCGAACGGGAGGGATCATAGGCCTCCCTTATGGAAGCTGTGGTATGGCACCACGTTTAAGCCACAAGCTTAAAGGCAGAGAGTTCGAAGCCAAAGATAGTCCCGTTCCCACAGAGCCTATCGGGAGATGCGCTTGCAGGGACGTCGGGGGGAGGAGACGGGCGCTTGGGGTATCTCCCGCTTTCCTCTGGGCATAGACAGGAGGAGTTAATATGTCACATGATGTGAAGTCTACACGATGAGTGTGGGTGAATTGGTGGGCCGATTCCACCTGAGGCCTTGCTGGCATGGCGACTGCCTGACCGGGGCAGCTCCAGGCCATTGCCAGTCCCTCATGCACCATCATAGCTAGGGGGCACATTGCGCGACCCTCTCCCATCAAAGCTCAAAGTTCATTTATTCGGTGTAGCCCTGTGAGCCATTCGGCTCTTGAATCGGGTGCAACCGCAACAAACAAAAAACAAAAACATGAACAAGAAAACATCTTAAATTGACTATGTGCAAACAGAAAATCCAAGAAAAGACAGCAAAATATTGCAGAAATATCACCGTACACCAACCCTGTGCAAATATCCCAGTGGGATGCAAGTCAAACAACAACAACCACAAGACAACTTAGATTAAGGCCATCAGTCTAGCTCTGTACTACAACAAACAAACATGGCCAAACCAAAAAACTTTTCGAAAATCACCAAAATAAAGCCATAAAAGCAATGAAACAGTGATCATAGGAACTGTGACCGAATTTTCACAATAAACGACATAAACAACATGTACTACCAAACTCTGCAGCCTTAGCTGGCTGCATGAGTCACTCCACAACAGTAGGAGCATCAGTCGGAGTATCAATATTTTTCAATGCACCTTTCAGATCAGCACACTAAATCAAAACACAGATCATACTTTGCATACTTTGCAGCGATCACTCGGAGTGAAACATTGTATTTTTGGCCACTAAATTGCAGTGGCAGCTCTGGGTGTACAACTCCTCTAGAGCAGTTTTGAGTGAATATCTCATAGGTAGTAATTCAAGTTTCAGATTAATGGCAATAGCATTCCAGACCCTGGGGGCATCAATAGCAAAGGCCCTTCCTCCAGTATTTGTACGGCAATAGAAAGGAGATCTAGCAGGTAATCTGCGGATTTTTTTGTAAGTACATCATGAATAAATAAGATCTGATGCACAAGCCGTCGAACATTGAGAGATGTTAAGTTTGACCCAATGTAGAGATCACAGTGGTGAGTCCTATATGGGCAGTTCAATGCAAATCTTAAGGCCGAGTGATACATTGAGTCAAGCTTCTTCAGTACAGTACTTGGGGCAGATTTATACACGATGTCACAGTAATCAAGTAGAGGCAGTATGGTAAGTTTTATCAACTCCAAACGGAACATAGGGGGGAAGCGGTGCTTGTGTCGATACAAAAAAACAATTTTTATTTTTGTCTTTTTACCAATATAATCAATGTGATCTTCAAATTTCAGTTTTGAATCAATAATGACCCCAATATACTTATAGACCTTGACTTGCTCTATTTGATAATTATTTAAGGAATGTAATTGGGGAAAAATAACTTCCTGCTTTAGTCCTGGTGAGAAGCATAGCACCTTGGTTTTGGAGGTATTCAGGACGAGTTTAAGAGCAACTAGCTGATGTTGTAGTTTGTTGAAATCACCATGGAGCTTAGCAATCACGTCATCCGGAGAGCGGCCAGCAGTAATCAGTATCGTGTCATCTGCAAAAAGATTTAACCTGGAATGATCCAGGTCAGTGCCCAATTCATTGACATAAAGAGAGAGCAAGAGGGGGCCGAGGATTGAACCCTGTGGAACCCCATGTCGCCGGGCCTGGCTGCGAAGTCACCTCTGGAAGGTCTCTATTTCTTCCTCAGTATCCTCGTCCCCTGTATACGACAGTCCTTCCTCCAAGCAACACCCTCCTGGAGGGCATTTCACCTCCGAGTGCGCCACCGGTTTGTCATCCCACACCCCGGCTGGGCAACCACTCCACACCTCCCAACCTCACCCAAGGGTTAAAACTCCACACCCCAATTTGCTGAGTCGGAGGCGCCCGTGCAACCGTCACTTTAAGTATGTGCCTCTATGCGTGTATGTACCTATAGGTAAACTTACGCCTAAAGTTGGCTCCTTGCCTCACGTACACTCCACCCGAGGTTATACGGCCTTCCCACGGCTTAGGGAGACGGCTCCTCATGGTGAAGACCCTGTGCATGCCTCGCTGGCGGCAGGGAGGGTTTCTAAACTGAGGGCCTCCCGTTTGGCCCGAGCGCCCTCATGAGTTAGCTACCTGCCTAATCACAACAACCGCCATTTGCCACTAAGTGGCGGTGACTTCACCACGGCGCTTGTGTCAGGCTATGTGCACGTTGAGACCACGCGAAGTGTCTAACGCCTGCCGGGGCAGACCCTGGTGCCATGGGTCAACTGAGATGACTGGCCGATGTACCACCTGTATCCCCTACTGTGACATCCACCCAGTGCTTCACACGTTGCGAGCATCGCTCCTCTTTTCTCCGTTGTTGTTGGAGAGCGACTGCCTCCAACTGCCCAGTAGCATCCTTCATGAGCCTCCTCCACAGAGGCCGATCTTGACATAGTTGGTACAAGTCATCGACAAGTCCACTCAGCTCCATATCCTCTTGTACCACATCACTCCATCTCTTCTCTAGACCGTGCCGCGCCCATTTATCCCCCTCTATCCAGCCAAACAAAAGCTGTTTAGGCTGCGCATGCGGGCTACATGACCCAGCCAACGCAGCCTTGCCTGCTGGAGGAGCTCACCGATGGGACTTTGTCTAGTCACTTGTACACCCACAATGCACCACCCACAATATGAAGACAAAGACAACACAGACTTTGTAACGTTTAATCTCTCACCTCGGGTTTGGCTAGGCATCGACAGACTTGCTGGGGTAACTCGACATGGTGTGCATGGCGCGGTGGCACTAGAACCCAAAAGGTGGTGAGAGTTCCCGCGAGACTCTACTCCTTCTCATTCGTCCACAGACGACGACTTTCCAGCTCTCCCTCCAGACTCTGCGGTCCATGCCCCGTGCCTCTCCCTCCTTGTTTCCGTCCATTCTGCGCCCGAGCTCCCTGATCTGCTACCGACAAGGGAGCAGTTGTACGGGATTTGCCAGCGCCAATCACCTGGCCCAAACTCTCCCATTTCACCCCTTCCCACCTCCCTCAAACGCCCGCTACCTGTTAATCAACTTTTTTATTACTCCCAGCGAGAAGCGGTCGTTCCCACGGGCTTGGGTATGCGGCGATTTCCTTACTTCTGCTGCGGACCGCCATCTATTCGATCAAATTGAACCTCGTACATTAAGAAAACACATTGCCAAGCGACCAACTTGGAGTGACTTGGCCGAAACACCAATTTCAGACTTACAAACGAGTCTCCCACATTCCGCTTATCCCAGGGACCATTAGCCCCATGTTCCCTTGTCCCCTGCCGTACCGTGTGGCTGCAATAGCAACTATGGGCTATGCGCTTATGTTAATATGCTATAGCTACTCCCCCATGGGGCGCCTGCCCCACCCACATCGGCAAAAAACGTGCTGGGTTCAGCGTATGGCTCCACAAATCACCACCCTGTGGGACTTTTGCTGCGCATGAGTCCACTTGGCGCGTGTCAGCTTCCACTACATTGGATCCCCCCCCCCGCCCTCCCCCATATAAAAACCGATGCTCCCGCATCCCGATCTCATCCCAATCTTCAGACCCAGGAGTAATGATTTGGTGCTTTAGTCCATGGAGTTGCCCCCCCCCCCGCACTGTTAGTTGCAGTTTGTGCCTTTGTATCGGGCTCTTGTTGTGTTGCAAAAAAACTATTTAAAAAAACAATCCCTCTGATTCAGCGTGATTGCAAGTGACTCGGATGAAACTTTTTTAAGGGTTACTACGTTGTAAGTGAATACATTACAGTATGACGTTATTTCTAAACATAAGAACACGTGGGTAATTATGTATACACTCGCCTTTTGCCCGTCCAAGGACGGGTGTATTTCAGTAAATCTGAAACTTGCAAGAGAAAAGCAGACCGTGACATGATATTCAATGCATTAATGCGTGTGCAATTTGTAAGGGCGCGGTGACACAGACCTATTTCACTTTAAGGTTATAATCCCTTGTTCATCATGACGTCCTTTTTACTTTGATGACTCAGTAACGTTACGGAGATCACGTGACGTGAGGGTTCTGCCTTTGTAGTGAGGGATGTAAGTTGACGCCGAGGAGAGGAGAGGAGGCTCCTTGGCCACCCATGTGGAGTGACGTCACCCGCTAATTATTATGAATAGGGAGGCATCCATTTGGAGGACGTCACCTGCTCTTGAATATTAATGAGGGGGGATGTTCGATGGGGAGTGACGTCACCTGCTCATGATTATTAATGAGGGGGGGTCCATTCGAAGACCGTAACCTGTCCATGATTATTAATGAGGAGGGCTGGCCGACGAGGAGTAACGTCACGAGCGTTAAGGCTATTCCTGGGTGATTATAGTAGGTGTGTGCTGGAGATCACACCTGAACAGCGAGGTACAATAAGGCAATGTGGAGCACGCTCCTCGATCCGCTGCACTCCATCACGCAACATCAACCACCCCCATCACGCAACATCAACCACTCCCATTACGTAACATCAACCACCCCCATCACGCAACATCAACCACTCCCATCACTCAACATCAACCACTCCCATCACTCAACATCAACCACTCCCATCACGCAACATCAACCACTCCCATCACACAACATCAACCACTCCCATCACACAACATTAACCACTCCCATCACACAATATCAACCACTCCCATCACACAACATCAACCACTCCCATCACACAACATAAACCACTCACATCACAAAACATCAACCACTCCCATCACACAACATCAACCACTCCCATCACACATCAACCACTCCCATCACACAACATCAACCACTCCCATCACGCAACATCAACCACCCCCATCACACAACATCAACCACTCCCATCACACAACATCAACCACCCCCATCACACAACATCAACCACCCCCATCACGCAACATAAACCACTCCCATCACACATCAACCACCCCCATCACACAACATCAACCACCCCCATCACACAACATCATCCACTCCCATCACACAACATCAACCACTCCCATCACACAACATCAACCACTCCCATCACACAACATCAACCACTCCCATCACACAACATCAACCACCCCCATCACTCAACATCAACCACTCCCATCACACAACATCAACCACTCCCATCACACAACATCAACCACCCCCATCACTCAACATCAACCACTCACATCACACAACATCAACCACTCCCATCACACAACATCAGCCACTCCCATCACACAACATCAACCACTCACATCACACAACATCAACCACTCCCATCACGCAACATCAACCACCCCCATCACACAACATCAACCACTCCCATCACACAACATCAACCTCACATCTGACATAAAATCGCTCCTATCTCAGCCACAATGGCTTTCTTCTCTACTCCTGGTTGAACCCCTTGGATTTCCGACACGCGGCCCCCTCCACACCCCAAAGCGTCCGCCTCTCTCCCCCCTGCCTCAAGGCCTCCTCCGTGTGCCCTTCCCTGCTGTTATAACACATTCCTTCGGAGGGAGCTGGTAGGAACGTTGGGTTGCTCGGTCAATGGCCAGGGTCAACGGCGGCGTGGTGTTTTCCGCAAATATGGCCGACTGTGAGGGCGGGCACAAGCCGGCGTGAGTAGGTTAAACGTTGAGTTTTATAAGGGCACCACGGGGTGACCAGCCCCTCCCCACCCAGCCCCACCCCACCCAGCCCCACCCTCCCCATCCAGCCCCTCCCCACCCAGCCCCTCCCCACCCTCCCCTCTCCACCCAGCCCCACCCCTCCCATTTTTGGATGCAGGACGGACGGACACAATAATCCCCTGTGGGCTGGTGGAACCAGGTGGTTCCTACCAGTATAACTTTCTATTCCACGTTGTGTGAAAACAAACATCGAACCAATCAACTAAACTAAATTTTTTAACCAGGTAATGCCCCCTGAGCTCTATCGCCTTTTTTTTAGAAGCGACCGAGCCGCAAATAATAGCCAAACGAAGTGGCTTATCTTGTGGAAATGTATAGCAGCCAAATACTCATAACGAATGTTTCTAAATGTGGAGGGAACCCCCCCCCCCCTGGAGGACCCGGAGAAAAATCCACACGACCACGGGGAGAGAGGCATGTCAATTCCAAATATACAACAGGCGTCAGAGTTGGGATCGAATCCATGACCTCCTGCATACCAGGCGAGGTAGTTAACATCTCATAGCCACCAGCATTGGTTTAAGCAAGTCTGATGTGTGCCGATGAGACACGAAACTTTGAATCAGGTCCAGAGTTTTTGCTTGTGTTAAACCAATGCTATTGAAAAATTGTTATCACTCTCAGAAGGCTGTTCTGCGGATGGGATGCATAAATATCTCTAACTAGCTGTACTACCCGGCTTCGCCCGGAACTTTGGATTCATCACGCCCGGCCGCCTTTGTCTCCCCAGTGGTGATGTTCACACAACACACCAGTTACTCGCTTGAGGCTGAGTCGACCTAGGGGAGGCCCAGGACTGGTTCAAATAATCGTCACGGGTGGTGGTGGTGGCCGTGAACGGGAATCGAACTCGGGTCGCCGGGTTCGTAGCGCGGCGCGCTAATCACGACACTACAATGCGTTACGCTTCCACATGCGCGGGTCACGTGACAGATTTGACGTCACAGCTCACTTGCTGTGCAAAAAATATTTGCATTATTGAGCTCCCCCCCCCACAAAAAAAAACCTAAAGTCTATTTGTATAATTGTTGCATGGTGTACAGTCTGGAAAGTACCCACATGGCAAATTTCCAGTTTGTTGCATGTCGGAAAATACGCTAAACATTTTGAACAGACACACATTCACAACTTTGCCTTTTATATATATGGAGGTAACTTATACGTGGAAAGTGGAATATGGCAAGGAGGTGTTTTGCCTCGGTCTCGGTCTCCGCGGTTATAATCGACCCTCAAACTCGCAACGCACACAGCCAAGCAGTTGTCGTGAGAATTGGCCATCTGCCCCAGTACTTGTGGTCGTCGTACACTGAGTGTTTTCCATTTCTTTTGAATTTCTATTTTATTAACCGTATTTTTTTGCTTCACCGGTGTACTCGTGAATGCGACACCTTTATCCTGAGCTCCAAACTGGTTAAACAAGAACAATTGAACGCTCACGATACGTTCAGTTCAAAACGAGCGAGCTCAGCTGTACAAACACGAGAGAGTTCATTGGGAACAATCAAGAAGGTCGCCTGCTCCTGTCGAGATACTGGGCACAGTAGCGCCGTTGTGTGGCGAACCAAGCCAACGCGGAGTGAACTTGCGTGGTGCCACAGGAATGTTTGGTGGCGCAAGTGCCCAGCCCAGGAGATAACACAAACGAGACTGTTGATACGAAACAAAGTATTGCAAGAACAAAAAAAATCCTCCTATAATATAATCGCGAAGCAGAATTTTCACAATGTCTCGACCCGTGCGTGGTTGGTGAACGGTGAATTGCAAAGTGAAACAGCCACGTGACAACAG
This sequence comes from Lampetra fluviatilis, assembly GCF_964198595.1. NCBI lineage: Eukaryota > Metazoa > Chordata > Hyperoartia > Petromyzontiformes > Petromyzontidae > Lampetra > Lampetra fluviatilis. Next base: position 7,670,153 of record NC_136314.1, read on the forward strand.
AATTTCTCCAACTGATTCTTGTGTTTAATTTGTTGTATTTCCGCCACATGTCCGATTAACATCGTTTGTTACGTTCAACATACATAGACACCATGACGTCTGAATCTGACTCGCCCAGTGGTTAACAGCCGACATCGCCACGCTGAACTCCACTTGAGAACTCCCCTCCTCCTCCCCGGGTACTGTTCGAGCTGAGAGCAGCCATGCCAGGTGGCTGCCTGTACGACAGCGACTCGCTCTCAGTCCTGCAGCAACGACACCTGCCGTTTACCGTCTGCGGAAACATCGCGGCCAAGGAAGATGAACGGGTGTCGGCACATTTCCACCACTGGTCACACCACAAATGCGCAATCACTTTACTTTGCCGCATTTCTCACGAATTAAATTTGTCCTGATGCTGCTCTGCGAATATTAATGACTCGGCAGCCGTATGGGGGGGGGGGGGGAGTTCAAGTATTGACGAATATTCTCTCCCCTAAAACGGTCATCACGAAGGAAGGCGCTCCTGGGATTCGGTCTGCAGTCGTTGCACAGTTGGGCGCGACTTTGCAATGTGTGATACAACTTGAGCACGTTACGGTGTCGTTTTCATTTTTGGCAAATTTGTAATCATGACACCGACACACACAAATAATCCAGGGCTCTGGGTTTTACAGTGCGATTTCTTATCTATGGAATTGTACCTAATTGTTGTGCCAAGATAAGAATGGACAGGTAAAGCGAGAATAGAAAATGGGAATTTATTTTTATGGATAAAGAGATTCAAATGCATTACTGTCAACTGAATGTAATTTAATGATTATTACGGCTCGAAGCCTGTCACGGGCGGCGCAAACACCGAGGAACACGACACAAACAGGTATAACATATCCTGTACATCATCCATACACATGTACACATGCACAAATATGATGTGGGGAGACCTCATCAGGGTGAAGTCGTTTTTAAGTATACAAACAGGATTCAGTAGTGATCATATATTTTTCCCCCTTTTTTCTGGCAACAAGACAGGTGTTAAGATGTTAAAACACCAAACTGAAACCGTTTACAAGGAATCATGTCTGCATTAACCACAATGATTGTGGTCAGAATGCAAACAAAAAACATACTCTGATAATATATGCATTGTCTTTTAAACTGATTGGTCCACACCAGAGACAGCTTTATTTTGAGCCTCGTCTCAAACGGTGTTGGACCAGAGGACGCCAAAAGGCGTGTGTAGGATTCAGTAGTATTCGTGAAAAACCCTGTGTCAATCCACTCCTAATAGGTGAAGGCATATGGTGTCTCCCCGTGGCAGTTATTCAACACCAGCACTGGTTCCTACTGATGTTTGCTGTGGCCGGGAAACTAGCTCGGGTCTTTGGGTTAGATGTTATGCAACACAACGAATTCATTAGCATTACAATTACATGAAGATAAAGGACTGATATATCACCTTGTTGAACGTAGCCAACTTAAATCAATTTATATTTTTTGTGGTGAGATTCCGTGAGTAAAATCCCTTACAGCCAATTAATAAAGTTATCACGTGGTGAACAAACGTGCCAATTCATTCCAGCTTCAGCAGCACTGCCAGTGTGGTGATGGTGAGCAATGTCCCAGCCCTTAATAATCGGGTATCATATTCTTGGTTCTTTCGGTAAAGTCACGTAGAAGGGAAACAATAAAATGATAAAAATATAAAACAATACAATTCTCACGACGTTTCCGACTGCAACACAAACAATCATTGCAGTCGAAACGTCGTGATAATTTTATTGTTTTATATTTTTATTATTTCATTGTTTCCCTTCTTCGTGACTTTACCAAAAGAACCAACAATATGAATCCTTGCAGTCACGAAAGCTTTAAAGCAAAATTTAAATTGGGTATCGATCGTTACACTGATGGTCACAACCAGCATCATCAGTCAGAGGCCAGAATTGTGACAATGTGCTCCAGTCTTATGGGTTGCGGAGTCACCAATGTGCACCCACAAGGGAGCAAGGAGTGATAGAGGTTAATATATTCACATAAGTTATGCTATTTCACTTTCACTATGTGACCCAAAAAATCAAGTACGAAACACGTTGGTCACGAAAGCCTATGGTGTTAAATTGTACAGTTTGGTGTAGAGCGACAGGTTACTGTGTTTGTATGTGTAATAATCCTTCGGGAGACGGCTTCGGAATCAGTCCTTTTATTTCCACTCCACAGTACACTTTGCTCACTCACTCTCCGTTGCTGGCAGACAACGGAGAGAGGACAGACTACGCACTCAGTCCCCACCGCGCACGTGGCACCCAGAGCCCCCGTCCGCGCGTGACCCTGCTCTTGTCAGTTTCCAGTCTGCTCTCGATCGTTCTCTCTCACTCGCTCTTAATACCTTCGTCACGTGGTTCCCCCAGCCAATCGTTCATGGACAGCTTCAACCATTCTCGATGGTTCCCTGTCAATCCCGGGACCACGCCCCTCATCCAGCTCCCCATTAGCTGGGGCCCCGAATGGCTAGGCCAATCACTCCTGATGACCTGTCGTGATCACGCCTGGGCCATGATCCCTATCTCAACCCTTATTGGCTACAAGCAGGACCGGCAAGCCAATCCCCACGTGAACCCTCTATGGCTGTTATTACATATGTGTAGGGGTGTTAGAGAGAGAGCCGTTATGCATGGCAGCTTATGGGAAACAAACACAGTGGGCGGGGCTACGTGAGTGCACGGGGGGGGGGGGGGTGCTCTCAACGACGTCCGCACCAGGCAGCCCGGGGCCCCACCCCTCAGCGGGGGTGGAGTATAAAGGGGGATGTGTCAGAGGGCTCGGGGCAGAATGTTAAAGCTAAACCAGTGAAGACCGAAGATCGTCTAGCTAGAGCCCTGGACTCCCCTGGGACGCCGCCCTTGTCAGGGCCGCGCAGGACCGAGCCAGCGGCGTGGTCCCGAGAACCAGAGCTAGTGCTCTGGGACTCCGGGTACCGTAGCCCGACTTACCAGTGTCGGGCCAGACAGCCTCCCCTAGCCCGTTAGTGGAGGACTAGGAGGTAGGTCAGAGATAGCTAGCAGTGTATTCCCAGCTAGCCGGGTGAGGGGGCCGATACCCCCTCTAGTATTGTATGTCCACAGTTGTGACTACTTGTACGGAATAAATACGTGTGCCTCACCAACGGTGTCCAAGAGTCATCAACGGTACTTCATATGTATATAGAACTTGTTTCGCACCGTACGTAGCTAACCGTGCTAATCGGAGGTTTGTGTTGTATCGGCCTTCCAATATGTTCAGCCATCATTTTATGAAAATTTGAGCCACGCTGTCGCTAAGTAAAGTCGGAATACTCTATCGAGACTCGATATCCTTAGAACGATCTGTGAGATTAATTCATTAATCTGTTGGCAAATCTCCCTGTCAGTGAGTCAGTCTCGAAACCAGTGTTCTTCCAAAATGCTGCTGTCTCCACTGCATTTTCTTCGCAGCCATCGCCTCTGGTAGCAGCCAGTTTCTGAGTAATTCCCCCATTCTCGTTGTGCTTGTTCATCGAGTGAGATACTTTCCTGCCAACCGTCAACGAAGAGCAAGTCTCCGGTAGGACAAACAGAGACATGCTTGAGACTGTGACATTTGCCAGAGTTTGCGTCTGGTCAGATTATGTCATTCCATTGAGTGTGTGGGCCGGCGTCCATCCCCCCGCCCTTGCTGGGCAGGTGGGGCATGACGTCCACTCCCTCCTCTACCGCGTCGAAGCGGACAGCGGCACGCTCACGGCCACACCTGCGATCGATTGCCTCTGAACGCTCGCGCGCGCTGCTGGATGACTCTGCCTCGTCCCCCAACCACTCACGCTACGCGGCACGCAGGGGCACGACACGAGCGCTTGTGCTGCTGCTCTGCCCTCACTCTCGCCGCAGCATTCGCCCACGCAGCCGCGCAAACCACGCACTGCCCCGAGGGAGTATCTTACGAGCAGAGCCTGGCCTACTGCTACCCAAGTCCCCAAAAACACTCACGCCCTGTCACATACCTCGCAGCTGTGCTCACGGCGTCGCACAGACGCTTTGAGAGTCGGAGGGAGGATGACGAAAAAAACTTTGCTTATCACTGCCTCGTAGCAGCACTCGCTGGCATCACGCGGATGCTGCGAGCGGTTTGAGGAGGCAGGACACCAGGGGGGGCGCGGGGGCTTGGCGACCAAGACGTTGAATAAGAGTTCTGTCTTGAATGCCTCGGGTTGCCCTTTTTATCCCCTCACTTCAAATCCCATCACTTCAAAAACCAGGGGTCGCGTTTTCCCCCCGCCTACCTGTGCTTCTCGCTGGTTTCCCCTCCCTCACACGGAGCGTTGTGACGGTTACTTCGCGACCTAGTGTCTATGTGCCTGTACTCATTAGTTTCTGACTCAACCCGATTAATCTGGAAGGGCGTCCGGCTGGCGAATACACACTCTGCTGGTGTGTTCTTGGTCTGGGGGAGGTCGTGGCGCTGCGTTGCCATGACCTCATGGTCTGCTCTGCTCGCTTAATATTTCATCCAGCCCCCCTCCCCGATGTCGTGTATGACTCATTGCGGCTGCCCCACTGAACCTTTGTGCGCCCATACAATTGTAAGCCAATTTAGGGGCACCGCAATGTGACTTGTCCTGTGAGGGTCGGCCAATCTCCTGGCACCGGGAAACCGCGGGACTTTCCTCCTAGGGACCCGTCGGATGAAACCCCGTTGAGCCAGGCGATACCCCGCCCGGACACTCCGTGTGTGCGCTGTGTGTGTGTGCTCAGGGTGGCGGCCAAGTTTTCAAGTTTCATTTATTAGGTATAGCCCTGTGAGCCATTCGGCTCTTGAATCGGGTGCAACCGCAACAAACAAAAAAAACATGAACAAGAAAACATCTTAAAGTGACTATGTGCAAACAGAAAATCCAAGAAAAGACAGCAAAATGTTGCAGAAAAAGCACCGTACACCAACACTGTGTGCAAAAATCCCAGTGGGATGTAAGTCAAACAACAACAACCACAAGACAACTTAGATTAAGGCCATCAGTCTAACTCTGTACTACAACAAACAAACATGGCCAAACCGAATTTTTTTTCAAAAATCACCAAAATAAAGCCATAAAAGCAATGAAACAGTGGTCATAGGAACTGTGACCGAATTTTCACAATAAACGACGTAAACAACATGTATTACCAAACTCTGCATCCATAGCTGGCTGCATGAGTCACTCCACAACAGCAGGAGCATCAGTCGGAGTATCAACATTTTGGGGAGTCGCGGCACTTGCTCCGCGGCCGTGGCACCACAATAGCATGGTGGTCACACATGCCTGCACTGTCCACGAGAATCACCTCCGCTTGGCTTCCGAGAGGGCGAATTCCAGGTGATTCGGTCTGACGTGAGTGCATGCATGGTACCATCACCGTCGGTCGAGTTGACGTGGCGACTGCTGTTGTGTGTGCAGCGGTTCTGTGTGAAGGAATGCAGCATCTAAAGTACGTGGTGTGCTCGCTCATCGTGGTCACCTCGCTCATCGTCCTCATCTTCATGATGACGATCCTGCAAGAGCACACGACGAGGTGGAGCACGGTCGGAATCGATTTGACCGTCTACAGAAGTGCGCTCGGAGGGAATGGCGCCGCGCACCCCGCCGGAGACGAGGAGCAGGTCCGCCAGCGGCTCAAGCCCAACGCGCAGATGTGAGTCCCGTGATTGCGTCTTCCTCTGTTCCCACTCCACGGGAATTTTGTTTTGTGGGGGCTCTTGTTTACCCCTGCAGGGCCGGCGCTTCGGGGCATGTCCTGGGATGGGCCCTGGCCACCAAATGTCCCTGTGTGGCCCACCCGGTTCACTCTTCTCCAATGCACCCCCCAACCCCAACCGAGACGATCTGAAGCTGGGCGTAATTTGCCTGTCCACACCCATCCCCAATCTGTCGAGATGGGGGGCTGGAGCACAGGGGGTGGGGGGGGGGGGCTATCACGTCATGGTAGTGGTGATGTGGGGAGCTGGGAGTGCAGTGGTTAGTGCACTGCACTCCAAACCGACTTCGATTTTCCACTCACGACCAACAATAGTGGCAAATATTTCAACCAGTCGGGCCTCTCCCAAATCGACTCACTCTTAAATTAGTTCCTAATATGGAATGTAAACATTATCATTGGAGAGACAAAGGCGGCTGGGCGTGTCTCCCGCATGCCTGTGTATCCCACAGTCAATCGCGACACCTGTGTAATGAGTGGTCTCCGACACGGTAAGCAACTTCAGTCGTTTACTCAATAAAAGCTCGGTACAGCCACGTTGTCTCCGTCTCTTTCTTTTACGGACGTCCACCCCTCGTGTGGCTACGCTGCCCCGCGCCACGTGGCGCTCACCCGCTCACCAATGCACCGCTGCTGGCTGATGGTGCGCTAGGGAGCAGTTGAGCGGCTGGAGCACGAGCCGCCACGTGGCCATTGTAGATGGCCACGTGGCCATTGTAGATGGAGGGGCAGCAGCGACGGGGAGCTCCTCTTCAGTCTTCAGCACCGACCTCTCGTGCTGCTCCGTGTCCCGCTTATATCCCCCCTCCGGAGGATAAGCCCCGCCTCTGGTCACGCCCCTCCTGGAACCTTCCCGAACGTTCCAGAGGCTTCCCTGGTGGAGCCGCCTGTACAAACTTAGTAATCATTGGAAAGATGTTATCAACCATGCAAAAAAGACGTAACTACACATTTTTTGGACCATCTTATCTGACAGGCACTATTTTACTTTACCGAATGTTAACATCCCCAGCGTTTAACAGTACTCTCTTTATTGTCAGCCAACACTGGTATAAACATGGACATTTCCGTTTCTTTTCTATCATGTGCATCCACAGTGACTTGCGCACAAACACGTCCACGCCAAGGACGCCCACGAGTACCTCGCGCCCTCTTTTAGCCCCCCCCCCCTCCCGATACGTTCCATTCATTGGCTACCACATTCTGATAAGCTCCTCCCCCCCTCTCCTCCCCCTTAACTTGTATTTAAGGGCTTGCATCTTGAATCCCTGCCTCACTTGATGCAGCAAATCTAGCTGTGACAGTCCCACCTGATGACGGAGACTTGTGTTGCCTCCGAAACGTCGTGATTTTATTGTTTTATTTTTATTAAATTCTTTTCCATTTTTTTACCTACGTGACTTTACCGAAAGAACTAAGAGTATGGACTGTATAAGTAATGTATGCCCACCCCGATAATCCAGGCGATGGTGCTCTCATTACACCTGTATTCAAGCTGCTGTGTCTCTGTTGGTGTATGTGCGGTTCGCCAACTCAGACATCAGCAGACATCACTGCCGCCTCTAGCACCTTGCCTTCTGACGATGCTACGGATTTGTTCTTTCTTTCTCCAAAGCGACACCACCACCAACAGATTAGACAATACCCTCCTCAAGTAACCATTATATATTATTTCGGTCTTTCAGTAAAGTCACGTAGATAGAACAATAAAATAATGAAAATAAAAATGAAAATAAAGTGAATAAAAAAATGATTAAAATATCACGACTTTTCGATCACAACACAGGCAATCGTCGTCAGGTGAAAAAGGAGGGGGAAAGCTGCTGAGGTAGGCTGTTTAAAAGGTTTGAAATAGGTGTAGCCCAAGGGTCATAAACGAAGTGGGCGGGGATAGTGATGTTAAAGTGAGAAGGATTAGCATGTCAATGTAAGAGATTAGCATGTCAATGTAAACGGCGGCTTTGTTAGTGTGAACCTGTAAATATAAAATCAGAGAGTCGAAAATAACTGCTAACATCGGAAGGTAGGCTGGAAACATCACAGCCAGTTATGACTTCAACTGGTTAATAACGTCCTTCCAATGATTGCCCAATTTGTACCCATCTTCTTGGTTGAAATTGTGTCTGTGTCTATATATCTGGATGGCTTCATGAACAAATCTTTGTTAATAGCCTGTGGGTTTGCAGAGTACCCTCGTCTTGGAGAAATCAATGTTGTGTGTGTCCACAGCGTTGAAACAATGATCCGCCACCTCCGAGGTGTTGGTTCTGCCGTGTTTCAAATCCGTTTTGTGTTCGCGAATCTGGTCTGAGACACGTCGCTTCGTTTCATCAATGTAACTGCTGTCGCAGACACAACTCAGCTTATAGACACCAGGACATTGCATGTCCGGAATTGCATCCTTCACTGATGGGATAAAATCAGGGATTTTGTGTACTGTATTGAACCGAACTTGGATCTTGTTTTTGTTCAAAATTTTGCAATCCTTTTGGCAACCCCTGCTATGTATGGTAAGGTGATGGTTTTGATTGGGTCCTCAGATGGTTCTCTACCCATGGTTGGGGATGCAGCTTTGCGGATTGTGCGGTCAGAATGTCCATTCCTCCTGAGAGCCTGGCATACGTGTTCAAGCTCACTGGCTAGGTTGTGCTGGTCGTAGATGCAATGGGCCCTATGGTGTAGTGTTTTGACGAGGGAATTCTCTTGGGCTGGATAGTGGTGGGAGTCAGGCTTTAGATAGGAATCCGTGTGGGTAGCTTTTCTATAGACAGAGTGTCCCAACGAGCCATCAGGTTTCTCGATCAAAACATCCAGGAATGGTAGTTTGCCATCATTTTCCACTTCCATGGTGAATTTGATAGATGGGTGTAAGGAATTGATGTGGTTGAGAAATGAGGCCAGATGACGAATGTGTCATCTATGTATCTCTTCCACAAGGAAGGATGTCGGGTGGATGTCTGGATGTCGTCTGTCTCAAATTTCTCCTTGAAAATGTTCGCTACCACTGGTGATAGCGGAGAGCCCATTGGGGTACCTTCATTCTGTGTGTAGAAAGTACCAATCCAGGTGAAGTAAGTGTTGGTACGACAGTGCCTTACCAACGAAGAACATCAGGATCCAATGCCCGTTGGACTAGGTCTTCAATGATTGCAATAGTATCAGGTACGGGTACCTTGGTGAAGAGGGAGACTACATCGAAAATGACAAGCAAATCCCTCGGGGACAGTGATATGTCCTTGATTTGTGAAACCAAGTGGGCCGAATTAAATGCAGCTGAAGCGGTCTTGCCCATGAAGGGAAGCAGAGTCTCAGACAGAAATCGTGCCAGTCTGTAAGCGGGTGAGTTAATGGTGGATACGATAGGACAGAGTGGAGTACCCTCTTTATGGATTTTTGGAAGGCCGTAAAATCTGGGTGGTCTAGCAGCTGAAGGTTTTAGAGAAAGCTGTTTGGTGCGTTCGATTAGGGAAGTCGAATTAGTGATGATTTTGTTGTTTTTAGTAGCCAAGCTATTGGTAGGGTCTCTGTTAAATTTGGTATAGCAGCCACCATTGAGAAGGTCTTGGATTTCGTTGTTGTATGTGGTTTTATCTATGATGACAGTGCCTATAGAAAACCACAACAGCGGATAATTTTCTCACCTGAAGACGGACGCTTGTGTTGCGACCGAAACGTCGCGTTGTCTTTTATTATTTTTTCTATCTACGTGACTTTACCGAAAGAACCAGAGAGTACGGTAGGACTAATACCTCAGCCGTGGCTGATTATTGTTTTAATGCGGTGGGCTCACACAAAATTGATTTCTCCAAAACGAAGGTACTCTGCAAACCCACTGGCTATCAACAAAGATTTGTTCTATCTAGGTGACTTTACGGAAAGACCAAAAGAATATGAATTCCTGCAGTCACGAAAGCTTTAAGTCAAGATTTAACCATGATATAGCATGCTTTTTGAAGAATGCACCTCCTCACCATTGGTACCTCATTTGCCAGCAAAAAATATGATAATAGTTTTTTTACCCTTTTATTTGATTGGACCAATCAACTTCAAGGACAGTGCATACATTATCAGAGTTATGTTTTTTGTTTGTACTATGACTGCAGGTATTGTGGTCTATGCAAACATGACTCCTCGTAAAAAAGGTGTCAGTTTTGTTGCCAGATAAAAGGGTAAACAAACAATTATCATATTTTTTTGCTGGCAAATGAGGTTCCAATGGTGTAAATGCTTACCCCGAGCTCTCATACTCTGATGGTGCATTGTCTTTGAGCTGTGTGCCTTTTGGCGTCATCTGGTCCAACCCATGTGAGACTGGGCTCTAAGGAAAGCTGTCTCGGGTGTGGACCAATCAACTTCAAGGACAGTGCACATTATCAGAGTTGTGTTTTTGTTTGCACTATGACTGCAGGTATTGTGGTCTATGCAAACATGACTCCTCGTAAAAAAAAGGTGTCAGTTTTGTTGCCAAATAAAAGGGTAAAAGAACAATTATCAATGCACCTCCTTTTCAGTTAAATTGGCCCGGGGAGTTCAAAGTGATGGCGTACAAGACCTTTCGTTGAAGGTCAAGGCTTTGTCAATGGCAGTACCGTGGGCGCGTAGCAGCGGCCATGCAGTTGCTTCACCAAGTCGAGTGCGATGCTGTTGCGTGCAGGCATGAAATGTTGGGTGCTTTTGCAACACCCACATCACAATGCGGTCACACCTCATCACATTACCGCCCGCTTTGAGCTCTCGCGTCCCCCTAGGCCATTCAGCAGCAGCCGTGTTTCGTAACTGTGGCCCACAGTTGACGTATTTACGCTTGCTCCATCTGCACGTCCACTCACAGGCAAACGCCAGCATTGTTCAGACATTTCTTTGTTTATTATTATGTTTGACGCTATATAAAATTTAATTATTATTCATTGTGAACCATGTTACGCCGATCAAGAGTGGATTTCCTGCTCACGTCCGCATCCGAGAAGGTGCTAAGTCTCCCATTCCAAACCCTGAGATAATTACGGAAATTCTAGAGTCAGATGGTGGGAACGAGTCTATTATCCACAGGACACACGACTGGAGACTTTCTCACAAAGCGTCGCTAATGCGTTTATTTGACATTAGCTCATTCAGTAAATGGCATTTAGCATGTTTTAAATATGATTTTGACGTGTATTAGTGTTTAGTTGCATGAGTTATTGTCCAAGCCAAGTGTTTATGCTGCTGTCTTATACCGTGCATTGAGCTCCTTTGATGCAAGGAGCTCCATGAATGATTCTTCTGAGCTGTGCGGCCTCGACACGGCCCACCCGCCGCCTCTTCCTCCGGCACCACTCCCTGTTACCAGTTCCTCATTACGCATCCATTCCACACCCCTTCACTATCCCTCATCTCGAATAATAACAACGCCGTTTTCAAAAGTGTGATCACCTGCACCCTGATCATTAACACCACTCACTAAAATCCTTAATTTCACCTTAGTTCATCATCAACCGCATCGTCACCATACACCTTCGGTCATTTAGTAATTTGCATTTACATAGCCCCCGCTTTCTTCTATAATCACCCAGTCTCGTATTTCCAGGTTGAGGCCACAACACGGCTTTGATCAAGTGGATGTGTGCTGTGAAAAATCAAAACAATTCCACAAACAAACAACCTCGTATTCGACATTTCAAAATCACCCGAATCCTATGCGTGACGTTGATTTGAATGGAATTTTTTAGATTTTCTTGGTGCCAAGGAGGTCACACACCTCCTTGAGCAACCTAGACGAGAAATTCCGCCCCTGGTCAGTCAACAATTGTTCCGGCGCGCCCTTGTCAAACACGTACCCCTGGACGAAGGCCTCGTTGATAGAAGAGGCCGACTGATCGACCAAAGGCCATGCCATGGGCCAACGTGTGAGGTACTCAACACCCACCAAGAGGTATTTGTGGCCCCGTTGGGATGCAGGGAATGGCCCCAAAATGTCGAGCGCCACGAGCTCATTAACGCGAGAAACCCGGATGGACTGCAGCGGGGCCCGGTCCCGGACAACTGGGGCCTTCCTCCGCGCGCAGTCGTGGCAACCCTTCAAAACCAGTGCTACGTCACCCTCAACACCCGGCCAGTAATAGTCCCGCTTAAGGGTCAATAAGGTCTTGTGGTAGCCAAGGTGCATACGCTTCTCGTGAATGGCTCGGGTTAATTTACCACGCAGGCTAGTGGGCACAACAACACAATAGCATTCCAATTGGGCATCCCAACGCATGAGGAGTCCGTCATGCACGGCGATCGCCGAGGCAGCCGACGAAGCTGAGCTCCGGGCCTTACGCCCGACGCGGCGCCGTAGCTTCAGCAGAAAGGAATCCTCCATCTGCAAGCTGGACCATACCTCCCGGGGGAGTCCAAGGCCGAAATCCGCGGGCGCCGCCGCATCTGGAGGGGTGGCCGCCTCGGCCGACGCGACCAACTGGGCCGCGACGTCCCCTGGGGCCTTGCAACGGCTAGAGTCCAGGGCGCAAGCACACCCGCCGCCTGCCGGCAATCGGGATAAACCATCCGCATTTCCATGCTGTGTCCCCTTCCTGTGGATTACATCAAAGGGGTAATCCTGGAGCACTTCGAGCCAGCGAGACAGCTGACCCGAGGGCTGACTAATCCTCAGCAAAAGAACAAAAAATGTATAACTTTTACCTTCTTCGAATTATTCACATTTGAACATCATAAAATTCATATTTTTTTGTTCAAAAGCTCTTTAATCCTAAATATCTCAAAAAACAATAACAGATAGAACAATGGTTCTCACTTTAATTATTTTTTTTGTTTAACGCTCTATCAAACAAACGGTTTCTGGATGACACGAGGCACAAACATGCTTATGGGGCACTTAAAATCGAGATTTGGGGACCTTAAAACGAAAAATCTCGGTTTTTCTGAGTTTTCCTGTTGTTCATGTACTAAAAGCTACCTATGTCCCAAATTTCAGCTTTCTACCTCGTTGGGAAGTACCCTACAGATGTTTGAGACACACATACAGATCAAGGTCTTGATTATTATTTGATTGAATCACGCGAAACTTTTTGCCTAAATTCTATGTGGCCCAACCCATAACAAATATGCCTCACAGCCCTAATCTTCAGATGCTTGAGATCTCCTGGGCTTGGCACTGCGACACCAAATGTCATCGTGACCCACCCGCGCGTGCCCGCGGCGTCCTGCAGGCTGCTGCTGTCCTCGCCCAGGAACTCGTGCGTGTGCGAGAGACGGAACGCGCTGCAGCTGCACACCGACTATCCGCCCGCGGAGCTCAAAGCCATCAGGCTGCGACGCCATCTCCAGTTCCAGGAGTTCCTGCAGAGGTCAGCCGTGGCCTGTGCTTCAGCAGCAACTGTCATCCTACTTGCTAAATTTCGATTTAAAGCTTTCGTGACTGCAGGGATTCATTTTCTTGGTTATTTCGGTAAAGTCACGTAGAAGGGAAATAATAAAATAATAACAATAAAACATAATTATTTTATTATGTTTTATTTTTATTATTTTTTTATTATATTTTTTTATTATTATTTCAGACGCTGTCTTACCGACAGACCTGTTCTTCGCCTGAGGACGGCTGCTTGCGTTGTGGCCGAAACGTCGTGAGAATTATTTTATTATGTTTTTATTATTATTTGTTATTATTTTATTATTATTTTATTATTATTTTATTATTTCCCTTCTACGTGACTTTACCGAATCAACCAAGAAGATGTATCCTACTTGCTGTTCTGTGTAGGGTTCCCATTCGGGTTAGGTAAGGGATGGGGAGCAGTGGGGTTCGGGTGGTGTGCTGAGGACTGGGAATCGAACTCGGATCACAACTGCAACACCCGCTCACGCATCCCACCCCCCACCCGAGGGTTGCCGCCTGTTCGGGTTTGGCCCAGTCAATACGGAAATTGGAATCTGTGTTCGGGAGACAGACATTGATTTGTACCGACACAGAGACACCAACAGAGACGCGGAGACACACACAGACACGGCCATTGAGGAACTCGTGGGGACGGGCAATTTATTGTTGTGGATTTCGGCAGCGCCACTCGACTGCCCACGAGGTCAGTATAATAAAAATATCTTAAAACCTCTCTCCGCCTCGGGGCTCCGCAAGCTAGTGGGTGCTTGAGCCAGCATCAAGCCTGGATAACGGAGGAGGGTCAGGGGAATGGGTGCTGATACTTTGGCCATAAAGAAAAAACACAGAAGAAATCCTATGCAATGACAAACATAGCAACAAAATACTGGCTCGGACGTAGCCCGGATCAACAAGGTCCGTGTCTCCAATTGCCCAACCGGGTAACTAGCACAACCGGCACAGCGAGCATAAGCCCAACTTGACAACATAATACATCACAGTAGGGACATGGAATGTTAGAATGTTCCGAGCAACAGGGCAGATAAGAGTTACTCATGAGAGAAATAGAAAGGTATGAACTTTTAGGACTATCAGAAATTAGATGGACGGGTGCAGGGGAGATAGGCGAAGGTGAATTAATTTGGTACGGAGAAGAAAATCAGCAGATTTGAGGAGTAGAATTCATATAAGTTCCAGAGCAAAAACAGCTTTATTAGGATACAAACCAGTCAACTCAAGAATAATTGTTGCAGAATTCAAGGGACAACCTTTCAATATTTTTTACAAAGAGGTGCCACGGAGAAGCAGTGGCTGCGTTTTGTAAAGACGACGAAGCTGCGCCCCTACGGTGTTAGGGGCCGTCCATAAATGACGTCACGTACCTGGGGGGCGGGGGGGGGTCAGACATTTGTGACGATGTGTGACGAGGGGGGGGGGGGTGGGAAATGTGACGTCACATCAAAATGCGCAACTTTAAATAAATATAGACAACACGTTCTACTTAATTAAATAGACTTTTTAATAAATGTTTTCTCCTACAACATCAGAGTGCAGCGCCACATTAAATACGCACTACAATGACAATAGTTTAAAGCGATTTGAAGCATGTTTTATATTTTTGGAGGGGGGGGGGGCAGTGCTTTGTGACGTCATATTTGACGGGGGGGTCTGACTTTGTGTGACACCGTGTGGCGACGGATGGGAGGGGGGTCAAACATCGTCCAAAATCGCGTGACGTAATTTATGGACGGCCCCTTACATGTTCGCGACCGTGACGACCACGTGATGAGGTAAGAGGAGCCAATATCGATGCTAGCCCACTGCGTGGGGGTGGAATGCCGCACCACCACCACCACGGGGAGGGAGTCCACACAATCGCAGTAATTTGCGGCTTACCATACCTCGCCACTACGGTGCTGTGCCCCATTCATATTCCATTCAGAAGAAGAGTTGTTTGACAGTTTCCCAACCCTCGGCTTGAATGGAGTCATCCAGACGTACTCGGACAGACACACATTGTGTCACACACGCTAAGCCGTGGTATGAGTATACACTGTATTATTTGAAGGTGCTATTCATCCTAAACAAATATGTATGCACATTTCAAAGCTTACTCACCTCGGCACACTTTTCACAGAATACATTCCATCAACAAACCGTAAGATAGGAACCATTTATAGTTTAACAATCCTTACTCTTCAATTAAGACGTAATTCCTGAATGTATGCGCAATCTCCCTGTAAACGCGATTTTATGCACTTTCCGATGCACTTCTGCGGCCGTCTGGAACGCTCTTTTTTCCGATATTAGGAAGCCACTGGAGTTATGCACTTTTAAATCTAGATTTGAAAACTAATTTCTTTAGAACTGCGTTTTGTTTTTAGTTTGTTCTCCGCACATCCGATTAGCACGGTTGGATACGTATTGTTGCAATAGAAGTTCAACAATAAGCAGTGTGGGTAGCCTCCACTGAGCAGCACCAAATGACGCCTTTGGTGCTGGCCACACATACCAATGCACAAGCCTCCTGAAAGGAGTCTATGCACTCAGTCTGGCTTCCCTGCCTAGATACTCATCCTCTTCTTCTGCCACACAGCTAAGGTTCGGGGTAAAAAACTAAACTTGAATAGTGATGATGATGATATGTCCCACCTTGAGCACAGGGTCTCTGCAAACAGGGGGTTACTGTCTTCTTCTTGGTTCTTTCGGTAAAGTCACGTAGAAGGGAAATACTAAAATAATACAAATAAAACATAATAAAATACAATTCTCACGACGTTTCGGCCACAACGCAATGCTTCACAGCGGCGGCGAAAGTGGTTCCAAGCACCGTACTGCGATTGCCGGTGAAGTATTTGTAGGTTGGATGGTGGAGACTCAGAGGGTGGTCTCTCGTTGTGCGTGTGTCAGACGAGAGTCCCAGCTGAGCCAGGTGCTGGTGGCGGAGCCCAACTCGCCCCTCGCCTACCCCACTCGGGGCGTGGAGGTGCGGCCTCAGCAAAGCATCCTCATCCCCGGTACGAAGAGAGGACCCCGCGCTCCTCCTGGCCTACAGCTAGCGGTCGCAAGGAAGCCACCATTGTCATCACCCTGCCGTCATCATCACTACCACCAGCCCCACCTTCATCACCACCACCTTCATCATCACTACTACCACCATCATCGTCATCATCACCACCACCTTCATCGTCACCACCACCTTCATCAAAACCATCACCATTTCCATCATCACCATTCTCATTACCCTGCCATCGTCATTATCACCACCACCGTCATCATCGTCATCGTCTTCAACAGCACCATCGTCATGGTGATGCCAGTGTATTGTCTTTGAACCTGAGTTGGCCATGACATACATGCATGCCCATGGCAAGTGGCATCTGAACTAAGTCCGGGCAACTTTTATGTTGGCTTAGTATGAAATATATTTCGCGCTTCAATGCATCAATCGTCAGCAGCAGCGTCATCAGCAACTTGAAACTTACCCACGAACTACAACAATTGGGATCAGACGCAGTAGCGTATACCTTCTGGCAGACAGTACCCGTCTGCGATAGACAGCGCCTGTGTCACAGTCCTGCACCCTGAGCCCTGAGCCTTGTGACAACGCGCCGCACTGCAAACGCAGCAGCATCGCTTGGAACCGCACGGATGCAGTCAGCGATACGATCAGTGTGTTCCGAGTGCACTGTTTTCCGAAGAAAAATCTCTCGATGAATTGTCAGATTACGCTGTGGAGACAACGCGGCACTTGTGTTTATGAAATACTCAGTGGGTTGTTTGTTTCGGGTAAGGCCCATGGACCTATGTAGAAGCTCTTTTTCTTGGTTCTTTCGGTAAAGTCACGTAGAAGTGAAATAATAAAATAATAAAAATAAAACATAATAAAATAATTCTCACGACGTTTCGGCCACAACGCAAGCAGCCGTCCTCAGGTCAAGAACAGGTTTTCCCGACAGACCTAAACGTCGTGAGAATTATTTTATTATATTTAATTTTTATTATTTTATTATTTCCCTTCTACGTGACTTTACCGAAAGAACCAAGAAGATGAATCCCTGCAGTCACGAAAGCTTTAGATCGAAATTTAGAAGCTCTTTCTCGACGGCAACCCAGCCAACGTCACCCCAGGTAGCCTTCAAACAAGACCCCCTGGCATCCGTGCAGTGTGCGACGTGACAACGACATCGCAGCGGTGTCATCAAAGAGCGCGCACGACTGTGCACACCCTTACTGGGCACATGCACGTGTCGCACTGACAGTATACTCTGGAAAACCATGCAGATCTGTACATGTGCTACAGCCCTTTAGTCAATACACTGCTGGATGAGGGTTTCCCAAGGCCATGGTGGGTCACGGGGGTTATTTGACCATACTTCACCACGCTGGTCGAACTGGATTGGTGTAAACGGGGAAAGGACGTGGTCCTGGACGGTGAGGTCGGGGCGGCACTGCCGTCAGAGGGACGTGAGGAGGCAGCGGCAGCAGCAGCAGTAGCAGCAGCAGTAGCAGCAGCAGTAGCAGCAGCAGCAGTAGCAGCAGCAGCAGTAGTAGCAGCAGCAGCAGTAGCAGCAGCAGTAGCAGCAGTAGCAGTAGCAGCAGCAGTAGCAGCAGCAGCAGCAGCAGCAGTAGCAGCAGTAGCAGCAGCAGTAGCAGCAGTAGCAGCAGCAGCAGCAGTAGCAGCAGCAGCAGTAGCAGCAGCAGTAGCAGCAGTAGCAGCAGTAGCAGCAGCAGTAGCAGCAGCAGCAGCAGTAGCAGCAGTAGCAGCAGCAGTAGCAGCAGTAGCAGCAGCAGTAGCAGCAGCAGTAGCAGCAGCAGCGCCCTCCTGCCCTGACCCCGCTCACGTGATTCTCTCGCTCGCAGGCCTGGGGCTGTACACCGTCTCCAGAGACAAGTACGAGGTGAGTCGTCCACGTCTCCCCTCTCTGGAGTTTGCGATGCTTTGGTGATCCCTGCCCAAACTGAAAAAGGGGAGATTAATTAATGGCCCTCATGGTGGAGGTCGTTGGGCAGTGTGACAGGTTGGTGGAGGTAGTGGGGCAGGGTGAGTGGCAGGTTGGTGGAGGTCGTTGGGCAGGGTGAGTGACAGGTTGGTGGACGTCGTGGGGCAGGGTGAGTAGCAGGTTGGTGGGGGTAGTGGGGCAGGGTGAGTGACAGGTTGGTGGAGGTCGTGGGGCAGGGTGAGTGACAGGTTGGTGGAGGTAGTGGGGCGGGGTGAGTGGCAGGTTGGTGGAGGTAGTGGGGCAGGGTGAGTGACAGGTTGGTGAAGGTCGTGGGGCAGGGTGAGTGACAGGTGGAGGTAGTGGGGCAGGGTGAGTGGCAGGTTGGTGGAGATTGTGGGGCAGGGTGAGTGACAGGTTGGTGGAGGTCATGGGGCAAGGTGAGTGACAGGTTGGTGGAGGTAGTGGGGCAGGGTGAGTGGCAGGTTGGTGGAGGTAGTGGGCAGGGTGTGTGGCAGGTTGGTGGAGGTAGTGGGGCAGGGTGAGTGGCAGGTTGGTGGAGGTAGTGGGCAGGGTGAGTGGAAGGTTGGTGGAGGTCGTGGGGCAGGGTGAGTGGCAGGTTGGTGGAGGTAGTGGGCAGGGTGAGTGGAAGGTTGGTGGAGATTGTGGGGCAGGGTGACAGGTTGGTGGAGGTCATGGGGCAAGGTGAGTGACAGGTTGGTGGAGGTAGTGGGGCAGGGTGAGTGGCAGGTTGGTGGAGGTAGTGGGCAGGGTGTGTGGCAGGTTGGTGGAGGTAGTGGGGCAGGGTGAGTGGCAGGTTGGTGGAGGTAGTGGGCAGGGTGAGTGGAAGGTTGGTGAAGGTCGTGGGGCAGGGTGAGTGACAGGTTGGTGGAGGTAGTGGGGCAGGGTGAGTGGCAGGTTGGTGGAGGTCGTGGGCAGGGTGAGTGACAGGTTGGTGGAGGTCGTGGGGCAGGGTGAGTGACAGGTTGGTGGAGGTAGTGGGGCAGGGTGAGTGACAGATTGGTGGAGGTAGTGGGGCAGGGTGAGTGACAGGTTGGTGGAGGTCGTGGGGCAGGGTGAGTGACAGGTTGGTGGAGGTAGTGGGGCAGGGTGAGTGGCAGGTTGGTGGGGGTCGTGGGGCAGGGTGAGTGACAGTTTGGTGGAGGTAGTGGGGCAGGGTGAGTGACAGGTTGGTGGAGGTAGTAGGGCAGGGTGAGTGGCAGGTTGGTGGAGGTAGTAGGGCAGGGTGAGTGACAGGTTGGTGGAGGTAGTGGGGCAGGGTGAGTGGCAGGTTGGTGGAGGTAGTAGGGCAGGGTGAGTGACAGGTTGGTGGGGGTCGTGGGGCAGGGTGAGTGACAGGTTGGTGGAGGTAGTGGAGCAGGGTGAGTGACAGGTTGGTGGAGGTAGTGGGGCAGGGTGAGTGACAGTTTGGTGGAGGTAGTGGGGCAGGGTGAGTGGCAGGTTGGTGGAGGTAGTGGGGCAGGGTGAGTGACAGGTTGGTGGGGGTCGTGGGGCAGGGTGAGTGACAGGTTGGTGGAGGTAGTGGGGCAGGGTGAGTGACAGGTTGGTGGGGGTCGTGGGGCAGGGTGAGTGACAGGTTGGTGGAGGTAGTGGGGCAGGGTGAGTGACAGATTGGTGGAGGTAGTGGGGCAGGGTGAGTGACAGGTTGGTGGAGGTCGTGGGGCAGGGTGAGTGACAGGTTGGTGGAGGTAGTGGGGCAGGGTGAGTGGCAGGTTGGTGGGGGTCGTGGGGCAGGGTGAGTGACAGTTTGGTGGAGGTAGTGGGGCAGGGTGAGTGACAGGTTGGTGGAGGTAGTAGGGCAGGGTGAGTGGCAGGTTGGTGGAGGTAGTAGGGCAGGGTGAGTGACAGGTTGGTGGAGGTAGTGGGGCAGGGTGAGTGGCAGGTTGGTGGAGGTAGTAGGGCAGGGTGAGTGACAGGTTGGTGGGGGTCGTGGGGCAGGGTGAGTGACAGGTTGGTGGAGGTAGTGGAGCAGGGTGAGTGACAGGTTGGTGGAGGTAGTGGGGCAGGGTGAGTGACAGTTTGGTGGAGGTAGTGGGGCAGGGTGAGTGGCAGGTTGGTGGAGGTAGTAGGGCAGGGTGAGTGACAGGTTGGTGGGGGTCGTGGGGCAGGGTGAGTGACAGGTTGGTGGAGGTAGTGGGGCAGGGTGAGTGACAGGTTGGTGGAGGTAGTGGGGCAGGGTGAGTGACAGTTTGGTGGAGGTAATGGGGCAGGGTGAGTGGCAGGTTGGTGGAGGTCTTGGGGCAGGGTGAGTGACAGGTTCGCGGAGGTCGTGGGGCAGGGTACGGAAGGCAATTTTACCTTCAGATGATAAACATTTTTGAGGATCACCACTGCGCCGTGCCGCCCCCGTGACTCCCGTGACTCCCGTGCCCAGGTGACGCTTTGGGCCCAGCGCGGCGTGTTCGACACGGTGTCCGAGGTGGATGGGGTGGTGGTGCAGGGACTGCAGACGGAGCGCCTCTCGCTCAGCAGCCGTCACCTGCCCAGCCTCAATGTGCAGCTGCGAGCGGTCACCTACACCAACACGGCATACTTGCCCGGCACGGCCGAGACGGGTACGGCGTTAGTTTGCATCTCGCTCTCACTCTCGACGCGTGTCGCACCCCTAAACTTTCAACTGAACTCCTGAGGATGGTGTTACTCCCACGGTAAAACTGTACGTCACGTCGCACATGCAAGAATGGATCACCTCGGATTCGGGAGAATTGTATGCGACCATTATCGCGGATAGAACAAACGAGGGGGCAATACGGGACGACGGAAACCAAACAAAGGTCGTGGATTCTCCAATGAAACCGTGACCCTTAATTGTGTAACGGTGTCCAGCACGATCCCACGTGCAAACCCATGTCGCGTTCCCACGGCCACCGACAAGCTCACCGGCCTGCCGCTAGTCCTGGGCGATTTCAGAACGGCTCAAATCTTGTCACATCGCGTCGTCCAATATAACTATGAAGATTTGTAAAGTAGGGTTGAAGAGAGGCTCCCAGTGGATTAGGCCACGCTAAATAAGAGACAGGCACAGAGAGACAGACGCGGAGAGACAAACGCATCGACACGCTGTCACCCTCCTTTTTCTTCCACACTACCATTCCACTCTCTTTCCCTACTGCTGCCCCCCCCCCCCTTCCCACTCCCCTAGTGCTCATGAGGAGTGGGAGCCACAAAGCAGAGATCCCGATCCGCGTGGCGCACCCGGAGATTCCGCGCCTCTACGACGGCGGCGCGGGTGAGCGGAGGTGGAGTGTGAAGACTCTCAGCCATAGGCAGACCCAGGCACTGGCACCATCAGGGCCAGCCTTGGTGGACCAAGTTCGCCTTGTTGAACCGACAATCCTGAAGTTACGGTACTTCCCGAAGGGCATGTGGCTTATGGCGCATTGGGACCTACGGATGAAATGTGCCTTACAAATGTTAAATATTATTACATTAACCGGTCCTGGTACCTCCCATATGTTGACTCGGCCTAAAATGAGCATCTCGTGCAATGTGTTAACGTCGCCACTCAGGAAACAAAGGCAGCCGGGCGTGGTTCTGGCCACCTACCCCCTTGAGTGCCGTGCCGGCCTTCGTAGGTGCTCACTATTCGCTGAGTCTTGAGTCTTTGCATGTAAATGATTTTCGTCATAAATGTGGGGAGCAGCAGCACAGCGGATCACGCACCGCTCTGCGAACTCGGCGACCTGACTCCTGGTGACAGCGAACGTCGTCCGTGAACGATGTCGGAACACGTCCTGGGCCTCCCCGTAGTTTGGCTCGGCCTTCAACGAGTACCTTGTGCGACTTGTGATTATCAGCGCCGAGGAGAAAAATGTGGCCGGGTGTGGTTCTGGCCAAACCAGCCGCTCGTGCGCCATTAATGGGTGCTCACCAACAACACTGGCCGCACGGAGGGGTCGTGACCTTTATTATTGTGACCGCGCGCGGCCAGATGGTGACATCGGCAAACTCGTCACGGTGGTGACCAAGACTTTCCTGCGCTACGACAAGCTGAGGGGACTCATCCGCAGCATCCGCCAATTCTACCCCAACGTCACCATCATCGTGGCGGACGACTCGGACAAGACCGAGATGGTGCAGGAGCCGCGCGTGGAGCAGTACATCATGCCCTTCGGAAAGGTGGGCAGTGGCTCTGAAATCCACGTGGAGACACAGGCTGAGAGCTTTCACCATTCGTAACTGACTTCATCTTCTTGGTTCTTTCGGTAAAGTCACGTAGAATAGAAATAATAAAATAATTAAAATAAAACATAATAAAATAATTCTCACGACGTTTCGGCCACAACGCAAGCAGCCGTCCTCAGGTGAAGAACAGGTCTGTCAGAAAGACAGCGTCTGAATGAACACCACCAGGCTTGGCAGCGTATATTTAAGCTGGGTTGGAGGGGGAAGAGCGCCTTGACAAAATAATTTGCATATCAGGAGGAATTTAGCATATTTATGGGAAATGCAGGTATGTGATTAGTACTACTTATGCCCGTGCATTATGCAGGATTAGTAGCATCAAAGGGAGGGGATATATACGCTGCCAAGCCTGGTGGTGTTCATTCAGACGCTGTCTTTCTGACAGACCTGTTCTTCACCTGAGGACGGCTGCTTGCGTTGTGGCCGAAACGTCGTGAGAATTATTTTATTATGTTTTATTTTTATTATTTTATTATTTCCATTCTACGTGACTTTACCGAAAGAACCAAGAATATGAATCCCTGCAGTCACGAAAGCTTTCAATCGAAATCGTAACTGACTGTCGCGACCTTGAAAATGCTTGCCTCGATAGATCGTGCTACTTTATGTATACAGGCACTTACCATGTTTGATCATCCTCGGTGCACTGCCGTCTTGTGACTAGTCACGTGACTAAATTATCGGAACGTATATGTTTATTCGGCCAATATTCATCATTGATTTTTGGGTTAGGCTAGGAAATGATCCTGTCCAATTGTGTTATGTAAACCTCCACCACCAAATGCAGCCACGCGCGCGCACGAGCGTTAAACACGCCAATTACAATTCCAGCTCATACACGGGGGAAGGTAACTAACAATGCTCACAACCAGATGTAGCAGCGACCAGGTACGCACGTCTCGTTAAAAACTGCATCAAAAATCATCAGGATATAAGATCCAGGTAGTCGAAATGAAAATCATGAACGAAGAGTGGCCGACGTTTTTGCGCAAGTGAATGACCAAATTAAAGCAACAAACGAAAGACTTGACTCAGTTGCATAACTCGTCATCGACCGGACTAAGACTAGGACTCAAATAAACACAATGCTGACTTAACACTGCCCTCTTGTACCCGATCAGTACGGCCAGAATGTTAGGTCTCGCGTGATCGTACAAAATTAACCCGCGGGCCATAGGCCCCCCCGCCTTCAATGTGACGCTCTGCTGCCTGCAGCCCATCCAGAGGGCCTCACACAGCAGATGGCTTCGCGTGTTCCCCTGCTCGCTCCGCCCAGGGCTGGTTCGCCGGGAGGAACTTGGCGATCTCCCAGGTGACCACCAAGTACCTGCTGTGGGTGGACGATGACTTCCTGTTCACGGAGGGCACGAGCTTGGAGCGTATGGTGGAGGTGCTGGACAAGACGCTGTTCGACGTCGTGAGTTTTCCTCTCGTGCCGTGATTGCCACGCGCGAATAATCGTTATCTTAATAATTATCAGCGCAATCGAGTGGCGAGCGTGGTACTGCCGCTGAGCCACTACTCCACATTCGCAGTGTGACTCGGTGTGACGCTGTGCGACACGGTGTGACGCTGTGTGATACAATGTGATACTGTGCGACGCGGTGCGATGCTGTGCGACGCGGTGTGACACAGTGATGCTGTGTGACACAGTATGACGCTGTGCAACACGCTGTGGCATGGTGTGACACGGTGTGACGCTGTGTGACATGGTGTGATACTGTATGGCAAGGTGTGATGCTTGATCCTGTGTGAAACGGTATGATGCTGTGTGACACGGTGTGACACGGTGTGACATGGTGTGACGCGGTGTAACATGGTGTGACGCTGTGTGATGTGATGCTGCGTGACACAGTGTGACATTGTGTGACGCGGTGTGACGCCGTGGGACACGGTATGGCACTGTGTGACACTGTGCGACATGGTGTGACGCTGTGACATGGTATGACGCAGTGACACTGTGACATGGTGTGACGCTGTGCGACACGGTGTGAGGCTATTTGACGCCGTATGACACTGTGCAACACTGTGATGCAGCGTGACGCTGTCACGTGGTGTGACTGTGACGGTGTGACACTGTGACGCAGTGTGATGCTGTCACGTGGTGTGACAGTGTGATACTGTGACGCAGTGTGACGTGATGATGCGGTGTGTGACGCAGTGTGACGCTGTGCGCTGCCAGGGCCACCCCGAGCCCCACTGCCTAGGCTCGGTGAGGCCTGCTGCATTGAAGCCTCTTAATATCCTGTCTGGGTGCATAAAACACTTACAATTGTAGTGGTGATACGCGCTGGGGTAGGGATCGCGTGCCAGCGCGTAGTGATTGGCTGTGTGTGTGGTGATGCGCGCTGACGGTGAAGGATCAGGGGTCAGCGCGGGGTCGTGGGTTATGTGGTGCTGATTGGCTGTGTGCCGGTGACGCGCTAGAGAGGGAGTGATCGGGTGGCAGCGCGGCGTGATTGGTTGGGTAGTGGTAACACGCGCTGGGGAAAACGGATCGTAGGAACAGCGCGTCGTGATTGGTTAACTAAGGAGCGATGCTCACGTCGAGGTCCGCATCCGCTCCGTCTCCCGTGAGCGGGGACTATATAAGGTGATGCACACAGGCGCACGGGGAGAGTGTAACCAGCGAAGACTGAAGACGGAGAGGAAGAGATAGGGCCCTGTGGTACCTAGTCCCGCTGTCCTGTAGGGACCGGGACTCTGTGTAACCCAGAGGCGGAATGCAGTGTGAGCATGCAGTGTGAGCATGCAGTGTGAGCATGCAGTGTGAGCATGCAGTGTGAGCATGCAGTGTGAGCATGCAGTGTGAGCATGCAGTGTGAGCATGCAGTGTGAGCATGCAGTGTGAGCATGCAGTGTGAGCATGCAGTGTGAGCATGCAGTGTGAGCATGCAGTGTGAGCATGCAGTGTGAGCATGCAGTGTGAGCATGCAGTGTGAGCATGCAGTGTGAGCATGCAGTGTGTGTAGCCAGAGGCATAGGGTCTACACGAGTTAAGTGAAGTGTGTGTAGCCAGAGGCATAGGGTCTACACGAGTTAAGTGAAGTGTGTAGTCAGAAGAATAGAGACCACACGTTGTATCGAGACAGTAGTCAGAAGAATAGAGACCACACGTTGTATCGTGACAAGTCAAGATTTAATAAAAAGTAAAGTGTGTTACCCGTCAAGGAGTTTCCTGCCGTCATTTCCAATACTTCACAATTACTGAATAACTTTTGCGTTGACGTAAGCATGTTGACAGAAGTAAAATCAAGGAAAGTTGTGGAATTCTGGTTAATCAAATTAAGATGGCACTAAAGCCTTTTCCAGAAATACTTCAGCATGGCCAACTTGCTTTTGATTATACTTGGTTAATATTTTACAGCACTGTCCGGGTGGGTACAGGGAGATCCAGCACCAATTCAGATATCACTTGCCACTGATAACAAAATAGCAGCCGTGGCAAGGAACTGAACTCGGGGTGCGTGGGTAAACCACTGAATGAGTGCTCCAATACTAGACGTGGGGAGCGGTAGTGTAGCGGTCGATTGACGTTTCGGACCTTTGGGTCCCGTGCTCAGCATCTGGACATCTGTGAGAAAGAGCTTTCTGGCTCATCGGGATTCCTGCAGAATAAATAAAGATGATCATCATTCTGCACTCCGTGAAAGCAAAACTCTCTCCGGCGCCAGGTGGGTGGCAAAGTCGCCAACAACGCGTTCCAGCACAAGCTGAAGGTGGTGGCGGGCAGCCCCGAGGAGGGCGACTGCCTCTTCCGCCTCTCGGGCTCCTACCAGCAGCTGGACGGCTTCCCCAGCTGCGACATCGTGGACGTCGTGGTCAACTTCTTCATGGCGCGCACCACGAGCGTGCGCGCTGTGGGGTTCGACCCCCAGTTCAGCCGCGTGGGCCACACGGGTACCGGCCGCACCCACGCCACGCGCGCCCACCGCACGATTACGGGGCCGTCCATAAATGACGTCACGCACCTATGGGGGGGGGGGGGGTCAGACATTTGTCACGATGTGTGAGAAACGTGACGTCACATCAAAATGCGCAAATTTAAATAAATATAGACAACACGTTCTACTTAATTAAATAGACTTTTTAATAAATGTTTTCTCCTACAACATCAGAGTCCAGCGCCACATTAAATACGCACTTTACAATGACAATAATTTAAAGCGATTGAAGCATGTTTTTTTTTGGGGGGGGGGGGGGCAGAGCTTTGTGACGTCATATTTGAGGGGGGGGGGGGTCTAACTTTTTGTGGCGCCGTGTGACGAAGGGGGGGATGTGAAAATCGTCCAAAATCGCGTGACGTCATTTATGGACGGCCCCTACCAGTTTCAACGCCGCTTTTTTTTAAGGAGTGTGCTTTGGAGTTATCACAGGCGACGATGCTATGCTTCCCCAGTCACTAATTAGTGGTGTAATATTTAATACTTGGTCCACGATACCAGCACGCAATGGCCTCCTGTTCTTCAAGTAACGTTACGGGATATTTACCCCCATCCACTGTGGACGCGTGTTTATTGTTGGTGCACACCCCACAGTGTTAACCAGGGAGGCCTGCTGGTTTCCAACCGATAACCTTTACAAGAGGTGGATGTGTCGTGACGATGGGAGATGGGCACGGCACGGTATGGGGTAACACAGTAGAAGCAGGATATAGGGACACCTAAGGACAGTTCTGATATAAGCAACACGTGCTTACATGACATTTACAATCTGAGTACGACGTTTCGCCAGTAATCACAACAAGCTGCATCAGGCGACAGTCAATCTGAAACGTCGCACTCAGATTGTAAATGTCGTGGCTTGGCTCTCCAACACACACCGGTGTGCTGTACTGGTGACGAATTGGCCACGTTCTGTTTACGTGTCAAACCTTACTAGTTGGCTGTGTCGGGTGGTGGCGGGTTTTAACGACACATTTATATATTTACTCGCTCTAACCCCAAAAAAACCTCTTATACATTTGCCTTTGCTCCTGGGTTCGATTCCTGACTCAGACGCCTTTCTGAGTGGAGTTTGTATGTTCTCCCCATTCTGCACGGATTTCCTCCGTATTCTCAAGTTTTTCCTCCCAGAGCTAAAACAAGAAATACAAATTCAATGTAACTGGTCTTGGCCAAAACATCCCAATGCTGAAAAGTCACCTACAATATGAGACATCTCCTTTACCAGTGGCAAAATATAGTAATAGGTTTTTTACCCTTTCAACTGGTACAAAACTGACACCTTTATACAAGGCATCATGTTTCCAATAACCACAACACAAGAAGTCAAAATGCAAACAAAAAGAAACAACTCTGATAATGATATGCACTGTCCTTGAAATTGATTGGTCCACACCCGAGACAGCTTTTCTTAGAGCCTAGTCTTAGAGCCTAGTCAATGGAGACTAGGCTCTTCAAGGACAGTGCATATCATTATCATCATCAGAGTTGTTTCTTTTTGTTTGCATTTTGACTGCTTGTTTTGTGGTTATTGCAAACATGATGCCTTGTATAAAGGTGTCAGTTTTGTACCAGTTGAAAGGGTAAACACCTATTACTATAAGTCACCTACAACTTATTGAATAGGGATCACACACAGCACCGTGCCAGCCTCAACTCAACACCGCGATTTCACAATTCCGACGATCCATTCAGGAATCACGACTCAAGGCCAGGCACCCGCAATAGCGCAATTCTCTGCTGGGCGCTTTTCCTTCCTGAGTGTGTGATATTTTTAAATCCTTTATATTAAGTTCGCGTGCTTGCTTGCTTGCTTAGGACCGTGCGTGCTTGCTTGCTTGCTTGCGTGCTTGCTTTCTTGCTTAGGACCGTGCAAATCTTTCGCTAGTTTTTTAACCCACTTCCCGTGATCCAATCGAGCTGACATTTTCCACACAAACTCGTTGTGCGAAACAATTAATGCTCGTGAAAAAAAAATTCCCAAAATTGTACACTTTTAGGCAAAAAAAATGATTTTACATATATTCAAATATAACTCATTCATGTCTTTGGCTGAACGTAACAGTGTAAGAGCCCAGAGCGTAACCCCTCCACAGGCCGTGGCGGAGTAGCGCAGTTGGTAGCGCCCTCGCTTCCCATGCCAAAGGTCGCGGGATCGATCCCCGCGTCCTCCACAGGCGAATATATTTTTAAATCCTTTATATTAAGTTCGCTGCCACGCATATAAAGGATTTATAGTGAAAAACTTTGTTTTTACGGGTTATAATTATTATTAAATCCTTTATATTAAGTTCACTTGCTTGCTTGCTTACGACCGTGCAAATCTTTCGGTCGTTTTTTAACCCACTTCCCGTGATCCAATCGAGCTGACATTTTGCACACAGATTCGTTGTGCGTGACAATGTATTTTCGTGAAAAAATGTTCAAAAATGTTACACCTTTTCGGAAAAAAAATGTATATTTAATTACCAATTGCTTAATGGTGGCAGACAATCATCTGACCCATAGGTGGCAGCCATCTCAAGCCAGAGGACGAGAGGACTCTAGCCGCCCGTTTCAAAGACCAATGTGGGCTGGGTTGTGGCCCATTGAACACGCATATAAAGGATTTATAGTGAAAAACTTTGTTTTTACGGGTTAATTTTTTGAACCCCTCACAGAGTTTTTTATCGACGGGCTGGGCAAGCTGCGCGTCGCCACGTGCAGCGACGTCTCCATCGGACACGCAGCCAAGATGCCCGGATCCCAGCAGAAGTACAACAAGTTCCGCCGAGCGCCTGACGCCCACAGTCGCACGGTGCGCGCTCTCTTCTTCAAGAACCACCTCAAGTGTTACGACCTGTAGTCACGTCTTCACTGCTGGCAGCACTGGATGTTAGGAATCCAAAGATGGGGTCGCTGCCTTATTATCCACAGGAGACCGATCCCAAGGTCAAATAATTCCACCAGATCTCGGTACGATTCAAATCCGAACATGTCGATTCCCAGGACTGTCTGGGTCAAACCCAGACAGGTGGCTACCCTGTAGCCAAGAACCTCACATGGTTGTTGGGACTTGATTTGTACCGAGACCTGGTGCCGGCATCGTGTTGTGTTGTGTTGAACTCCGTTGCAGTGCACGGCATAGACTTGGGCTGAGAGACATGTTTGGGTTTGGTCTGCAGTGGAAAAGGTGGCAGGCCTAGGGTGCACATGGGGCTATAGTTCAGGGCCAGATTAAGGTCCTTCTAAGCCTTCAGTGATAACTGTCCACAGTTGCTGCTGCCCCAGGTTACGACTACCGCTGCTGTCATTGTTTCACGCCTACTTTGTCCTGCCGCTGGGCAGATGTCGTTACTGCTGATACGTTCATTATTTAGTCTGTGCCCTCATCCGATGGGAGTCTGCCGTGTGCCGCAGAGAGGCAGATCTGATTTGAAATGATTGAGAAGAAAAACAAGGTAAACTTTCAAATATTGAGCGAAAAATGGTCAACAATGTTTTACTATCATTATCATCAAATCACGCAGCTTTAAAAGAATGCTGTTCATTTTCATCAATTTCAATGACCGGACAGGACGACCGCATGGCAAGTGCCATATAGATTTTTTTCATTAAGGCTTAAAGATTTGTTTGACTTATTTTCGGTGTAATATGCCTCACGAGTCACCGATTTTCTACCACCCCAAAGAAATTGCAACGAGCAGCCATTCGAATATATTTATTCAAGAAGATATCTTGGTTACATTGTTTTTATCATACAAACAAAAAAAGTCAACATTGTTTTTCGTAGGCCCTTTAGTTTATTGGATAATACCGCACTGGGCGAGGTTTGCAGGCTTGCATCGCAGTTCATCATTATCAGGGACTTGAACTTGTCACTTGAAGCACAATCGTTGTGAAAACGGTCTCGTGATTTATTTTTATGTCGAAAATGATTGTCGACAGCAATGGTGTGAATGTGTGTACGAAACTGCTTGCGGCGTGGACGTTATTGCCTGCATCAGTCACGGCTGCTGCAATGCGTTCCCTCCAGCCATTTACACGCGTGGCCACGTTTACACGCGTGTTTGTTTTACCGATGGATGCAGTACTTTAAATACAAGGTGTGATTTTGTTGGCTCAGGTTAGAACTCAAGAGACCAAGATACATTTTATTTGCAAGTGGCCCGGAGCATTAGTCTGCCGGCAGGGGGCGATGATTGCTACTGCTGTGATCCCAGTTTAGTAATTTGCGGTGGCTTTTTTGGAATTTGGCAAATGAACCTTATGGCGGGACCCCGGGGTCCCGAATAAATGGAAGTCAAAATCGTAATTAATTTATGTTTGCCGACTCCGTTCCAACCGCGCACATAAACGCCGCGACCCACCTGGTGCAGATCATTCTGTTGCCGTGTCGTGTCCAAGCACAGCGAGGACGAATGCGCAGAAGAGCTGAACTAGCGAACGCACTCCATGCTCGGGTATGGGCAGGAGCATGTCTTATGCAAAGCTGATCAAACTGCCTACACGACTTAAGTCCTTTGTCGTAACGGTGTGCATAATACAGTGAAATTGCTCTCTTCATTATTATGTGACCTACCAATGTCTGCAGCCAGCATCAATCGATGACAATCCTTTCACCTGCAGATATTTAACAGATGAGATGCGTTGCACCGTTTATTCCTCCTGTTTGATAATACTTCTCTTGTCCGTATGCATCTGTGCAGATAGTTTTGTTTTGCAGTTAAGCCATAGTCCCCACATACCGTTCGTATCAATGATAAGAGTACCGGTGACCCACTACTCTGTAGAGTAACATTGCTATAAACGCTTGTTGCAATATGAACAGCGCATTGAAAACGCGTACTATTTTATGTACTGTTTACAAAGCGTGTTCACAAATCCACACTGAGAAACACGATGATTGGCAGAGGGGTGTACATATTTTTTTTGATAGTGTATTTAAATAGAGGTACGGCGGGTAAATAGTTTTCAGTTTTAAAAGGCATAGTTTAACAAGACAACACTTGCCACCATCCTTCAAACCCATTGGTGAAAAAGTCAAGTTTTGTTGACATTATGTTTATGCGAGAGCCGGGGACTTATGGGACCCCGGGGTCTCGCCATGATGTTAAAATGTGAACTTAATGCCAATGTGCTCTGGGTTCAGAAACCAAACTCGCTTGGATTTGCTTCAATATTTTCAGGTAGTACTGATCAAAACCTCAAGTCATAAATAATTAAATGGTATGCACTTAATTCTAGATTTGAAGCTTTCGTGACTGCAAGGATTCATATTCTTAGGTTTTTTCGGTAAAGTCACGTAGGTAAAAACATTAAAATTAATAAAAGTAAAATAAAATAAAAATCACGACGTTTCGGAGGCAACACAAGCTTCCGTCTTCAGGTGGAACCGTCACAGCCACGACAGCTGTATCAAGTAAATGAGAGATTGCAGGAGCTACCACTCCGTTTATATAATGGTTGGAGAGGGGGGAAGGGCCAAGTACAGCACACTTTTTATTCATATGGTAAGGTGAGGCTTAAGAGGGTGAGCCTTTGTTATGGTTTGTGACAACTAAACATGGTGAACATGGTAAACATGGTACACCTGTAATAGTTGTCTGTCAAATAATAAATAAGATTGGTCAAATAAGTGTAGTTAAATCTTTTTTGCATGGTTAATCACATCTTTACAATGATTACTCAGCTTGTAACCATCATCACGGTTGAAATTACTTTTATTAATTTTAATGTTTTTACCTACGTGACTTTACCGAAAAAACCTAAGAATATGGTATGCACTTCCCTGAAGTTTCTATCTATAATATATAATGTAACCAATATCCATGTTTTACTCTGGGAACTCGGGAAATTAACATGTATTTGGTAGTAGAGTAGTTCAACTGCTGTAAGTGCATTTATTGAGAATGATCAAGTGTTTAAAAAAATAAGTAATATTATTAAGTTGCCGTGGTGTTGTCGATTCACATGATACAAATTAATAAAGTGCAGCTCACTGTGGCTTGTTTATAAACTTTCATTTCTGAAGATGTGCGCATCAGCCTCTTGGTCTGATGCGGTTGAGAGCGAATGAGTGGTCAGCACCCGCCGAGTGCCAAGATAGCAAGTCTCCGAGCAGTAAACGTTGACAACATTGATCCAGGATGGCCCTCTGCTGTCAGAGCCGTGTTACTCCACTCGAGACGAAACTTTCAAAAGCCCAAGATGCATTTTTTCGATTTAAAGCTTTCGTGACTGCAGGGATTCATCTTCTTGGTTCTTTCGGTAAAGTCACGTAGAAGGGAAATAATAAAATAATAAAATTTTCATATAATAAAAGAATAATATATTACTTTATTATTTCCCTTCTACGTGACTTTACCGAAAGAACCAAGATGAAGCCCAAGATGGTCGAATGTGCAGGCGTGCACCAACCCAGTCGCTTTTCCAATAGAAGTACTTCCTAATGTACTCGATTTCCCTTCCATCGTCTTTCTCCAAGCTCTTATAAATCACCTCGCTCGGTTTAAGAAATTGATCGACTATGGATCACAACTTCAAAAGCGCTGTTTGTTGCTTGCCACGACTTTGCTCAGCCAGTGTTAAAGCATTCTTTAACAGCGTGTTAAAGCATTCTTTAACAGCGTGTTAAAGCATTCTTTAACAGCGTGTTAAAGCATTCTTTAACACAGCGTAGTTTAATCCACCGTATTGTTATCATCCCAACTATACTATGCAGCGTCTTGATCAATCCACTGCTGGACGATGGCCTCCCCACGTAGGCGTCTCCTACATTTGGCTTGTGGTGGCCACACTCGGCACCACGTGGGCTCGCACCACGTGTTCTGTAGGGTGGTGGTCCACACAAGCCGCTCAGTATATGCAGGAACAACCCTGGTTTGCTTCTAATATCTGACGAGATGTGGCTATGGGTATTGCTCGTGATCGAGGTGCAGGCTAGGCGTATTTTTTGTAAACTTCGGGGAATTTCTGTGGAAACAGACGTCTTGTAACCAGCTGCAGGTTGGTTCAACACGGACCTGTAAGTCAGTCTGGCAAACATGAAATCGCACATGAGTGGAGGAATCGGCAAAGGACATCTAACAAAGCATTCGCATTGCTGTGGAGAACACCATACGGGTATTGGCATCCTATCGCGACCTTCAGGGAGTGCATTACGCTATCAACACGACAAAACGCGGAAGAGTTGCCCACAATTGCGGATGGCAGCTCGGTGGTAACGTTTGTCGAGGACCTTTGCTCGATTCCCGACACCTGTGGGGTTTGTTTCCCCTCTGTCCTGCAGTGCGAATGTTCAATTTATAGTCAGGGCCGACATCAGTACAATGTACACGATCCCAATCCTGGGCCTTCCATAGATCGACTCGGCGTCAAAATACAGTACCTTTGCGATATGTAAACACCGTCACTTTGGTTGAGATTCCAGCCACCCACCCCCTCGTGTGCCGTGCCGGCCTTCCTAGGGGCTCGCCAACAGCGATTGCCCCCCCCCCCAACGGCCTCAGGCTACACGGGGGATGTTCTCCATGTTGCGAATGGGATTCCTCAATTATCCGAACTCCCTTCTCCTTACAATGCAACTCATTAGCCAAAAACAAACTAACCTTGCAAATTGACAAATGGGATTACTGCACACATAGCAATCAAGGCCGTTTTTACGCCTGCCCTTCACCAAAGCTTAATCTTCATGCAAAGCGCGTTGGTGCCATGCACGCCGTGCGCCGTAGAACAAAAGAACATTTAAAAAAAACCCTCGGCCCGGCCAGACCGCGGTCCCGCGCACTCCTCCCTCGTGGGAACACGGAAACCAAACTCGCTTGGATTTGCTTCAATATTTTCAGGTAGTACTGATCAAAACCTCAAGTCATAAATAATTAAATGGTATGCACTTAATTCTAGATTTGAAGCTTTCGTGACTGCAAGGATTCATATTCTTAGGTTTTTTCGGTAAAGTCACGTAGGTAAAAACATTAAAATTAATAAAAGTAAAATAAAATAAAAATCACGACGTTTCGGAGGCAACACAAGCTTCCGTCTTCAGGTGGAACCGTCACAGCCACGACAGCTGTATCAAGTAAATGAGAGATTGCAGGAGCTACCACTCCGTTTATATAATGGTTGGAGAGGGGGGAAGGGCCAAGTACAGCACACTTTTTATTCATATGGTAAGGTGAGGCTTAAGAGGGTGAGCCTTTGTTATGGTTTGTGACAACTAAACATGGTGAACATGGTAAACATGGTACACCTGTAATAGTTGTCTGTCAAATAATAAATAAGATTGGTCAAATAAGTGTAGTTAAATCTTTTTTGCATGGTTAATCACATCTTTACAATGATTACTCAGCTTGTAACCATCATCACGGTTGAAATTACTTTTATTAATTTTAATGTTTTTACCTACGTGACTTTACCGAAAAAACCTAAGAATATGGTATGCACTTCCCTGAAGTTTCTATCTATAATATATAATGTAACCAATATCCATGTTTTACTCTGGGAACTCGGGAAATTAACATGTATTTGGTAGTAGAGTAGTTCAACTGCTGTAAGTGCATTTATTGAGAATGATCAAGTGTTTAAAAAAATAAGTAATATTATTAAGTTGCCGTGGTGTTGTCGATTCACATGATACAAATTAATAAAGTGCAGCTCACTGTGGCTTGTTTATAAACTTTCATTTCTGAAGATGTGCGCATCAGCCTCTTGGTCTGATGCGGTTGAGAGCGAATGAGTGGTCAGCACCCGCCGAGTGCCAAGATAGCAAGTCTCCGAGCAGTAAACGTTGACAACATTGATCCAGGATGGCCCTCTGCTGTCAGAGCCGTGTTACTCCACTCGAGACGAAACTTTCAAAAGCCCAAGATGCATTTTTTCGATTTAAAGCTTTCGTGACTGCAGGGATTCATCTTCTTGGTTCTTTCGGTAAAGTCACGTAGAAGGGAAATAATAAAATAATAAAATTTTCATATAATAAAAGAATAATATATTACTTTATTATTTCCCTTCTACGTGACTTTACCGAAAGAACCAAGATGAAGCCCAAGATGGTCGAATGTGCAGGCGTGCACCAACCCAGTCGCTTTTCCAATAGAAGTACTTCCTAATGTACTCGATTTCCCTTCCATCGTCTTTCTCCAAGCTCTTATAAATCACCTCGCTCGGTTTAAGAAATTGATCGACTATGGATCACAACTTCAAAAGCGCTGTTTGTTGCTTGCCACGACTTTCTGGGCCTTTGCTCAGCCAGTGTTAAAGCATTCTTTAACAGCGTGTTAAAGCATTCTTTAACACAGCGTAGTTTAATCCACCGTATTGTTATCATCCCAACTATACTATGCAGCGTCTTGATCAATCCACTGCTGGACGATGGCCTCCCCACGTAGGCGTCTCCTACATTTGGCTTGTGGTGGCCACACTCGGCACCACGTGGGCTCGCAACACGTGTTCTGTAGGGTGGTGGTCCACACAAGCCGCTCAGTATATGCAGGAACAACCCTGGTTTGCTTCTAATATCTGACGAGATGTGGCTATGGGTATTGCTCGTGATCGAGGTGCAGGCTAGGCGTATTTTTTGTAAACTTCGGGGAATTTCTGTGGAAACAGACGTCTTGTAACCAGCTGCAGGTTGGTTCAACACGGACCTGTAAGTCAGTCTGGCAAACATGAAATCGCACATGAGTGGAGGAATCGGCAAAGGACATCTAACAAAGCATTCGCATTGCTGTGGAGAACACCATACGGGTATTGGCATCCTATCGCGACCTTCAGGGAGTGCATTACGCTATCAACACGACAAAACGCGGAAGAGTTGCCCACAATTGCGGATGGCAGCTCGGTGGTAACCGTTTGTCGAGGACCTTTGCTCGATTCCCGACACCTGTGGGGTTTGTTTCCCCTCTGTCCTGCAGTGCGAATGTTCAATTTATAGTCAGGGCCGACATCAGTACAATGTACACGATCCCAATCCTGGGCCTTCCATAGATCGACTCGGCGTCAAAATACAGTACCTTTGCGATATGTAAACACCGTCACTTTGGTTGAGATTCCAGCCACCCACCCCCTCGTGTGCCGTGCCGGCCTTCCTAGGGGCTCGCCAACAGCGATTGCCCCCCCCCCACCCAACGGCCTCAGGCTACACGGGGGATGTTCTCCATGTTGCGAATGGGATTCCTCAATTATCCGAACTCCCTTCTCCTTACAATGCAACTCATTAGCCAAAAACAAACTAACCTTGCAAATTGACAAATGGGATTACTGCACACATAGCAATCAAGGCCGTTTTTACGCCTGCCCTTCACCAAAGCTTAATCTTCATGCAAAGCGCGTTGGTGCCATGCACGCCGTGCGCTGTAGAACAAAAGAACATTTAAAAAAAACCCTCGGCCCGGCCAGACCGCGGTCCCGCGCACTCCTCCCTCGTGGGAACACGGAGCCAGGCGCGATCGTGTCCGGGAGGCGCGAGGCTGTCGCGGTGAGAGCTGCGGAGTTCGCCGCGCCGGATCAGTCCCACCAGGTTTCACGCAGCGCCTTGCGGCCTCGTCTATCCGTTCGGGTTCATCACGTCCAGCGCGGTCGGGCCGAGCTCTCACCGCCCCCGACTCCCCATTGGGAGGTGGGGGGCTCGCTCTGCCGCTGTCATCATCTCGAGCCCCCCATCGCGGAGGGGCTCTATCAAATAAGATCATGTGTAAGTTGTAGAAGTATCTCGAGGGGAAACGGCGCCACACACACGGACTCGCACATGTGCGGTGTGTGATCTATGTGTAGGCTAGGTGCAAAGGTTGTGTGTGTGTGTGTGGTCGCGAGTGTCGTGGTGAGTGTGGTGGTGAGTGTGGTGGTGAGTTTGGTGATGAGTGTGGTGATGAGTGTGGTGATGAGTGTCGTGGTGGTGAGTGCAATCAGTTGTGTTTCACACACAAACTCTCTCACTCCACGCCGCTCCCCTCTGTTCTCACCCGCCACGTGTTGCCGTATTTATACCCGCGCGCAGGGCAGTGTGGGTAACAACTACGGTGCGCGGGCAGCCAATTACGTGAAATAAAAAATCGCGTTCTGTCTCGTTCACCACCTGCGCATTCAATGACGAGTTAATTGACCGATTAGTGAACTCACCACCCTCGTATTTACTCGCCATTTAGCTAATCCACATACTCATTTACTCACCCACCAATGCAGTCACTCATTCCGTCACTCACCAACACTCTCCCACGAACACATTTAATTTCCTGCTTAGGGGCCGTCCATAAATGACGTCACGCGATTTTGGACGATTTTTGACCCCCACCCCCCTCGTCACACGGCGTGACAAAAAGTCAGACCCCCCCTCAAATATGACGTCACAAAGCTCTGCCCCCCCCCCCCCCCAAAAAAAAAAACATGCTTCAAATCGCTTTAAACTATTGTCATTGTAGTACGTATTTAATGTGGCGCTGCACTCTGATGTAGGAGAAAACATTTATTTAAAAGTCTAATTAATCAAATAGAACGTGTTGTCTATATTTATTTAAAGTTGCGCAATTTGACGTGACGTCACATTTCTCACACCCCCCCCTCGTCACACATCATAACAAATGTCTGGGGGGGGGGTGCAGAGCTTTGTGACGTCATATTTGAGGGGGGGTCTGACTTTTTGTCACGCCGTGTGACGATGGGGGTGGGGGTCAAAAATCGTCCAAAATCGCGTGACGTCATTTATGGACGGCCCCTAAGCAGGAAATTAAATGTGTTCGTGGGAGAGTGTTGGTGAGTGACGGAATGAGTGACTGCATTGGTGGGTGAGTAAATGAGTATGTGGATTAGCTAAATGGCGAGTAAATACGAGGGTGGTGAGTTCACTAATCGGTCAATTAACTCGTCATTGAATGCGCAGGTGGTGAACGAGACAGAACGCGATTTTTTATTTCACGTAATTGGCTGCCCGCGCACCGTAGTTGTTACCCACACTGCCCTGCGCGCGGGTATAAATAGGGCAGCACGTGGTGGGTGGGGTCAGAGGGGAGCGGCGTGGAGTGAGAGAGTTTGTGTGAAACACGACTGACTGCACTCACCACGACACTCACCATCACATTCACCATCACACTCACCATCACACTCACCATCACACTCACCACCACACTCGCGACCACACACACACACAACCTTTGCACCGAGCCTACACATAGATCACACACCGCACATGTGCGAGTCCGCGTGTGTGTGCGGCGCCGTTTCCCCTCGAGATACTTCTACAACTTACACATGATCTTATTTGATCGAGCCCCTCCGCGATGGGGGGCTCGAGATGATGACAGCGGCAGAGCGAGCCCCCCACCTCCCAATGGGGAGTCGGGGGCGGTGAGAGCTCGGCCCGACCGCGCTGGACGTGATGAACCCGAACGGATAGACGAGGCCGCAAGGCGCTGCGTGAAACCTGGTGGGACTGATCCGGCGCGGCGAACTCCGCAGCTCTCACCGCGACAGCCTCGCGCCTCCCGGACACGATCGCGCCTGGCTCCGTGTTCCCACGAGGGAGGAGTGCGCGGGACTGCGCTCTGGCCGGGCCGAGGGTTTTTTTTTAAATGTTCTTGTTTGATTTCTACAGCGCAAGGCGTACATGGCACCAACGCGCTTTGCATGAAGATTAAGCTTTGGTGAAGGGCAGTCGTAAAAACGGCGAGTAGCGGCCTTGATTGCCATGTGTACAGTTGTCAATTTGCAACGTTAATTTGTTTTTAGCTAATTAGTTTTGTTGTAGGGAGAAGGGGGTTAGGTCGGATAATGGAGGAATCTCATGCGCAACTTGACGTGACGTCACATTTCTCAACCCCCCCCTAGGTGCGTGACGTCATTTATGGGCGGCCCCTTACTCGCCCACCCGTGAACTTACCTCGTAGTTCACTTGGCCATTAACTAATTCACGCAATCACGCACCCATTTACTCACCCACTCGGTAACTCAGCCTTTCCTTGTCACCCACCCATTCACTCATCCACCCATTCACTCACCCACCCATTCACTCACCCACTAATTCACTCACCCATTCACTCACTCACCCATTCACTCACCCACCCATTAACTCACCCACCCATTCACTCACGCACCTATTTACTCACCCACCCATTAACTCACCCACTCATTCACTCACCCACTCACCCACCCATTCACTCACCCACTCACCCACTCACCCACCCATTCACTCACCCACTCATTCACTCACCCACCCATTAACTCACCCACTCATTCACTCACCCACCCATTCACCCACTCATTCACTCACCCACCCATTAACTCACCCACTCATTCACTCACCCACTCACCCACCCATTCACTCACCCACATTCACTCACCCACCCATTAACTCACCCACTCATTCACTCACCCACCCATTCACCCACTCATTCACTCACCCACCCATTCACTCACCCACCCATTCACTCACACACCCATTCATTCACTCACCCACATTCACTCACCCACCCATTCACTCACCCACTCATTCACTCATCCACCCATTCACTCACACCCATTCACTCACCCACTCATTCACTCACCCATTCACTCACCCACCCATTCACTCACCCACCCATTCACTCACCCACCCATTCACTCACCCACCCATTCACTCACCCACCCATTCACTCACCCACCCATTCACTCGCCCACCCATTCAACGTCTGACAGTTCGCCAGCGTTGGTTCAAGCAAATGACTGGTGATGAGACACTGAATATTGATAACTGCTCCAGAGTTTGCTTGTTGAACCAATTCTGCTAAAATAATCTTCCTCTTTCGTGAGGCTGATGTAGATGTAGAACACCAACTCCAATTTCACATTCAGGTGGTCAAGTCGGATAACCGCGTCAGGAGTAACGGAGTGTATCGCTGCGATGTCTCCTTCGTATTTGTGGATCGGGAATTGCGCCGTCATATGTTGGATGGTCTGATCTGGAGACTGGATGATCATCGTCGCACATTGTGCGGCTGAAATTATGCACTCTCAGAAGGCCGTGCGGCTGATGGGATTTGTAACTAATAGGATTACCACCGAGATTTGAGAGATTCTAGGATTACCACCGAGATATGAGAGATTCTAGGATTACCACCGAGATATGAGAGATTCTAAGATTACCACCGAGATATGAGAGATTCTAGGATTACCACCGAGATATGAGAGATTATAGGATTACCACCGAGATATGAGAGATTCTAAGATTACCACCGAGATATGAGAGATTCTAAGATTACCACCGAGATATGAGAGATTCTAAGATTACCACCGAGATATGAGAGATTCTAAGATTACCACCGAGATATGAGAGATTCTAAGATTACCACCGAGATATGAGAGATTCTAGGATTACCACCGAGATATGAGAGATTCTAAGATTACCACCGAGATATGAGAGATTCTAGGATTACCACCGAGATGAGAGATTCTAGGATTACCACCGAGATGAGAGATTCTAGGATTACCACCGAGATGAGAGATTCTAGGATTACCACCGAGATATGAGAGATTTTAGGATTACCACCGAGATGAGAGATTCTAGGATTACCACCGAGATGAGAGATTCTAGGATTACCACCGAGATGAGAGATTCTAGGATTACCACCGAGATATGAGAGATTCTAGGATTACCACCGAGATATGAGAGATTCTAAGATTACCACCGAGATATGAGAGATTCTAGGATTACCACCGAGATATGAGAGATTCTAGGATTACCACCGAGATATTAGAGATTCTAGGATTACCACCGAGATATGAGAGATTCTAGGATTACCACCGATATATGAGAGATTCTAAGATTACCACCGAGATATGAGAGATTCTAAGATTACCACCGAGATATGAGAGATTCTAGGATTACCACCGAGATGAGAGATTCTAGGATTACCACCGAGATGAGAGATTCTAGGATTACCACCGAGATATGAGAGATTCTAAGATTACCACCGAGATATGAGAGATTCTAAGATTACCACCGAGATATGAGAGATTCTAGGATTACCACCGAGATATGAGAGATTCTAAGATTACCACCGAGATATGAGAGATTCTAGGATTACCACCGAGATATGAGAGATTCTAAGATTACCACCGAGATATGAGAGATTCTAGGATTACCACCGAGATATGAGAGAATCTAGGATTACCACCGAGATATGAGAGATTCTAGGATTACCACCGAGATATGAGAGATGCTAAGATTACCACCGAGATATGAGAGATTCTAGGATTACCACCGAGATATGAGAGATTCTAGGATTACCACCGAGATACGAGAGATTCTAGGATTACCACCGAGATATGAGAGATTCTAGGATTACCACCGAGATATGAGAGATTCTAGGATTACCACCGAGATATGAGATATTCTAGGATTACCACCGAGATATGAGAGATTCTAGGATTACCACCGAGATATGAGAGATTCTAGGATTACCACCGAGATATGAGAGATTCTAGGATTACCACCGAGATATGAGAGATTCTAGGATTACCACCGAGATATGAGAGATTCTAGGATTACCACCGAGATATGAGAGATTCTAGGATTACCACCGAGATGAGAGATTCTAGGATTACCACCGAGATGAGAGATTCTAGGATTACCACCGAGATGAGAGATTCTAGGATTACCACCGAGATATGAGAGATTCTAGGATTACCACCGAGATATGAGAGATTCTAGGATTACCACCGAGATATGAGAGATTATAGGATTACCACCGAGATACGAGAGATTCTAGGATTACCACCGAGATATGAGAGATTCTAGGATTACCACCGAGATATGAGAGATTCTAGGATTACCACCGAGATGAGAGATTCTAGGATTACCACCGAGATGAGAGATTCTAGGATTACCACCGAGATGAGAGATTCTAGGATTACCACCGAGATATGAGAGATTCTAGGATTACCACCGAGATATGAGAGATTCTAGGATTACCACCGAGATATGAGAGATTATAGGATTACCACCGAGATATTAGAGATTCTAGGATTACCACCGAGATATGAGAGATTCTAAGATTACCACCGAGATATGAGAGATTCTAAGATTACCACCGAGATATGAGAGATTCTAAGATTACCACCGAGATATGAGAGATTCTAAGATTACCACTGAGATATGAGAGATTCTAGGATTACCACCGAGATATGAGAGATTATAGGATTACCACCGAGATATTAGAGATTCTAGGATTACCACCGAGATATGAGAGATTCTAAGATTACCACCGAGATATGAGAGATTCTAAGATTACCACCGAGATATGAGAGATTCTAAGATTACCACCGAGATATGAGAGATTCTAAGATTACCACCGAGATATGAGATGTTAGGATTACCACGGAGATGTGGGAGATGACTTCCTCAGTGCCCGCTCGCCCAGTGAGATGTGATGGCGGTGGCACTTGTCTGAATTTAAACATCAACTAGATCTGAAGCTTTCGTGACTGCAGGAATTACTATTTGGTTCTTTCGGTAAAGCCACATAGAAAGGAAATAAATTAAATAATAGAATACGACGTTTCGATTGCAACACAAACAATCGCCATCAGGTATAACTAAATTTGAGAGACAAAACACAGACACGGAGACACACACAGACAGACAAACACAAGCAGAGACACAACACAACTATGTTGTTGTCTCTCTGCTTGATGAAGATTGCTTGTGTTGCAATCGAAACATCGTATTCTATAATTGTATTTATTTTCTTTCTACGTGGCTTTACCGAAAGAACCAAAGAGAAACATCAACTACTTAAACCGTGGAAGTCAGGATTTCGTTTGAATAGATCAGGGGTGGGGAACGTCCGGCCCGCAGGCCCGTATGAGGCCCGCGAAATAATTTGGTCTCTGGCCCTGCCAAGGCAACCGCAGGCGGGACTCGAAATTCAATAAATCTAGGAG
Organism: Lampetra fluviatilis; assembly: GCF_964198595.1. Taxonomy (NCBI): domain Eukaryota; kingdom Metazoa; phylum Chordata; class Hyperoartia; order Petromyzontiformes; family Petromyzontidae; genus Lampetra; species Lampetra fluviatilis. The sequence goes on from NC_136314.1 coordinate 7,713,213, forward strand.
CAAACCTGGAAAAGCAGTTGCGAGTAGCAACATCATTAATACCAGCTAACATCACACGCCTCGCCAAAGAGAAGCAGTTCCAGCAATCCCATTAGGGGTGAGTTAATTAAATGTTAACCAAATATAACGGCCTAATTTTTAAGTTGATAATTTTGTATGGCCCGCGAATGATGTTATAAATATCAAAATGACCCTTGGCAGAAAAAAGGTTCCCCACCCCTGGTATAGATAAACAGAACAGTGGAGACAGAAGAGAGTGGAACTGCTCCAAACGTCAGCTGCGCCCATCTCTGGTGCCGAACGGAGAGAACTGGGTAACTCTGCTCAGTGTTGGGGCCTCAGACTGGAGCTAATCCTACCTTCAACCACGGAAAAAAAAACACGCATGTATTTTTCACTAAACATATGGCAGAGAGAAACGGTTAATTTTTTCATGAATATTGCTCTGAATAGAACTGAAATGCACATTGCAATCACAGCGGTTTGGTGCTGATTTATTATCATCAAATAAAACGTCATCATTCTACATTTATATTGAAAACACAAGTTATTGCCACCACGCCAAGTTAAATTCACCAACTATATGAATTGGCCAATGTTCAGGAGACTGAAACACAGAACATATCAGCATTGGCGAATTCCAGTGTCGATTGCATTGATTTTTCAAGAGGCCTCCGCAGCATTAAACGCCACCCTCCTCCGTGCAACTTGCAGTTTGGTTGTGATGGTGAATTGCTCCTCGTGCTTAGGTACTCGCGAGATTGGGGTTATGGATTATGTCGAGATGGGTGCAGAACTCAACATGCCAAATGTATACCTCGAATGAAGTGTTTCAATTATGTTTTAGAACAAAAAAAAACTTTCTTTCACTTGAGCATTAAAGAGCTCCCAAAACTCAATTAACATTTTAAACTATTTACCAATTGAAGGCTACCCGAATTTCTACGACTCGTTCAGATGGGTCCTGTTTGGAATATTTACCCAGTTTGAGATTCATATTCAGGAGGAATGATTCCCGAAAAATAACCATACATAAGAGAAAGTGACCAGTTTATGGGAAGGCAGCCATGCATAATATACCTGCTTGCTGCACCTGCTACAGGCAACACTCCTCTTTGCTCAGAGTTGCTGAAATTGAAAGTGTCATCAATGAGAACCATGGTAAATAAAAACCCATTCACAACTCCCCAAAGCACATCTGCTCAAGTGAAAAGAGTTTGGTTCCTACAAAACATACCAACATTGAATTACACACAAACACGTTTTAAGTATTTTCAATTGAATAAAAACAATGTAAAAGTTCGTTTCTAATTTAACTTTATTCAGCATTTCTGCGATGTCTGAATTTAAGAGCAGATGTGAGCAGCCTCGAGTCTCATGCCGAGGTCTCGCTAGCGCTGCTGTGGTACACAAGCGAGACTCTTGGACGGGGGAGAGGGTTATCCGGCCCAGTGAGCTCGGCCTTTTGGGTTCATGGCCTTTAGCTGGAGCAGCTATCTTGCAAGCAACGACGTTGACATAAAATTGCGATCGTTAACCTAGGCAGCTATGCAACGACTGGAAATCGCAGCAAACACCGCGGACAATAATCCTGCTGTTTCGCTTTAGCTTCAACACAAACTCCGAGTAAAGGTTTAAGGCCGGAGATGCCATCGCATTTAATAGATTTATAAATGCAAAGCCGGGTCCTTATGTGAACTCGTTGGGACCCAAAAATGCCCGAGCCAACCTCTTAACACTGCTGCTGAGAAAAAACAAAGCTGACCATGTGTAGTCGTTTAAACTTGAAGTGAACAAGCATGACATCAAAACCGATGTTGTCCAATTTCGCTGTGTGACGCCACAATAGCTGTGTACCGATATAACATTCATCCTCAATCGCTAGTCTCAGATCTATCCCACTCTCGTACTGCAACTGAAAACAGCCCTCTGCACAACCTGTAGGGGTCTCCGGTTAAAAGCTCTCCAGCCGTCGGGAGAAGGGAAAACTGTTAAGGCCGAGGTAAAAATGTCAAACCTTGCATGGGGAGCGGGAGGGGTTTTCTCAAAGTGAACAGGATGTCGGGTGGAGCAAAAGCAACACGCTTGAGGCCAATTCCTTCGGAGATATCGAAGTTCGCTGTAATCACACTTCAGCAGGATACTTTTTTTTCCACAATTGAATACTAATTTTATCAACGAGCAAAATTTTGAATTCACCAGCAAAAATAATGATTGTTGAGGTCATCTTCCGCTGAAGACAAGCACCTCCTACATAACGCACCGCGTGGTGCGGCCGATGCCCCCAACCCTCTTCTGCTCCTTGGCCGGCGTGCTCCCTCTTCACCGCTAACCGTCCTCGCTGGGTTTACCAGGTCCAGCAAAGCCAAGAGGTAAAAACCATAGGATCAACCCAAACAAGTACCCTTTATATTCTTGGTTCTTTCGGTAAAGTCACATAGAAGGGAGAACATTTTTCAAATTTTCTTGCTGTGGATTTCACACCTGATGATGATTGCTTATGTTGCAGTCGAAACGTGAGAATTTTTATTGTTTTATATTTATATTATTTTATTATCTCCCTTCTACGTGACTTTACAGAAAGAACCAAGAATATGAATCCCTGCAGTCACGAAAGCTTTAAATCAAAATTTAAGTACCCTTTAATTTGTTTAAATATCGCAATATCTATGCTACGGTGACAAAATGAAACCGATTTCTACAGAAATGTTTCTCCTTTAAACTTTGGCCACCAGATTTGATGCACGAAAGCCGCCTCCGTTACTTTTCTAGGCCAATGACGAGGCATATTACGATCCAACCATTTACTGCACCGAGTAATATCAGTGTCGTGGAGATGCTTGCTGACTCAAGTTACTTAATAATGATGATGCTAGTGAGTTTTAATTAATATTGGATAAATAGCAACACGGATGAGTCTCTAGAAATGTGTTTGTGGGTGTGGATAAGACTTGATACTACAAGCTATGAGGACACATTCCTGTGCAGCTGTAGTGAGAAATAACAGCAACGTTTGTAAATTGTTCGACAATTATTTTGCTAATTAATATCCCCCCCCCCCTTCATTCACTTCGATCAACTCCTGCCACGAGTTCCAGCCCACAGCTCACTCAGCGCAGGGTCTCACTCTTCTCAGAGCACGTTTCTCAGCGCCGTGGCTCTCATCGATTATTTGATGGCCCAAGTGACAAGATGACCGAACTGTCGGCACAAGTGCCACACCTGCCGATTGCCCATTTGGATGACTGACAGCAATCTGTCCATCTTTACCATGAACACACCGAGTGTATGGCTGGTGACAGTGATTTGACAGCAATCTGTTTTGGCTTAAAACAGGGTGTTGTGATAGAGAATTGATGAGATGTCTGGTAGTGGCAGTGTTTTATGGACAAGACAAACCACGTTGGAAGGGTAGAGCTGTCAGCCTTAGTGTTAGCAGATGAGTGTTTGAGGTAGCAGTAATGTCAACGTTAATGTATGGGTCATGGATTTGGCCTTTGAAAGCCAACCATAAAATAACCTTCTGGCCTTTTAAGACACGTGCATGCAGATGCTGCCAAGAATGTCTCAGAAGAATAGGGTGAGAAACTTTTAAATTTGGTTTAAAACAAGGGAACGGTGTTGGTAGATGTAACGAAGATGGGTAGGAAGCGTGCGGAGGGTGGAGAAGGGCCGGTCACCGAGACAGGCATCGTCAGGGCACCCAGAGGTCGGTGACCTTGATGGTCAGATGTCGACTCGACAGCAACTGTAGTAATTAGCGGAAGCAATTGCGATGTATGGTGATATTAGCGGCACCGGTCGCGATGACTTCTTGACCTTGAATAATTGGAATTCTTAACTAAAAAAAACATTGCTAAGGTTTCGATTTAAAGCTTTCGTGACTGCAGGGATTCATCTTCTTGGTTCTTTCGGTAAAGTCACGTAGAAGGGAAGTAATAAAATAATAAAAATAAAACATAATAAAATCAAATAATTCTCACGACGTTTCGGCTACAACGCAAGCAGCCGTCTTCAGGTGAAGAATGAGACACTGCCAAGTTAGGAGCTTATATATAAGCTGAGTTGGAGGTGGAAGAAGAAGAGAGCCTTAACAAAAGAATGTGCATATCAATAGGAATTTAGCATATTCATGGGAAATGCTTAGGAGGTGGGCGGGGGGGTTTCAAAGTCATATTATGCCCATGCATTATGCAGGATCAGCAGCACCAAAGGGAGGGGGGTAGCATTAACAAAGGGAGGGCATGTTAATAGTATGTAGAAGCAATGAAACATGTGAATGGGAAAACGGTGGCAGGGGATCCGCAGCGGAGCAAATAATGCCTTCCCTGTGGAGAACACAAGATACACAGTTAATGCCAGTGAGTGGACTGCGGTCTGAAAGTCACCATAAACGTGAACAACAATCAGTTAAGATCCGAAGTGGTTTATTACGTCCTTCCAATGATTGCTGAGCCAGAATCCATCTTCTCGGTTGAAATTGTCTCCGTGTTTGTATATGTGGATCGCCTCATGAACGAATCTCTCATGGTAGCCAGATGGCTTGCAGAGAACCTCTGTCTTGGAGAAGGCTCAGCAATCATTGGAAGGACGTAATAAACCACTTCGGATCTTAACTGATTGTTGTTCACGTTTATGGTGACTTTCAGACCGCAGTCCACTCACTGGCATTAACTGTGTATCTTGTGTTCTCCACAGGGAATGCATTATTTGCTCCGCTGCGGATCCCCTGCCACCGTTTTCCCATTCACATGTTTCATTGCTTCTACATACTATTAACATGCCCTCCCTTTGTTAATGCTACCCCCCTCCCTTTGGTGCTGCTGATCCTGCATAATGCATGGGCATAATATGACTTTGAAACCCCCCCACCCACCTCCTACGCATTTCCCATGAATATGCTAAATTCCTATTGATATGCACATTCTTTTGTTAAGGCTCTCTTCTTCTTCCACCTCCAACTCAGCTTATATATAAGCTCCTAGCTTGGCAGTGTCTCATTCTTCACCTGAAGACGGCTGCTTGCGTTGTAGCCGAAACGTCGTGAGAATTATTTGATTTTATTATGTTTTATTTTTATTATTTTATTACTTCCCTTCTACGTGACTTTACCGAAAGAACCAAGAAGATGACATTGCTAAGGCTTCTAGATTACCATTCAGAAGGGTTTTGGGATTTTTGACAAATCCCTCGATAACATTGTATGCGTGTGAAAACAGCACCCAGAGAAAATCCACATGGGAAGAACGCTCAAACCATTTTCTGTACTGCCCCTTAAGAGAAATTGCCTTCAAGCCGATGAAGTGGGGGTATTTTTTGCACATCATCACGAGTTCACCCGTGTAATTCACCAACCTGACTACTTTGTAACTGGATTAGACGTGCATCATCGCTCCGGCACTCCGTGTAAAACGTGGTTGAAACTGCTCATGAATTGGACTTTTTTTTGTTGGTGGTGTGATGTAGTAATTTATTTTTTATGAGATGCCAACCTAATCACAACCCAAGGCGCAAATATACATTCTAAATTCAATACCAAAACACGGGATGGACGTTGCAATATGTAGGAAGGCTTTATGTGGGCAGCTCTGAGTTGCTTGTGGTTCATCGTTCCGGCCCGGTCACAGCACAGCCATGCAGGGCAGCCATGCGTGGTAAATCTAAACATATTCTTAGGTTTTTTCGGTAAAGTCACGTAGGTAAAAAATTAAAATTAATAAAAGTAAAATAAAATAAAAATCACGACGTTTCGGAGGCAACACAAGCTTCCGTCTTCAGGTGGAACCGTCACAGCACGATAGCTGTATCAAGTAAATTTACTTGACGGTTCCACCTGAAGACAGAAGCTTGTGTTGCCTCCGAAACGTCGTGATTTTTATTTTATTTTACTTTTATTAATTTTAATTTTTTACCTACGTGACTTTACCGAAAAAACCTAAGAATATGAATACTTGCAGTCACGAAAGCTTCAAATCTAAAATCTAAACATCTGATAATGGAATCCTACAGCAGCGTAACCCAGTGTAATGTCTACATTTTGTCACTAATTTTATCCCAATTGCGCTGTTGGGAGTCCGATGTCGAATGAACGCAATTTAAGAACTGCCTTCATCAGCCGAGCCTCGTGTCAGGCCAAGGAATGCCCACGGAGAATGACAACACCAAGCCACAGTGGAGTGACTCGTCACGAGGCCATGGGTGGTGAAGAATACCAACTGTTGCACGTTTCATGTTTGCTGCAGAGGTTCATGGTTCAAATCCAGCAACAGTCCTGATTATTCCTGCGGTTGTAATGACCGTCAAAATACTACGGACCGTCTGCTTCACAGTGGACGTCAGAGTCAGCATTTGCCAAATTTAAACATAACCCGCAAATTACTCAATTGGAACTATACATATCAATCATTATCCCCTACTGGCCGACTAATGCCCCGGGTCATTCTTGTAAATGAGACTCATGCTGGTCTCTTGAAATCTTACCTGCTTAAACAAAATAAACTTGAAACTAATAGAACACACCTTCATGTTCTGTAATATGTGGTCAAATAACCGACATTTATCAATTTCACGCATCAAGTGGTGGCCTGGACTGAGTGAACTAAAAAAACAATCGGTGAAATGTTGTGCCGTCATTGGCCATCTAACATTATCCGACTCATGTCAATGTCCACACTCGAGGCAGCTCAGCCACAGTGAACACAGTAGGAGACACGTCCCGAGTTAGAACCCAGGATCCTGGCTGTGATGCCTCGTTAATCTGGTACAATAGTTGAGCCCCCAACTCACCCAGCCACCTCCCCAGCTACTTTAAAATTTAATTTAATTTCAACATTTTAGTAAGTAACAACCAATGTTGAGTTGACTGGCCATGCTTGAGAGTAGACGCAACACCAATGATTACATTTTCTACTGCAGACTCATCAAGGCCATGCCCAGACGTGCTTCTGCAGGTTTCCACTTACGACGTTCACGAAACACTGTGCAAGATGCATAGATTGTTATATCTGCAGATGGGATTATTGAAGCATAGTCAAGGCTTTAGAATACACTCGCTAAAAAGTGCAATTATGAGACTTATGACAGACACAGAAGCTGAGGTTGCATGTGGAACTTTCTACAGGCAACAAGAGGGCGATTACAGATCAAAGTGTCACCTCCATAGTGACCAGCGACTCGGAGTCTCATCACCGTCAGACTTTGAAGATCCAAGGGACGCATGGGGGGGGGGGGGGGGGGGTGAGAGGGCAATGTGACGTCACTGTCAAAGACGAAGAGTCGATTGTGGACATTCTAACAGAGTTGATGTGCACGAGCACCCATTTAGCCCCCCCTAAAGGGGTCACACACCAACCTATGGATTTGTTGGCCAAAGATAGCCGGCGTTTTGCAACGTAAAACAGTGATGCGACCTCGTAGAGTGCCTAGTGAGCTTGCTGGGCGTGCATCGCCCGTTGTCGGCCTGTGAACGCTGCGCATGCACCACGCGCCACGCCTCTAAGCCCTCACGCGGGCTGCCAGGCCTTAGCCAGCGTTACGCCGCCTGCAGCCACTGTCTCACGTCATCAGTATTTTACAAATGGTAAACTTGCCGCTGAATAAAACTTCAAGCAAACCCGTATGCCCAGCCGTATCCTACAAATAAAAACGATTCGTGTCAGCTATCTTACATCGAAGTCAAGTGAATTCAAAATATCTGAAAACGTTACGCGCCGGGCAACACGACACGCTTATCCCCCGGCTCCAGCTGGAGCGACCGTTACACGCAACGGTCTACAACCACTTCTGCATTCGTCTCAATCAAAGTAGGGTCACTTTAAAATTTACATTTATAGGAACAACCCAAAAACGTGTACATTGTTTTGTTCAAATGCGTGATTTGGCAGCCAAAATAGGATTTTACATTATACTTTATTCCTCAACTGAAATGGTAGCTGCCAGGGCCCTTTTCGAGCGGATGTGCTGAGTGCGCAGCCGAACTTTAACAGAGTTCATGTCCATCGTGTCCAAATGTCACGAACATTGGGCAAGAGATTGCTTCAGCGCCAGGTTGGAATCTGGGTTTGGAACACGAGCAAAAATCGAGAGAAGAGCAGCTCAGGTGGACATGGCGTCCACACCTTGACATCTCAAGACACGGAACTTGGGTGGCAGTCCCCCTACTGGCTCCGCCGTGACCCCACGCGCCAGCGCCACTGCAGCTGTCATTTTCTGCACGCTACGATGTCAAAGTGGAGCAGCACTTTCGCTGACTTTGCTCCAGGAAGAGAGCACAAGTGAACCATGACAATTGTGGGCTTAGGTTTGAAGGTCCCTTATTGTGCAAGTTTACAATGCGCTCGTAGAGTGAAGGGTGCATTTATAAACATTTTAAATGTTTACGATGAGATTTTCAATGAGGTATGCCCCTGCTTCAAATAAATCAGTCTATGCTCAGGTGACACTTCCTTCTGCCTCGGAATTCCAGTCGTCAAAGTGCTGCAGTCGAACTTGTGGGATGCATGGCCGCCACGTGTAAATGCTGCACAATAATCTCCCCCTCCTCTCGGTGACTGACCCCACGACTGGCCGTCCTACCTGACATCTGTGAAAAAGATTCAGATTTTTAATCCCTCACCCCTCGGATTTCCACTTAACAAAGCATACCCCTCCCCAGTAGCGATTCATTGCACTCGTGTCAGGTGACCGATGACGCACGGCTTAGTTGCATCCGCAGTTTGTTGCACACTGCTGTTTGGGTTGCTCCTGCAAGTGAAGTGTGAATGATTTATAGGCCTGCGTAGCATTTCCCCGGGAAGTCGCCATGCAGGACCGTGATGGCGCCAATCCAACGGCGTCTCGATGCCTCTCTGTGAAAGAACGCACGACGCCGGCAAAGCAGATAGGCGCAACCCAGCGATACCGTGGACGTGAGCATAAGATGACGGACCTTGCGATGAACCACTGCCTCCCTTGTCATGCCGCTCCGACAATGCCTCAAGCACTAGCATGAGGGGGCACCGTCTAAACCCGTGCTCTCGCCGCCGAACACGGCGTCCGCGGTGCCCCGGCTTTTACAAAACGCGCAGCGCGCACCGTCCTGCTGGGGGCGTCTTCACGGAAGACGGCGGGGCGGAGGGCGGGGGGCGACGTCAACGACGCGAGTCGGGCGGCCGCGTCAGTAGGTGAGGGGGTTCATGATGAAGAGGCGCTCCTCCTCCTTCTTGATCCAGCGAAGCAGCTTGGTGATGGCGTTGATGGCCGCCGCCTTGGTGACCAGAGGGCTGAAGCAGGTGTACAGTTCGAAACCGCTCGTCACCTGCGCGGCACACACGCGGGCATCGAGAGCACCGCTGTAACTATCACACTGTTGTAACTGAGCTTTAATCACCAGGAAGGTGCTTTTAAAAAGTACGTTAAGCACACACACACTTCACAGCAGTTGTACGTTGATAACGTTCATCTGAACCGTGACTAACGTGATGGTCGTACACTTCCTACATTGACCGTATGGTGATAAACGTGAGGGAGATCGACCTCTGTGGAAATGAATGGCAGTCGGCCAGTCACCTGAAGAGAAGTCTCCTCAAGGGTCATCCCCACGGAACCTGCAGCTCACCCTATCGCGAGTGCTCTACTCATCAGTCCTCGAGCACGCACGTTTGTCCGTATGTTTATTTCATTGCCCAGAATCCTTTTTCTCAATGCACAATGTTTATGGTTGAGTGAACCCCCAATCCTCTGGATGCATTGTGTATTCCACAATGTGCATTCTACAATATGTATTCCACAATGCGTGTGTCATGACGATTTCTTGTGTTGTCGCTGAGGCCCGCTGGAGCCCAGCGGTGGTGTGGAACCACACCGGGACCTGTGCGGCGCTGGTTCAGTACTCGGACATCAATCGTGAGCCCTGCATTTACACTGCGAGATAATTACATGTGAGAACAAAACGGATGAATGAGAGGTTATGGAGAGTGTATAAAGTTTGTGCCCATGACCACATCACCTGGAATGCACCCAATCTCATCAGATCTAAAAAGATAAGCGGGGTTGAGCCTGGAGAGTGCCCGGATCAATCGCTGTGTGCGTTGGTGGGCGTAGAGCGTGTGGCGAAATCCGCTGTTGTACTTTCCATCTATGGTCCGGCATCTACGCCACCTGCCATCACCAACCAGCAGAGCGAGATTTTGTTACATGGCCGCCACGACCCTTGCTGCGTGTGGCAGCCCTCATCAAGCATCGGAGTGACCCGCGAGTGGCCGGGCGGCAGCGTGAGGCCACAGAGGAGGCCCCCACGTGTGCCTGCATTGGCACTCACCCAGGCGAGCAGCGTCTCCTGCTGGCGCACGTGGTAGATGAGCTTCAGCGGCCGGGCCGCGTTGTGCAGGCGCCCGTGCAGCTGCTGGTAGAGGTCAAAGAGTCGCTGCCTCGACTCAGCCGAGCAGTACGGGGCCTCCAGCTCAGGGCTGAGACACGCACAGATACACACACACACAAAGGTCCCCCGTATAGCCTTAACAGACTTTTGGGGCAAGTGCTGTTAGTAAGGCGAATATTATAATTTAATTATGAATCATGATATCGGCTACGAAAGCCAACGTGTTAGGCATGGACCGTAACGAATGCATTCAGTCGCTGTGTAAACCGCCTTGCACCGGCGCTGTGACCCCCTTCCCACCCGCTCCCACCTGGTGAACTGCGAGGTGCTGCGGCACTTGTACATGAAGTGGCGCAGGTCCGGGATGCCGGTCTGCGCCACGCTGTACGAGTCGCTGCCCAGCGCCGCCAGCACTCCGCTCAGCGCGTCCTGCCGCCGCATGCGCTCGAGCGCGCGGCGCCGGCAGTCGGAGGCGGTGAAGAAGGCCTCGCGGTCGGCGCACAGCAGCAGCAGGCACAGGTTGCAGGCGTCGTCCAGGTAAGAGACATGCGCGTAGAAGAAGCCCGACGAATTGAATTGTGGCAGGCAGATGGGCAGCCACACCTCACCCTCGCTGAACGAGGTTCGCGATGCGCTCACCAGGTTCAGCAGCAGGTGCAGGTCGGCCGGGTGCAGCGATTGCTCCTTCAGGCGCACCATGCTCACCTGCGCAAGAGACAAAGATCCCCCCCCCCTCCGTGTAGCCTTTGAAAGACCGCTGGGGCAAGCGCTGTTAGCGAGCGCCTATTAAGGTCGGCAAGGTGCACAAGCGGAGGCGTGGCAAGCAGTACGCCTGACCCTCTTTGTCTCTTAAGTAGTCATGTTTAGTACAAACCGTATCAGGTATTAATTTAAGTCGACTTAGGGAAGGCCCAGGACCAGTTCAGATATCACTCACAGGGCCGTAGCACATTGCGATAACCGCAGCGCCACCACTCATACACACGTGCACATGTACGCACGTGCAGCCAAACACACAAGCACAGGGCAGTGAAGAAGCCTCCGGCTTGGTGATGCCAGGGCTGTCTTCTAAAGCTTTGTGGTGGGACTGGTGGACCTGCAGACTTCATCAAGAGCGTGGCATGCACAACGTGTGAGGATACGAGGGGGCCAGGAGGTAACAGCATCGTAAGTAGGTTATTGATCATTCGATGAGGAATTTCATCCCACACGCAAATACTAGGGACACATTCGGCTCCAGATCCATGCTGAACTCCGCAGTGACTGGTACCCACTAGGTGATTCTTGGCCAGGATGACGGAGAACACCAAGTCCTTGTCCTTGGCCTGCTGCAGGCTCTGGCTGACGGAGTCACGCAGGGAGCCGGGAAGCGGCAGGCAACGCACGGCCGACAGCAAGAAGCAGGGGTCGGTCTCCATGAGGTCCAGCAGGCTGTCGAGGAAGCGCTCCGTGCCGGCCAGCAGGCGGCGCAGGTCGTAGCTCTGCTTATTCTGGAAGACGCGGTTGAGTTGCGTAGCCGTAAGCACGCTCAGGATCTGACTGTAGACATACTGCAGCTCTTGCGCCAGCTGCTGCTCCGACTGGCGGCTGCGCGACACGGCCACCAGCACCAGCGGGCCCCGCTGCAGGAACACGACGACGTGCGTGCCTGCGCGCCGGGAAACGGCGAGGATATGGACAGCAACATTGACGCCACAACTGCGCAAAAAGAAAACAACACTATTCTATACTTGTGAATGTTCCGGCGCTAGATGCCAATGTTGGGGTGTACTTGTCATGAGAGGGCATCAGTAGTTTTGCTGTTCCTCCTCCTTCGTTGAGGGAGTGCAGACTCCAGTGGTTTAGTTTAACACGTAGGCTTTCGCGGTCAATATTACAGTGGTTTAACTATATTAGGGTTAGGATTAGGCATCTACGTGGCCATCCTCACCCCCCAACTTTAAAATCTGGGCAGGATCCTCCTGAAATCGTCACGACTCTCATGGCCCAACCGACAAACCCAGTACAGCTCGCGTGCCAGCACATCAACGCGCGTGGCAGGGCGTGCGTCCTCGTCACCTGTGTGTATGGAGCGGATGGCGTTGCGGCTGGCCTGCACGAAGGAGACGAGCGCGAGCATGACGCCCATGATGGAGGAGAGCGCCTCCTCGCTGCCGTGCCGCGAGTAGATGGGCTTCCCCGCCTCGCTGAGCACGAAGATGTGCTTGCGGTGCTGCCTCCACTCGGCACTCGTCACGTCCTCGCCGTCCCGCGACGCCGCCTCCTCTTCCTCCGCCGCCGCCGCTGCCGAGTCCGACTCGGCGCCATTGGCCGCGTCGCGCTCCGACGAGACGTCCGACTCCGACAAGAAGTCGGCGTCGTGGGGGCTGATCACGATGCCCGCGTCCTCCTCGTCGTCGTCGTCGTCGTCACCGGCGGCGGCATCGCCACCCTCGGGCCTGCGGAAATGAGAGCGTTCATGCGGCCCAACTGGTCCGCTTCGAGCGGCCTGCGTTCACGCGGACACAGCTACGCCAAACAGGGCACAGCCAGGACGAAATGAACCGGTGCTTCACCAGTTCATGCTGAGATGCAAAGGGGAACGATCAAATGTCTAGCGTTTGACTGCCGATGTCCCTTGAGTTATAATGACCACTGGCGTTTCTCTTCTGGTCGGTAGCCAGGTGGTTCTCATATGACAGAATTGACACAACACTACTGGATCTCAGCCACCCGTGTGATTAAACTAACGAGTGGGTTTTCAAGTGTAGCGAGTTGATGGTCTCAACCCAGGCAACAATAGAGACACGAAATCATTTAATTAATTTTGGTTTTTCATTCAAAATTTGCTACATTACGGATCTGAGAATTGAAAATATTGGTTTGACTGTTATAGGACAAAAATATTTCGCTTCAGAGTGGAGGAAAATGAACCGCTTTGGAGTGCGGAATAATAGCGTAATTCGAAGGGATCACACAATAATGTATAGAAAACATGCGTCTGGGGGCCATCCTCAAACGGAAGATTTCCCTAGGGATTCTTCACGTCGTGGTGTGATGCCCACAACGCAAGAGGGGAATATCACTGTAAAAACACAGAAAAAAAGTTTCAAATCTCATTTGTATGAGACGTGTGAGCGTCGAGACCGGATTACAAACACACGGCCAGTGGCTGTGCACCACGTGGAGAGTGGGAGAAAGGAGTCCGTGCGCGCCGGCGCCCCTCACCGCGCCACCGTGCCGTCTGTGTGGTCGCCGAGAGGCGCCATCGGCCGCACCGCGACAGACGGCGCGTCGCGTGGTTGCCGGGCGCTGCCGTCACCGGCGGCGGTCGCTCCGGGCTGCGCGTCCCCGGGATCGTCGCAACCCAGCAGATCGGCATACGTCTTGACGGTGAGGAACATGGAGCTCCGCTCGTGATGCATGGCGCCTGCCGGAAAGTGGGAATGACGCGCCAAGTGAGACGCACGACACACAACCGCACACCCTGACGGCTCACTACAACACCCTAACAACTCACTACAACACCCTGACAACTCACTACAACAACCTTACGGCTCACTACAACTCCATGACAGCTCACTACAACACCCTTACAGATCACTATCACACACTAGCGACTCACTACAACACCCTGACAGATCACTATCACACACTAGCGACTCACTACAACACCCTTAAAACTCACTACGACACCCTGACAACTCACTACGACACCCAGATAACGCACTAGAACACCCTTACAGCTCACTATCACACCCAAGCAGCTTACTACCACACCCTGACAGCTCACCATCACACTCTTACAGCTGACTATATCAAACCCTGATGGCTCACTGTCACACCTTGATGGCACACTACCACACACCCTGACGGCTTCCTGTCACATCCTGACAGCTCGCTACAACAACCACATGGTCGTGTGGCATGGGCCGGTAGCCAGGGGCCAGGGAGGCAGTGAGATGCCCTCCGCCCACGGCCCACGGTGTGTAGGGAGCGTGGGTTCCCGACACTACAGCTACATGTGCTCCTCCTCTGCCACATTGTATCACGCGTCGCTACACTTATAACACGATCACGAAGGGTTGTTTTAGTGAATAATCTGAAAGGGTACCCTTGGGTATTACAGTTACACAAGGACACGTATTACCTGACCAATTTAGAGCCTCACCGAACCTCAGGGATTTTATATGGAGGGTCCTGCTACCACAAAACGACTTGCTGTACTGCCTCGCACAAGCACCAATGACCGGGGCTCCTGCTACAGCAGAAATTATTCAGGACTCCTATGCCACTGCGCCGGCATTGACGCTATTGAGTCGGGTCACAGCAAGGTCTCTTTTATAATGTAAAGCACATTCGTCATAAAATATGGGTATCTCAAGATAACGCGCAGAGAAGATGGACATCTAATGGGAGTTGGTGGCAGCAGAGTGAACATAAGCATACAAAGCAAAAGAGATGGTAAAGGGATTGTGGGGTCAAAAAAAGTAAAATTTTGAGGCAAAAAAGGAAACTGAACAAGGGGAGGAGGCAGCAATGCAAACAGCCAGAGTCAGGATAATCTAGAAACGGGCGACACCAGAAGAGAATCAGCGACCTCCGACTGAATTAAGATGACGGGGGCTGTTAATAGGGGTCCTTGGTTGTGAGTGTGGGGAGCGCAGGCAAGAGAGCAGACTGAGGTGGAGAAGGTAGGCATGGATGGGAGGGTCCACAGGGTGAGGGCGGGCGCGTCGCCGCTGTGGTTGGCCGGGAGCAACAGCAGAGCGGCGTGCTCTCGCTTGCCCCAGCCGCTCGGAGAGCCCCGCTCCGGCTGAGCGGGGCAAGCGAGCGCGCACCGCTCACGCACTCACCCGGAGCGGGGCTCTCCGAACGGCTGGGGCTTCCGTCTGCGGGGCCCGGAGGGGCCAGGCTGCCGGGGAGACCCTCGGCGGAGCTGGGCGGCACCGCGAGGACCCCCATGTCCTCCTCCGCCTCCACCGCCTCCTCCCGCCCGTCCTGGGCAGTGCAGTGTGACCGGTGCACGGCTCCCTCAGAGGTCACGGGCAGCGAGGTCGGAGATCGTGAGTGCGGCGCACTGCTTGCTACCGCGTCACCCCCCGGGGGGTCAACATCTCCCCACTGTACAACGCCAGGCGAGAGCACGATTGTGTACACATTACACACGAGTCAAGCACACGTGCACACATTACACACGTGCAAGGCAGTCGGTGATTTTGCACTTTCCCTGTTAAATTTACAGGTCCGGCCACTCCAAGAGCAATGCTTCACCTCCCCTAAAGGGTAGGAGATTCCAAGGTAAACTGCCACATTATGTCCTCAAAGTGTATTTGTGTAGCACCCGACAGCCTCCACGCTCACACCGAGCCATGTAACGTGCACGCCATCGGCTAAGAGAAGCACGCACGGAAGGACAGATGGGCGCGCGGCACCGAGCGTTGTGCTCACCTTCTCGCCAAAACCTGGGACCTCCTCGAGATGGGCGTCATCGCCCCTCGCACACATGGGCGCCACGCAGTTGGGCACAGGGGGACTCGTGAGAGCAACGCAGATGCAGGGCACGGGGGCCTCGCCGGGGACGTGCCCATTGCCCTGCGGCAGAGTCGCCATCGTTGCGGGCAGCACGTCTACACGAGGACATGCAGGACACGCGTGTCAAATCGCAAATCGCCAAGCTGCGCTGATGGTTCTCACGGCAGTACAGTTTGCAGTTGCATATTTAGATCTCTTCTACTGCCAAGCAAGCACCGAAATGTATCATACCCGTCTCACTGTTCTCTAATGCCATCTCCCAACAACGTGGGGCAAAGCGGAGCCCAGTTTGTGGTCGGCGGTGATGAAGAGCCAGCTCTGCATTTTACGGGCGGTGCCAGATGCAGACTAATTGCTCTCTATTGTATGGCATTTGAAAAGCAACTGCCAAAATATTATAGCCGAGTGTTGAATCTGGCAATCCATGCGATCACACTTCACGAGAGCTTCAACGTGTCCGTGCATAACATATGGCAGCAGTTGCTATTTCCTTCACAATTGGAGAATGAAAGAGGTGCCCTGTTGTCAATCTGGTTAAGTGCAATCTGCTCATCACATAAACCAGCACTGCCCATTACAAGCTTACATAAAGAGGAACAAACTCTGTGCATCAAGCAGCTTCCGATGCCATCGCATGGTTTACCAGATTCAACACGTGGCTATGTTTTGCTAGTTTATTTTTAAATTCCATACAATAGAGAGTTTAGTCTGCATCTGGCACCGCTCGTAAAATGCGGAACTGTCTCTTCACCACCACCCACCTCAAACAGTGCTCCGCTTTGCCCCACGTTGTTGGGAGATGGCATTACAGAAGGGTGAGACATTTACGATACATGTAGGTGTTTGCTTGGCAGTGCAAGATATCTCAATATGACAGCTGCAGGCACTCAGAATGAACTCGTCCAATAGCAAGGGTGGTGGTGCCATGGTAACACTCGTTTCTGACAGAAATACATTCCTGGGTTCGATTCCTGATTTGAGCATCTTTCTGCATGGGGTTTGTACATTCTCTCTCCCCCTATTCTGCATGAGTTTCCTCCAGGTTCTCTGGTTTCCTCCCAGAGCAAAAAAAAACCCCATACAGTGTAACTGGTTTGAAGCTTTCGTGACTGCAGGAATCCATACTCTTTGGTTCTTTCGGTAAAGTCACGTGGGTATAAAATAAATCACGACGTTACGGGCGCAACACAAGCTCCGTCACCGTTTAAAACAGTCTGCCTCAGCAGCAGACCATGCTTTCCCACCTGATGACGGACGCTTGTGTTGTGCCCGAAACGTCGTGATTTATTTTATACCTACGTGACTTTACCGAAAGAACCAAAGAGTATAGTGTAACTGCTGTTGGCTAAACATCCCAATGCTGAAAAATGACCTGGAAATTACTGCACGCCGAAGCCGGCTCATTGCTGCGCCGGGTCTTCGATTAGTTTGCCAGCTAAAGACGGCCGGGGAGGCACCGAGGGATTTATGGTTGTGATCATTGTGACCAGCGTCACGTGGAGTGTTGGTTGAATTGGACGCCCATGGCACTGCTTCCTTTGGCGCGACCCGCGCCTCCTCCCAGCCACCACGTGCCGAGCTGCTATAACAGGCTCTGGTGGTGAACTCAACACAGAAGGTTTCATTGTTCAAAATCTCACCAAACCCACAACGGCATTCCTACATGTAAATGTGTAATGGGCGTTTCTGGAACACAATAGAATGTTTTATAATAAAGATTTTCTGCCCTTTTATCAATCCACAGTTGGTCGTGGGCGTTGTTTAATCAAACATCACCACACTGGTCATTGCTGGCCCTCACCCTTATCACTGCCATTGGGTCTGATCCCAGGGCCTGCCCAGTTGCATTACGGCAGTGTATGGGTGGCACGGGGACCCCAGGATCTGCCGCTGGTACATCACAAAAGAGTGTGCAGGGGAATCTCCTGGGCTTTCCACCATCTATTCAGTGTCATCCTCATACCCAATGGTCAGTGCCGATGACAGATGCATCCTACTTATTTCAATCTTTAGCATCTCTCACGGAGAGACCTGTCCAACTGCTCACATTGCCCCACCATGCCAATAGTCTGTGCCAATGACACCGAGACTCTGCTAGGCCTTGCCACTGACAGCAGGGTGGTGGCGTGGGTGGTTGGTTCTGATTGAGTGGGGGTGCCTGGACAGCAGATTAGGGCAGTCATTTAGTTCTCTCTTGTTGCTGGACTCTAATTTGTGTTATTATTTTTCCGTTTGGTTTGTCCAGGAAAGCCCCGCCGAGTCTCAACTCTTTTTCAGGAGGGTCCTGACACGTTTTAGCAGTAGGGGGGACGATGTTGCTGATGTGTGTCATCCCAACAGAGTAATTTGCAGCTGATTGTTCGGCATTGGGATGTTTTGCCAATACCAGTTACGCCGTATGGTTTTTGCTATAGGAGGAAAGCAGAGACGCTGGGGGAAAACCATGCAGAACAGGGGAAAGAACAGACTCCACAAAGAAAGGCACCTGAGTCGGGAATCGAACCCAGGTACTTTATGCCGCGAGGCATGAGAGTCACCTCTGCACTATCACCTTAATGCTGAGGGTCTTGGCAGTGACTGATGTGACCTGGTTTGCGTCGGTCGCCCTTTAGCCTTGCGTCTGTAATGTCCCTCACTGCCGTAATCTGTTGTCTTTTCCCCTCTCGAATAATAACGATAATTTATATCCATGTGGAAACTTAATACTGGAAGGATACTACACACTGTACAGGAACAATTATCTACAGCGAATAACACAGAGGACACATCAAATATCATCAAAACTAGCCATGGTGTCTGAACACAACGGTAATTGCATACAACTAAATCGAGTTAAACCTGGACACAATATTAAAATCATAACGCTCTCTTTTGCTCTTTTGCCCAAGTGATTGCTGTGGCTTGTGTTTTGTAAGCGTTTGGAGATACAGTGGCAGTTAAGCACTTAATAAACACAGATCCTTTTACCCTGAGTGTGGATAAGAGGCCTAGTGAAAGGACTTCAACTGTGGTGCTGAGGTAATCTTCCAAAGCTGTTTTCTGACACGATGTGACACTGCACCCCTCGCTGTGAGGGTTCAGGAAATGATGTCACACTGCACCCCTCTCTGTGAGGGTTCAGGACACGATGTGACACTGCTCCGCTCGCTGTGAGTGTTCAGGACACGATATAAACTAAACTATTTTAAACTAAACTATTATATTTACCAGGTAAAGCCAACTGAGCCATTAACTTTATCAGAAGCGATCTGGTCACAAATGATAGCTCAACGAGTGGCTTATCACATGTAGGAATGTATAGTCGCAGCCAAATTATCTAAACGCATGTCTCTAAAAGTGGAGTGAAAAACCGGAGAACCTAAAGAAAAATCCACGGGGAGAACATGCACATTCCAAATATATAGGCTTCAGGGTTGTGATCAAACCACTTCCTCCTGCATACCAGGTAAGAGAGAAAACATCTCAGCACCATGTTGCCCCACGATGTAACACTGCGCCCTTTACTGTGAGAGTTCAGGACACAATGTAACACTACACGACTCACTGTGAAGAGTTTAGGGTGGGAAGTAGTCTCGTGACTTAATGCCCATGGCATAATTGCAACCCAATGGAAAGCAAAAAGCCAAAATACACATTTACCACAGCACTTGAAAAACAAAATCAACTACACTAGCAACAACGATTTTCATTTAGAGACATTTACTCAGGAAAGCTTTATTGAGTCTCAGGGCTACTGAAAATGTTAATGAAATCAGTTTCCTGCATAATACATTTTGTAAATGTAAGAAAAAACTTGAGTGGCCAGAGTAAACCCAAACCTCCATTACTAGGAGGCTTGAACTTATAATCGATGTATGAATATTAAAACTAATAACGCGTTGATGTTTACCCATGCATATCTGTTGTATGGGGGGAGCAGCCGCACAGTGGTTAGCACAATGCTCTGTGAACCTGGATACCTGAGTTTGATTCCCGGCCATGGCTTACATCATTGCCAAGTGAAGTCTGAAATGGTTGTGGGGTTTCCTGTTAACCAACCTGCAAACAAACCCCATAGCCAACACTGACGAACAGCTAATTATGATTGTATACATAATATATGTTGTATATAATGGGTTTATGTGACCCTTGGAGGGACCAGTGGTAGCTGCTTTCACGATGTAAAAAGATAATGGATTCTTGAATCAGACCACAACTCTGCATTGTGACAATTCATCGAATCACTGGGAATGATGAGTATTCACACTGCTTTGCAATCTGCAGGCAGCCTGCTGAGGCCTCCTTGTCTCTCTGCCTCCTGCAGACCCTGCTCAAAGGATTAGCAAGGTTGGCTATGTACGGTACAACAGAAGATAAAAAATACATACTACAGCTCTCACCGATGCTCGAACCATCATTCAATCAATGAATTACTTAATGGTTTGCGGCCTTATCGCCAATCCCAGCCTCAAAACCCCACACCCATTCCACACCTCCCATTGCATGGAAGGACAGGAGGTGCTGCGCGGACCCTTCACTTTAGGGATAACGTCACCTGGTCTCGGCGCAGGGCCTCCCTGACTCACTCCGTCCTCTCGGTTCCACGCCGCCCGTGCCTTCGCGAAATCGGCAGTGGCCTCAGTGGAGATGCCGCGCTGCGAGCCCAGAGACCGTGGCTCCACTGTGAGGTACGGCCATCTGGGTACGGCCTTGGCTCCCGTGCAGTCGACGCAGCTTGATGTGCGGAGGGCCTGAGTCGGGGCCGAGGCTGGGCTCTGTGCCACCTCAGTTGTACTCGTCCGCCTCCCGTCCTCTCTCCCCTCTGGGATAGCACTATTCAAGTGCCATAGCTGAATGAACAACTTAAACCGGCAGTGCTCGCTCTGTAAAACACAAACAGAGTGAACACTGTAATTGACAGCATCGAGTACATCCACAGTGCAGTAGCAGTAGGTGTTGGAGTAACAGCGACCTAACCCAAAAAACGTTATCATGAAGGGTGGCGTTTGCCTGCAGACTGCTCTACATGATATAATCACAACTGTC
Organism: Lampetra fluviatilis; assembly: GCF_964198595.1. Taxonomy (NCBI): domain Eukaryota; kingdom Metazoa; phylum Chordata; class Hyperoartia; order Petromyzontiformes; family Petromyzontidae; genus Lampetra; species Lampetra fluviatilis. Next base: position 7,734,109 of record NC_136314.1, read on the forward strand.
TGGACCACAGGATGGGTTCCGTAGGATTTGAAGGATGATCTGGTGGTCCTCCTCAAGGAGCATAAACTATCACATTAACTCTGGTCATCCTCGCAGCGACTTTTGCCTAGCCATCGAACAAAGACGCGCGCTTTGAGATGCGCTTCTGCGGCCGTCTGGAACGCTCTTCCTTCCAATATTAGGAAGCCACTGGAGTTATGCACTTTTAAATGTAGATTTAAAACGAATTTCTTCATTAAGTCTTTTATGTGTTGAGTTTGTTGTTTCCCTCGCACCTCCGATTAGCGCGGTTGGCTACGTACGGCACAAAAGAAGTTCAACATATATACAAACGGGCGCAGTACGGCCTATAGCAGAGATTGGCTGATGTGGTACAGGAGGATGTGGAGCTGAATGGACTTTCCGATGACTGGTACCAGTGGTGTCAAGATCGGCGTCTCGGGAGGAGGCTCGTAAAGGACGCTACTGGGCAGTTGGAGGCAATCGCCCTCCAACAACAGTGGAGGGCAGAGGAGCGACGCTCACGAGCGGAGCGCCGGAAGGCTAAAACAGAGCAATTTGGCACAGTAGGGAGCATATTTGGTGCATCAGGGGCACCGCAGTGGCGATAGAACGACCTCGCCTGATATACACGAGGTTGTGGGTTGGATCCCGACCGTGACGCCTGGAAATTTGGAATTTGAATGTTCTCCCCGTGGTCGCGTGGATTTTTCTCCGGCTCATCCGGTTTTTCCCTCTATATTTCAACAAATACACTAAATGCGCGTTTAGGGGCCGTCCATAAATGACGTCACGAGATTTTTGACGATGTTTGACCCCCTCCCCCCCCCCCCCTTTGTCACACGGCATCATAAAAAGTCAGACCCCCCCTCAAATACGACGTCACAAAACTCTGCCCCCCCCCAAAATAAGTATAAAACATGCTGCCCCCCCCAAAAAAAACTATAAAACATGCTTCAAATAGCTTTAAACTATTGGAATTGTCGTGCGTATTTAATGTGGTGCTGCACTCTGATGTTGTAGGAGAAAACATTTATTTTAAAAGTCTATTTAATTAAGTAGAACGTGTTGTCTATATTTATTTAAAGTTGCGCATTATGATGTGACGTCACATTTCTCAAACCACCCCCCATCGTCACACATCGTCACAAATGTCTGACCCACCCCCCCCAGGTGCGTGACGTCATTTAGGGACGGCCCCTTACAGTATTTGGCTGCTTTACATTTCAACATCATACGGAACTTAGCTGAGCTATCATATGCGGCCAGGTTGCTTCTCAAAAAGTTTTATAGCTCAGTGGGCCTTACCTGTAAAAATATAAATAGTTGTAGTTTTTAATTTAGTGAAATCTGCCAGTCATCTCAATCAACCCATGGCACCTGGGTCTGCCCCGTGACCTCCTGCCAGCGGGCGTTCGACACTTCACGTGGCCTCAAGGTGCACATGGCCTGGCACAAGCGTCGTGGTGACATCACGGCCACTTAGTGGCGAATGTCGGCTGTTGTTTTGCTTCTTGTGTGTGCACGTATGTGCCTGTGTGAGTGTCTGTGTGAGTATAGTGGAGCGAATGGGGAGCGGTAGTGTAGCGGTTAGCGCGTCTGCGCTACGAACACGGTCACCCGAGTTCGAGTCCCGTTCAAGGCCAACACCGATGACGATTGTCTGGGCCTCTCCTAGGTCGACTCTGCCTCAAATGAGTACTTAATCATCTGTGTAAGCATCGCTACTGGGGCGACAAAGGCGGTGGTCACCCACCACCTCGTGCGCCATACCGGCCTTCATACGCTCGCAAACTTTCACAAAAGTCAGTGAAGGGCTATATATGGGGGGGATCTTTGTCGCTGATACAGTGTCTGCGAGTAAGACTAGCCGAGTGGACTTGCCGATGACTGGTGCCAGCCGTGTCAAGATCGGCCTCTGTGGAGGAGGCTCGTGAAGGACGCTACTGCTGGGCAGTTGGAGGCAGTCGCCCTCCAACAACAACGGAGGGCGGAGGAGCGACGCTCACAACAACGAGCGGAGCGCCGGGTGGCTAAAGCACAGCGAGTTGGCACAGTAGAGGGCACAGGTGGTGCATGTGCCAGTCATCTCGGTCATCTCAGTCAGTCGACCCGTGGCACCTGGGTCTGCCCCGTGACCTCCTGCCAGCGGGCGTTCGACACTTCACGTGACCTCAACGTGCACCTAGCCTGACACAAGCGTCGTGGTGACGTCACGGCCACTTAGTGGCGAATGTCGGCTGCTGTTGTTGTTGTGCGAGTGAGACTGTCCGTGCGTAGTGAGTCACGAAGTGACTCCCTCCCCGTCCGTCACTCGTCATGCGGCGCAGCAATCATCACCTTAAAGAGGAACTCGCAGCTGGTTGTAGACACCCGCACACAGATAACGACACACACACAGAGACACACAGAGACACCAACAGCCGGCACTCTACACACACACACAGAGACACACGGAGACGACACCAGCCGGCACTCTACACACAACACAGAGACACACGGAGACACACGGAGACACCACCAGCCGACACTCTACACACGCACAGAGACACACAGAGACACAGAGACACCACCAGCCGGCACTCTACACACACAGAGACACCACCAGCCGGCACTCTACACACACACAGAGACACACAGAGACACAGAGACACCACCAGCCGGCACTCTACACACGCACAGAGACACAGAGACACCACCAGCCGGCACTCTACACACACACAGAGACACACAGAGACACACAGAGACACACAGAGACACCAACAGCCGGCACTCTACACACACACAGAGACACACAGAGACACCACCAGCCGACACTCTGCACACACACAGAGACACACAGAGACACCAACAGCCGGCACTCTACACACACACAGAGACACACGGATACGACACACGGATACGACACACACACAGACACACAGAGACACACGGATACACCACCACACGGCACTCTACACACACAACAGCGGCGTGCAAGCCCCCGGGTGTGAGGCGCGTGACAGACACGCCGGGTACCGAGAGCGCGAACAGAGAGAGACGCCGGCGATGGACGGCGGAGTGGGACGGAGCGCGGCGACCTCGACACGACGGTCATTCCGCCATTTGGAAGCGGCTGACACGATCCGTGTCATTGCCGCTCGCGTAATTCATTGGCAAGCTACGGTGAGAGGTGATTCGCGCTGACGAGAGAACAACAACAGCAGAGAGAGAGAGGGGGAAGTCAGCAGAGAAGGGAACTCACCAACGCTGCCGCCGCTGCTGCTGCTGTCTGACCCGGCACGGTGACGATTCGGGGTGAGAGGTGAGGGACCGCGACGAACAACGGGCGGGAGGGAGGGTTCCCCGAACGACGAACGAGTCGCGTTGTTACGAGAGACCGCGGCGAACACGCGCACAAGCCACACATACACACGTGGGCGGAGATTCACAGAGGCACGGCGCTGTGATCGTGTCATCCGTGGGCGATGATTACACTGGTCAACAAAAAAAAACATTTTTTTCTGGCCTGGACTTTTGCAGCTGTTTTAGACTAATTTTAGGGTGCTGATTCCAAATCTGATCTCAGATTTGCTCTACCACATCTAATTTTTATGCTATCGGCATACCCCATTTTCAATGATTTTACCCGAAATTAACTCTGTCACTTATGATTGCAAGTTGTTGCGAGTCAGTGACTGCTTTAGTGTTAAAATATGGTGCTGTATTTTTAGGATAGTGTGTTTATAATATAATTTTATGTAGATATCCACATTTATTTAATATTTTTCTTCTGAAGATTTTATTGAAAATGCAATATTTGATATCTCAAAAACCTGATGTGATAGACAAAAACTGATGCCAGATTTGAAATCAGCATCCCAAAATTACCTTGAAACGTTGAAATACCTTATGCCAGAAAAAGTGTGTTGACCAGTGTTATAGGGGTAGTTGTTCTGTTGTGTGGTCCACGCCTTGTAAAATAACGAGTTGGGGATTTGGTGAAAACCCCAAAAGGAACGTATTGGCGGGAGAGGAGAGAGATGTTTATAAAGAGGTGTGGGACAAGGATTCGGTGCTCCGGGAAGGAAATGCGAGAGTCAAGGACATTGTCCCCGTGCCGTGTTAGACGGAGCATTAGTCCGCCTCGCAGGTCTCCCGTGCAGTTCTTGGTAGCAACACGGACTGTGATTGACGGCAGTAGTGCCAGGTGACACATGGGGAGGCTCCCGTCCAGACACTGCTGCACCAGCCTATGGGGCATGGCAATGCGCCACTGTCAAAAGCCACTCGAGAGGGCCCAGTTTCCCTTTAAATATCGGAGGTGGAACATTCAACATTTTTGGACGACGTGCCATGGAATATCTTAACCACTGGCACATTGCTAACATGAGAATTTTTCTGTTTGCTCATAGTCACTTTAAGATGTTTTCTTGTTTTTGTTTGTTGTGTTTGCACCCGATTCAAGAGCCGAATGGCTCACAGGGCTCTTTCCTAATAAATGAAACCTGAAAAACTGAAACATGCAGTGCAGCTTCATCGTACACTGCTCATTTTATCGTCCTTGGCGGGGGGGGTGATGGTAAGCGATTGGTAATTGGCAATTATAATCTTGATTTTATGAAACGTCTTTAATAACAAAATCTCGAAGCGCTGTACAAACAAAACGATACTCCCGAATTTGAATTGGCTTTTTTGAAGATAATGATTGGGCTGCTTTAACCTCAGAGTTTGGACAACACAGACCATGAACACCGCCCAGACTGTTGGTTAAACGTATATTAACTCAGGGGGGAATAACTTAAGTAGAGGGGAAATGACTTTAGTGCAGTGTTGATGGTTGAGAATGTTTTTGTTACAATGAGTAACTGTTCACAGAAATTTGTACAATTCTTTTTGAGACATTCTTCACGTGAGCAGTAGTGGGAATGTGCCGGGACTCCACGCCGAGACTGCTCCCAACACTGACCACACGCGCGTAACCAGCATGCCCCAGGCCGGTTGCTTTGGCCACTCTTGACTGTAGGGATCCATACTCTTTGGTTCTCTCGGTAAAGTCACGTAGGTATAAAATAAATTAAATCACGACGTTTCGATCGCAACACAAGCGGTCGTCCTCAGGCGTCACAAAAGAGGCAGACCCCCTCAAATATGACGTCACAAAGCTCTGCCCCCCCCCCCCCAAATAAAACATGCTTCAAATCGCTTTAAACTATTGTCATTGTAGTGCGTATTTAATGTGGCGCTGCACTCTGATGTTGTAGGAGAAAACATTTATTAAAAAGTCTATTTAATTAAGTAGAACGTGTTGTCTATATTTATTTAAAGTTGCGCATTTTGATGTGACGTCACATTTCTCACCCCCCCCCCCTCGTCACACATCGTCACACATCGTCACAAATGTCTGACCCCCCCAGGTGCGTGACGTCATTTATGGACGGCCCCATAGTGCTGTGTACACGCGTGTGCAGGTTCCTACAAACGAGCCGAGGCACGTGCTGTGTCCGCACCCGCTGCGTCGTCAAGGTGACGAGGCCCCCCCCCACCCGGCCCCCCACCCGGGGCCCCGGGAGCTGCACCGCTGCGAGATGCTACGAGGGGGGGGCCCATCCCCTGCCTGCCCTCGCGTCCAATCAGAGCTCCGCGCGTGCGCGCGCGGCCCCTTGCGAGACGTGACGTCATACAGCACAGTTTGGGATGACGTCTACCGTTGCGTGACGTGACGTCATTACCATGCGTGACGTGACGTCACACAGCACACTTTGGGATGACGTTGTTACCGCGCGTGACGTTATTACCACGCGTGACGTCGCGAACTCGGAGAAGGGCTTGGCTGATGACGTCACCAGGGCGGGTACAGTGAGAGGGAGCGCTGTACAGTGAGTTTCACTGCGTTCCCGTGTTGTTGTTGCGCCGTTGTATAATGTTACACACGCATCTGGCTATTGTTTCAAGCAGGCTTGGCTCTGCCGCTGCTGATGAGACGCTGGATGTCGGTGCAGCCCGTGCTGTGTTCGCGTGGATGTCGAGCGACAGCTCAACTTGTAACGTCGAGGCGGTTTGATGGGCCCCGTGACTGCGTCTGGAGTGACGGGGCGAGTGCATGGCCACTGTGGTGGTGGTGGTGGTGATGATGCCTCCCTGCGTCTGCTTGTTCTGAACCAATGCTGCTGAAGTGATGCGCTCACAGGAGGAAGAGCCGCGTGGCTCATGGGATGTGTAACAATTGCGTGTGTGTATATATATACACGCTTCCAAGCCTGGTGGTGCCCATTCAGACGCTGTCTTTCCGACAGACCTGTTCTTCACCTGAGGACGGCTGCTTGCGTTGTGGCCGAAACGTCGTGAGAATTATTTTATTATGTTTTATTTTTATGATTTTATTATTTCCCTTCTGCGTGACTCTACCGAAAGAACCAAGAAGATGAATCCCTGCAATCACGAAAGCTTTAAATCGAAATCTATATATATACTTGTGTTTTAGTCGTGGTTTAGTGGTAATTTATTGAAGGTGGAGGGGTTACCAGCCTTTCGCAGTTGGAGGCAGTCGCCCTCCAACAACAACGGAGGGCGGAGTAGCGACGCTCACAACAACGAGCTGAGCGCCGGGTGGCTAAAGCACAGCGAGTTGGCACAGTAGGGGGCACAGGTAGTGCATCAGCCAGTCATCTCGGTCATCTCGGTCAGTCGATCCGTGGCACCTGCTGAGTCTGCCCCATGACCTACTGCCAACGGGCGTTCGAGACTTCACGTGGCCTCAAGGTGCACATGGCCTGGCACAAGCGTCGTGGTGACGTCACCGCCACTTAGTGGCGAATCGCGGTTGTTGTTATAACCTTTGCGGAATGGCAGCTTGTAGTTACCATGAATTTAATACCCATACCCTATGACAGGCGTCCGGAACGATGAAATGGGAATTATTACTGAAAAACTACGTCGACCAAAGCCAGTTAGGTCACAAGCTGGTCTTTATTGGTTTAATACACAAGGAAAACAGGATAATTAGGCATTATAGTGAGGTCAGGAACTACTTGAATATAATACACATTCGCATATACTTAGTCAATGATACATGTAATCCCATATATATCGTTAGTGATAGGTATATGTGAAGGTTACATTATTATCAAGCTCTGTGTGTACTTACATGGTGTTAACAAGGGTAACCAAGTCCAGAATCACCACACTGTATCAATGTATACTGCAACTACCACAGTAATACCATCAGAATCACCACACTGTGTCGCTCATCAAACTGCTCGTCTATCTCGTCATTTGACTCCCCGAGTTCAAAGTGAGGTTCTGGATCATCCTGCAGTTTTTGGTTACTGCATGTGTGTAACCTGCATAGATATAATACCTCATACAATGATAATGACAAAAGATATTTAAAAAATCCCTCTGAACATTTCAAGCTACTCCAAGTAGGAAGCAGTATGTAGAATGATGTGGCTTTACCTATTATGAAACGTGAGTTGTCAAACTCGGCATGCAAAATGCCATTTCTGGCATTGTGATGCTCGTAGCAATGAGATTTGAGAGTTCTACACTTGTGTTCCCCCTCTTATTGCCATGACAGCAAAGTCAATAGTCAACAAGACTAAGCGAGACATCTGCTCCAGAGAATAAGCTGGTCAATGATATGCAATTCAACTAGGTTATTTCTTAAAATGCGGAGATAAATTGCGATGAAATATGCAAAAAAACGCTCATTTAAGGTTTGAAGCTTTCGTGACTGTAAGGATTCATATTCTTAGGTTTTTTCGGTAAAGTCACGTAGGTAAAACATTAAAAATAATAAAAGTCAAATAAAATAAAAATCATTTTTATTTTATTTCACTTTTATTAATTTTAATGTTTTACCTACGTGACTTTACCGAAAAAACCTAAGAATATGCTAATTTAAGGCTTTGTTTACTTGGCGAAGTTTGTGTAAAATCGTAAAATATTTGTAAAATATAGTTAGTTTATGATTTTAATGAATTATTACCAATAAAGTTATTGGTAATAATTGTGCGCATGTGTGGTGGGTTATTGTCGGGCGTCATACGCCGGCCACCACTACGGTTAAACATGTACCTCCAGTCAGGGCCCAACAGGGGGCAATAGCGGGTCCGGTCTGTACTCAGTAGGACTTGTGGGTCAGGCAACCTGGGGGTCGGTTAGGAACCAGAGGGGGACACCCCAGGCCCCCGGTGGGGGCTGGGGGATTGCGCAACAATCTAGGTCCTTCCAGAAGGTTCCAGAGACTGGGCGTGGCCAGGGGCGGAGTGACCCTGGGAGCCCCATAAAAGCCGGACCCCAGAGCAGCTAGAGTCGGTCAAGATCATGTATTTATATTTTATTATTTATTTATTAGGTATAGCCCTGTGAGCCATTCGGCTTTTGAATCGGGTGCAACCGCAACAAACAAAAAACATGAACAAGAAAGCATCTTAAAGTGACTATGTGCAAACAGAAAATCCAAGAAAAGACAGCAAATTATTGGGTCAGCGTCAAGCCGAAGACCCAAGAGGTCGCCTGAAGACAGGACCCTATACCCCAAGCTCCGCCGTCCTTCTAAGGGCCGGAGCTCAGTGAGGCCAGTGGTCAGTAGGCTAGGACCCTGAAGAACCCCGGACCCGATGTCCTTCTCAGGGCCGGGTCTGAGTGGGCCAGCGGTCGGTACCGAGGACCTTGGCTGGGTCGGGTCAGCCTCCCCGAGGTCCCGTTAGCCGGAGGGCTGAGAGTGGTTGGTCCCAGTGGCTAGGGCACTTGACCCCGGAGGCCGTGGTACCTCCTTAGGTTGTTGGGTAGAAGGGGGACATTACCCCTTCGTGTTAGAGACCTTGTGTGTTATTGTTAAATACGTGTTGCCTCCTAAGAAGACTCCTTCTCCATACAACCCACTACACATGTTATTTATAGAAGCAAATTATAAAAAATATAAAAAAAATTGACAAACTGAACAAATCGTTTTTTATTTTTGTCTGTAGTACCTGGCCTTAACTAATACTCTTAACAGGTACATTAACAATACATTGATGGTAAAGTTAGCACTTGAGATATCTTGACTGAACAGAAATAATACAGAACCACCAGGATTTGCCTCACCTGCCAGTAAATGATGATGAGCAAACAAGCTGCTAGAAACAGAAGGAAAACAGATAGCACCAATCTATTCCAGACTTAACTAAGTCACTGAAATTGAAGAACAAGCATTAATAAATGCAATAAAATATATTAAATACATGCCTTGGGGACAAACATCCATTTTGGCAATTATTTATTGTCTTAATTAACAGCAGAGGTGTTGGAATGTTTTATTTGTAACGTCCGGGCAAATAGGTGTGATTGTGATAGGTGCAAAAACAGGTTTCCTGCGAGAAAAAATAAACAGCTGCTCATTTGGAAAGGTCATGTATGATTTTACTTCTGTTGGTGTAACAAATAAAATGGCACCATTGAAGTTTTGCCACCTTGGGTGGTACTGATATCTGGTCTGGCCCAAGGACTATTACCCGCTCACTCACTGTGTTCAACTTTATTGCAGTTTTGATAGATCGAGGTTGACCGAGGAGAAATGTGCCCGGGCTCAGTCTGTGGAAAGAGTGACGACCCCAGTGCGTGCTGCTGTTGCACAGGATGGACGTGCTCACATCCCCCGTGACGCTCTCTCTCCTCACCGGCCTCGGGTGCGGATACTGCCTCTGCCTGCTGTTGCGAGGCCGCGGCGCCCGTCCGGGTTCGGCTACGGGGGGCAGCAGCGGGCACCCTTCTGCGGAGGGAGCCCAGGGAGCAGGGGACTCGGCGGAGGTGATGAGCGAGGGCGGGGAGTGGAAGCTCGTGCTGGTCGTGCGCTCCGACCTCAAGATGGGCAAGGGCAAGGTGGCGGCGCAGTGCGCGCACGCGGCCGTCTCGGCGTTCCGCCAGGCGGGCGCGCGCCACGCTGACGCCCTGCGCCATTGGGAGCTGGGCGGTCAGGCCAAAGTGGTGACGCGCGTGCCGGACGAGGTCGGTCTGGCCGAGCTGCTGGCGCACGCGCGCGCCCTGGGCCTCCCCGTGTCACTGGTGCGCGACGCCGGGCGCACGCAGGTAGCGCCAGGGACGTGCACGGTGCTGGGGGTCGGACCCGGACCCGCCGGCGCTGTCGACCGCGTCACGGGACACCTCAAGCTCTACTGAGCGTCGCCAGGATGGGGGGAGGGAGCAGCGTCTATGTGAATGCGATCGTGCGTGGAGCGGGAGTGTAGCGGTTAGCGCACTGCGTTAAGGACCTGGTGAACCGAGTTAGATTCCCGCTCATAGCCAACATCCGTGACAAATATCTGAACGGGTTTTGAATCTCTAGGTCGACTCGGCCATAAAGGAGTACCTGGTGCAGGTGTCCACACATTAGCACGAGTGCACTAGTCTGCTCGATAACGCTTCCCCATTAGTCAAGGTGATATGGGGGATCTTTTATATTTTGTGGTAGGGGAAAGACCTGCAACCCACGTGTACTTTTTCATGAATTCCTCGTGTGTTCAGGTCTTCTAAAGATAAATCACCGTTTTTGTTAATTGTTTGAATTTTGATTGCCAACTAACCAGGTGATGGCAGTGGCAATGCACATGGCCTGTAATCCAGCACTATGGAGGCAGCGAGGGTTGGTGGATTGCACGACATTTTGCAAAACTCTTCCTGTAGGCATCAAGGAATATGCGGTACAGCAAAATGTGAACAAATATATCTCATCTGTATCGGATGGAGTGTTACCCCCCTCGTGCAGTGCTCGAGTTTACTCTCAAACATTATCATTGACTGGCCAAAACACCTTAATCTATATGCACCTCCATGTTTGCGGATTACGCGGTGTTGTGATATGCAGCTTGGATGAATGACGCAATATTAAAACGCTCATTCTCAGTAATGAGTTTCAGTTAAGAGTGCTTCTCCATCACCAGTCATGGTAATTCGCTGATGAAGGCCTCAAAGCTGCCATCTCTCGTGATCCTGCCATCTAATAACCTGACACCTGCACAAGAACTGGTTTTACTGCTCTATCGCCATGGACCTCCCCTCAAATGCACTCCATTCCTCCATTGCCACTCCGTAAATTTTTGACCACCGGAAATTGCACCTTCTCGCGATGCGTCCTGCCCAAATCCACTTTTGCCAACGGTTTGGAGGATCGCTCCAATAACCTGTGAATGTTCCCCGAATCACGTGTTCCTCTTTTTGTCCCTCAATGTTATTCCAATCGTACATGGATCTTAGTTTTACATTTTTGTTTCATTGTGTTCATTATGTTTTTGATTGATGTCAGCGGGTAGTCTGGCCTCGTTAAAAGCAGCCTTTGTGCACATTGCTCTTATTTTCATTGTCAAGTTTGGATTTACAAAAGTGCAACAGCCCGCGCTGTCTTTTGCCTCATTAATTCATTGTTTTGATTCCGACCAGGTTCAGTCCGCTGTTCTCAGTGCACTCACAATGTTGACTTGAGATTCAAATCAATATTTGAGCGGTGTCCTGCAAAAAAAAAAACCTCTATCCCACATTTGATTTTACATCGTGGCTTCATCAGCGAGGGTGAAATCCACTCTTCGTAATTTTCTTGCATCTCTCCACACTTAGCCCTCCTTGGTATTTTCTGGACATTGGCGCTTTTGTGCATCGTCAAGTTTCTCCAGGATGCTTCCGTTTGCAGCATCTGATTTACAAATCGGCGGACCTGCGTTGAGCTGACCCGCCGGCTTCAGCGCAGCACGGGCAGTGCTGGGCCTGTCACTTCCGCGCTGTAAAGCCGCGAAATTAATAAACGAGTGGGGAAATAGCGCGCTGTCCGAGAGTGAAGTTTAATCCGTATACACAAAACTAAACCAGAGCAGACGAGATTGCGCATTTCAAATAATTCATCACTCCGTAAGCTTGGGTCCATGTATACAGAATACACTCGGTAAATAACAGTAAAAATATATTAGGGTGCAAGGCTGTGACCTGTAAGCAGTTTGCAAAAGATGACACTCTACCAATGCAGTCTGCAGGTGGGTCTTGTAAACGGAAAATGTAACAATTGAAGAGAAACCATTTAAACTGTACACGTAATTTTGGTCGCTTTAAAGAAATGTGTCCATAATAACCTGCAATGCCCCCCTCCCCACGCATGTCCAGAGTGATTAGTGTGAATACAGGATGCAAGTTAAATACAAGTTGCGGATGACCCTGGGAAGCCTCGCAGGGCTAGGCAATTATTTATCCGTGTACCAATCGAGACGCGAGCGAATTTTCTTTTTACATGTTTGTGTCGCGAGCACACCAGAGTACCAGGAGAAAACATTTGCATAAAGCAGTGCGATCGTACAGTTCCATGAGACTAAAAGCTGTGCCTACACGAGGGCGCTTCGGAACACCGACTTGATCAGAACGTGCAATGGAATTGCAGGTTCAGTTCCCAACGTGGACTGGAGACAAACGCTTGGCAGCCCTAAAGCAGTTTCTGATGTGACGGGGGAGGACTTAGCGTTTCCAGGGAAGACAGGGAGGGAAGGTCGAAAGGCAGGCTTAGAAATTACCAGGGCTTCCTTACATCAGGGAGGTTCTCTGTCGGGTGGACATTTTGTAGGACTTTTGCTTTAAAAAAAACAAGATTCAACGGGAGATTACTACAAGTGGCATGTCCGAATTCGAGATTGTGGTCGTATAAACATAAAACCACGTGGGTATGGGCAGTGGTGGCGTAAGGGGATGGACTTTGACAGGGCTTTCTAAACCTAAACAAACCCCAGTTAGAATTGGTTTGGTTGAGAGCAATTCCGTTGTGGCCTGGCGCCCTCGTGTAAACACAGCTGCGCGGACCGTGGCACGCCTGTGCTGATTGCCAAAGGCACCTTCTGCTGCTGCTGCCGTTTGCTCGGCGAGGCAGGCGAGTAGGAGCCAGAAGGATGCAGACGCGGCGAGTAAATGCAAGTGAATACAAGTGCAGGTAGAGCCGGTCCCACACACTCCCCCGACCAGACCCCGCACTCGGTGACCTCTAAACGCAGTGGCTCACCGCCTGCCTGCTCAAGATGGGTTAGAAAATTTAAGTTGGAAAACGATGGCTTGGAATAAGAAATCAGTGGTTGTAGCGTTTGCATGGATCACAGCCCCGGTAACACCACTAAGTTGCATTTTGGGTATAACTTTTTAGCATAAAATATTCTTTGTTTATATATTTAGTCAAAATCATCAGAATTTCCATTGTTTCAAATATAAACTTACCAGCTGCCATACAAAACATTAAAAACACTCTTCATTAAACAAATAAACATAACATATTTGGTCTATTCACCTATGAATATAATGAGATTTTTCAAGGAATCCAGTCCTTTTGTAATATATACGTAATCAATATAAGAATTCAACAGTTAGCGTCCCACACCTTGTACCGTTATGGAATAAACTTCGCCAGAGCCTAACGCTGCCATCCTGCACAATAGGACGCCGGATTTCACCACCCCGGGCAGCAGCGCGCACGAGCATTAACCATTCATATAAAGTGTTTGCACATACGATTTTTACCAAAATCCACAATGCGCAGCGCATTCAAGGGCAAGCAGAACAACTTCCTCGTGTGCCTCCCCACAGCACAGGGCCCCCCACCCTATGCCTGGGGCACCACAAATCCACAGCGCCGGTGCCCATGCAGCCCAGAGGACCAGCAGGGTACGGTGGCCCCCACAAGGAGGGAAAATGTCCCGTTAGCCATTTCCCGACGGGGCGCGTGCCACGGTGCTGTGGGTGGTGACCCGCGGGGCCACACGGCGCCGCCCGGCATTGCACAGAAGACGCCCCACCCGCTCGATACAGCGCGCAATCACGTTAACGCCAACTCGTGGCCATGTAAAAATCTTAAGTTCCAAATGTTGTCGTTCACGCCGCACCTTCGTTACATGCATATGCAGTATACAGATAGTATAAACAACGAGTACCATGGTAGGAATAATATACAAGGGACACGAGGATGGAACCTACCTAGGTGTGGACGTGCGGTGGTGTTGGGCTACAGCTGCACGTCACTCGGTGTGCTCCCCTTTGCGTGAGCTGTGCTCAGGACTTCAGCATCACCACCCGCTCACCATACCCCAGTGTTGTCAAGAGAAGCAATCCCACGGTGTTTATGCAGAATATGAAAAAAACTCGAATGAGGAATTCCCTTTGTTGTCTAAATCCGTGTCCATTAAGGGAGCTTTCCGCTTAATACACGCGTCAGCCAGGCCTAGCACTAGGGTTACCACCTTTTTCAGACTGCGTTTCCATTTCCCAGAATGTCCAGGTCAAATCCTGACAGGTGACTACCATACCTAGCAACCCAGTGGCCGCTGCTTTTCCCATTCAGCGTGGAGAAACGATCGGAATGTTGGTGCGAGGGACGGGGTCGGGTAGACGAGTGGAGGTGCAGGAGCGGACCGCGTGGCAAGGAATAAGCGATGCCCTTCGGTTGACCCCATCCTCGTGGCCCTGGCAGCAGCAGCAGCAGAAGCGACACTCAAGGGTTCCGTTGCTTTAGAATCAATATGGTCAACGCAGCAAGTGAATCCACCGAGGTCGCGCATGCACGGGCCACGCATGGTCACGATGCCTGTGGGGGTGGGGAGGTGCGCCCAGGAATGTTCGTGATCTCAAAGCGCGACTTGTGAAATCGGCGTGGCCCGACGCGTGAACGCCACGGTGCCGAGCTCGGCTCTGTAGTTTGCCTCGGCTGGAATCGCACTCCCATACCAGACATTTCCAAGGCAGCACGTCACCTTGTAAAGTGCAATTTTAGTACTCGCCGCATACTGAATGCGCGTTAAGCAACGGGATAGACTCAATAACAAAACTATGCTCGTTGTCTCAAGAGCATGTCCAAGTGCTGCCGTCTCTGCATTTTGGAGCCAAACCACACTCGTGTGTGTGTGTGTTTACGTACACACACATGCGCGCATGCTTGCAGACATAAAACCGCGCTGGGAAAAAAACAATGCGTCGCAACCGCATCTGAGATCGGAGCCTCGCACTGTGCGGAGAAGACGCGGTCGCGTGGAACGGAGGCCACGGTGCTAGAGAACGGGGAATTGCGCGACCAGAAGGCTTTGCTGGAAAACAAAGGAGGAGGGGGGGGGAATGGCTCGAGTTTTTGAGATAAAGCTTTACACGTTGATTGTCGTCATCACCCCACAAGAGCGGTGCATTCACATCCTTCACAGTGCCACCTTTGGCCACGACTACGCCAATTGTCAAACCTCCAGAGAACTTTGAGAAGGCGCTCTTTCGTCGCCTTCGCCCTCCCTAGCTCGCCGCCCTCGCCCCACAATAGACAACACGTGGGAGCGAGGTGCGATTCCACGAAACGAGAGGCCTGGCGCTCCTATCAAAGCGAGAGGTGCATTTAGAGGACCACGACAACTGCTTGGAATGTGCAATCCCCAGAGCCGAGTCCGAGAGGAGAGCAAACTGCAGCGGACGCTGCGGGGAACCGCGCACGAGTTTGCGAGCGATCGAGCCGGCCAACACTCTGCCAGGGCAGCTCACACCGACCCCGGATCGTCTCACACGGCTCACACAACACTCGAGGAACTCGCCGGACAAAACCTCGCCACCTAAACAGGGGCCAAGTGCAGTGGCTTAACCTAGGATCCAGATGATATACTTTATACACTTTGGAAATAATACAATGAATTCACAAAACCCGGCATCCCTGATCATGTTTGGACATCATTGCTTCTCATCAGCAAGGCTTGGGCCTGAATTGTTAATAATTTTCTTTCCATTCCATACCTCGGTAAGTTATTCAGAAGACGTTGCCTCGTCATCTTTTGCCAAACAATAAATTAGTTGCACAGGTGGTCAAGGGGTGGCGCATTCGCCGCTTTTTGCACAGGTTCCGTTTTGCATCCAGTGGCCGCCCTGGTTATTACTGCTGGTGGAACAACCGTAATAATACGCGCATTCTGCTTATCGATCGACGTCAAAGATCCCGTGTCATCATTCGCAAAGAGTAGGCCATTGTGTGCTGGCGTCAGGGTGAAAAAAAGACACCGCAAATTACTCAATTTGGATCACATGCAGCAATCATGGCCTTACTGGGAGACTAATGCCCCGGGTTACTTGCAATTGAGACTCATCCTGGTCTCTTGGATTCTCAACTGGTTCAACAAAATTAACTTGAAACATGCAGCAGCAGCAACGGATTTCGATATGCGCAGGAGCCTCGCGAATGGCCGAGTGTTAGGGCTCATCACAAGTTCACAGGTGACACCTTGCTGATAAGGATCAGTTCTGTCAAAACTGCGCAAAGGGTTCTGTTTATACAGAGAACTGCTCGGCTAAAGGAATTCATGTTACTTGAGCTATTTAATAAATCCCTTTTAAAATTACTTAAACGTTCGGTGAGCGGCTGGGTGTCCCATTAAATGGGATTGAAAGTCCGGCATCTGCAGCTGACCCCGTGTTCTTGAATTGTTTTTCCAGTTGATGACAATTCTCAGTGGCTGGAGAAAACCTCGCCTGGTTCTTTAATCAGAATTAAGGAGATATCAATTCAAACGTTTAAATCCCCAGTGTGAGTGGGAGCGGATGTCCTCTAAACAGTTTGGTGGAAGGGTAGCAGAGTCCCAAATAAATTAGAAACCAGTCAACTGGTATGAACTTCTTTCGCACCATACGTAGCCAACTGTGCAAATCAGAAGTGCGGCAAACAATGCTATTTGACCGATAATTGTTTATGCCGTAACAATGACCCTCTCAAGGCCAAACGCTGAAATGCAAGGTGCAGTGGGACATTGTACGACGGAGTCCACACAGGAACACGTTTGAGCTCTGTGCAAACGATCGGATAAAATCACGCTGACGCCGTAAGTGAATGGACGCCGTTTGAACGGGCGTGCTGGCCAGAGCAAGCCCACTCCGAGTGCGAGCACCTGTGCCAGTGAACAGGCGATTGAGGTAGCGTGGAGCTGATCGTCGTAAACAGCTGCTGCTGTTGCTTGCACACGCGGACCCCGTGTGACCACGGTTGGCGTAGTGGACACGAGTCCCATTGGTGACCTCCCCAGGGGACACGCGCGTCCACACGTGACGCCGGGAGCGTTGACTGCCGTGCCCGCCACCTGCGTCGCTCGTTAAACCGAGGCCTCGGTCTAGTCAAGCGCCTCACGTGCACTCAGTGCAAATGCTACTATTGTTCATAACCACCGTCTCAGTGCGTGCATTATTTCATAAAAACCATCTCCATACAGAATAGAAACGAATGGGCCAGGCCAGTCCTTTAAAGGAGGCAGCACTTTCTGATAAAATGTCAGAAATGTGCACATGGGCTTGCCCGATGGGCACACGCATACACACGCACGGACATGCACATGCACTTAAGCATAGGATCGCCCGATCCGTCACAACCGCGGTGACGTAGCGTGCGTCGCACACGGAGCTACGCAGACTTCCTCTGGTCCACAATGGTGCCATCCTTCGGGAGTCCGATTGCTCTCACCGCCTCCTGCGTAGAGCGAGGCAAACAGCTCCACTGTACCAGGTGGCATTGCCCAAGGAGGGGGTGAGAGTCTCTTCCTGCCTTCTCTGAATCAGCCAATGACAGTGAGCCAATCCACACGCATCCTGGGCTGCAACTGCCGTACAGAGATTCACATCTGTAAATCAACTTACATCACTTCCCATTGCTTACTGCGTTATTAGTGTGAATCCCTTGAGTTTTAAATCAACTCTGTATTGAGTTAGTTTCCACAAAGCATAGAAAATGTCACGTGCATATTTGCTAAAATTTCTTAGCGACAGGTTTATATTTCCCATCTGCTTATGTGCATTATTAATGTAAAGTAGAACTACATCTCAGAGGAGCTGCTTCTGCTTACTATTATTTTTTATTTTAAGAAAAATTCTACATTTTCTGGGAAGCCCCCCCCCCACCCCTTCCGAAATCCCAGATGGAAGCGACAATCCTCGTCGCGGTCCGGCCGGTGCGCCACGGTTGTGAAGACGGCGACAGAGATCGGCGCCCTGCTGTGCCGACCTCACCGCGCATCGCGCAGGGAGACCATCCCTTGCCTAACTTGGCCACGGGCGTCGCGCACGGAGCACGACACCTCGACACCCGCCGCCGGACGCTGATGAAGAATTCGTGGCGATGACGAGCGGCGAGACGGCCGGGAGCCGTGATGGGGAAGACGCTCACGGACGCGGAGCGCATTTCACCTCCCCCGCGAAAGGCCATGGGACCCTGTGGAATGATTCGAGCGTTCGAGTAAAGGTTGTTGAGGTTGTGATAATTGTGTGACTTCGCCTTCTCATGCAGTATCTGTGAAAACCAGAAACGACTGCTCCCCCCATCACCGCAGATGGCGGGACGCGTGCCGAGTGGGCCACGTGACCGAGAAGACAGCGGAGTCTCGTTTGGGACTCTTGCCGTGTCCCTGAGCCTGCGGCGTCTTGCGACAGAGAGGGTGGACGAAGAGGGGAGCCGGTGGCGTCTTCAGGGGTCTGGGTGGGGAGATGGAGTCAAACTCTAGAGGGAGAGCAGGGATGGTGCAGTCCCCGTGGCAGTCATCAGCAGTGCTGTACCCACAATAAACCGCTTCACTCACACTACTTAGCCCTTGTAGCCACAGCTATCACTTCAACAGAGGCCATGGCGACACAACGCACGGTGACATTCCCCAGACTTGTACAAAAAAAGTTAAATTCTGGTCAGTGGCCACACGCCCTTGGGTCCTCCGTGTCAATGCACGGGCGGGCGGCTGTCGCTGTCTCTGGGCACCACCGCTGCCGAGCGGCGCCGATCGACCTGGCGCCTCACTTCCTGCTCGCTTTCCCACGTGACGATTTCAGCGGAGCCGGGTACTTGTCGGAGGCCGGCACCTTCCAGGGCCCCGGCGCCAGGGTCCTGCGGCCCGTGCCATCGTCGGTCCAGCCCGAGCTCGCGCTGTCCACGCGAGGCCTCGCGTCGCCTCGCTCCGCCGACCCCGGGCCCGGCGGCGACTCAGTCTCTGGGCCGCCCTCCGTCCTCCGTGGATGACGGCCGCCACCGTTGCTCGGCTCCACGCGTTGTGCGGCAGCGTCCAGCGCGTCCGCGGTCTTCTCCCTGGGGGGCCGGAGCTGCTGCTGCTGCTGCTTTCCAACATACTTCACCGACTGGTGGTCGACCTCATCCTGCACGCTCGACTTGCTGGCTACAACGCCGTCTTGCTCCTTGCCCCGAGCGAACCTCAGCCTCTCCTGCTCCCTCTCCATCAACTCTCTCTCCTGCCGCACACTCTCCCGTTCCCGCTCCCGTTCCCGCTCCCGTTCCCGCTCCTTCTCCCGTTCTCTCTCCCGTTCCTTCTCCCGTTCCCGCTCCTTCTCCCGTTCCCTCTCCCGTTCTCTCTCCCGTTCCTTCTCCCGTTCCCTCTCCCGTGCTCTTTCTTTTTCCCGTTCCCTCTCTCTTTCCTTCTCCTTTTCCCTGTCCCTATCCTCCCGTTCCCTCTCCCGCGCACTCTGCTTTTCTCGTTCCTTCTCCCTCTCCTTTTCCCGTTCCCTCTCCTTCTCTCTCTCCTGCTGCCATTCTCTCTCCTGCTGTCTCTCCTCCCACTGTCGCTCTCTCGCCTCGGCCTCCCTCTCCCTGTCTCTCACGCGCTCGCGCGCATGGAGCCGGGCCGCGTGGGGGTCGGCGCCGCGCTCCACGCGGGGGGGCAGCGTGGAGCCGCCGCCAGCGCCGGTGGGGACCGAGGCGGCCGGCGAGCCGAAGGTGGCGCGGCGAGGAGCCGTTGGGCTCCGCGAGGAGTTGGGATCTGCAACACAGAGAGCGGAGACCGTGAGTTCACGAGGCCAAAACTGGCGCCGAAGCGCCACGCAACACGGCCCTACAACCAGGCCCTACGACACGGCACTACCCTACGACACGGGCCTACCCTACGACACGGCACTACCCTACAACACGGCACTACCCTACAACACAGCCCAACAATACGGCTCGACCCCACAACAACACAGCCCTAGAACGTGGCTCGACCCTACAACAAAACCCTACAATATGGCCCTACAACACCGTACGGCCCTGACACGGCTTTACGACACAACACTATGACACTACACAACACTACAACACGGCCCTACGAATCAACACCAACCTACGAAATAACCCAATGACACGATTTCACGACATGACTCCTAAACACAATACGAACCTACGACACGACCCTGTGACACAACCTTACAACTGTAATATCTCAACCCAAAACTTGAATCAACTCTATCCAACAATCCAGTGGTGTGATATCAAGGGCATTATTACGACAGACATGACCAACCCACGCTAGACGTGCAGTCATCGCTGGTGGACCGTGCAACGGACCGGTGCCCGGGTGGCACCAAACACTAAAACCGCTGAGTTACGAGAACGGATCGAATGGCGAGTGTGTGACCTACCTACACGCGTCATGTTACGCACATGTGGGACTGCAGCAACTGTGAGGCTCCGGGCCTTGCGCACCACTACGGCTGCACCCGGCAAGCGCAGCTGTAGCGAGGTGGCGCGACACGGAACCGTTTAATGGAGCCCTGGCCGTGCGGAGTCTGGGCGAGGGCGCGCCCTGTGCTGCAATCGTGGTGCCGCGGTGGGGCACACGGGGGTGGGAGCCGTGTGCTGCGATGTACCAAGCGGCACCGACGGCAGCGCTTGGTACAGGGGGTCATTACCCATCCTTCGAACAAAATGTGGTCCCCTGGTAAATAAACGTGGGATTTCCACCATTGGTTCGGGCGATGAACTCAGGTGAGTTTCACCTGGTTCTCACAATGGTTCAGGAGCCATGATGTGTTTTGACCGATGGATGCCAACACGTTTTGTTGAGCACCCGATCTCGGTGAGATCCATGCCGTGCCACTATCACCGCCCGAATCCCTGTGGGAAACAATCGAACTGCAGCCAACTCTGCCAACAGCTGTCCTCACCGTATATGCCGCTGTGCCTACATAATCAGCACTGGCCATGGTGATGCACGCTTCTACTCCTATGTCGAAGAGGAGATGGAGTGGCGAGCAGTACAGCAAGTTGTGTGCGTGGGGATTTTTTAAGAATCGATGGCTAAATGTGATTCGCAGCACCATCGTGAAAACGAATTTTGAACCAATATCACGCCTTGGCGAGGCTCTACTGTACAGTTTGGATAGACCTGGGCGGACTGAAAACTATTTTCAATTTGCTCTGTGTGTGCACAGGGTATATCTGTGCAAGTGCGTGCTGTGTATGTGTGCTGTATGCGTACTGTGTATGTGTGCTGTATGCGTGCTGTGTATGTGTGCTGTATGCGTGCTGTGTATGCGTGCTGTGTATGCGTGCTGTGTATGTGTGCATGTGTGCTGTATGCGTGCTGTGTACATGTGCTGTATGCGTGCTCTGTACGTGTGCTGTATGCGTGCTGTGTATGTGTGCTGTATACGTGCTGTGATTGACTGCTGTATGCGTGCTGTGTATTGAGTGCTGTATGCGTGCTGTGTATGCGTGCTGTATGCGTGCTGTGTATGTGTGCTGTATGCGTACTGTGTATGTGTGCTGTGTATGTGTGCTGTATGCGTGCTGTGTATGTGTGCTGTATGCGTGCTGTGTATGTGTGCTGTATGTGTGCTCAGTATGTGTGCTGTATGCGTGCTGTGTATGTGTGCTGTATGCGTGCTGTGTGTGTGCTGCATATGTGCGTGCTGTGTATGTGTGCTGTATGCGTGCTGTGTGTGTGCTGCATATGTGCGTGCTGTGTGTTTGCATGTTGTGCGTGCTGAGTGTTTGCATGCTGTGTGCTGTATGTGTGCTGTATGCGTACTGTGTGTTTGCATGCTGTGCGTGCTGTGTATTCGCATGCTGTGCGTGCTGTGTGTTTGCATGCTGTGCGTGCTGTGTTTGCATGCTGTGCGTGCTGTGTGTTTGCATGCTGTGCGTGCTGTGTGTTTGCATGCTGTGCGTGCTGTGTTTGCATGCTGTGCGTGCTGTGTGTTTGCATGCTGTGCGTGCTGTGTGTTTGCATGCTGTGCGTGCTGTGTGTTTGCATGCTGTGCGTGCTGTGTGTTTGCATGCTGTGCGTGCTGTGTGTTTGCATGCTGTGCGTGCTGTGTGTTTGCATGCTGTGCGTGCTGTGTGTGTGCATGCTGTGTGTGCTGTGTGTTTGCATGCTGTGCGTGCTGTGTGTTTGCATGCTGTGCGTGCTGTGTGTTTGCATGCTGTGCGTGCTGTGTGTTTGCATGCTGTGCGTGCTGTGTGTGTGCATGCTGTGCGTGCTGTGTGTTTGCATGCTGTGCGTGCTGTGTGTTTGCATGCTGTATGTGCTGTGTGTTTGCATGCTGTGCGTGCTGTGTGTTTGCATGCTGTGCGTACTGTGTGTTTGCATGCTGTGCGTGCTGTGTGTTTGCATGCTGTGTGTTTGCATGCTGTGCGTGCTGTGTGTTTGCATGCTGTGTGTGCTGTGTGTTTGCATGCTGTGCGTGCTGTGTGTTTGCATGCTGTGCGTTTGCATGCTGTGCGTGCTGTATGTGTGCTGTATGTGTGCTGTATGTGTGCTGCATGTGCGTGCTGTGTGTTTGCATGCTGTGCGTGCTGTGTTTGCATGCTGTGCGTGCTGTGTTTGCATGCTGTGCGTGCTGTGTGTTTGCGTGCTGTGCGTGCTGTGTGTGTGCATGCTGTGCGTGCTGTGTTTGCATGCTGTGCGTGCTGTGTTTGCATGCTGTGCGTGCTGTGTTTGCATGCTGTGCGTGCTGTGTTTGCATGCTGTGCGTGCTGTGTGTTTGCGTGCTGTGCGTGCTATGCCAGGATGGGATTGCTCCTTTACGTGGCTCTGTGAGCACTGGGGAATTCCAACCCCTCTGCTGCCTCCCGTCTCCTTCCTGCCCACACGCACCGCCCACCCCGACCTGGACGTCTCTGCATCTCCAGTGTCTGTGCTGCATGTATGATTGGTCACCTGATAATAGACGCCATGTGACATACACCACAGGGTGGCTTTTGGGTCACGTGGCTATTGGCAGGCCTTTGAAGGGCTCCGTGGAGCACGTGGTCAGCAGGGCTGCAAATGCTGCACTGTTTATATTGGGAGGTCTGTGGCATAGTGAGCAGCACGGGCCAGATGGACTTTCCAGCACCCCAGAAGTCAAGTAATCAATGGGTCCCAAGATACTGCTGTTGAGCTGTTCACTCAGCCATGATACAGGGCCATGGTGAAACGAACCGACTGAGAGGCCCTGTTGTACTGTAATCCATCCTCCCGTGCACTTCTGTCCCTCGCCCAAGCAACAGCCTCGACCTCTCTACACAAAATCCAGGCTGCGTGTGTGTGACCTGCGCAGCGCAGGATCATCACGAGGACCCTCCCTCCGAGCCACACCGTCTCAATTCAACAGGAGCAACTGAGCAGAGCCACCAGAGTTGTGGAGGAGGTGGTGCTGGTGGTGTTGACCATGCAGGAGTGAGCGGGTGATTGGGCTGATAACCAGGTGAGTGGAGACAGCAAGTGAGCGGGTGAGAGAGCTGATGAGCAGACTGTTGAATAGGTGAGTGAACGAATGAGGTTGTGTGTGAGTGCATTAGCAGGAGAACGGATAAGCAAGTGACCGAGTGAGCGAGTGTACAAGCGAGTGAGCAGATGAGCAAGTGAGTGAGCGAGACAGAGGATGAGCAAGTGTGCAAGCTCGCGAGCAGAAGAACGAGTGTGCATGCAAGTGAGCCGTCGAGGCGAGCGGGCGGACGGGCGTGCATTCAAGGAGCTCGCGAGGCTTGCAAACATTTACAAACCGTCTCGCCCAGGGAGGCCCAGAGGAGGAGGGAACAAAGGGGTTCGTACTTGTGTCATTTTTGCAAATACATGAAGAGATGGGAAGGAACCACCCCTGAAGGGAGACAAAGGAGAGCCCAACATTCAGAGTTAGAGAGCGGGGGAGCGAGGGTGCACAGACGCCACGTGGCATCTCTCAACGAGCCCTGATATAAATCTGCGGAAGCGACAACTCCCTAATCGCACGTGGGAACAATGGATTCCTGTCAATAAAGTTTCAGCGCTTCACTTGGAAGGGTGCAACTGGAATCTGGTGTCGAGCACAATACTACAGTCTTTATCGCCAAAACATTCACGCAAATTGCGTCTGAAACGCTGCAGAGTTCCTAATGCGTGCAGTGTTTGCACGCACGCGCAGGAATCTGCAGACCATCAGAATCGGCTCCAACAATTGCCCAAACTCTGTGGTCCGATATGGGATGTTTGGCCCGCACCAGTAATTGGTGTTTATACATGCCGGAGGAAACCGGAAATCCGGCGAAAATCTACGTGTGCGAGACGGGGTAAAAGACTCAATCCCCGTACAGATAGAATTTAATTAACTTGCTGTACTGCCATCATACCCTGGCCAGAAGCCAGGCGATGGCAACCAAATTGTGACATTTTCTGCAATTTGCCAACCATCCCTGCATCCACAGGGCTGGATTACAGATGTGTTGACAGTACAGTATTACTTCCGCAGATTTCTATTCAGCATGCACATTATACCCACACACCAAAGACATTGCACGCTTACACATTTACAAAAATCACTACGGGAATATATTTTACACACAATGCCAAGGTGACGTAAAAGCCTGGAATGTGTCTGAACACCGGTAAAGAGTACACAATCAGGGCACAGAGTTACGGGACCAATCCACAATGCCTTGCAAGCTCAAAAGAGTGACCGTATGTGAACATCAACCTGAACGTTTACCAAGAGCCTAGACCGCGTACCGAGAGCCATAAACGTCAGAAAGTATATAACCTTCTAAACCGCACAGGCAGCAGAAGCTTGGGAAACTGTGTAACAGGGATCTCATTTGCGAGTGGCACCATCTCTCTCCCTCAGCGGTGTTGGGATGACCGCTGCGGACAGTGGAGAGCCTCCTTTGAGTCATCCGATGGGGTGAGGTCTCCTCCTTGGAGGGCGCCGTGGTGCAGCCGCAATTGGTTGCATGGCGAGTTCACCATCCGACGCACAGATGGACTCATGCATGCATGGGAGTGACGCGCAAGCGTTCGTGCGTGCAAGAGGCTGCACGATGACCAGTGGACAGAAAGTCGGTTGCTCACTCGTTTATACGGAGCTTTCAGTGTTATACCCTCACGTGTAGCGTTGTGCTAGCGATCCACTTTCTCTACATATGCACAAACTCCCCGAGAGGTCAAACGCGTCCAAGCAGGACAGTCCCGAGCAAGGCTCGGTGGAGCGTTTTCCGCTCCGCTCTTCTCATGTGCTATGCGCGTCTAAATGGGTGCTCGCCGACAGCGCTTACGGCAACAGCAGCAGGGTGGTGAGCACGGGTGAGCGCTGCCGAGCACAGAGTTGTGTGCGGTACGCGTGTACTCATCGCCACCGGAGCGATGCCTGTGGGTGAGGGCGTCCTCGCTAACCGTAGTCCGTGACGGGCGCGCCGCGTCGCTTGAGGAGCAGGTGTACGCGCCGCCCGCTGGCCTTGATGGCGTCGATCGCGCGCTGGTACGTCATGTCCTTGCTGCTCTCCCCGTTGATCTCCATGATGCGGTCCCCCACCTGCGCGGGACACGGGACTCGCGTCAGCCACCGACGTCGTCATCCGGGAGTTACGAGACGCAGAGCGGGACTCGGGGAACTCGATTGCGAGGTGCTACTCACCCCACGGGGGCACGGCGAGACCCGGGGATGTCATGAAAGCAAAGCCAGGGATCGCAGGAGACCATGGACGCGGCATATCAAGAAACCAGGATACCGAGGGCAAAGGTTCTGAAGGACCCGAGGAGATCCATGACCCAGGAGATGCACAATCCGGCAGCCGAGGCAGCTGCATGCACGGGAGGCGTCACCTGTATCTTGCCGCTGCGCATGGCGGGGCTGTCGGGCGCGAGCGACACGATGGTGAGGTCGCGGTTGAACTCGCGGCCCCCGTCCAGCTTCAGCCCAAACCCATAGGGGCCCCGCTCCAGGTCCACCAGATAGTACATGGACACCTGCGGTGGCGGCGAAAAAGGCAAGTGCGGCTGCTGAACGAACACCGAGGTCCGCGTGGCACGCACGAGGGGGAGGGGGGCAGGCCTCGCCTGTCCAGGACGGACAGCGGCGCCCGCAGCACCATCGAGTCTGGCGCTCGAACAAAGTCCACCCAGGGGATTCCCGGGGGCAATGGTGAGGTGCACGGCGGGGTTACACCGGGGTCACGGCGGGGTCGTGTGCTGCCACGGGCAGAGCCGACCCCGAGTTACCAGGGTCGTATCACGGTGAGCAAAGCGTCACACAGCAGCAGCAGGCCCATCCGCCCAATGCAAACACACAATGCGTGTGTGTGGGGTGAATATATGGTTAAGGTGTAGTTAGTGTGTGGTCCGTGCGTCGTTAGTGTCTTTTCAAGACTCATCTGATACCTAATGTAAAGTGTAGAGGCCAATATGAAGTCAGTCTGGGTGGCACCGTCAGCTGGGTTCAGTGAACCCATATGCTGCAAGGTGCACACCTCTTGGCGCGACTCACAGGGTAGAGCAAATTATTGTGTACTTGATTCATGTATACAGTAAACCCTCGCTATACGCGAGTTATGGATTTGCGAGTTCACATATTTGCGATTTACTAAGTGCACGCTAATTCCCTATTCGCGACCCGCCGGACTCCAATACAGTAAAACCTTGGATTGCGAGTAGCTTGGTCTGCGAGTGTTTTGCAAGACGAGCAAAAATTTTAAGTAAATATTAATTTGATAAACGAGCGAGGCCTTGCAATACGAGTAGTACGTGTTTACGCTTTGTCTGCCGAGCGTCACGTGATCACAACTGATACACGAGTGCTTTGATATACGAGTGCTTTGGATTACAAGCACGTTTCCGGGATGAATTATGCTCGCAATCCAAGGTTTTACTGTATTTGTGAGTGTACGTAGTGCCAGACCGCCGATACCGGGGAGGTACGTGTAGAATGTTGATACATTTGAAACTGTCTGCGAAGATTAGGCACGCACCCTCAGCTGCCCGCTGAGTCCTTAGTCTCACAGTAAGCTATTGTGCATTTTTATTTCATACGTACTTACAGTCGACTCGTTTATACATACTCTTTGGTTCTTTCGGTAAAGTCACGTAGTTAGAAATAAAATCAAACAAATCACGACGTTTCGATCGCAACACAAGCGGTCATCATCAGGCAAAGGAGTCAGCCTCTAAAGGCAAACTGTTTATAAAGGTTTGGGGATGGGCATAGCCCCCCAAGTGTATCAACAGCAGCAGGAGCACGGACGGTGCACAAGTGCCAATGCTATTTATTTCTAACTACGTGACTTTACCGAAAGAACCAGCAGTCACGAAAGCTTCAAATCGTTTATACATTTTGGTATAAACGAGTCGACTGCGAGGTCCATTAAAAAGAACGCGAATACAATCAGGGGAAGTGTTGCTGCTGCACTCCCCAGTGGTAAAACGATAACTGTGTGTTATCAAACACCGGCATCTCCAGAGGAGTCATCCTCCTGAATTCATCACCAGCACCAGCACCACCACCAACCAAATGTAATATTTTAAAAAAATATCATTCTTTATTATTTATGTATTGTAGTCATTGTTATTAAACATTTAGCAATTTCCCCTTATGCTCACTCGTACCAGGAACGTAACCCCACTTTTCCCAATGGAACAAGGTTTCTGCAAGGACGATGCATACATTATCAGAGTGTGTTTTTTGTTTGCATTCTGACTGCAGGTATTGTGGTTAATGCAAACATGATTCCTCGTAAAAAAAAGTTCAGTTTTGTTGCCAGAAAAAAGGGTAAAAAACCTATTATTAACGTTTCTGCATTCACGAATTCTGCATTCGTGAGGGTTTACTGTACTTGTTAATGTGTACATGTGTGCGTAGATACTGTATGTGGCTATCTTGGTGACATGTGCCGACCCTCTGTGCCCAATGACCTCTCCTCCTCCCCCTCCTTCCCCCCCTCACCTGTGAGGACTTGGGGTCGGGTTTCACGTCCTTCCTGCTGCGCGGGTCAGGCCTGGGACAGCAATGGCACAGCAGAGGGCAACACGACTCAGCTTGCACGACATTGAAATCTTCTCGTTATTCTCTCGCCGCGCAGAGTTTGCGTTTACTCTGGACGTGCGGGCGTCGGCTCAACTCTGTCACGGTTTGATGTGGGAGGAAAGCAACGTGCATACGAGGGGAGAGAATCCAAATCTTTTCCCAAAGAGGTGAGAAACTGGCTGTGTGCGCTGCCTCTACAAGAAAACCCCATGCTGCCTGTAGGCTCTTGGCAGACGCACCTGTTTATACCCAGACGCGCCGGTTACCCCATCATGCGAGTCACCACGACGTGTCTCGTCGTGTTTGTCATTGTGACGCGTCTCGTCGTGCGAGTTACCCCAGCGTGTCCGTGGAGCGGAAAGCGCTGGACGCATGGCTGCCGGAGAAGTTGTCGTCGTTGTTGATGGGGGAGAGGGCGGCCGAGTCTGTAGGAAACACGGCGGAAGTGAGCATCGCGCTCGCGGCGTGGGAACGTGCTGCGTCCACCGCTGGCTCGGTAGTGGGCGCGAGTGTGGGTGGGCGCGAGTGTAGGTGGGTGCGAGTGTGGGTGGGCGCGAGTGTGGGTGGGCGCGAGTGTGGGTGGGCGCGAGTGTGGGTGGGCGCGAGTGTAGGTGGGTGCGAGTGTGGGTGGGCGCGAGTGTGGGTGGGCGCGAGTGTGGGTGGGCGCGAGTGTAGGTGGGTGCGAGTGTGGGTGGGCGCGAGTGTGGGTGGGCGCGAGTGTGGGTGGGCGCGAGTGTAGGTGGGTGCGAGTGTGGGTGGGCGCGAGTGTGGGTGGGCGCGAGCATATCAGTGTGCATGTCGACGAGCGTCTTCGTAAGCTTGATAGTGAGCGTGCGAGCAAGTGTGCTAGCGAGTGTTCGGGAGCGTATTAGCCAGTGTGTTAGTGAGCATGTTAGAATATTAGTTATTGTGTTAGTGAGTGCGGTGAGCGCGGCGAGTGTAGCGGGAGGAGGGGGAGGGGTCTTGCCATGGGCAGGCACGATGCGTAGGAGGATGGTGTTGCCCTCGGCCTTGATGAGGCTGACGATCTGGTCGTGGCTCAGGTGGACAATGGGCTGCTTGTTCACCGCCACGATGCGGTCGCCCACTTCCAGCTGGCCCGAGCGCGACGCTGGGCTGCCCTCCACGATGCGGTCGATCTTGTGCGGGACATCCCCATCTGCACGAGGCCCACAATCCCACTCAGCCTCGCGCCACGTGGTCCCACCGAGCCTTTGTCTTTGTTACGTGGCGAGTATGGTTGGCGAGTGTCGGCGCTGTGCTGTGCACACTCCGGTGTGGCGAGTGTGGTGTATATAGTGTGGGTGGTGAGTGTGTTGTATATGGTGTGGTTCGTGAGCGTGTCTGGCGAGCGTGGGTGCAGCCCGTACCCCCGTGAGTGCCGTTGCTCTCTGGGAAGGGCAGCGCTGAGATGAGCACAAATCCGAAGCCCTCGTTGTCCCCGCGGTGCAGGAGGACGTCACGGGTGCCGCCCGTGTAGGCCCCGTCCCCCCCGAACGGGGCGCGTGCGTTCCCGGACCCCGACGGGCCACCGGGGAACCCCTCCCGGCCACCGGGGAACCCCTCCCGGCCACCGGGGAACCCCTCCCCGTGCAGCAGCGTCGAAGAGTCGTGCCCCTGCCACTGCTCTCCCTCTGTTGTGGTGGCACGGGGGTCGGGGGTCAGAGGTTAGGGGTCCACATAAATCTGGCGCCCAATTACAATCGAGGTTTTGCCCAATTCGGCAAAATTGTAATGGAACTAAATTAGTTGAAACCCGATTCTCATTATCGAATCACTCCGGCCACTCCTCGCCGCTTGGCATGGGGGTTAAAATCCTCGCACACACTCACCTACAGATTCACACACAAAGACACCCCAGTATAGCCTTAACAGACTGTTGGGGCAAGTGCTGTAAGCGAGCACCTATGAAGGCCGGAACGGTACACGAGGGGGTGGGTGGCCAGCACCACGCCCGACCACCTTTGTCTCCCCAGTGGCGATGTTTACGCACTGCTCCAGGTACTCATTTGAGGCCGAGTCGACCTAGGGGAGGCCCAGGATCGGTTCAGATAATCGTCACTGGTGTTGGCCAAGGGCCACAATCGAACTTGGGATGCTGGGTTCATAGCGCAGCGCGCTAACCGCTGCGCCACCGCTCGCCACACACACATGTGCTCTCACACGCGCACCCGTGAGCCCCGTGAGCCCCGAGAGCCCCGTGAGGGTGCGGTGATACCTGCGGGCGAGCCCCGACGCCGCACGGTGAGGCTGACGTCGCCCTTCTTGGCCGCCTGCTGCATGAGGCCCAGGACGTGCGTGTGGGACTGGCCCAGCACGGCGACGCCGTCCACGCTCACCAGCTCGTCCCCCGTGCGCAGGCGCCCATCCGCGTCCGCCGAGCCCAGCGGCACGATCGAGCCGATCACAATCTGATGCACGCCATCACCGCCGGTCACAACAACAACACCTTCACTCACCCACTCACTGCACCTTGGATTTCTGTTTGCACTTAGTCACATATTCACTTTAAGATGTTTTTTGTTCATGTTTTAGTTTTTTGTTTGTTGCGGTTGCACCCGATTCAAGAGCCGAATGGCTCACAGGGCTACACCTAATACATGAACTTGAACCCCAAGTCACAACAACAACCTCACTCGCACTCAAAGGCAAAGATCACCCATCCACAGCCTTCACAGACTGAGAGAAAATGCTGTTAGTGAGCACCTATGAAGGCTGGCGTGGCACACGACCGGGTGGGTGGCCAGCACCACGACCAGCTACACTTGTCTCCCTAGATGCGATGTTTACACATCGCAGCAGGTCCTCATTTGAGGCCGAGTCGACCTAGGGGAGGCCCAGGACTGCTGCAGATAATCGCCGGGTTTGTAGCGCAGCACAATAACCACAACACTACCGCTCCTCACACACATATATATATTTGTAGTGACATCGCGGATGTCACTGTGTAATGCCGGCCCAAGAGAGGCACGGTGTTCGATGTATTGACATCGCGGGCACCACGTGTATGTGGGTGCAGTACCGGTCCTAGAGAGGCTCGGTGAGCCCTGGACTGGCAGTGCTGGATGGCACCACGCTCTGCGTGCAGTGCCGACCCCTACAGGGTAGGGTGTGAGAGTGCCGGCCATGGGGTTACTAAGGGCCATGGCACTCTGGTTGACCCCGAAGGCCACGTGACCGGTAAAGTCTACACAGGGCCACCCCAGGTGGGGGCTAGGGGTGGTCGGTCACGTGTCAGGGCCGAGATCCTGCTCGAGGATTCTAGAAGGTGGGCGTGGCCAAGGGCGGAGCCAGCCCCGCCGCAGGGGATAGAAGCCGGATCCCCGAGAGGGACCGGCTGCTGCTGTTCATCCTGAAGAAATCTACATTCTACGTTCTACGTCCTACAGACTCTCCAACACGTGGACCTGGACCCGAGCTGGGGTCCGGTCCGTTGTAGCTACTCCCAGTGTGATTAGTGTAGTTAGCCGGGTGGTCCACCACCATAGGGTGTAGTTAGCATGGTGGTCCACCACCATAGGTTGTTATCCGGTTAAGGGGCAGTTACCCCTTTGTGTAGGTGTTAATAAATGTGTTGCCTCCAAAGAATATGTCTGTGACTCAGTTGAACTCACTACAAATACACATACAAAAGCATACATACAAGGACTCACACACACTCCCCACTTCACGTGCCGCTCCCCACACACATCAACTACAACACTCTCACTCTCCCACTGTCCCACCCACTCGCCACACTGCAGGTCACAACAATTCCCATTCTGCTTTTTCCCTCGCACCGCTCCACGCGATGTTCCCACAGGAGGAGCGATGCGCTCACAGTTCCTTCTCCTCTAGAGGAGCCGGGTGGCGGCGTCTCGAACCAGAAGCAATTTATCCGAGCTCGGGAGACCGATCGCCACAATCAGCATCACGAGTGACCAGTCGCGTCGCGCGACAAACGTGCATCCCAGCATTTTTATGGCCGCTCTGTTAAAGGCAGGGCCTGGTGTGGGCAATAGTGTGCAGATGAACCAGATATTATTTATGTGAGCGAGGATTAAAAAGCACCACACCCGACTGGCTTGCAAAGTTAACTATGTAGTGTCAATGCATCAGGCTGTGTTCGTGGCGGTATGCTGCCAGTGATGGCGCAGTGCCAGTGGTAGTGGCGCGCCACCCACGGGTTCTCCAGGCTCGTTCCCCCCCAGGATGCGGAAGCCGAAGCCGCTCTCGTGCCGCCGCAACAGGATGTCCATCTCCCTGTAGTCGGACGCCGCTGTGGGGAGACACGCGGCACGTGTGAGGCAGCCGGGTGCATGCTGCCCTCGGCCCAAAGCCCGCCTGCTCGCCTGCCCGCCTGCCCGCCCGGGGCACTGCCCCACCACCCCGAGAGATGAGAGCTCTGGAGACGCGAACTTCACGTTCGTGGTCAGGTGCACAGGATGGAGAGGTGCACGCCTACGATTCCACTGAGAGGAAGGGTCACACGTGGATCAGCAAGCGAGCCACTACACCGACAGCACATGGCGTGTGTCAGCACGTGGGCTGCCAGCGCACTCCAGTGTTATCAAGTGGTAGGCCAGTCTGTGACTGGGACTGTTTCTTTGGCCATCGCAAAATGACTTTCAGTGGAACCGAAGACCCCTCTGCTGTACACAATACGGTACCCAAAACACGAGATAAACATTCCACGGTATTGCCACTGCTCCCACACAAGACGTCACAAGTCCAACGTTTAGCACCAAACGGCCAACGCAAGAACACGGCCGTCAACGAGACGGGATGGCTCTGCAACGCCGCAGCGATGGTTTAAAAATCCCCGCACTGACGAGTCGGGGGCAATCGGCGCACTCGGAGCCGGTGCGTACGTCCGACGGGGGCGGTGCCGTCGGCCAGGCAGCCTGGCATGGGGACACTGACCCTTGCTGTCGAAGATAGAGCGCGACTCGCGGTACAGACGGTATGCGTCCGGGTGCCGGCTGTCGGGGCTGCTGGAGGGAGTGGGGGAGCCGGAGCGGCCACCGCCGCCACGTGCCAGCCCCTGGTTCACCAGCGATGGGAGCATCACGTCCTGACTCGACTGAGGCACGACGTGCCGCCTCGGGCCCTGAGACACACACATACATACACGTAGGTATAAACACGTGGACACACACACGGATACACACAGACACACATGGATACGCATACACAAATGCACGCACAAAGAAAAATATACCCTGTTAGCGAGCAGCACCTATGAAGGCCGGAACAGCACACGAGGGGGTGGATGACCAGCACCACGCCCGACCGCCTTTGTCTCCCAAGTGGCCATGTTTACACACTGCAGCAGGTACTCATTTGAGGCTGAGTCTACCTAGGGGAAAGCCTAGGATCCATTCAGATAACCGTCACTGGTGTTGGGCATGAGCAGGAATCGAACTCGGGTTGCTGGGTTTGTAGTGCAGCGTGTTAACGCCACACTACCCCTCCCCACACATACATACAAACAAAGAAACACAATAATGATATACAGGGTGTTTAAAAATGATGGACCAGATTTGAAATCGCTATATCTCTGCAACCACGAACCGCCCATGAATGAAACTCTTACCACTTGAAAGGGCGGGGCATAGAGGGCGGGGCATAGAGAGGGCGGGGCATAGAGAGGAGGGCGGGGCATAGAGAGGAGGGCGGGGCATAGAGAGGGCGGGGCATAGAGAGGGCGGGACAGAGAGGAGGGCGGGGCATAGAGAGGGCGGGGCATAGAGAGGGCGGGGCATAGAGAGGAGGGCGGGGCATAGAGAGGGCGGGACAGAGAGGAGGGCGGGGCATAGAGAGGGCGGGGCATAGAGAGGGCGGGGCATAAAGATTCAAATGATTACCGCTAGATGCCTCTCCCAGCGCACTAACAGCCCCTAACCTCAGTCATCCGCAAGAAAACACTGCCTCAACGTTGGATAGGTCGCACGGGACCCCAAGGCTTGGCGCTACACTCTTGGCCCCTAAGATCCCCAGACATCACACCCTGCGACTTTTTCTTGTGGGGATACGTCAAAGACCCGTGGTGTTTTTGTGCCACCATTAGCGACTAATCTGGATGACCTCAAAAACAGAATCACGGCAGCGGTGACTTCAGTGGAAGAAGACACTTTGAGAGGCGTTTGGGACGAATTCAACTATCGTCTCGATGTTGTCCGTACAGCTGGTGGAGGGCACATAGAGCATTTATTAAATGGTTAGTGAAACTTGATAACTCATTAAACCGTTTTTAACTTTTGTGTAATTGTAACATGTTGCCATCGTGAAATAAACTGCTTTAAAATTGGGTCCATCTCTTTGAACCACCCAATATTTACACACCACACATACAAAGCCAAATATCTCCATATGGCGTACACAGGCTGTTCGGGAAAGTGGTGTTAATGAGCTGTGAATCGCACCCCTACCAACAGATTTGTAGTCCACTAACCGCTGTCACCACTCCACCGGACATAAAAACACACAGACACATACACATACAACACACACATTTAAACACACAGATACATACACATACAACACACACATTAAAACACACAGATACATACACATACAACATACACATTAAACACGCACAGATACATACACATACACCAAAAATACACGCAAATACACAAACACTACTACAAATACAGACACTCATTCCCGACACACAACAAAGACAGATCCCCCATATAGCCTTAACAGACTGTAGGGGGCAAGTGCTGTTAGCGAGCACCTATGAAGGCCGGAACGGTACACGAGGGCGTGGGTGGTCAGCACCACGCCCGACCGCCTTTGTCTCCCCAATTACGATGTTTACACACTGCACCAGGTACTCATTTGAGGCTGAGTCGACCTAGGGGAGGCCCAGGACCGGTTCAGAAAATCGTCACCGATGTTGGCCGTGAGCGGGAATCGAACCCGGGTCGCCGGGTTCATAGCGCAGCGCGCTAACCGCTACACCACCACTCCCCTACATACACACACACACAAACGAGCTGTCGCCTAAATCCAGTAGAGGTCTCCCAAACAAGCGATGCCCGGGCCTCGCCGCACGTGCCGTGTGCTACACAGGGAACACCGTCCCAGCGAGCGCCGGCTCCTACCGAAGCCGAGTCTGCTTAGGGGAGGCCCGGGCTCGGTACAGATGGCAACCGCCACGGGCAACGCGCACGCCCAGGAAGTGAGCGCAGAGGCTTGGCATCATAAACGAGGTTAACGGGGAGAGCGCTACCACCCAGCAGTGCCACGCGATGTTCTCGCAACTCTGCATGAAACGTGCGTAGGCATCGGCTACTCACCGGCTTGGGACTCTTCTGAGGGTAGGAACCTGGAAACAAGAACACACCACAGCCTTCACCATCGGGCGCACAATTCACGCGCTCAGCAGACAACACGAGCCGACGTCCACGCACACACAACCGATGTCAACTTAAAACAGGGTGTAGAGTTAAGACTAAAATTATTTTCTCGTTGCTGCTTCCGAAAAGACAGCGAGACACACCAGCATATTCTTGGTTCTTTACCGAAAGAAACAAGAATATGAATCCCTGCCGTCACGAAAGCTTTAAATCGAAACAAACCAACATGTAGCGCAGTCGGTACGCGTAGATCATCCATGTGTGCTCATCGCTGTTAAGTTCATCGCTGTACTTTGTTATATTTTATTTGCTTTTCTCTGTCATTTTGGTGACCAAGGTCACTCTTGCAAATTAGACTCATCCTGGTCTATATTATTTAATTGTATACCTACGTGACTTTACCGAAAGAACCAAAGAGTATCATCCTGGCTACTCGAGTACTCACCTCGGTTAAACACAACAAAACTTGACACATGACCCAAATAAAATCTCTAACTTCATAAAATCATCAATTCAATTTATAATTGTTTATGATCGATACCAGTTAGACTAGCGTGCCTCGTGCCTTTAGGCTCAGAGTATTGCCAAATCGGTACAAACAACATTGTGCAATCGTATCGGGGTGAGTCATTGAATTGCTATGGCCGGGGGGTGGGAATCATTGTATTCCCAAGACGAGAGAGGCCCCTGCACCAAGCCTGCTGCTCTGTGTGTGGTGTTTATCTGTGCGACGTTCACAAGTAGGCGTTAGGCTGGGGTGACACGGAACCACAGTGGGACCCGTGCTATGCCTGGCTGCGTTAACGTCAACACGCTCCACGAGATGCACATTTAAGGCACAGCCAACCTAGAGGAGGCAGTGAAGTGTGTAACTGTCAACGCAGGTTAGACACAGCCAGGCGTTGCTGCTGGTCGCACGATTATCGAATGCATCTCTTGCCAGCCATGATGCCAATGGGTGCGACGATGCGGTTGCATTGATAGGCCACGTAGGGTGACACAGCACAGATAGACACAGCGTAGAGACACAGCGCAGAGAGACACAGCCCAAAGAGACAGCGCAGAGAGACATAGCACACAGAGAGACACAGCAGAGGCACAGCATGCCAAGACATAGCACACAGAGTCAGCGCAGAGAGACAGCGCAGATTGACACAGTGCAGAGACACAGCACAGAGTGACACAGCACAGAGAGACATAGCATACAGAGAGACAGCGCAGACAGACAGCATGCCGAGACATAGCACAGAGAGACACAGCAGAGAGGCACAGCATGCCAAGACATAGCACACAGAGACAGCGCAGAGTGACACAGTGCAGAGACACAGCACAGTGCGACACAGCAGAGAGAGACATAGCATACAGATAGACAGCGCAGACAGACAGCATGCCGAGACATAGCACACAGAGAGACACAGCAGAGAGGCACAGCATGCCAAGAGACATAGCACACAGAGACAGCGCAGAGAGACAGCGCAGAGTGACACAGTGCAGAGACACAGCAAAGTGAGACACAGCACAGAGAGACATAGCATACAGAGAGACAGCGCAGACAGACAGCATGCCGAGACATAGCACACAGAGAGGCACAGCATGCCAAGACATAGCACACAGAGACAGCGCAGAGAGACAGCGCAGAGTGACACAGTGCAGAGACACAGCACAGTGAGACACAGCACAGAGAGACATTGCACACAGAGACACATCGCAGAGCGAGTGCGAAGCCCGGCAGGCCCCGTGCTCACCCCCGCGCTGGATCAGGAAGGTCACGGTGCTGCCAACGTTGAACTCCTTGAGCCTCTGCACGACCTGTGCGTGCTTGGCGCCGTGCAGCCCCTCGCGGTTGATCTCGAGCAGGAGGTCGCCCTCCTTGAGGCCCCGGCAGCGCTGGGCGTCCATAACCTGCCGCACGCGCTGTCCGCTCGGCCCGTCCGCGATGGAGAACCCGAAGCCGCTTGCGCCCTTGGCCACGTGCACGGTGATGAGCTCGGGCTGTGACGTAATCGCCAGGGCCTTGTCCTGTCGGCACACATGCTCGCTGAGCGTCTACGAAGGGTGCCGGCGGACCACGCTGGCGAAAAGGAATCCGCAGAGTCGACGGAGTGGAGATAATTCTTTCGGTAAAGTCACGTAGGTAAAAAATGAAATTAAAATTAATAAAAATAAAATCTTTTTTTTTATTTTTTTTATTGATTTTAATTTCATTTTTTATCTACGTGACTTTACCGAAAGAACTAAGAGTATGAATCCTTGTAATCACGATAGCTTCAAATCTAGAATGGAGATAATTCATCGGGACGACGCTGTGAGGCGTGCTGGCGCTGTGCGTTTACTCGCCTGCAGGAGGAACTGATTGGCCTACACCAGAGACAGCTTTCCTTGTAATTTAGTCTCACCAATGTTAGACCATAGATCGTCAAAAGGAGCACGGTAGTTTCAAAGGCAATGAATAAATATTCCTTGCAAAAGGTACCTATTTGGTGTTTGAACATCTTAACACCTGTTTTACTGCCAGAAAGGGTAAAACCAATTCTTATTTTTCACACTTTTGATACTGGCAAAACAGGCCCCATGATACAGCACTAAGTTGTAATGGATGACAGCGTGACGTGTTGGAGCTGAGCAAGGTTACTTAGAGGGGGAGAGCATTCCATCGTAGATATAGCAGTGTTGTGGCCTGAAGTGTGTGGTGCGTGGGTGGGTGAATGGGTGGGCGAGTGTGATGTTGTGACCTGCTGTGTGGAAGAGATGGAAACAGTCTGGTGGGTGGAGAACTCAATAATTAAAGTTCGTGGAAATACAATACCCATGGTAGAAGGGAAAGCAGAGTGATAAGGGGCGACTAACCATCTGACTGCAATCACTCAGCCTCATTGGTGGAGAGGAAAGAGCGTACAGTATCTATAACACTGGTCAACAAAAAAAAGTATTTTTCTGGCCTGGACTTTTGCAGCTGTTCTAGACTAATTTCAGGGTGCTGATTCCAAATCTGATCTCAGATTTGCTCTATCACATCTCATTTTTATGCTATCGGCATACCACATTTTCATTGATTTTACCCGAAATTAACTCTGTCACTTATGATTGCAAGTTGTTGCGAGTCAGTGACTGCTTTAGTGTTAAAATATGGTGCTGTATTTTTAGGATAGTGTATTTATAATATTATTTTAGGTAGATATCCACATTTATTTAATATTTTTCTTCTGCAGATTTTTATTGAAAATGCAATAATTGATATCTCAAAAACCTGATGTGATAGACAAAAACTGATGCCAGATTTGAAATCAGCATCCCAAAATTACCTTAAAACCGGGAATTTTGTTTTGTTTTATATTTATATTATTTTATTATTTCCCTTCTCCGATTGTCGTCCGTGACCAGGCAGCCCGTCACCTGCCCTGGTCACGTGGTGTAGTATTCCCTGAGTGTTAGTGAGGTGAGGAACGGTGGTCACCACCTTGTGTATAATGTTCACGTTGGTTGTTATGCGTTAATAAATAGTGTTGCCTCCAAGTTGAGTGTGCGCATCAATTGAACCCACTACAGTTGTAACACCAGGACAAAGCTGTCCTGAACGCGATGCTCTCTCTTGGTTCGTTATCCCTCTCCAATTTCTCCGCTGTAATCCTCTCGAGTTGTCTTTCCTCGTTTGCACTGTGAAGCGCTTTGGGTTGTCCACCTCGATATTTAAGCCCAATCAGGAGGAAAATCATCGACCCTCAAATGTCGACTTCCTCTGCAGAAGGCAGCTGGTTCTGCGGGACGGTGTCTGCCACGATGGATCGCGAGCACCGGGGCAACAACGCGTGCCAACCCCACGCGATGCAACCCAACGCCCGGCGGCCGGTGTGACCCCGCTCACCTGCGGCAGGTTCATCTTGCCGGGCCGCGTGCCACCGCGGTACTCGGGCGCCGGCACGTAGGAGCGCGCGCTGCGCACGCTCATGGTGCGGCCGCCGTTCACGAACACCGGCTCATCCGTGATGGCCACCGACTTCACGAGGTGCGTGTTGGGGTCGTCGGGGTCGAAGGGCAGCGGGTAGCCGCGGCACAGCTCCAGGTCGATGTGCTGCCCGATTGGGATCGACTTGAAAATCTCGACCACCTGGGCGTGCGTGTGCCCCAGCACACACGTGTCGTTCACCCGCACAATCACGTCTCCTGGAGAGGCGTCAACAACCGGCAGAACAACAACAACAATAGTACGGTATCCTATACAAAAAGTAAAGAATGAAAAAAAAAATATTAATTTTAATTTCATTTCTTACCTACGTGACTTTACCGAAAAAACTAAGAGTATGAATCCTTGCAGTCACGAAAGCTTCAAATCTAGAATTATCCTATACAAGTCATATATAGTTATAGTGATAGGTTTTTACCCTTTCAACTGGTACAAAAACTGACACCTTTATACAAGGCATCATGTTAGCAATAACCACAACACAAGCAGTCAAAATGCAAACAAAAAGAAACAAATCTGAAAATGATATGTAGTCTCCATTGGTGTTGGACCAGATGACGCCACAAAAATAAACAAGCGACATCTCTCCTTCATAAATGTCCCTCTGCATAAACAATATAATTGTAATGAAGATAAAAGTAGATTTTACACTTCAAAATATGTTGTCTGCTTGTCACAAGAGTGTTTGTGCCAGGCTAGGTCTACTTTGAGTCCAGCGCATTAAGTTTGGAAGGCTCTTGCTGCTGGCAGGAGGTCGCGGGACGGACTCGGGTGCCATGGGTTGACCGATTGAGATGACTGGCAGATGTACCACCACCGCACATGTGCTTTAGCTCTCCACACACAGGAACATAGACATGTACTCCGTCACATGCACACAGACAAGTTGAATAAACACGCACAAAGATGCAAGGCAGCACACACACACACAAAGATACCCCTTGTAGCCTCTAACAGACTGGTGGGAGAAGTGCTGTTAGCGAGTACCTATTGAGGGAGGATGGCAC
Organism: Lampetra fluviatilis; assembly: GCF_964198595.1. NCBI lineage: Eukaryota > Metazoa > Chordata > Hyperoartia > Petromyzontiformes > Petromyzontidae > Lampetra > Lampetra fluviatilis. The sequence continues at coordinate 7,774,407 of NC_136314.1, forward strand.
GGTACATGAGGAAGTGTGTGGCCAGCACCACGCCCGGTCGCCTTTGTCGACCCAGTATTGATGTTTACATACCCCACCCAGTACTCATTTAAGGCTGAGTCAACCTAAGGGAGGCCAATAAGCAATTCAGATATTCGTCACTGATGTGAGCCGAAACTGAACTCGGGTTGCCGGGTTTTAAGGACTCCACCCTCAGGTCAAACGTGCACACACACATAGCATCAATGAACACACACAAGGCAGCTCACACATGCGCACACACAGACACGCACGCACAAGCACCAACAGACAGGCCGTACATACACATACAGATGCGCACACACAGACATGCATGCACAGACGCACCCACAGACAGGCTTGTATGCACACACAAGGACACGATGCACACGCAGACGCGCACAGACGCGCACACACATGCACAGACGCACGCACCGGTCTCCATGAGGCCCTCTGCGGCGGCGGGGCCGCCCGGGATGAGGCTCTTGATCTGCAGGAACTCCTCGGGCTCGTCGCCCCCCACGATGGTGAAGCCGAAGCCGCGTTGACTTTTCTGCAGCCGCGAGCTCAGCGAGGAGCCGCGCAGCTCCGTGGGGTCGCGCGTAAAGAACGGCTTCCCCGCTGCGAGCACGCACACGGTGGCACACGGTGGCAAACACAAAGATCCCCCGTATAGCCTTAACATACTGTAGGGGCAAGTGCTGTTAGCGAGCACCTATGAAGGCCGGAACGGTACACGAGGGGGTGGGTGGCCAGCACCACGCCCGACCGCCTTTGTCTCCCCAGTGGCGATGTTTACACACCGCACCAGGTATTCATTTGAGGCTGAGTCGACCTAGAGGAGGCCCAGGACCGGTTCAGATAATCGTCACTGGTGTTAGCCGTGAGCGGGAATCGAACCCGGGTCGCCAGGTTCATAGCGCAGCGCGCTAACCGCTACACTAGCGCTCCCCACTCATACACGTAGAAGGACAAAGATCCCCCCGTGTAGCCTGAACAGACTGTCGGGGAATGTGTTTTTCGTGAACACCTATGAAGGCCAGCACGGCACACAAGGGGGTGGGAGTGGCCAGCACCATGTGCGTCTGCCATTATGGCTGCAGAGTTTGGTAGTGCATGTTGTTTACGTCGTTTATTGTGAAAATTCGGTCACAGTTCCTATGATCACTATTTCATTGCTTTTATGGCTTTATTTTGGTGATTTTTAAAAAGTTTTTCGGTTTGGCCATGTTTGTTTGTTGTAGTACAGAGTTAGACTGATGGCCTTAATCTAAGTTGTCTTGTGGTTGTTGTTGTTTTGACTTGCATCCCACTGGGATTTTTGCACACAGTGTTGGTGTACTGTGCTTTTTCTGCAATATTTTGCTGTCTTTTCTTGGATTTTCTGTTTGCACATAGTCACATTAAGATGTTTTCTTGTTTTTGTTTTTTTGTTTGTTGCGGTTGCACCCGATTCAAGAGCCGAATGGCTCACAGGGTTATACCTAATAAATTAAACTTGAAAATTGTCTCCCCAATGCTGATGTTTACACAATACACAAGGTACCCATTTTAGATAACTGGGTGAGTTAACTGGCACTGATGTTGGTCTTGGCCAGGAATTGAAATTGGGTGACCTGGATGATCAAGCAGTGTGCAAACCACTGTGCCACCAGTATTTGCCCTAATGACCAACGCCAATGATGGAGCCGAGTGAATCCTGGTCAGTATTGCAAATCATCATCTGATGACAGGGAGCCCCCTCCGGCTCCATAAGCTGGGCTAAACCCACACACGCGGTCCCCGATTCATGCAGCTTGCGGCATCAGACAAAGGCGCAAACCCCAGTGACCCTGTTTTGATCAGATCAACAGACGTGGTCTGAACGCAGGCGGAGGTCACGGAGAGGCCACGTGGTTAATCGCCTTAGGCAGGCAGGCGGTCTAATCGACAGTTATCTCCCCAAAACCCTCGGCCCGTGCCAAGCCACAGCATGCCCCCGCTTGCTCTGTGACTGATGGGGCAATTGTGGAGAAAGTGGAGATGTTCCTGTACCTGGGCAGTGTGCTTATGACCAACTCCGGTTAGGCATCTTTTCATCAGCTGCATAACGCTGTGTGGCGGTTGTCTGGCCTATCACCCCACACGAAGCCCTAGGTCTTCTCAGCCACAGTTAAGCTCTCCCTTCTCTATGCTTGAGAAACGTGGAACCCTTTAAAGGAACATCTGTGCCAGTTTGAAACGTTCAGGATGGCCTGCCTACAATCCATCCTGGGTTTAACCAGGCTGGATTGTGGGAGCTCACAGATCCTTGAAAGATCTAGACATGGTCCCATCAGTGAGCTCCTCCGACAGGCGAGGCTGCGTTTGCTGGGTCACGTAGCCTGCATGTACAGCCATCGAATGCCCAAGAACCTTCTGTTTCATTAATAAAGAGGGCTAAACGGGCGAGGCATGCGTTTCTGCATATGTGCGCGTGCATCTGTGCACGTGTCTGTGTGTGTGCTTGTGCTGCGATGCCCTCCATACCTGGTTGAGGTTTCTTCGCCTCTGTCACGGGGTTCTCGTACTGCGTGCACTTGTTGATGTGGCTGTGGAGGGGGTGGCGGTGGCACAGTCAGTGAGGCCCAGGGCGTAAGTGGCATCCCCAGCGATGCGTGATTTAAATGCAAAGTTTCAACATTGGGATGTTTGGCCAATATCAGTTACATTGTATGTGTTTTTAGTTATAGGAGAATAGCAGAAAATCCGGAGAAAGCATAGACAGACGTGGGGGAGAATAGACACCCTCCACACAGAAAAGTGCCCGAGTCAGGGTTCAAACCCAAAGGCTTTTTGCTGTAAAGGCACGAGTGTTACTCCTGTGACATGGGTACAGCAGCTGCTGCTTTGTGATCAGATTCTAACACAGAAGGGTGGTGGTGAGGGTGCAGGGCTCACTCAACGTAGTAGACTCCGTATTCCGGGTCTTCGATCCTTTCCCAACCGTACGGCAGCTCTGAGCCACACACGGACACAACACAAATCGTAGGCGCACGTTAATATTTCTATTTGGAGCAGGTATTCATATAAAGGGCTCCACATTTCATAAACACAGAGAAGGGGGAGCTTCATTGTGGCTGAGAAGAGACAAAGCTTCGTATGGAGCGATAGGGCAGACATTTTTCAGAAGGCGTTACGCATCTGATGAAAAAATGCGCTCGACTGATATGAAGTGAGACCTCCGCTGCCAAAAGAGAGTTGGTCATTAGCACACTACCCAAGTCTATCACTCATTGATTTGGTAGTTGGCACAAAATACGGAGGAAGGTGCTTTGTTTATGTGGGGCTAATGGTAAGGCCCCATCTCTTAATAGTACACTCCAAGTTCAGCAGTAGCATCTCCAACTCCTTCTCACGAGTGAGCAGCAATTATCCGATCATAAAACTCAAGCTGGTCGTGAGCACTCTTCCCAGGGAAAATAACTCCAAACAAAGCCATCCCCCGTATAGCCTTTAACCGATTGTTGGAGCAAGTGCTGTTAGCGAGCAGCACTTATGAAGGCCAGCACGGCACACGAGGGGGCGGGTGGCCAACACCACACCAGACCGCCACCATCTACCTAGTGGCAATGTTTGCACATCGCACCAGGTACAGTAATACCCCGGTTAACGTCGGGGATGCATTCCTGAAAGTTGCGACGAATATTGAAATTAGGTCAATCAAAAGGTATTTACAGGGTAGGTGGAGGCCAAGGCTGAGTTGACGGGTACGAGAAAGGACGGACGATGCTGTCAGCGATGCAAGCGTGGATTGAGGCAACGAAAATCAGGTAGTGGTATTAAATGACGACGTATTTGCAAAACGACGTAAAATGGAGGGACATAAATCTTGGTATTACTGCACTCAATTGAGGCCGAGTCGACCTAGGAGAGGTCCAGTACTGGTTCGGATAACTGTCACTGGCCTTGGCCGTGCATAGGAATCGAATTCGGTTCGTCGGGCAGTTAACCGTTGCGCCACCGCTCACTGCTACCAATTCCCCACAATAACTCCATTCCCCCCTCCACGTCGACCCCACCATGAATCAAACAGACAGCAAGAGCAAAGGTTAGCTATTCGTTTTGTGGGGCTGATGAGAAGGCCTCACCTGTGCAGCCCAGGAGAACCACGCGGAGATGAGGAATTCTATAAGGGCTGTTGCCGTTTATTAAAACACTGTTACACTCGACATCCTACGCTCACACCAGTGTACGTGCACTCTCTCACGGTCCTTTGCCCCGGACACTGAATACTATTTGGGTCCTACCCACGGCTACCCTATGGGCTTTCTCACTCGACCGCCCGGAGCGGGGGTTCAGCTAACACCGCTCCACGACGAGGAGAGAAAGACCTTCTTCCAGCCGACCCTTTACTCAACACCTACGGACCCTACCCTCGGCCATCCCCTTGGCTCTCCCACTCGTCCGCCCGGAGCGGGGGTTCAGCCAACACCGCTCCGCGACGAGGAGGGAGAGACCCTCTGCAGCCGATCCTTACCCTGGCTCCCTACGACGACCACGCCTCCGTCACGGGGCCCCCCTTAAGAAGCCTTTGGGCAGCTCCTCCCCCCGGCTCGACTCCGCCCATGTTCCCGAAGGGGCTCTCCAAAGCCCCTGACGTAACCCGTGACGTTACGTCGTTCTTGACTGTCAACCCGCTCCCACCTCCTTCTGCTTGCCCCCTTATAGGTTACTCACAATACTCCTCTACACCTGCATGTGCCAATCTCCAGCCTGGGTTTCTTAATTCCTTATTTGAATGGGAAGCAATCACCAACAACCAGCATAAACCATACAATTTACCAGGAGGAAGCCATCCCTTGACTGCGCCCAGGTATCAATCAGCCTCCTATTATATCCGGACCAAATGTAAATTCCATTGGCACGGCCATGTAATGCGTAACGGACTCCGTGGTGGGACAGAGCACATCTTCGGTGGACACCAGCTTGAAATGAGCACCTTGTGCCGGTTTTCAACGTCAGCACCAGGAAGACCAAAGTACGAGTGTGTTGTTGGTCACGACCCGCGAAGCGTCGTGCCAGCCTTAGTGGGTGCTCACGAGCAGGGGTTTCCCCAATAGTTGATGTGGTTAAAGAGGGTGTGTGTTAGCTTCCGTGTGTGTAGTGCTCGCGAAGAGCACTTACCCATTAGCATGGTTGGCTACATACCGTGCTAAAGTGCAACATATATATATACACTGCCCAAACAGCCTGTTAGAGGCTATATGGAGGATTTGTGTTTGTTTGGGTGTAGTTATCGCACTGCACGACGAACCCGGCGACCTGGGTTCAGTTCCGAGCCACAGCAGACATCAGTGACAAGTGATATCTGAACCTGTTCCTGGGCCTCCCTTAGGTTAACTCAGCTGTAGATGACCACCAGGTGCGATGTGTATATTTCTGCATCGGGAAGACAAGAAGCCGGGTGCGGTGCTGGCCATCCACCTCTCACACTCGGTGGCAGCCTATACGGGCACGAGCTTACAACACTTGCCGCAACGGTGTGTTAAGGCTACACGGGGGATCTTTGCCTTTGCGAGTGCAGCCCTCACCATCCTCGGTGCAGTCCTCGGGGGCCTTGAGCTGGGTTTTGAGGCGAGGGTCGAGCCACGTGGTGGTCTTGGTGCTGTGGCTGTGGCGCACACACGCACGTACGCAAACACCCACACGCACGCGCACACGCACCCACACACTCCGTGGAGATTCCCTGCATCCACTTCACACTGTCATTATAGACCAGTGGTTCTTAGCCCTTACTGCATCCTTGCACCCCCCTTTGGTTCTCAACCGTTAAAACATTTATAATGTTAATAAAGACATAGGGTAATTGGTTTTTTACCCTTCTATCTGGCAACAAAACTGACACCTTTTAACAAGGAGTCATGTTTGCATAGACCACAATACCTGCAGTCATAATGCAAACAAAAAACACAACTCTGATAATGTGCACTGTCCTTGAAGTTGATTGGTCCACACCCGAGACAGCTTTCCTTAGAGCCTAGTCTCACATGGGTTGGACCAGATGACGCCAAAAGGCGCACAACTCAAATACAATGCACCATCAGAGTATGAGAGCTCGGGGCAAGCATCTACACTATGGGAACCTCATTTGCCAGTAAAAATATGATAATTGGTTTTTTACCCTTCTATCTGGCAACAAAACTGACACCTTTTTACAAGGAGTCATGTTTGCATAGACCACAATACCTGCAGATGACGCCTTTTGGCGTCATCTGGTCCAACCCATGTGAGACTAGGCTCTAAGGAAAGCTGTCTCGGGTGTGGACCAATCAACTTCAAGGACAGTGCACATTATCAGAGTTGTGTTTTTTTTTGCATTATGACTGCAGGTATTGTGGTCTATGCAAACATGATTCCTTGTAAAAAGGTGTCAGTTTTGTTGCCAGATAGAAGGGTAAAAAACCAAAGACATAGGGGTTTGATGGGACGAAGTAGTTGTGCTTACGTGCCCGTGCTTAATTTGTTGTTTCGATGATTTGCCTTGTAAAAAAATATGGCATGTCTCGCACCCCCAGAAAGGGCATCTCGCACGCCCTGGGTGCGTGCACCCCAGGTTAAGAGCCACTGCTATAGAGAATGACATGGATTCTAGATTTGAAGCTTTCGTGACTGCAAGGATTCATACTCTTAGGTTTTTTTCGGTAAAGTCACGTAGGTAAAAAATAAATAATAGAAATAGAAATAATAATAGAAATAAAATAATAATTCACGACATTTTGGAGGCAACACAAGTCTCCGTCATCAGGTGGGACCGTCACAGCTAAATTTACTGTAACAATGAATGACATGGACCCTAATATGGTCGCTGTCATAAGCACGGCAATAGACCCTACCATAGTGCCTGCTGTAGTTCCTGCCATAGATGCTGCTATCGACAATGTTGACCCTGCTGTATTCTATGCCGTACTCCATGCTGTACCCCCTGCTGTGCTCTATGCTGTACCCCCTGCTGTACTCCATGCTGTACCCCCTGCTGTGCTCTATGCTGTACCCCCTGCTGTGCTCTATGCTGTACCCCCTGCTGTACTCCATGCTGTACCCCCTGCTGTGCTCTATGCTGTACCCCCTGCTGTGCTCTATGCTGTACCCCCTGCTGTACTCCATGCTGTACCCCCTGCTGTGCTCTATGCTGTACCCCCTGCCGTACTCCATGCTGTACCCCCTGCTGTACTCCATGCTGTACCCCCTGCTGTGCTCTATGCTGTACCCCCTGCTGTACTCCATGCTGTACCCCCTGCTGTGCTCTATGCTGTACCCCCTGCTGTACTCCATGCTGTACCCCCTGCTGTGCTCTATGCTGTACCCCCTGCTGTGCTCTATGCTGTACCCCCTGCTGTACTCCATGCTGTACCCCCTGCTGTACTCCATGCTGTACCCCCTGCTGTGCTCTATGCTGTACCCCCTGCTGTACTCCATGCTGTACCCCCTGCTGTACTCCATGCTGTACCCCCTGCTGTACTCCATGCTGTACCCCCTGCTGTACTCCATGCTGTACCCCCTGCTGTACTCCATGCTGTACCCCCTGCTGTGCTCTATGCTGTACCCCCTGCTGTACTCCATGCTGTACCCCCTGCTGTACTCCATGCTGTACCCCCTGCTGTACTCCATGCTGTACCCCCTGCTGTGCTCTATGCTGTACCCCCTGCTGTACTCCATGCTGTACCCCCTGCTGTGCTCTATGCTGTACCCCCTGCTGTGCTCTATGCTGTACCCCCTGCTGTACTCCATGCTGTACCCCCTGCTGTGCTCTATGCTGTACCCCCTGCTGTACTCCATGCTGTACCCCCTGCTGTGCTCTATGCTGTACCCCCTGCTGTGCTCTATGCTGTACCCCCTGCTGTGCTCTATGCTGTACCCCCTGCTGTGCTCCATGCTGTACCCCCTGCTGTGCTCTATGCTGTACCCCCTGCTGTGCTCTATGCTGTACCCCCTGCTGTACTCCATGCTGTACCCCCTGCTGTGCTCTATGCTGTACCCCCTGCTGTGCTCTATGCTGTACCCCCTGCTGTGCTCTATGCTGTACCCCCTGCTGTGCTCTATGCTGTACCCCCTGCTGTACTCCATGCTGTACCCCCTGCTGTGCTCCATGCTGTACCCCCTGCTGTGCTCTATGCTGTACCCCCTGCTGTGCTCTATGCTGTACCCCCTGCTGTGCTCTATGCTGTACCCCCTGCCGTACTCCATGCTGTACCCCCTGCTGTGCTCTATGCTGTACCCCCTGCTGTACTCCATGCTGTACCCCCTGCTGTGCTCTATGCTGTACCCCCTGCCGTACTCCATGCTGTACCCCCTGCTGTACTCCATGCTGTACCCCCTGCTGTGCTCTATGCTGTACCCCCTGCCGTACTCCATGCTGTACCCCCTGCCGTACTCCATGCTGTACCCCCTGCCGTACTCCATGCTGTACCCCCTGCTGTGCTCCATGCTGTACCCCCTGCTGTGCTCTATGCTGTACCCCCTGCTGTACTCCATGTTGTACCCCCTGCTGTACTCCATGCTGTACCCCCTGCTGTGCTCCATGCTGTACCCCCTGCTGTGCTCCATGTTGTACCCCCTGCTGTACTCCATGTTGTACCCCCTGCCGTACTCCATGCTGTACCCCCTGCTGTGCTCCATGCTGTACCCCCTGCTGTACTCCATGTTGTACCCCCTGCTGTACTCCATGTTGTACCCCCTGCCGTACTCCATGCTGTACCCCCTGCTGTGCTCCATGCTGTACCCCCTGCTGTACTCCATGCTGTACCCCCTGCCATACTCCATGCTGTACCCCCTGCTGTACTCCATGCTGTACCCCCTGCTGTGCTCTATGCTGTACCCCCTGCTGTGCTCTATGCTGTACCCCCTGCTGTACTCCATGCTGTACCCCCTGCTGTGCTCTATGCTGTACCCCCTGCTGTGCTCTATGCTGTACCCCCTGCCGTACTCCATGCTGTACCCCCTGCTGTGCTCCATGCTGTACCCCCTGCTGTGCTCTATGCTGTACCCCCTGCTGTGCTCTATGCTGTACCCCCTGCCGTACTCCATGCTGTACCCCCTGCCGTACTCCATGCTGTACCCCCTGCCGTACTCTATGCTGTACCCCCTGCCGTACTCTATGCTGTACCCCCTGCCGTACTCCATGCTGTACCCCCTGCTGTGCTCGAGGCTGCATACTCGATGTAGTAGACCGTGCCGTCCTCTGTCCGTGTCTTCTCCCAGTTGTCGGGCATGGGGCTGTCGTCATCCTCATCGTCGTCGTCGTCCATCCCCGCGTTCACATGGTGCGCGGGGGGCAAGAGGGCTCCCTCGTCGAGCTCCCCTCCTCTCCTCCTGCTCCTCACGTCGTCACCCTCCTCCTCCTCCTCCTCGTCCTCCTCCTCGTCTGTGCCGCCCCGCGTGTACCGCGCGTGGCTCGCGTGCGGAGGCTGCGGCTGCGATTGCTGCTCGTCGTGCTCGCTCGAGTCTGCAAAACAAAACACGGCACAACGTGCCCTCAGGACAGAGCGCTTCGCAGGGTTCGACGCCGCATCCGGGAGGTGAACGCTACTTCTAGATTTGAAGCTTTCGTGACTGTAAGGATTCATATTCTTAGGTTTTTTTCGGTAAAGCCACGTAGGTAAAAAATTAAAATTAATAAAAGTAGAATAAAATAAAAATCACGACGTTTCTGAGGCAAGACTGAAGCTTGTGTTGCCTCCGAAACGTCGTGATTTTTATTTTATTTTACTTTTATTAATTTAAATTTTTTACCTACGTCACTTTACCGAAAAAACCTAAGAATATGAACACTACTTCAAGCGCACGACTTCATCGCCGGCATCCTCTGAGCGTTTGCGTTGCCTGCGTGTTTATTTTGCCTTGGCCACCCCTCTGCCACATAGCAATTGGCCGTGGTGGTCATGTGATTCTCCACGAAGATCACATGGCGTGGCATAGTGGTCACGTGACTCGACGCTGTGATCACAAGACTAGGCACGGTGGTCACGTGGCCTCGACACACCATAACTCGTCATGGAATAATTACAAAGCTTTAGTGAAGAATCACAACCTACCCTGCTGCCAGTATTCCTACCCACCACAAACAACCTCTCTACTGCTTGCGCAACTGCCGGTGTTGCTGCTGCTACTGGCGGTGAGGAGCGGCGAGCACCTGTGAGCACGCTGGCCGTCTCACTGCTGTTGATGGGCGAGTGCGGGTGCTCGCGCGGGGTGCCCGGGCTCGCGCTGCCCGCGGCCCCCGTGCCCACAGGCTCCATGTTGCTCACAGACTTGCTGCGCCTGCGAGCGGTCAGGGAGCCTGGCCTCCACGCGGCCTCTGCGGGGCTCCCGGCGGGGTCCACGCCCGGCTCCTCCGGCGGCATCGGGGTCCCGTAGTAGTTCCCTGCGTGCAGTACACACGCACACACGGTCACACGGCCATACGTACACACGGTCACACGGTGCCACACAGCCACACCACAGGTACACATTGTCACATATACAAACGGCCACACAGTCACATAGTCACATGTACACATGGCTACACGTACACACGGCTACACACAGCCACACGACACATACACACGACACACGTACACACAGCCACACGTACACGGTCACAAGTACACTCGGTCACACACAGCCACACCACACGTACACACGTCCACACACAGCCACACCACATGTACACATGACACACACATACACACATGTACACACAGCCACACGTACACACGGTCACACGTACACACAGCCACACGTACACTCGGCCACACACAGCCACACCACATGTACACATGGTCACATGTACACACGTCCACACACAGCCACATCACACGTACACACGGTTACACGGCCACAATTGCACACAGCATGTGTGTGCGCACAGCATGTGTGTGCGCACGTGTGTGTGAGTTAGGCCATGGGCCCTCGCACCCTCGTAGGTGCCGCTCTCGAGCAGCCTGCCCTGGGCCTCGAGCTGGCGGAACTCGTGCACCGAGATGAAGTCGTAGTCGAGGCCCGGGGCCTCCCCATCACGCGGCTCCCGCGTCGTGCCTGCGCACAGCACCGCCACCATCGCCACGGCAGCACGATCATCACAACACCCCGCTTTCCGAAGGCAGGAAACTCCGTACAAGCCACGTCCAGTGTGACGTGGCTGATCATGTCACCAAGCACAATAAGAGGTGTGGGTTTTTGGCACGTACATTTTTTTTTATCTACCTAGACTTTCCCTCTTCCACTCAAACAACGAGCTGAAAACCACTTGTTTTGGTCACGTCCCTAGAACAGTAGTTGCGAGACCACAGTAAAACCCTCTCTATTCGCAAGGGTTGCGTTCTTTAAAACGCTCGTAATGCAGAATTCTCGAATGCAGAAACCTGACTGAGTATGGATTCCTGCAGTCACGAAAGCTTCAAATCAAGATTGCAAAAACCCTGTTCAACAGGAAAAATGGGGTTACGTTCCTGATATGAGTGAACATAGGGGGGAAATGGTAAATGTTGAATAACAATGACTACAACAAATAAATAATTAAGTATAAAGCACACTACAGTAAAACCTTGGATTGCGAGTAACTTGGTCTGCGAGTGTTTTGCAAGACGAGCAAAAAATGTAAGTAAATATTAATTTGATAAACGAGCGAGGCCTTGCAATACGAGTAGTACGTGTTTACGCTTTGTCTGCCGAGCGTCACGTGATCACAACTGATACACGAGTGCTTTGATATACGGGTGCTTTGGATTACAAGCACGTTTCCGGAAAAAATTATGCTCGCAATCCAAGGTTTTACTGTATTTTGTATTACTTTTGATGATGATGATGATGATATACCGACGATGGAGGTGGTGGTGAGGATTTCAGGAGGATGACTCCTCGGGAGATGCAGGCATTTGATATGATACACAGTTGTTATCATTTTAGCACTCTGGTGCGCGCTAGCTGCAACACTTTCCCTGACTGCATTCGCTTTCTTTTTATTGGACGTCACAGTCGACTCGTTTAAACCAAAATGTCGGCCTACCACAGATGGAGTCCCACCGGTATCTAGCTTATCTAACACTTTTACCTTTTAACTCAAACGCATCACTTTCATCTATCTTTTCTCAGAAGACACACTTTCCTCTCTCACTGGATGCTTGGGAACCACGATAAAGGGAAATTAACAACCAAATACATATTCAGTAAAAAATGTGAGTTCAGAGCGGGATTACTGCGCGACTGAGAACAAAGTTAGCAGCCGAGGGTCGCGTGCCTCATCTTCCCGGAAAGTTTCAAATGTAACAACATTCTGCGCGCACCTCCCCGGTGTAGGTTGCCTGCCACTACGTACACGAGTGAATACTGAAGTCCGGAGGGTCGCAAGTAGGGAATTAGTATGCATTTAGCAACTTGCGAATATGCGAAACTCGCGAATCTAAATCTACAAAATAAAACAATAACATGTTGCGATTTCAATGGAAGAACCATGCGAGGTGGCTGCCAGCGTGGTAACGCAGGCTTAAAATGAAAGGAAAACGACGTTAATGATAATCTACAATGCGTTAGTTAATTGGAGAGCGGTGCTGGGAAGTGGTATGGGGGAGTGTGTGAGGACTGTGGTGCTGTATGGGCAGTGGAGGGAGTGGATGGAATCGAGGGCGGGTCGTCCGTTGGCTGGGCACCATTTACCCCGTCTGTAGGATCGGCTGCCCCACGTAATCATACAAATTTAAATTGCCGAATCTGTGGGCCTTCCCTAACTGTGTGCGGTAGCAGCGAAGACGCGCGACTGCGTGGACTCAGAGCCGTGCACGGAGCCACCTCACACACACACGGGGTGGGGGGGGTTCACTCACACAAATGGGGGGGTTCACTCACACAAACACGGGGGGGGGGGTTCACTCACACACACACGGGGGGGGTTCACTCGCACAAATGGGGGGGTTCACTCACACAAACACGGGGGGGGGGGTTCACTCACACACACACGGGGTGGGGGGTTCACTCACACACGGGGGGGGGGGGTTCACTCACACACACGGGGGGGGGGGGGGTTCACTCACACAAACACACGGGGGGGGGGTTCACTCAGGGGGGGGGGGTTCACTCACACACACGGGGGGGGGGGGGGTTCACTCACACAAACACACGGGGGGGGGGTTCACTCGCACAAATGGGGGGGTTCACTCACACAAACACGGGGGGGGGGGGTTCACTCACACAAACACACGGGGGGGGGGTTCACTCGCACAAATGGGGGGGTTCACTCACACAAACACGGGGGGGGGGGTTCACTCACACAAACACACGGGGGGGGGGGTTCACTCACACAAACACGGGGGGGGGTTCACTCGCACAAATGGGGGGGTTCACTCACACAAACACGGGGGGGGGGGTTCACTCACACAAACACACGGGGGGGGGGTTCACTCGCACAAATGGGGGGGTTCACTCACACAAACACGGGGGGGGGGGGTTCACTCACACAAACACACGGGGGGGGGGGTTCACTCACACAAACACGGGGGGGGGTTCACTCGCACAAATGGGGGGGTTCACTCACACAAACACGGGGGGGGGGGGTTCACTCACAAACAAGGGGGGGGGTTCACTCAGGGGGGGGGTTCACTCACACAAACACACGGGGGGGGGGGTTCACTCAGCAAACACACGGGGGGGGTCACAACACGGGGGGGGGTTCACTCAGGGGGGGGGGTTCACTCACACAAACACACGGGGGGGGGGTTCACTCACACAAACACGGGGGGGGGGGGTACACACACACACACAATAGTCACAGAAATGTGTCATACACAGTGGTGGTGGGAGGGTGGGCGAAGCTCACAGGGCACGGTGCGGAGGTAGAGGTTGTCGCGGATCGTCTGCTGCAGGTCGTGGTCCACCGAGCCCTTCTGGAAGCGCTGGTTCAGGTAAAGCTTCAGGTCTTTGTTGATGTCTTTCCCTGCAAGGCACAAGCGAGCCACAATCAGCGCCGAAAGACAGCAATGAATGCCTCCTAAAGTAAAGCTCAGTTTTATATAGTGCCATTCACACAAGGCCTCACAGTGCTGAACAACAGATTTACAGGAGAAACCCTTCACATTATCATTCCAATGAGCAACCCCCTCGGCAGTGGGAGCCACACTCACCACTACTCCCTCTTCCCTACCTCCTCTCCCCACTGAGTCCAAAGACTCTTTTTCAGGAGAGTCCTGACAAGGTTTTGCAATAGGGGGTGATGTTGCTGTGTGCGATCCAACTTTTCAGTGATACTGCCTGTGTGTTTCTTTTAGCTCTGGGAGGAAAACCGGAGCACCTTGTAGGAACCCTATGCAGAATAGGGGAAGAACATACATACTTTCGATTTAAAGCTTTCATGACTGCAGGGATTCATCTCCTTGGTTCTTTCGGTAAAGTCACGTAGAAGGGAAGTAATAAAATAAAATAAATATTTTTTATTTTATTATATTATTATGCTATTTTATTATATTATTTTATTATTTTATTATATTATTTTATTATGTTTTATTTTTATTATTCTATTACTTCCCTTCTACGTGACTTTACCGAAAGAACCAAGAAGAAGAACATACATACTGCAGAGGCATGAGTGTTTTGACTATGCTACCTTGCTGGCAATTCACGGCGATGGCCAGGAATTTAACTCAAGTCGTTGAGTTAATAGCGCGCTGCACTTGCCACTGTGCCATTGCAATAGAGAAAGAATTCTAGATTTGAAGCTTTCGTGACTGCAAGGATTCATACTCTTAGTTCTTTCGGTAAAGTCACGTAGGTAAAAAATGAAATTAAAATTAATTTCATTTTTTACCTATGTGACTTTAAATTAAAATGAATTTAATTTTTTACCTACGTGACTTTACTGAAAGAACTAAATTAATTTTCGATTTAAAGCTTTCGTGACTGCAGGGATTCATCTTCTTGGTTCTTTCGGTAAAGTCACGTAGAAGGGAAGTAATAAAATAATAAAGAGAATTGTGAGAATTGTTTTATTATGTTTTATTTTTATTATTTTATTACTTCCCTTCTACGTGACTTTACCGAAAGAACCAAGAAAACTAAATTAATTTTAATTTAATTTTTTACCTACGGTAAAGTCACGTAGGTAAAAAATGAAATTAATTTTAATTTCATTTTTTACCTACGTGACTTTACCGAAAGAACTAAGAGTAATAGAGAAAGAAGCCACTTAGACCACGAGCATTCACCTCAATGGCGATAAGGGTTAAAGGTGTCAGTTTTGTTGCCAGATAAAAGGGTAAAAAATCTATTATCATATTTTGCTACTGGCAAATGAGGTTCCAATGGTGTAAATGCTTACCCCGAGTTATCATACTCTGATAGTGCATTGTCCTTGAGTTGTGCGCCTTTTGGCGTCATCTGGTCCAACACCATGTGAGACTAGGCTCTAAAGAAAGCTGTTTCGGGTGTGGACCAATCAATTTCAAGGACAGTGCATACATTATCAGAGTTGTGTTTTTTGTTTGCATTCCGACTGCAGGTATTGTGGTCAATGCAAACATGACTCCTTGTAACAAAAAGATGTCAGTTTAGTTGCCAAATAAAAGGGTAAAAAAACAATTATTATATTTTGCTACTGGCAAATGAGGTTCCAATGGGGAATAAGGGTTTTTAAGGCGCCAGGCCCGGCAAGCTAGACTAGGACAATGCATTCGCCAATGCCACAGACAGCCAGGCAAGGCCCCACTCACACAATCCAGCTCCTTCACTGACGAGCACCATGGAAACTACGGGGAGATTACAAACGCATGGGAATGCGATGGAAACCTGGTTCACAGAAACGATAGTCATGAGGTTGCCAAGACGATTGAGAACAGCCAATTGCTAAAAACAAATATTAACTTCAGTGAAGCAAAAGCCTGAAGAGAATTGAGAGCAAACAAAGATATCCAAATTCTTGCTGCTGATAAGGGCCGATCGACTGTTGTGATGCCCCGTGAGGACAACAATAATAAGATCAAAGATTTTCTTGATGAAGGTACCTGCCTTAGAATTAAACGAGACCCAACCAGCACCTTGGAACGTAAAACAACGGCAATCATTGCCAAGTCATTAATTCCCAAGGAAGAGCAATACCTGATCAAACCCAAGGGCATCAAAACCGCCAAGACTTTATGGGCTACCAAAAATTCACAAACCTGATGTCCCATTAAGAGCCATAGTTAGCACAATAGGCTCTGCCACGTACAAATTAGCACAATACGTAACTAAACAAATACAGCCTTACATCGGTAGGACCTCTTCGTTCATCAAAAACTCTGAACATCTCGTAAATATAATTAAAGATATGAAGCTTAACCCTAATGATGTTCTCGTAAGTATTGATGTAACCTCTCTGTTCACGAGAGTTCCGGTCAACGAGTCAATTAAATTACTCGACACTCTGGTAACGAACAAAGGATTAGCCAAAGACATCCCAAGACGAGCTGAACACCGTCTAAAGAACACCTACTTCTTCTGGCAAGGTGACTTCTATAAACAAAAGGAAGGAGCAGCAATGGGCTCTCCTTTGTCTCCTGTGATAGCGAATTTGTACATGGAAGATTTTTAAACAAAAGCAATAGCTTCGAGCATACTAAAACCATCTGCTTGGTTTAGATTGGTGGATGACACATTGGTGGGCTGGCCACACGGCAAAGATACACCGAACGCATTTCTAAATCATCTCAACTCGCAAAACCCATCCATCCAGTCCACCATGGAAGTGGAAGCTGACAGAAATCTACCATTTCTGGATATTATGCTAAGACGGGGTAGAAATGGTAAAATAACACGCAGCGTTTACCGAAAGAAAACGCATACTGATGCCTATGTGAATGCAGTCACACCATCACCCCGCACAGAAATCTGCTCTTATCAAGACGCTCATTCATCGAGCAAAGAAAGTGTCAGATGGTGAGAGTCGGAGAAGTGAAATTCAACATGTTAAAGCGCTGCAAATTAACGGTTACAATGATGCACAAATCAACAGGACATTGAATATCAAATTAAATAACAAGAGCAGTGAAACTGCCCAAGCAATTGCAGGAGTAACTTATAAACTAGCCAGATGTTTGGAAAAACAAATATCCAAGTCAGATTTGGCATGGTACATAAAATACAAAAGATGCATTACCGAAGCAATCAACAGAAGGTGTGTACAGGATTAACTGCACGTGTGGTAAATGTTATGTTGGGCAAACAGGACGAATGATCAGCACAATACTAAAAGAACAGATAAATATTAGGTTCTCCCAAATACAACTGTCAGCAGTAGCAGAACATGCGTGCCAACAAGGACACTCAATTGATGTTGATCATGTTGAAGTGTTGTGCAAAACTAGCTACTATTGGCCAAGACTAATTAGAGAATATATCGAAATTGAAATAAATAAAAATAACTTTAACCGTTCGGATAGCTATCGCCTTTGTGCTGCATGGAAGCAAATCATCAAATAATACGTTATTTAAATGTGTAGTGACATCGCGGATGTCACTGTGTGGTGCCGGCCCTAGACATGCACGGCCTGCGATGTACTTACATCGCGGACATCACGTGTGTGGCGACATCGTGGATGTCACTGGGTAATGCCGGCTCTAGCGAGGCACGGAGTGCGATGTATTGCCATCGCGGACACCCCGTACATGTGGGTGTAGTACCAGCCCTAGAGGGGGCTCGGTGAGCGCTGATAGAGCGCTGAGTGGCACCACGCTCGGCGTGCAGTGCTGTCCCCTATAGGAAGGGGTGTGAGGGTGCCGGCCATGAATGGGGTTAATGTAGGCCATGGCACTCTGGTTCACCGTGGAAGGCACGTGGCGGGTAAAATCTACACAGGGGCCCCAAGTGGGGGCTAGGGGTGGTCACGTGTCGGGCGAGATCCTGCTAGAGGATTGGAGGTGGTCGTGGCCAAGGGCGGGGACAGCCACGACCCGTGAGGATATAAGCCGGGTCCCCAGAGGGACTGGGGTTCAGCGTTGCTGTTGTCATCCTGAAAATCTACATTCTACGTCCAAGAAGAGTCAGCAACACGTGGACCTGGACCCGAGCTGGGGTCCTGTCCATTGTAGCTACTCCCAGTGTGATTAGTGTAGTTAGCCTGGTGGTCCATCACCATAGGGTGTAGTTAGCCTGGTGGTCCACCACCATAGGCTGTTATCCAGTGAAGGGGCAGTTACCCCTTTGTGTTGGTGTTAATAAATGTGTTGCCTCCAAAGAGTACGTCTGCGACTCAGTTGAATCCACTACAAATGCATGCCTACAAAGGGCAGCGTACTTCAATCGGGGATTACCGTTGGTAGGGCTATCCTAATCAACACAATAGACAGGAAGGACAAGTTCAAAGGGCTCGCATAATGCACATGCATAATGAACGTTGCCTCAGTAATCACCCCCCCCCCCCCCCATCATTGTGCAAGAGCGCAGAAGCGTGGTCACCACAGCTAAGCCTCTATATAAGGAATAAAACAGTAAGACTTCTCCACAAATCTGGCTGTCGTTTGATGAAGCTAGTTGTAATTACTGGCGAAACGTCGTACTGAAATTTCGATTTAAAGCTTTCGGGACTGCAGGGATTCATCTTCTTTGTTCTTTCGGTAAAGTCACGTATAAGGAAAATAATAAAATAATAAAAATAAAACATAATAAAATAAAATTCTCACGACGTTTCGGCCACAACGCAAGCAGCCGTCCTCAGGTGAAGAACAGGGCTGTCGGAAAGACAGCGTCACCTGAGGACGGCTGCTTGCGTTGTGGCCGAAACGTCGTGAGAATTTTATTTTATTATGTTTTATTTGTATTATTTTATTATTTCCCTTCTACGTGACTTTACCGAAAGAACCAAGAAGACGTCGTACTCAGATTGTAAATGTTGTGGCTTGGCTCTCCAACACACCCGTGTGCTGTACTAGTGACCAATTGCATGTTCTGTTTACGTGACAAACCTTACTAGTTGGCTGTGACGGGTAGTGGTGGGTTTTAACGACACATTTATATATTTACGCGATCTAACCCAAAAACCTCTATAATGAATGTAATAGTGCTCGCGAAAGTCTCCGTGTTAAACCGTGACTATGCATTTCACACATGATAACAAAACACAGCCCACACAAACGCACTCCGCAAATTACTACCGTGCACACAATTTCTATTTAACAAAGTTGCTGAGTACAGGCCTAACGGAACAAAACGTCCAGTGACCAGGAACAAACCGCACTATCAACGTTGCACATCAACACGGGTCAGCGGGAGTTGGAACGAGCGGCATGCAGCACACGTGCAGAGCAAGGCCCTGGAGGGACCAGGTTGTGTTGCCGGAAAGTGGCAGGGCCACATTCCGCACACAGGCCCCACCTGTGAGAACAGCAGCAGCATCATCACTCGGAGGGTCGCGTGGTCGCGTTGGGTCTCACAGCAACGCGGTGACGCCGCCGTACTCCACATAGCAGGATCAACCACACAACACCCCCCCCTGCTCTCTCACCACATTCCTGTCTCTCAGTACACACACCCAGCTCGAGCAATAACCCCATTCTCCGAATACACACTCCACTCAAAACACACCCTGCTCTCTCACCACATTCCTGTCTCATTACCCCCCTCTCCAGAAACCCCTCTTCTAAGACTCACCACGATATACACTCCCGTCTCCCAATACACACACACCACTCTAACCGCCCCACCATTCGCCACTAATTGACCGTGACGTCACCACGGCGCCTGTGCCAGGCTAGGTGCACTTTTAGGCCACGTGAATTGTCGAAGGCTCGCTGACAGGTCTCGGGACAGACCCAGGTGCCATGGGTTGGCTGACTGAGATGCCTGGAAAATGCACCAGCTGTACCCCCCACTGTGCCAACTTGCTGTATTTTAGCCACCCACGCTCCCCTCGTTGTTGTGAGTGTTGCTCCTCTGTCCTCCGTTGTTGCTGGAGGGCGACTGCCTCCAACTGCCCAGTAGCGTCCTTCACGAGCCTCCTCCACAGAGGCCGATCTTGACACCGCTGGTACCGGTCATCAGCAAGTCCACTCAGCTCCACATCCAAATTGGTTTTCTGTATCGACACAAGCATTGCTTCCCCCCTGTGTTCCATTTGGAATTGATAAAAGCTACCATACATCCTCTACTTGATTACTGTGACATCGTATATAAATCAGCCCCCAGTACTGTACTGAAGAAGCTTGACCGAATTTATCACTCGGCCTTAAGATTTGTGTTAAACTGCCCATATGGGACCCAACCACTGCGATCTCTACATTGGGTCAAACTTAACATCTCTTAATGATCGACGGCGTATGTATTAGATCTTATTTATTCACGATGTCGTTACAACACATCAGCAGACTACCTGCTGGATCTCCTCACTGTTTCAAAGAACAAATTTGACCTAAGGTCTTCGTTCATTTACCAGCTTCACATTCCTTATTGCCGTACAAATACTGGAGGAAGAGCCTTTGTTGTTGATGCCCCCAGGGTCTGGAACGCTATCGCCAATAAACTGCAACTTGGATCATTACCTGAGATCTGCATTCAAAACTGCTCATGAGGACCTGTACACCCTAAGCTGCCACTGCTATGCAGAGTGGCCTGAAATCAAATGTATCGCTCCGGATGTCCGCTGCAAAGTATGATCTTGTGTTTTGATTATAGTGTGCTGATCTTTAAAGGTGTATTGAACATTTTTGATACTTCTGCTGATACTCCTGCTGTTATGGAGTGACACATGCAGCCAGCTATGGCTGCAAAGATGGGTCGTACATGTTATGTATATCGTTTATTGTTAAACTTGAATCACAGTTCCTATGATCCCTGTTACACTGTTTTTATAGCTCTATTTTGGTGATTTCAAAATGTATAGTGAAGCCATGTTTGTTTGTTAAAGTACGGAGTTAGCCTGATAACTTTAATCTAAATTCTTATGGTTTCGATTTAAAGCTTTCGTGACTGCAGGGATTCATATTCTTGGTTCTTTCGGTAAAGTCACGTAGAAGGGAAATATTGTATTATTAATATGTCTTGTGGTTGTTATTGTTTGACTGGCATCCCACTGGGATTTTTGCACACAGCGTTGATATACGGTGCTTTTTCTGGAAAATTTTGCTGGTTTTTCCTGGATGTTTCTGTTGCGCGTAGTCACTTTAAGATGTTCTCCGTTCATGTTTTTGTTTGTTGCGGTTGCACCTGAGTCAAGAGCCGCATGGCTCACAGGGCTATACCGAATAAATGAAACTGAAACTCCCGTATCGCATCAGTCCATCTCTTCTTCAGCCGATGGCATGCCCATTTAGCCCCCTTCTATGCGGCCAAACAGAAGCTGCTTGGGCATGCGGTGGCTGGGCATGCGGGCTACAAAACCCAGCCAATGCAGCCTTGCCTGCAGGAGGAGCTCACTGATGGGAATGTGTACATATCCTTCAAGAATTTGTGAGCTCCTCACACAATCCAGCCTGGTTAAACCCAAGATGGATCGTAGGCATTCCAGCCTGAATGTTTATAACCAGCACAGATGTTCCATTAGAGGGTTTCACGTTTCACAAGCATAGAGAAGGGAAGTCATGACTGTGGCCGAGAAGACCCGAATCTTCGTGCTGAGCAACAGACCGGGTAGCTTCCACACAGTATTGTGCAGCCGATTAAATGATAATGCCACCCGACTGATTTGGAGTGAAACCTCTGCTGTCAAACTGGAGCTGGTCATAAGCACACTGCCCAGGTATGTAAAACTCTCCACTCTCTCCACAACTGCTCCATCAACAGCTGAGGGGGTGGAGTGTTTGGTGGCACAAAATACCCAGGCAGGTGCTTAGTTTTGGTGGGGCTGATGGTTAAGACCCCACCTCTTAGGAGCACACACACTCCAGGTTCAGCAGGAGCGCTTACAACTCCTCCTCCGAGTGAGCAGCAATCACCAATCTAACCACACACCCCACGATTGAACAACATTCCTGTCTCCCAATACACAAAGACAAAGACCCCGTATAGCCTGAAAAGACTGTTGGAACAAATATTAACTGTGAGCCACTATGAAAGCCGGCACACGACTCACGAGGGGGATAGGTGGCTAGCACCACACCCGGCCGCCTTTTTAAATCCTTTATATTAAGTTCACTTGCTTGCGCGCTTACGACCGTGCAAATCTTTCGGTCGTTTTTTAACCCACTTCCCGTGATCCAATCGAGCTGACATTTTGCACACAGACTCGTTGTGCGTGACAATTTATTTTCGTGAAAAAATTTTTAAAAAATTTTCCACTTTTTAGGAAAAAAAAACGTCATATTTAATTTAAAATACCAATGTGATAAAAATGAAACTCTTACTCAAGAAAAACAGAAATGAATAATAAAATAAAACCGATGCCACGCATATAAAGGATTTATAGTGAAAAACTTTGTTTTTACGGGTTAATTTTTATCCCTGATGATGATGATGATGTTCACACATCGCACCAGGTACTCATGTGAGGCTGAGTCGACCAAGGGGAGGCCCAGGACCAGTTCAGATAATCGTCACTGATGTTGGCCGTGAGCAGGAAACGAACCCGGGTCCCCAGGTTCATAGCGCAGCACGCTAATAGCTACACCACCGCTCCCTAATACACACAACGCTACACACCACAACCTATTGCAACTATGAACGTCGTTGTGGAAAACATAAGCAACAAAATGATACGGGCAGAAAATTCACGTAATCTGTCCCTCCACAAACGACCTTCTGGCAGTGCCTAATTTCAGCAGCACTGAATCAGTGCAAGCCTGGACAAGTTTCGACATCTGTTTCATCAGCAGCCATGCGAGCTTGAACTGATACTGGTGGCGAACTGTTGAAACCGGTCACGAGTTGCTGGTATTGAAGCAATGTCGATGAAATGGGCTCACAGAAGGCTGCTTAGCTGATTAAATGTGTAAAAGACTTATGGGACAGATATGGGGAGGTGAATTGTCTGATGTAACCCAAGTCACTCTTGCCAAAGTGGTAATGTGCCATTGCGTCTCAATGAGCCTGCATTTCATCTCCTGCTTAAATAAAGGAAGACGCCCACAAATAAGGCAGGTGGCCTACAATCCCTGCGTCCCCTTCCTCCCCCAACTCCCACCCATCTCCCTCTTCAAAACATTGGGAGCAAACCACGAAAACAACACTGGACAACACACTTTTTCTGGCATAAGGTATTCCAACGGTTTTAAGGTAATTTTGGGGTGCTGATTCCAAATCTGGCATCGGTTTTTGTCTATCACATCAGCTTTTTGGGATATCAAATATTGCATTTTCAATAAAAACTGCAGAAGAAAAATATTAAATAAATGTGGATATCTACATAAAATGATAATATAAACGCACTATCCTAAAAATACAGCACCATATTTTAACACTAAAGCAGTCACTGACTCGCAACAACTTGCAATCATAAGTGACAGAGTTAATTTCGGGTAAAATCAATGAAAATGGGGTATGCCGATAGCATAAAAATGAGATGTGATAGAGCAAATCTGAGATCAGATTTGGAATCAGCACCCTGAAAATAGTCTAGAACAGCTGCAGGCCAGAAAAAAAAAAATTGTTTACCAGTGCAATTATTGACTGACAACATCAAAGCAGTATCGGCAAGGAGGAGGCCTGTGTCACAGGACTCACCGAGAGAGGGGCAAGGCAAACAGTGATGCGGGGGCCCAATCTATGGCTACCAAATCTAGCACGATGGACTGGAGAAGTGCAAACCCCACGGCTCAGCCCAGATTTCGGTGCTGGGAGCCAGATACTAGCGCCACACTTGACAGCAATCACGTGCTCACACGCACATGGTAGGAAAACCGCACACTACAAAATCACATTCTGTCGCAGTGAATACTATCCCGTGGATATGAGAAAAGTCGACTTATTGCGACAAACTTGAGCATGCACATCCCCTTTAGCCAGTCCACTGCTGGATGAGGGCCTCCCCATGCCGTGGTGCGGGTCATCAAAGGGGTTACTAGACCAGGCACCCCCCCCACCCCCCATGCTGCTCAGTGTGGTAGGATATAAGCGGACATCAGACAGTGGAGCATAGTACAGCACAACAATGGGTTTCTCTGCACTGCCCTCTGCCACCCACAACACAGTCCCAATGGCTTTGAACTCTGACTGCAACCTAAATGCACAAAGGTCAGATTGCCTGATGTTCCAGCACTCACTGATTCACACTGTAACGACTGTAATAGTGCTTCAGTTTAACACGTGGCAGGCTTTCGCGACCAATATCATCCATAATAGAGGTGTTTGGGTTAGATCGCGTAAATATATAAATGTGTCGTTAAAACCCGCCACCACCCGACACAGCCAACTAGTAAGGTTTGTCACGTAAACAGAACGTGGCCAATTCGTCACCAGTACAGCACACCGGTGTGTTGGAGAGCCAAGCCACAACATTTACAAACTGAGTACGACGTTTCACCAGTAATTATAACCAGCTTCATCCTTCCATGCCATCCACACTCTGGTTGCAGAGAGAGGCTTTGACACGCACAGCTCCACTCTACTCTCAGTGGCTGGCGCTACACCACAGGGACTCACTATAGATCACTGCATAAGAAACGAAACAGTAAGACTTCTCCAGAAATCTGGCTGTCGCCTGATGAAGCTAGTTGTAATTACTGGCGAAACGTCGTACTGAAATTTCGATTTAAAGCTTTCGTGACTGCAGGGATTCATCTTCTTGGTTCTTTCGGTAAAGTCACGTAGAAGGGAAATAATAAAATAATAAAAATAAAACATCATCAAATCAAATTCTCACGACGTTTCGGCCACAACGCAAGCAGCCGTCCTCAGGTGACGCTGTCTTTCCGACAGCCCTGTTCTTCACCTGAGGACGGCTGCTTGCGTTGTGGCCGAAACGTCGTGAGAATTTAATTTTATTATGTTTTATTTTTATTATTTTATTATTTCCCTTCTACGTGACTTTACCGAAAGAACCAAGAAGACGTCGTACTCAGATTGTAAATGTTGTGGCTTGGCTCTCCAACACACCGGTGTGCTGTACTAGTGACGAATTGGCCACGTTCTGTTTACGTGACAACCCTTACTAGTTGGCTGTGTTGGGTGGTGGCGAGTTTTAACGACACATCTATATATTTACGCGCTCTAACCCAAAAACCTCTATTATGGATGTAATAGTGCTGTTTGTTGCTGCCTGTTTGACATTTTAGGCCTGTGCTCAGCAATTAAAACTGCGCGACAGTGAGACACAAGTTCAGTGTAGGTTACATCCAGACTCAATGCTCGCTACTGCCCGTGGTCTCCCCCCTGTAGCACGTGACCATTCGCAAGCATGGCCGCTCGTTTGGTTTGTAAACTTTTCCATAACGTGACTTAAAACTGCAACAGTTTGCTTAAAAAGAGCGTGCATTCCTGACCTGAAAAACGGGTTCATCTGCTCCAAGCACGGTCCACCGCCGCCTCGGCTGCGTGGAGCAGAGGTCGCAACCGGGTACCCGATACCCGTACCCTACCCGATACCCGGCTACCCGTACCCGGCCAGGTACGGGTAGCCGTTTGCGACCCTGGTGCGGCCGGGTACGGGTAGACCGTGAGTCACTGGTGAGTAACCGTTTGTCACTCATTTCGGGTAGGGTACAGGTACGGGTAGGGAACGGGTACCCGTACCCGGCCGGGTGCGGGTACAGGTACCCGTTTGCGACCCTGGTGCGCCCGGGTACGGGTAAGGAATCAAAACCCGTTTGCGACCTCTGCCACAGGGTCCCGAATGGTGGCACCGAGATGCCGTGTGCCGTGCAGTGAGGAACCGCGGGGGCCCGAGGGCGGGGATGACACAGAACCACCGCGCAGGCAACATGAAAGTCGAGGGCAGGTCTAGAGGTGCCACATTTTTCACTATAGACCCGAGACGAAATTCTCAGCCAGCCGAGGGAGGTCCAGTCTCAAAACTGTGCAGTATCCTGCAATATCGTTGAACAGAAGACGGGTGCCAGATATAGGTACAAATCAATTCCTGCCACCTGATCACAGATGCTGTTTTCAAGACTGGTGGCAACCCACAACGGGGGACACTGACGTGTCGGTGATGGACGCAGTAAAAGGGTTTGAGCGTGGACTGGAACGACAAGATTCAATGTTGTGGAAAGCACAGAAAACGGAGACAACAGAGCCTCGGCCATTCTACAGATTCGTTTTTAGGAGTGCTAGGCATTGGACATTTTGGTCACTTCCATTGGAAGACATTGAATATGGTCCATAGGAAACCAAACTGTGTTAACAACGCCCACGCATAACAACGAGGAAAACACTTAAACACCCATTTGGTGTGATGCTGATGAACAATAATGCTGATGAACATTCACTGTGCTGCCATTACCCAATCACCTCACAGGCACACCTGGCACATGAACAATTCAAGTCCCACCAATTCCACCTACGATGCGCGTCCATCCCTGGCCCAGCACGCTCGCAGCACGTGTGTCGACAAGGAAAGTCACTGTCCTTTGGCATTGCGGCAAGGGATGACGGCCAGTGGTCTAGTGTAGGGGAACGCACCTGAAATAACGTCCACCACATAGACGGAGCAATGAAATTACCAATCTATATAATTACAATACCCTCCCCCCACTCTTTGCCTCGAATCACTGCACCAGATTGAATTAAATGATGACGTCACCCTGCTGCTGCTCTATTTAATACCAGAAGCAACAGGAGAGCTTCACCATTCTTGCCCGATGAAGCTGATTGTAATTACCAGCGAAACGTCGGACTCAAATTTTAAAATGCTGTTGATTCTCTCTTCAACACACCGGTGGGCTAAAGAAGTGATTTATTTTGTCCTTTGAAAAACGTGACACATTTTTTACTGATTGGCCGTGTCGGGTGGTGGAGGGTTACGACACATTTATAAATAACGCGATCTGACCCAAAAACCTA
Organism: Lampetra fluviatilis; assembly: GCF_964198595.1. NCBI lineage: Eukaryota > Metazoa > Chordata > Hyperoartia > Petromyzontiformes > Petromyzontidae > Lampetra > Lampetra fluviatilis. The sequence continues at coordinate 7,801,288 of NC_136314.1, forward strand.
TATTGTGCTAGATGGAATGTTGCACCCCAGGACCGCAAAATGGCAACAGCTTGGGGCGGCTTTAATCCAGCAGTGGATTGACCATTACTCCTGCTGCTGATGATGCTTCTCGACAAGAAAGCAACTCTTTACGGCCATGCAGTTCTACTAGACGGAGAAGTCGGTTTGATTTGGATGCTTCAGTAGAGCCACGGTTTCCACCTCCTCCCATCATCACACAGTCATGAAATAAACACGAGTTTGTTAGACTCAAAGAGCCCTCTTTGGCGCTCACTCATTATGCATGAGATGTCTGCATGGAAATAACAACCACGCTCAAAGGGAGCTACTCCTTCCTAAAACAACGTAAGTCGGCACGCCGAAGACAACGTTTCCCCTTGCAGCCTGCAACAGACCGCTGGTGCATGCACTGTTAAAGCGAGCGCCGAGTTTTAGGCCGTGAGGCCCGGACGCTGGGCTATTCATGCGAACTTCCCCGATGCGGCGGTCGCTGCCGTGGGTAGAGGTGGGCCCCGCCGCGCCCTGTGTAGGGGCGTCCGTCCAAGGGAAGCGAGGATGAGGGCGGAGCGGAGGGGGTTGGCATTACATGGGTCATGGTGCACGCACAGGGGTCGTTCCGTGATCTCGGATACAGTAAATGTGTGGGCAATTAATCAGTGCAATCACAAAGTGGATTTTTAGTCGGGCATAGTATGCATCAACAAACACCACAAGTCGGACAGAAATCATTGTGTCCACCCTTCTTGGCCAGGGAGGTACGCTCGTAAAACACCGCAGTGTCAAGAGGCACTCACACAAATGGATATTTTCATCCTCGCTGGGATAGCGAGTGCGTTCCGTTTTGTGTACGTGTCCAACCGCTCACTTATGCCAGAAGGCATTTATTGTCAACAATAATATATAACTTATAAATATATACAGCATTACTACAACTATGTATATTGCAAGGGTAATTTTACATTTTTTTATTGAGGTTCCTTAATTGTGGAACTGCCCACGCCCAGACAAAACGTAGCAGCACGCAACCCTTGCACCTGGCACGATCTTCCAAACGAGCCGACCCTCCCTCTCCCCACGTGGACCCCCTCTCTCTCGCTGCATGAGCCCTCTCCTCCCTCCTCATCATCAGCTGTAGTCACAGGCCATGGCCTTGCCCATGGTCGTCTCCCCACTGGGCATATGGCAAACAGAACACGGCCGGCAGGGTCATCCAGAGACATCCTGGGACATATTCTTGGTTTTTTCGGTAAAGTCACGTAGAAGGGAAATAATAAAATAATAAAAATAAAACATAATAAAATAATTCTCACGACGTTTCGGCCACAACGTTCCGTCCAGTGTCTCCACTGCGCCACCCTGCTGCCCAACCTCAACGTAACCCCAACGTTAAACAGCGTAGGCCAAGTTTCTGCCTGTGGTTCCTTCGTAATGGAATACCCCTTCATAGACACAGTGTAAACATAACTGTGCATGAAGCGAGGTACTTCCTTCTGTGACTGCTGCAGGACAGGGAAGTAGCGTTGTCGTTCATGCAAATTGCATTTCACAATCACTGAAGAGCCACAGACTGGAGCTGTAAGGCAGTCGCCACACGGTAAGCCGGCACCAACAATTGCCCAAACTCTGAGGTCCCCTGTATATTAAGATTAATGAATGTTTATAAATGTGAGGAATCCCACGCACGCGACGGGGAAACACCAGCCCGTACAGAAGGTGCAGATGATATTTACTCTGCACTTTGCCGGCCCGCATTCTCCTGGCGAGTCAGGGTACGGCACCCCCTCAACGCCCACGAGAAGAGAGTTTCGCAAGATTTGTGAGACCCACCAACCCTCGCCGCTCCAACGGTGCGGTGCTACAGGCCACATGCAGCATAGCCACCACTGCCACCACGGCTGATGTGGATCGTCATGGTGCGTCGGATGACGTTGACTGCTGAAGTCGTGCAGTCAGGGACTGTTATGCAAGCGGGTGAGAGTCCACCGAGATTAATTGTTGAACACCTGAGTAACCATGGCTACCCCCCCACCAGGCATGGTGCAATTCTATTTTTTTTGCATGTGGGCGATGGTTCGGCTTGAATGGCTTGGCTGCAATGCTGTGACAGGTAATGCTCCATTCTTTGGTGATGTAACCTGAACTCGAGATTATATCGACGCGACGCAGCCGACTTCGTCCAATTCCCTCGTACATTGGCGCATTGCTGTAAAGTGCAGCGACAGCCCTGACAACCGGTTCAGGGAGACCATGCTGACCACTAGGCACTGCTAGGTTAGCTATGTGAAGTAACAATTACCACGTAGAGTCTGGAGTTTTATGTATATACCGGATAACTTTATGCCCAGCACAAACGTTAAAGATTGGCTCGCATTGGAGCATGTGTCACATCAGACTAATCTTTAACACGTAGGATTTCGCGACCAACTTCATCCTAAATATAGGTTTTCATTTTGGGGTTAGATTGCATAAATATAAATGTGTCCTAAAAACCCCCCACCAGCCAATTTGTCAGGTTTGTCACGTAAACAAAACATGCCAATTCGTTACGAGTACAGCACAACAGTGTGTTGGAGAGCAAATCCACAACATTTACAACACATTTATATTGACGAGATCTAACCCAACAATATATATTATAGACTTATCTTGATAGGCCTGTAGACCTGCTCAATTGGAGCAAGAGCTGTTAGCGACTGCTTGTTAAGCAGAGGTCGCAAATGGGTTTTGATTCCTTACCCGTACCTGGCCGCACTAGGGTCGCAAATGGGTACCCGGTACCCGTACCCGGCCGGGTACGGGTACCCGTTCCCTACCCGTACCCTACCCGAAATGAGTGACAAACGGTTACTCACCAGTGATTCACGGTCTACCCGTACCCGGCCGCACCAGGGTCGCAAACGGCTACCCGTACCCGGCTGGGTACGGGTAGCCAGGTATCGGGTAGGGTACGGGTATCGGGTACCCGGTTGCGACCTCTGTTGTTAAGGCCGGCGTGGCACACGAGTCGGCAGTGTGGGCAGGGCCGCGCCCAGCCACCTTTATCCCCCCACTGCTAGCAATGGTTTACAAAGAAACGTGGCGAGGATTGGCAAAGTCTGCTCTGCTCACACAAATAATGGGAAACACCAGGAGGGGGCTCGTCTTTGTCCGTGGCCTCAAGCTAGTGCTGCAGATTCCACATTCTCATGGCGAACGGCTGGCACAATTCAGGAGGGAACGCTTGTAGCTTCCAACAAAGCAGCACACCTGTTGTCAACCCAGAATGCCCCATATGTGCCGACATGATCCCAGAACAAAGGTTACTCTCTGCCTGCCCGCCGTACCTTTCTTCATTATTGACAACTTGCAGATCAGCACACGGCAGATGCCTGCGCAGTGCAACTCACGACCTCCTCTTGATACCAAGATCCAGGATGGTCATGTCTATGCGCTGCTTCTCGGTGGCAGCCCCAACATTCTGGAACGATATCCCTCTGCACATTCGCAGCATCACCTCAATCGCCTCCTTCAAGAGAGACTTAAAAACTCACCTCTACAATCATGCTTTCGAGCGACTCTGAGCTTGGCTCCGCGCCTCTGAGTTGTGGCCGTTACGTCCGCAAATTTGCGCGCGTTATAAATTGCATTATTATTATTAAACCGACCACAACCCCACGACCGGCTCATATCACAGAGCGAGAGCAGAGATTTCAACCGTGAACGTGATGTCGGCAGACACCCAGCTGCACCGACAGGAGAGGTTTTTTGCTGAGCACGTAAAGCCAGACAAAGCCGGTTGAGTGTTCTCATGATGCCACCCAGTGGGATTACTCCAGGAGGCTACACCTTTTGCTGATGAGACTTGAGGGTTCGCTTGTTGAGACAAACGCTACTGGGGAACATCAGTGTGGCAGGGTGCCAGAGGAATTCGATGTACAGTCATACCTCGGTATACGACCGCTTTGGAATACGTCGAATTTGGTATACGTCGTGTTTTGATGAGAAAAAAATGTCTTGGGATACGATGTCTTGTTTGGGATACGAGGTGCTTGCTAGAACTTGTATGGGTCGGGATGAGTCACTGTGTACCCGCGTAGACCCCGTTCACGACTCCTCCCCTTCTTCCCCACCATCCTCGTAGGCTATCAACTCCTCTCAGCAAGGTAAAGTGACGCTAAATTTTATTTGTATAAAAATTTATTTTGATTTTTTATGCATTTATTTTTATTTACGTATGCATTTTAGTAATACGTGGTGTCTAAATTATTTTATACAACCCCATTAATGTATAATATGCCGTATAAAATATAATTCCTTATACTCTGGAACGGATTATTTCCTTTCCCTTTATTTCTTATGGGAAACATTCGTTTGGTCTACGTCATTTTCGATATAAGTCCGACCTTCTGGAATGAATTAACGACGTATTCCGAGGTACCACTGTATATTATACTTCCTTTAAGCCATTCATTGCTCAAGTAGCGCAGTGGTGCAGTGTTTGGTGCACTCAGCAATCTGGAGTTGATTTATGGCCACGGCTAACATCAGGAGCGAGTGGTATCTGAACCGGTACTGGGCCCTTCCTCTTAATTATTCGACACTGGTGGCAACTATGGTCAGCTCCCACAACCAGACAGCTCCCACAACCAAACGACATGCACAGGCCTTCATCCAGCAGTGAATTTGAAAAGGACCATTCACGATCGTTTACGTAACAAATTCAGTAAACTCGACGATGGGAAAGTGATGTCCCCTCTGCTGGCTCACGGCCGCAGAGGTGAGTGCCGCCCGTGGGAGTAGAGAGATGCCCAAGTTAGGCCTTCACCGGTCCTGTCCATCCTCAATCACTCGCGGTGACGCACATACTACGGCGGCCGCCACGGTGAACCCGGCCGCTCGCCCCGTTTGGACGCTGGCACGAGCGCGTTTTTGTTAGAATGTGTCAACAAGCGTTGGTGCCGACTGGACAGCGCCGCCACACGCACAGCCTGCTGGAGCTGCCCTCAAACCGGATCACATTCACCGCATTCCAATGCCCTCAGCAAATACCAGGGCTATCTATCGAAATGGGCCCGGCACTGGCCTGGCACTCATAGCACAGTACACAACACAAGCCCAGCATGAACGATCGGGGGACTGCAGCCTGCACGCTGCTCACTCACGCACACAGTGCACAGCTCCACTGCCGACAAAAACATAAGGACAAAGATCCCCCTCCTCTTAAGCCTTTACGACTGTTGGAACAAGTGGGTAGCGAGCGCCTACGAAGGTCGGCATGGCACATGAGGGGGTGGGGGGTGGGCCAGCACCACGCCAACTTTGTCTCCCCAGTGGCGATGTTTACACACTGCATCAGGTACTCATTTAAGGCTGAGTAGACCTTGGGGAAGCGCGAGATTTGATTCAGATAATCTCCGTTGTTATTGGTCATGAGCAGGAATCGAACTCGGGTCGCCGGATTCAGAGCGCAGCGCACTAACAGCTACGTATTCTGACAGCCTGAACACTGCACAATCACACAGTTTAGCCTGCACCCTGCACTCACTCTCACACAGCACTGTCACATGGCTTTTCATTCTCCAAAAATTGCGATTTCTGTCCGAAACGTTAACTTTTGATTATAAATTCATGTTAGGGCTGAGAATTAAAGTACCTGTCAATAAAAAAAATAAGCTCTTGTCGAAGAGCACGTGCGGATGCACATCACTCACTCACACAATCGCAACCAATGGCGGAGCCAGGATTTTCAGGTGGGGGGGGCAACCCCTCCAGCAATGAAAAATAATAGGTGTTGGTAGCAAGGACTCGTTCCTTGCTTTTTATTCGACGCGTGTGCGGCGATGGCGCAACCATCGATCGAGGGTCGAATTCGAACCGCGTTGTGTGATCGGCATCGCGCTCGCTGAAGGTGAATGCCTTCAGGGAAGTCGTGTACTGTATACGCAACTGCGCACAATTATGCGAGTCACTTACAACTGCTTTGCCGTTACTTATTGCCAATTATGGACTCAGACTATTGTCCTATCATCTCATAGAGTCCCTGGCACATAATAATATGCGACACAGTGGCAGTGGGGGTCGTGCACAGACACTGCTGGCAGGCAGCTTCATGTATTTTCTGTCAATTACACAAATTCCCAGTTTAGTCGGAGTGAGCGTCGCTCGTACGAGGCCACAGATGCGCTTGGGTCATTAACGTGCATGATTAGCTGCACGGAATCCTCAACCATTGTCGACCCTCCCTCACCCACAACGCTCCCCGTCTCACCCGGTGGGGCATCGCTCTGATGACTCACCACAGCTCTTCCCAGAAGACCGAGACCAGTGACCGAGCCACCGATCAACGTTATTGAAATTCTTTAAGTAATGTTGTGGAGCAAAGTACGGTCTCCCAGTCTACTGCCTAGAGACTCCATCGCAGACTGGCCTGTCAATCTACTGCCTTGACATCCCGTCAGAGACAGGTCTGCTAGTGTATTGTCTCGAGACCCCGAAGACACTGGTCTGTTAATCTAAAGACAAGGGTCCCACTTCATCCATAATTCCATTAAATGACAGAGAACACTCAAAGAGATCTAGCTGGTTAAATGCGCCGTGTTAGGAAACGCGTGCAGGTTTGTTTCATGTCAAGAAGCACTTGCGAGGAGTAGGCTTCACAGCCGAGTAGCGCGAGTGCCCGGGGAGTTGCGTGCCAACCCGTTCCGCGTGAGGGCCCACGTGCCGAGCGAGGATGGATGCTGGAGTGGAGAGACACTTCAACGAGCCAGTGTCAGCCTCTCCGGGATGAGACTCTGACACTCGGATGCAATGGCCGTCGACATTACTGGGCACGTGAGGACTCGTGGATCCACAAACTGTTACGAGTCAGGGTCATAGCTTCATTCAAGAATGAATTAATTTCGTCTCGGTCTGTACTTCCTCTCAAAGCCGATATTACTCTGCGTGACTGAGGCTATGAACTCCAAACCATGGACCATGCAAACCAAACTCTGCCCCAAATATACACATGAAGGTGGTGGGTGAGCGCATGAGTGGGTAAGTGGGTGCGTGAGTGGGTGGGTGAGTGGGTGATTGGGAAGGTGAGAAAGTGTGTGGGTAAGTGGGTCAAGTGAGCGAGCGAATTGTTGAGTGGGTGGATGATTAGGTGAATGTATGGGTGAGTGATGAGTTCGAGTGGGTAGGCTGATTAATGGGCCAGTGCGTAAGCGAGTGGGCGAGTGGGTGAATGAGTTTGAGCAAGTGAGTGAGTGAGTGGGTGCTTGAATGGGTGCGTGATTATGTGAGTGGGTGAGCAGTGGGTGAGTGTGAGTGGGTGAGTGTGAAGGGGTGAGTGTGAGGGGGTGAGTGTCTGAAATTCACCAGACAATGCCATTTATTTTCTACATCTCTTACAACTGATTCCCCGATAGTTGCTCTAGATAGGCCACCAAACACAGAGGGGACGCACCATTGTCTCATTAGTACTGGCTCCTCTCTTGTCTGACTCATTTGTACAGTTTCGTTTGCTTCATTAGCCCATGGATCATGAATAACCAATCTCATACGCACGCTCCAATGTGTGTGTTGTGAGCACAGAATTAATGTTGCTGGATAAACCCATGAACTGTTGCCCATCTAGAAACATCGACAGCCATTTCTACGAGGCACTGTATTTGCAGTGTAGCGGGAAGCAAACGGCACAAACTAAAACCATCACTATCTGGACAGAACCAAGCAAGCTCGGCAGGGTCAATTCCTTCTCTGTTGTTGAGAAAACGTGAACGGCAGATGCGGCCCAAGAGGTGTTGCATGCCACATCCGGCCTTGTAACACACTTTGTCATGCGCATAGCACGTAGCGAACACCTCGTGACCAGGTAAACTCACATAGGTGCATCTGGGTTGTTATACAACGCAGAAGGAAGGAATATATATCGGATGTGGCCATTGCTCAGGTATGTCGCGCTGCTCAGGTGTGACAGGAAAATCAGGTTTATCTAAAAATACCCGACACACTCTGGCTGAGAGAACCGCAGTCACGCGCTGGTATTTTGTGGTTCCAGATGAGAACGTGCACGTCAAACCCCAGCAGCAGCAGCCACGTGGTGAAAGGCGACCCATGTCGCACGGGAAGAGTCGTCTAATATTAAACGGCGACGCGGGTGATGATGTCAGCGGTGATTCCTGTTAGGCCGGTTCACACCTAAGCAACATTGCTTCGGCGAGTTTAAAGAATTATTAATTATTATTCCACCTGCATTGCCCAGAAAAGTATCGACTATTCTCAATACTCTTTTCAAGAGAGTCCTGCCAAGTTTCACAGTAGGGGGCGATGTTGCTATGCGTAATCCTCATTGAGTAATTTGCAGGTAACTTTTCCAGCCTTATTGGGATGTTTGGCCAATACTGGTTACAATGTACGTTCATTAAACTATGAGGGTACCAGAGAACCCAGAGGAGGAAACCCATGCAGGACAGGGGGAGAACATAACTCCACAATAACTCCACACTCGGGTCTCTATCTCGGGTCTCTGTCTAGAGACCCGAGTCGGGAATCGAACCCAGGTGCTTGTTGTTGTGAGACGCGAGTGTTGACACTGTGCGCCACACTGTCGAGTCGAATTCATCGCTCGCTTAATCATAAGCAACAATCTCCTCTAGCGCTATTGAATCGAGATGAGTGTGAGCACACTTCACTCATTGATGCCTCTAGCCATGTGACTGTTTCATCTCATCCACACTGTGGTCATCCACCACCACACTGCAGATCACAACAACACACTCACTCACTCGCTTACCCACTCACCACATTGCAGGTCATAACACTTCTTCGCTTGCTGCGTCTTCCCTCGCATCGTTTAACTTTGGAATTCCTTCCCATCGTCTCTTTTCCCCGAAGCTTTCATAATAACCTTGCTCAATTCAATAAACGTGTCACACTCTTCGCCTATTACAACTTTGATCATGCTGATTGTAACTGGCCAAGTGAGATTTCAGATCTTTAAGCCTGTGCTCAGCAAATGGGTAAAAACGGACCTTGAGTGAACTTAGCCATGCAGACACAAAAAGGTCCCCCCCAATGTGACCCAAAATGTACCCAGCGGTGTCCATGGCAATACGTTTATCCATCTCCTTGTCACCCAGCAGCTTTCATCCCGACAGCTGGGGCGAGACAGCACTCACTGCAACCCCACTCAGCCTCTGTCCTCGTTATCACAGCTGCGTATCTCAGCAGCGGCTATCGGCCCCACAAGACAACACAACAAGCAATGCCTTCCATTGATAAGGCGCTAAATCGTGTAACGAAACGTCTTCAAACGCCGCACAATGGGCGAATTGGACACCGACCAGGAAAAAGGGAAACCTGGGAAGGGTGGAAAGCATGGAGATAGGTATCAAGTATAAACATCGATGCTGGAAGTGAAGAGGTGGAGGGGCTTCGATTTAAAGCTTTCGTGACTGCAGGGATTCATCTTCTTGGTTCTTTCGGTAAAGTCACGTAGAAGGGAAATAATAAAATAATAAAAATAAAACATAATAAAATAATTCTCACGACGTTTCCGCCACAACGCAAGCAGCCGTCCTCAGGTGAAGACCAGGTCTGTCGGGGAGACAGCGTCTTCAGACACTGTCTCCCCGTTGTGGCCGAAACGTCGTGAGAATTACCTTATTATGTTTTATTTTTATTATTTTATTATTTCCCTTCTACGTGACTTTACCGAAAGAACCAAGAAGAGGTGGAGGGGCGTTGTGGAGTTGGGAGTTCCAGAGGGCGGTGGCAGAGTTCCTGAAAAAGCGGCCACCATGAGGCCCGAAGCGGGCAAAGGGCACGGAGGAGGCCAGAGTGGGCCCTGCGAAGAGGGCGCGCAAGTAAGCGGGCGGGTTTGTATGTTTGGAGCAAGTCACTCGTTAACATATGTCGTGACGGAACTGCAAGACCTGACCATGGCCATCCGGTGCTCGCCAAGCTGCATTGGCTTCCGGTTGCCAAATAAATACATTAGAAGGTCGCACTCATTACACACAAACTGATTGCCACAAATAAACCACAGTACCTTGCTGATCTCGTCAAGGAACATAAAGTATCATGTGAACTCCGGTCATCCTCTCAGTGGCTTTTGGCTTGCCATCGAACAAAGACGCTCACTGCATCTTGTGCTTTCACATGTGCTTCTGTGGCCGTCTGGAATGATCTTCTTTCCGATATTAGAAAGTCACTGGAGCTATGCACTTTTAAATCTACAGTGAAAACTAATTTCTTTTACAAAATCCTTTTCCGTTTAGCTTGTCCTTCCCCCGCACCTCCGATTAGCACGGTTGGCTACGTCCTGTGCGAAAGAAGTTGAACATCATACATACTCAGTTGGAGAGGTTAGGGGGGCAAGACTACGGAGGGACGGGTAAACTAGGAATCACTCCTGGCATTACTTCAATAGGCCTATGTCCAACACCGGCGCTCCTATATGCTCCTTACAAAGTAGTCGCCCACAACCTCAGAAGACAGCTTATGTTAAGTAACGTGAGAAGGCAAATAACATTGAAAAAACACTCGGTGCAGTCATGGGTGACTAATTTTACACTTACTACGCTTGTAAACCAGGTTTAATCATTGTTGGTTTTCTGAATTTCAATCCATGACCTCAACAATGTCAAAATAATTAAGCAGACAATAACACACCTTCCCACATTTCTCTCTCCACGTAAAAAAATTCATATTTTTAAACATCCCATGAGCCACATGGCCTTCTGGGGGTAGATATGTTTTCGTAGCACTGGTTTAATACTTACAAACTCTGGACCGGTTTTGACATTTGGCGTCTCATCAGCAGTCAGTCTTGCTTTAAAAAATACTGTGAATAGTGGCAGACGTTTATCGGCAAAGGCCATCTGTGTTAGATACGGGGCACTTTCACCATACCTGGCACTTTTACCAATAACTTTTGAATCACCCGGCCACACTCACGATTCTGTCTCCAATCAAACGCAATTTACAGTAATCCAATAATGAGATGGTGGGCGTGCCACACGGAGCCAAGTGCCACAACGAGGCGATGGGAGTTTTGGCTTAAACTCCTGGCGTGGCTCAAGCCTGATACTATGATGGGCGAAACCGGTACCGCTGGTTCCTGATTGAATCGTGGGCAGGATTCACACGCATTTTGGTGTCATCATCGTCAAAATAACTGCAGTCAACTAAGAGATCGTACTGATCGTTACTGCGGGTGTAATAACCGTAATAATAACACTGGTCACACTTTTTCTGACATAAGGTATTCCAACGATTTTAAGGTAATTTTGGGGTGCTGATTCCAAATCTGGCATCAGTTTTTGTCTATCACATCAGGTTTTTGAGATATCAAATATTGCATTTTCAATAAAAACTTCAGAAGAAAAATATGAAATAAATGTGGATATCTACATAAAATAATATTATAAACACACTATCCTAAAAATACAGCACCATATTTTAACACTAAAACAGTCACTGACTCGCAACAACTTGCAATCATAAGTGACAGAGTTAATTTCGGGTAAAATCGATGAAAATGGGGTATGCCGATAGCATAAAAATTAGATGTTATAGAGAAAATCTGAGATCAGATTTGGAATCAGCACCCTGAAATGAGTCTAAAATAGCTGCAAAAGTCCAGGCCAGAAAAATATGTTTTTTTTGTTGACCAGTGTAATCCATGCCATCCACTTTACTCAGAGTGGACGGTAACGATCCCCAGACGTCAGTCACAAAAGTAGCCCATCGTGTGCCTGTGTCAGGGTCAAATTTGTGATCAATTCCGAATAATTATCTTCAAATTACTCAATTGGGATTATACACAAAGCAATCATCTAATAATAGATGGGAAAAGGGCAGCGTAGAAAAAATATACCGTTTTGTGGATATTGTGTTTGGGCGATTGTGAACGTCAGTGGTCAGCGTTAAATTTGAGGTGGTTAGTCAGGGCACAGGTCTAAGAGACAGAGTGAGTGTAAAGCTGGGGTCGTGGATATGAGGTACAGTAAAGGAGTAGGGGTTTGTGTCATTGACCAGTGCAATGTTGCCGCAACATTGTTGCTAACAGCACTGTGTTGTTCCTGTTGCGCCGCATATTTGGGTGTGCGGTAACACTGGGGGAAATATGTTGTTTGGTGATGGTGCTGCATTAGCAGTGGTGCACAAGCAACACAAGTTCAAAACATTGCGTCAATAACAGTGGTGTTAAAGCCAGTGTTTTTTGTCGAATGTGCTGGGTTTTTTGGGGAGAATGTCAGTTGCACGTGCATTGGCAACATAACTTTATTTGCAGAAGTTTGCACGTTCAAAGGCGCTGTGGATTGGCTGGACGAGGGCACGTAACTCATCAAAGTTCAACATGGCAGATTTATTTGTATTATAGCCTAGGGGTCGTGATCAATCTGCCTTTATGTAATATATGCACCTCATTTATCTGAACTGCTTTACATGATTGCACCCTTATACAAAGTAGGCACATGCCATTTTTGTAACTTTCCGACCCGTCCCTATTGGACATCTGTTAAAAAAAGCTTCATAGCTCATCGGATTCCTCGGGGATAAATAAACATTCTGATTCTGCTGAGTGCGGGTGAGCTCCCAGGGCTGGGCATTCAGGCAAGGGGGGGATGTTGATGCCAGCACTCTGGCCTCTATAGCCCGAGCTGAATCAACCATTAAAGACTAGGAATGTGACCGAATCCATTTTATTCGTTCTCTTTGTAAACTTGTGTCCCCGCCCCCACCACCACAGTTTTGCACCACGAGACGATTAAATTCATTCAGATGCACCGTACAACATCGTGGTGGAGAACTGCCCGCAGATGCGGATATCAGAGAGCTTCCACTGAGATCGCCTTCAAGTCACCTCTGGTCCACGAAGTTGGGGGCAGCACTTTCGGGCACAAATTAATCGCCATGGGCTCAGTAACGTGCAACTGCCTTGCACATGAGAAACAACCGAGTTGCAGGGTTTACATCGAACATTTGAATAAAGCCAGAAAGTCAGATTACAACGCGCGAATTTTGCTCAAGGCTTGTGTTGGGGTTTGGGCTCAGAATAGATGCTGTTGGACAGGAGGCATGGGGAAGACGGAAGCTTGTGTTGCCTCCGAAACGTCGTGATTTTTATTTTATTTTACTTTTATTAATTTTAATTTTTTACCTACGTGACTTTACCGAAAAAACCTAAGAATATGGGGAATGGTTGTTAGCATGAACAGAACCATCGCCGTGTTGGTCATCGGGTTGCGTGATCATACTTCGCCGTGCTGGTAGATGCAGCACTGTGCAGAGAACAGTCCCAGAACCGGCTCACACCTCACTTCGCAACTTACGTCAGCCGTGGCCGAGAATCAAACGCAGATCGCTAAGATCATTGCGCAGTGAATTAGCGACTGCGTCTCCACTCTCCACCCAGCAGTGTTGTTATAAGGGTCAAGGTCATGGGTTACGGGAGGTGGGGTCACTGTTTGGGGTATAGGGTCGGTGTCATGGGTATAGCATGAGTGTTACGGGTACAGTTGTAATCTTAAGAGTAGAGTGTTTGGGGTATTCGCATGTGAGAGGCAGTGTTTATGTTAGGGGCTTAGGGTGAATGTCTGGTGTTTCGGGTTGGTGTTTAGGGTATTGGGTGGTGTTAGGAGTAGAGGATACGGGTTTAGGTGGTAAAGGTTTCGTTGTAGGGGCGTGGTTGTGTGTGTGGGGTTATGCTTTGAAACTATGTGGTGTTAGAGACTCAGTGTTAGACTTGCTGCATTAGAGCCATGGTGCGAAACTATCAACATTCGACTCGTCGTGTGATGTTGGATGGTGTTAAAATCAGTGTTAGTCTCACAGTGTTGGACCCCGGGCACTAGAGGCTGTGTTAGTCTCACAGTGTTGGACCCAGGGCGTTAGAGGCTGTGTTAGTCTCAGTGTTGGACACATGGCGCTAGAGACTGTGTTAGTCTCACAGTGTTAGACCCAGGGCGTTAGAGGCTGTGTTAGTCTCACAGTGTTGGACCCAGGGCACTAGAGACTGTGTTAGTCTCACAGTGTTGGACCCAGGGCACTAGAGGCTGTGTTAGTCTCACAGTGTTGGACCCATGGCGCTAGAGACTGTGTTAGTCTCACAGTGTTAGACCCAGGGCGTTAGAGACTGGGTTAGTCTCACAGTGTTGGACCCAGGGCGCTAGAGACTGTGTTAGTCTCACAGTGTTGGACCCAGGGCACTAGAGGCTGTGTTAGTCTCACAGTGTTGGACCCATGGCGCTAGAGACTGTGTTAGTCTCACAGTGTTAGACCCAGGGCGTTAGAGGCTGTGTTAGTCTCACAGTGTTAGACCCAGGGCGCTAGAGACTGTGTTAGTCTCACAGTGTTGGACCCATGGCGCTAGAGACTGTGTTAGTCTCACAGTGTTGGACCCAGGGCACTAGAGACTGTGTTAGTCTCACAGTGTTGGACCCAGGGCGCTAGAGACTGTGTTAGTCTCACAGTGTTGGACCCAGGGCGCTAGAGACTGTGTTAGTCTCACAGTGTTGGACCCAGGGCGCTAGAGACTGTGTTAGTCTCACAGTGTTGGACCCAGGGCGCTAGAGACTGTGTTAGTCTCACAGTGTTAGACCCAGGGCACTAGAGGCTGTGTTAGTCTCACAGTGTTGGACCCAGGGCGCTAGAGACTGTGTTAGTCTCACAGTGTTGGACCCATGGCGCTAGAGACTGTGTTAGTCTCACAGTGTTGGACCCATGGCGCTAGAGACTGTGTTAGTCTCACAGTGTTGGACCCATGGCGCTAGAGGCTGTGTTAGTCTCACAGTGTTGGACCCATGGCGCTAGAGACTGTGTTAGTCTCACAGTGTTGGACCCAGGGCGCTAGAGGCTGTGTTAGTCTCACAGTGTTGGACCCATGGCGCTATAGACTGTGTTAGTCTCACAGTGTTGGACCCAGGGCGCTAGAGACTGTGTTAGTCTCACAGTGTTGGACCCAGGGCGCTAGAGACTGTGTTAGTCTCACAGTGTTGGACCCAGGGCGCTAGAGACTGTGTTAGTCTCACAGTGTTAGACCCAGGGCGCTAGAGACTGTGTTAGTCTCACAGTGTTGGACCCAGGGCGCTAGAGACTGTGTTAGCCTCACAGTGTTGGACCCAGGGCGCTAGAGACTGTGTTAGTCTCACAGTGTTGGACCCAGGGCGCTAGAGGCTGTGTTAGTCTCACAGTGTTGGACCCAGGGCGCTAGGGACTGTGTTAGTCTCACAGTGTTAGACCCAGGGCGCTAGAGGCTGTGTTAGTCTCACAGTGTTAGACCCAGGGCGCTAGAGACTGTGTTAGTCTCACAGTGTTAGACCCAGGGCGCTAGAGGCTGTGTTAGTCTCACAGTGTTAGACCCAGGGCGCTAGAGACTGTGTTAGTCTCACAGTGTTGGACCCAGGGCGCTAGAGGCTGTGTTAGTCTCACAGTGTTGGACCCAGGGCGCTAGAGACTGTGTTAGTCTCACAGTGTTAGACCCAGGGCGCTAGAGACTGTGTTAGTCTCACAGTGTTGGACCCAGGGCGCTAGAGGCTGTGTTAGTCTCACAGTGTTAGACCCAGGGCGCTAGAGGTTGTGTTAGTCTCACAGTGTTAGACCCAGGGCGCTAGAGGCTGTGTTAGTCTCACAGTGTTAGACCCAGGGCGCTAGAGACTGTGTTAGTCTCACAGTGTTGGACCCAGGGCGCTAAAGGCTGTGTTAGTCTCACAGTGTTAGACCCAGGGCGCTAGAGACTGTGTTAGTCTCACAGTGTTAGACCCAGGGCGCTAGAGGCTGTGTTTGTCTCACAGTGTTGGACCCAGGGCGCTAGAGACTGTGTTAGTCTCACAGTGTTAGACCCAGGGCGCTAGAGACTGTGTTAGTCTCACAGTGTTAGACCCAGGGCGTTAGACTCACCGGGCTTCACGACCTTCACCCGCACCGGCTGCTGCTGCTGCTGCTGCTCCTGCTGCTGCTGCAGCACCAGCAGCAGCAGGGCCCGCGCGTCGTGCAGGATGAACCCGGCCACGGGGGTCGCGTCCACCTCGAGGACGACGTCCCCGGGGCACAGCTGCTGCTCCCCCCCGCTGCTGCTGCTGCACCGCTCGGGACCCGGGGCCCACGCGGCCACGCACACGAAGAGGCCCCTCTCGGCGCCGCCGCTGAGCTCCAGGCCCAGGGTCCCCGCGGGGCCCGGCCACAGGGCCACGTCCCG
Organism: Lampetra fluviatilis; assembly: GCF_964198595.1. Classification (NCBI taxonomy): domain Eukaryota; kingdom Metazoa; phylum Chordata; class Hyperoartia; order Petromyzontiformes; family Petromyzontidae; genus Lampetra; species Lampetra fluviatilis. The sequence goes on from NC_136314.1 coordinate 7,817,453, forward strand.
AACTCGCGTGGCCCACGCAGCGCGTCTTCTCGCCGCCTTCGCCATCGCTGGGGCAGCCTCCCTCCCTCTCTCTCTCAACAACGACCCCGACAGCAGCAGCAACAACAGCAGTAGTAGCAGCAGTCCCTCTCACGCACTGCTAGCGGTGGCGAGCTCGAATCAACGCATTGTGGGACACCCCCTCCGTTCACCCGCAGGCCTCCATCTCCCCGTGTCCCTCCCTCGGTGTCTCTGTCTCTCACCTTGCGTCCACCCCTCCTCCTCCCACGGTGTCCCCCCCGTGTGTGTCCGTGTCACTGTGTCACTCTCGGTCCCTCTCTCTCTCTCTCTCCCTCCCCGTGTTTGTCGGGTTTAATCCTCTTCTCTCGTCGATCTCACGGCGCTCACAATCCTCTCCGCGGTCGTGGCGGATAAATTCAAGATCCGTTGGGTGGGGAGGCGGTGATGTTGCTGATGGTGATGATGTTGCTGATGATGATGATGGGGGAAGGAGGAGAGCGAAGCGGAAAGGGCAGAGGCTGCACTTTGCCCGCTGTTCGCAGCTCCGCCCTTCCCTCTCAAGCCCATCGCTCCCTCCGTCTCCTCCACTCTCACGCCTCCCTCTGGACAATCTTACCCATTGCATCTCTCACCCATTGCATCTCTCACCCAGTGCATCTCTCACCCATTGCATCTCTCACCCAGTGCATCTCACCCATTGCATCTCTCACCCATTGCATCTCTCACCCATTGCATCTCTCACCCAGTGCATCTCTCACCCATTGCATCTCTCACCCATTGCATCTCTCACCCAGTGCATCTCTCACCCATTGCATCTCTCACCCAGTGCATCTCTCACCCAGTGCATCTCTCACCCATTGCATCTCTGACCCATTGCATCTCACCCATTGCATCTCTCACCCAGTGCATCTCTCACCCAGTGCATCTCTCACCCATTGCATCTCTCACCCAGTGCATCTCTCACCCAGTGCATCTCTCACCCATTGCATCTCTCACCCAGTGCATCTCTCACCCATTGCATCTCTCACCCATTGCATCTCTCACCCAGTGCATCTCACCCATTGCATCTCTCACCCATTGCATCTCTCACCCATTGCATCTCTCACCCAGTGCATCTCTCACCCATTGCATCTCTCACCCATTGCATCTCTCACCCAGTGCATCTCTCACCCATTGCATCTCTCACCCAGTGCATCTCTCACCCAGTGCATCTCTCACCCATTGCATCTCTCACCCATTGCATCTCACCCATTGCATCTCTCACCCAGTGCATCTCTCACCCAGTGCATCTCTCACCCATTGCATCTCTCACCCAGTGCATCTCTCACCCAGTGCATCTCTCACCCATTGCATCTCTCACCCATTGCATCTCTCACCCATTGCATCTCTCACCCATTGCGTATCTCACCCATTGCGTCTCTCACCCATTGCGTCTCTCACCCATTGCGTCTCTCACCCATTGCATCTCTCACCCATTACATCTCTCACTCATTGCATCTCTCACCCAGTGCATCTCTCACCCATTGCATCTCTCACCCAGTGCATCTCTCACCCATTGCATCTCTCACTCATTGCATCTCTCACCCAGTGCATCTCTCACTCATTGCATCTCTCACCCATTGCATCTCTCACCCATCGCATCTCTCACCCAGTGCATCTCTCACCCAGTACATCTCTCACCCATTTCATATCTCACCCATTGCATCTCTCACCCATTGCATCTCTCACCCATTGCATCTCTCACTCATTGCATCTCTCACCCATTGCATCTCTCACCCATCGCATCTCTCACCCAGTGCATCTCTCACCCATTGTATCTCTCACCCAGTGCATATCTCACCCATTGCATCTGTCACTCATTGCTACTCACAAATCACACGTCTCACGTATTGAAAAACAATCCGGAGTTGAGGTCTGGCACGGTACACCAAGACCGTAATTATCAAACATATTGGGGGGAGGACACCCCCCCCCATATTCAAATATGCTCAAAATGCCCCCCCCCCAATATATTGCTATAAAAAAAGATTTCTGTTTATATGATTGTGGTTATGGTTGTACTTTATTAATCCAGAATCTCTGCCATTATATACAATGAAACAAGAAACGGTAAAAAAAAAAGAAAACCAGAGCAATGTAATACAATACACTATTAGACATTATTGTTAAAAATAAATAAAAAGTCAATCCTATGTGTTAGTGAATTTTCTTATATTTTAAGCAGGAAATGAGTTTTCAAATTTAGAACATTTTCTGGGGGGGGGGGGGGGCAGACCCCCTGGAAAATTTGGTCCCCCCCAATGTTGACTTCATGGCTACGGCCTTGCGGTACACAGAATATACAACTCTTGCCTGGTACGAAGGAATAACTTTACCCAAATAATATGAGTTGAACGGATTGTTTGTTCCGGTGTTAATCATGAGATGTTGCTGCCCAGACTAACGACAATAGCAGACACGCACATTCGCCTGCTATTCGTAATGTTGATTCTTCTATGCAAAGCAAACAACTATTGGCCAAGACATTAACGGTGAGAAAAATAAAAAAAAATCAACAGAGTTGATGGGTTTGGCCTGAGTGCAGCGTGAAAACGCATAATTCAGACACCACGTGACCACATGCATAAGTCTTGACTTAAAGCTTAAAAGTCACGTAGATAGGTACAAATTAATAAAACATAATAAATATAAAGTCAAGATTTAACCGCTTCTACGGGGAGGGTTTCCACTTAACTATAAGATCTTTCAACAAACTTCGAGACAGGAAGTCTCATCTGATCGAGTCAGTCACATTTCTGAAAAGATGCCGCGACTCTAAGATAATACCGACCGCTTTTACACTTACATCTGCTGCTGTCACATCTCCTAATGCTAAACGAATCTTGTTAAGGGCAGGCTTTGCCCTGATCTCAGAGAGAATTAGATTGCTCCGAATTGAACAAGACCATGTGGATAAGATACTCTTGAAATCACACTTAACATTGACAGAAAAAATGTGTACATCTGATTGGGAACATGTAAATAACATGACAGCTTCGTCAGCCGCTACAATGTCAGCTAAATGTAAAGATAACCTGATTTCCAAGTTCAACCTCCATTCCAAGAAGAAGCCAGATCAACACATTAAAAAGTTAGACGTTGTTATTAATCTGAGTCATAATCCAATTTCGGACGGCCTAAAATCGTTTTTGGCTAAAGGGTTGAACTTTGAAGTCACCCCTAAACAAATCCCAGTGGATGATATAATTGCCCATGTCGATGTAGCCCTTAAGGGGTTGGGACACATCGCTGCAGACGTAGCAAAATCGGAAATCTCAGCAATCCTCAAAAACGCCAAGACACCAATCAGCAACATCAGTAAGGATGAATGTTTTGAACTATCTCAATTAAAAAAAGAGGGATGACATTGTTATCCTCTCAGCCGACAAGGGCAATGCCACGGTCATCATGGACAAAACCACATACAATAACAACATTCAAGACCTACTTAATGATGGTAGCTACACACAAATTAAAAGAGATCCCACCAACAGCCTCGTCACAAAAACCAACAACATCATCACTGATTCAGCTTCATTAATTGACATCTCACTATATCCAGGTGATTTTCTCGGTAGTTTCTTTTTTTCACCAAAGTTCCTGTGCCGACACCATTGCAATCAACAAGGATGGAATGCTGATGTACCGGCCCTGGTTAGACACTGCCTCACCAATACATACTTCACCTGGAATGGAACATTTTACAAACAAGTTGAAGGCACCCCAATGGGTTCTCCCTTATCTCCGGTTGTAGCCAATGTTTTCATGACAAATTTGAGACAGACGCCATCCAGGCATCTACATGACTTTACCGAAAGACTCAAAATATATAACCTGGATAAGTGTTTTATATTCATTGTGACTAACAGCATGAATTAGAGTTGTTTTGGTACAGTTGAAATCCACTGGGCAATAAATGCACATTTTCGATGGGAACCCGGGGTTCCAAAAACCTGCAGGTTACAGCAAAACATGAAAATGATCCAAAAACAAACTGTACACTGGAAAGTTCCAAATGGCAAGGTCGTACAATCAGCACACAGACTACCCATACAAAGCTCGTAGAAATCTGAGGTTATTCCAGAGATTAGCAGCCGTGACACGGAAATCATTTAAACCAAGGTTGGATCTCACATCGTGGAGGACTTTGAGCAGGAACAGGGAGGAACTTCTAACGATTGAGGAGTTTACCTGGAGGATCAAATCATCGGGAAGATATTTAGCAGACTTACGTCGTAACACTTTGATGAGGAAGATAGCCCAATGCCGTTCCATGCGTAGATTAAGTTGGGGCTGATTAGAGTTTAAGTAAAGTTCATAATGATGAGTTCTGCATGGGACAATGAGGGTGAGACGGAGTAGGACAATGGAACCAATCTGTCTCCAGAGCTGAGCCCACACGAAGCCTGTAAATGGCATCACAATAGTCGAAGATGGGGAGTCTAGTGGCTCTAACAATATCCAATCGCAGTCGGGTTGGAATGCAAAGCAAATTATTTGTGTATAGGAAGCCAATCTTCATCTTGAATTTGTCTTGCACATATGATCTATATGTGCAGCAAAAGATAGCTTGTGATCGAGGATGACGCCTCGATAGTTCACGTAATGTATTATAATCCAACATCTAGTACAATAAACTATGGCTAACTTGTTTCACCTCGTACGTACTGGATATTGTATATACTTTAGATTTCCGTCAGTGGCGGCTCCTGCAAAATCTCTCAGGGGGGGCAAATGTCTGGATGATTGATAAGGATTAGGTCCACCCATGCAATGGATAAATTAACAGCTTAAGCATGTAAAGGCAACTTCACTTCTTTAATATTAATGAAAAATAAAGTGACTTACAATACATCTTGTTTGTTTCTATACTCACTATTAAAACAAACCACTCAAGTTTATTTTATTAAAGATTCCACTAGGTGGCGACAATTTATATTATTGGATGAAACGTGCTTACGTATGATGACGTAAGCACGTATGATGACGTAAGCACGTTAGGGCGAGCCCTCCCGGAAGCCATAGAGAATGCATTGCAGCGCCCCCGTTCGAAAAAAAACATCAATGAATGTAAGTCTATGGGACCACTCGGGGCGATTCTCAGCTGGAGGGAAATCGCCCAAAAAGAGGCGGTACTCCACAGAACGTAGCATGACGCTGATTGGACTATATCCAGAGGCACAGTGACGGCTAGCGTGACTCTGTGGTTGAATGACATTGGTGGTGCGTCGCCCAATCTCCCTAATGAAGAAACCGCCCCTGATTTCCGTATATAACATAATTTATTGTAAACTAGCGGGAAGTACCCGGCGTTGCCCGGGTCAAACAAATATTCCAAACCTACTCTTAAAAATCTAACAGCAGTGCATACTGACTGTGGTGGTACCTGCTATGATTATAGCAGTGCATACCGACTGTGGTGGTATCTGCTGCTATCACTACAATAGTACATGCTGACTCTATAGCAGTATTTTTCGACTCTATAGCACAAAGTACTCACCTGACAGAGTGGTGTGGTGAGGCCTAGTCCCGTGCAGAACCTCCGGCCTCGCCTAGATTGTCCAGCCGGCCGAGGTGGCACCTTGGCAGGCTGGGGCTGAGATGCTAGCCCTGACCACACCCCCCCCAGCCATGATCTACCCGGCCGCTCTGCAGTAATATCTACGGTCTATAGTGGTAGCATCTACTGACTGTATAGTAGTAACTGCACGCATCGGGGTGGGGGGGACATCACACAGTGAAGAATTTACCTGATCGTTTAGTATATTTTAATAGCATTTTTAACGCGAAAGAAAATGTCCCCCTCAGTCCCACCGAAGGCGTGCGACTTGGCATGGGCCGTCCCCTCCAACAATGGCATGTGAGGTGGTACGGTCGTGCACGCGTCATGAATAAATAAAAAGAAAGCACACAAAAATCGCTAATTAAACTAATTAAAAGTTGACGGATGTAAAAAAGGAATAGCGCTTGCTCACATCGCAAGCGCACAAACACAAACAAACTCACACAAACCCACACACAAACCCCACCACAAACCCACAGACAAATTTTTACTTTTATATATATAGAAGAAGATTAAATTAACACGTAGGCTTTAAAAAAATTGTAAGTACTCAAAAATTGTAAATATTGTGGTTTCACGCTTCAACACACCGGTGGGCTAAAGCAGTGAACTATTTGTCTTTTGTCAACGTGACACTTTTTTGCTGATTGGCCGTGTCGGGTGGTGGAGGGTTACGACACATTTATAAATAACGCGATCTCACCCAAAAACGTTGATTATGAAGAGGATTAAATAATATCCTTCATATGAATATATTGACCTGACAAGAATCAAACTTTGCACCCTTATGTGCACGTTGATGACATCACTGCCCATATTTAAGGGCCAAGACTGGAGCACATTGTCACAATTCTGGCCACTGCCCGATGATGCTGGTTGTGACCATCAGCGAAACGACCGATACCCGATTGTTAAGGGCTGTGACATTGCTCGCCATCACCACACCGGTGGTGCTGCTGATGCTGGAATGAATTGCCACGTTTGTTGATCACGTGACAACTTTACATATTGGCTGTGACACACATTTTACTTACGCGATCTGACACAAAAATGTATTATGAATTTTATTGGTTGCGAAAGCCCACGTGTTCAATGTATTGTTGTGTTATCCAGTGAGTCGAGTAATCGAACCGTATATAATTCGGCGCACACACGTAGCACAGCACCGCAGGTATCCGTGTCGCCCTCTGGTGGATACACGTAGCACGGCACCGCACGACACATAGCACGGCACAACACGGATCCGTGTCGCCCTCTGGTGACCACACGTATGTATGTACGTGTATGTATGTTGAACTTATTTCGCACCGTACGTTGCCAACCGTGCTAATCGGAGGTGCGGGGGGAAACAACTAAACACAAAAAGCAGTTATACAAAAATCAGTTTTCAATGTAGATGTAAAGTGCATAGCTCCATTGGCTTCCTCATATCGCAAGAGCATTCAAGACGGCCGCAGAAGCGCATCTGAAAGCGCGCAATGCAGTGACCGTCTTTCTTTGATGGTTAGCCAAAAGCCGCTGCGAGGATGACCGGAGTTTGCGTGATGGTTTATGCTCCACACGCTGCACTATAGCAGCGGCTACTGGGAAGATACGGCGTTTGAAAGTTCCTGAAGCTACTTGGGGCCGTTCATAAATGACGTCACGCACCTAAGGGGGGGGGGGGTGAGACATTTGTGACGATGTGTGACGAGGGGGGGGGGTTGAGAAATGTGACATCACATCAAAATGCGCAACTTTAAATAAATACAGACAACACGTTCTACTTTATTAAACAGACTTTCCAATAAATGTTTTCTCCTACAACATCAGAGTGCAGCGCCACATTAAACACGCACTACAATGACAATAGTTTAAAGCGATTTGAAGCATGTTTTATTTTCAAAATGGAAATATGTTTGGGGGGGGGCAGAGCTTTGTGACGTCATATTTGAGGGCGGGTCTGACTTTTTGTGACGCCGTGTGACGAAGGAGGGGGGGGGGCAAAAATCGTCAAAAATCGTGTGACGTCATTTATGGACGGCCCCCTTCACGCTGAATCATATTCAGTGTAATAGACCTCCATGCACAATGTTCACATGGTGGGTGGCCGTGGTGTAGTGGTGAGCGCCCTGGATTCAATCTCCAGCGGAAAACAATAGCGCAAGATTCTCAAATCCCTCTGCCACGGCAGGAGAAATGGGTTCACCCCATACTCTTAGGTTATTTCGGTAAAGTCACGTAGGTAAAAATAAAAATAAATAATAAAAATAATAGAAATAAGAATAGAAATATAATAATAATAATACTGGTTCACCCCAGTTGGACTATGACCAGGAGGTCGCGTGTGGTGCGCGAAGTCAGTATGGGTAGGCACACAACTTACAACACCTATTGTCTACGTGGCAGAGTACCCAAATAGGTTCCAGAGTTCTGCTTGAAGCGTCAGCACCTTCAACGTTTACAGCGCGGCTCTGTGTTGGTCCAGGGACGAGCGGGTGGGGTGGAAGCTGGCAATTTAAAGCGCCGCGTGGACCATGTACCATGTTTTTAATGACGATGTCGTGAAGATTCTTATCGGTGTCGGGATCAGGAATTTCAGCACAGATGATGTCGTCCATTTGATTTGTTTTGAGTCCATTCATCAACCAAGTCAAAATATGTGCATGTGGAAAACCTCTCTTTTGCCACTCGATGGAATGAAGACAATATTTAACCGAGCTCAAAACTTCGCCTTTGATGAGAACATTCATGAATTTGATGAGCTTCTTCTGGAAAATTCTTGCCACCAAATCATATCGGTCTGTTTTTGATTGGCCGTTAATAAAATAATCTTCCATCTCTTTGCCATTGTGAGCGCCTCAACCCACCACAGTCACAGCACACGTCTGCCGAACGACCCTTGCAGCACTCTCCGATACAGTGATACAATGTCTGACATTGTATCACTGTATCACATTAAATGTCATACAATACGTACATTGCCATCATCGGCCACTGTCAATCCTCCGCTGGATGGCGGCATTCCAAGATGCAACAAACTTACTCAGCACCTGCATACGAACCGAGCCACTCTCTCGCACTCAATATTCCTACGATATCACCCAGGAATGTCCTTAACGCTCGTGACGTCACTCCAAATCGACCAGCCCCCCTCATTAATATTCATGAGCAGGTGACGTCTTCCAAATGGACCCCCCCCACCCCCTCTCATTCATAATCATGAACAGGTGACGTAACTCCACATCTAACAGCCCCCCTCATTAATAATCATAAGGTGACGTACTTCAAATGGACCCCCCCCCCATTCATAATAATTAGCGGCTGACGTCACTCCACATGGGGGGCCGAGGCGCCTCCTCCTCCCTCCTCAGCGTCAACTTACAACCCTCACTACAAAGGCAGAACCCTCACGTCACGTGATCTCCGTAACGCTGTTGAGACATGGAAGTAAAAAGGACGTCATGATGAACAAGGGATTATAACCTTAAAATGAAATAGGTCTGTGTCACCGCGCCCTTACAAATTGTACACGAATGGATGCAATGCATATCATGTCACGGTCTGCTTTTCGCTTGCAAGTTTCAGAGTTACTGCCATACACCCGTCCTTGGACGGGCCAAAGGCTAGTATATAATAACGGACGTCCACCACTGTGTGACGGTCACACTCTCCCTCCCACATAAATATCCCCCATATAGCGTTTAACTGTTGGGTCAAGCGCTGTTAGCGAGCACTTATGAAGGCTGGAACGGCACATGAGGGGGTGGGTGGCCAGCACCACACGCGGCCGCATTTGTATCCCTAGTTGCGAAGTTTACACAGGTACTCATTTGAGGCTGAGTCGACCTATGGGAGGCCCAGGACCAGTCCAGATAATTGTCACTGGTATTGGCCATGAGCGGGAAAGAACTCGGGTGGTCGGGTTCGTAGTGCAACACGCTAACCGCTACACTACCACTTAGCCCTCGGCAAGGTAAGGTAAAAGTTAAACGGTAAAAAAAACAAGACAAACTTTACCCTACCTTTTACCTTACCACAATACAATCGCTCTACCCTACCTTTTACCCTTTAGCAGGTAAGGTAAAAGGTAAACGATAAAAAGCAACGAGCCTACCTTTACCCTACCTTTTACCCTTATCCCATACAAATTACCCGATTACAGGGAAATTACTGGGGTACAACACATGAAAAAGGTGAATAACGATAAATGCTAGGTAGAGCACTTTATTCATATAGAATACTCTCGAATCGGGCTTTGAGGCTGTCGACCACACCGTCCTCCATAACCTCCTCGTCCCAGTCGTCTTGGTCGATGGCGATCTCATCAACAACCTGATCAAGTTCGTCATTGCCATCGTCCTCGGACGAACGACAGGCAATAAGAACCTGCGCCGCTCCAGCCCAGTTAGACGGAACCTTCAGGAAGCCGGCCGTGATCCACGAGCGCAAGCACATGGACTGGATGAAGAGCGTCGTTGACAGCGACTAGCGAATGCACGTGAACTCCCGCCCGGCTCCGCTATTCGCGCGTTCACAGGGAGTTGACGTCGCCGGCGCTCCCAAGTAGTCGCAGGCCATCTTGTAGTGGGCAGGGAGCAGCTCTTTTGGGGTTTGAATTTCAAATTAGCAGCCCGCATCTTTAGGAAAACCGCCCGCAACCTCTGGAGATGTTCGTCAAAAGTTTTACTAAAGACGATAACGTCATCCAAATAAATCAGGCACGAATCCCATTGCAATCCAGCCAAAACCAATTCCATCAAACGCTGGAAAGTTGCCGGTGCTGAGTGGAGTCCCATCGGCAACCGGTTGAATTGGAACAGGCCGTGCGGTGTACGGAAAGCAGTTTTAGGCTTTGAATCATCGTCCAGAGGAAGCTGCCAGAATCCCGAAAGTAAATCCAATGTGGAGAAGAATCGCGCTCCCGCCAAGGCGTCCAGCGATTCGTCCATCCGTGGGAGCGGGTATGCGTCGGCAACCGAAATTTTGTTAAGGCGCCGAAAATCAACGCAAAACCGCAACGAGCCGTCCTGCTTTTTAACCAGGACGATCGGCGCTCCCCAAGGGCTGGTGGAAGGAGAAATGATGTCGGCGGCTAACATGTCATCAATAGCCGATTTGACATGGTCCTTTTCGGCGGGACTTAACCGAAACGGATTCTGGCGTATTGGCGCGCTGTCACCCGTATCAATATGGTGACACAGCAGATGAGTGCAACCCAAATCGTATTTGTCCCGACTGAAAACGTCGGAAAATTCCCGCAGTAGCGTTTTAAGCTGTTGACGCTCTGAATTTGACAGGTCCGTCGATCCCGCACAAAGCGCCTCGAGCCACCCTTCATCGCTGTCCGAATGTGGTCGCGGCGCAGGGACAGCACTCACGTGATTCGCGACGGGTTCCTCACAGGGCACCGGCGTCGCGTGAGCAAGCACGGTCCCCTGCGGGACCACCACCGTCTGCGAGCCCACATTGAGGACCGCGATGAAGGGGTCTCCGTCCCCTCTTACTATGGTCTGGGCCGGAAGTAAATGAGGTCCACTAACCCCGGCCCTAGATGGCCCCAGCAGAACCCCTTGGGCCCCAATGCCCTTAGCGAAGGGCCGCCGAAGTTTCAAAGGAACCAACATTTGTGCCCCCGGAGAAACGCGCACCGTTCTATCTACAAACGCCGGCACCGTTGCGAACGCCGTCCGACTCGTACCGGGGGATGGCAGAAACGCCATGCGTCGGCCCGACGGGAGCTCAATGCATCCCTGGTCGATTAATATCCTAATCGGCATTTTGGCCAGGAAGTCCGTCCCCAGCAGGCACGGAACCGCCAGCGAGGAGGAAACAAAAATCGGCCCAGACAATTTAATATCCCCGATACAAATTAGGGCTCCAATCTGTCCGATGATGCCAAGTGAGCCCCCGTTAGCAGCAAAGAATGGCACGTTAACAGGCATCAAAGGACGGCTCTGGGCAGGGAGAATATTGTAAATTAACCCTGAAATAATGGTCGCCGATGCTCCCGTATCGACCAGGATGCGCACCTCGACCCCGTCGATGTGCCCCACAACGGCCGACGACCCCGACGACGCGGCTACAACACGATGGGCCAACACGGACCACTGGCTGGGTTCAATCTGAGTACCCAGAGCGGTGCGTGTTGGTGCGATGGTGCGCGATATTGGCCCCCCAATCGGTGCGGTGTATGAGTGTGTGGCGGGTGTGTGCGTGGGCCAAACATGTGAGGTGCCGCGACTCGCCGGGTTATGATGATGGAGCTTGGGAAGAGGGCCGGCGTCCCGTCAAGGTGTCGTCCCACGCTGCCGAGGAGAGCGGCACCCCGAGGCGACATGGCCCCGGATGCCGCAGTTGTAGCAGCGCGGGAGCGCTGGTGACGACGACGGATGATCGGGATGGCTCGAGCCACCCCGGTCCGCCCGTACTCCCGCTCCCTGCCGCCGTTGATGGTCGATGGCGCAAATCTCCTCCGCCGGGAGGGTGGCTGCGGCCACGGTACGCCCGCTCGCCGCCTTGCTGGCCTTGCGTCGTTGCACGAGCAGGTTTGCGTGGAGGAGTCGTGCTGCTTGGAGGGAGCACATCTCCGCGTCGTCCTGTGCGACGATGACGATCTCCAAGTCGTCCGCCAGCAGGAGTATCTTCTCTGTAACCATGGCGTCGACACCTTCGTTGTCCATCCGTGGAAAGGCCGCCTTTGCCAGTGCCAGGAGGCTTGTGCGGTACGCCAGAGGACTCTTGGACACCCGGGGTTGAGGTACATGTCTTTATTCCGCAACAGTTGTCACAACCGCGGACATACAATACTGGAGGGGGTATCGGCCCCCTCACCCGGCTAGCTGGGAATGCACTGCTAGCTATCTCTGACCTACCTCCTAGTCCTCCACTAACGGGCTAGGGGAGGCTGTCTGGCCCGACACTGGTAAGTCGGGCTACGGTACCCGGAGTCCCAGAGCACTAGCTCTGGTTCTCGGGACCACGCCGCTGGCTCGGTCCTGCGCGGCCCTGACAAGGGCGGCGTCCCAGGGGAGTCCAGGGCTCTAGCTAGACGATCTTCGGTCTTCACTGGTTTAGCTTTAACATTCTGCCCCGAGCCCTCTGACACATCCCCCTTTATACTCAACCCCCGCTGAGGGGTGGGGCCCCGGGCTGCCTGGTGCGGACGTCGTTGAGAGCACCCCCCCCGTGCACTCACGTAGCCCCACCCACTGTGTTTGTTTCCCATAAGCTGCCATGCATAACGGCTCTCTCTCTCTAACACCCCTACACATGGATGAAGATGAAGATTTGGCATTAGCGTGATTGGTGAACATATGAAAGGTGACGTCCTGACTATGTGTACACATTGTGGTCACCTTACCTCAACTATTTCGACTTCCATGGTCGATGTAACTTAGGGGATGTACGCAATGGGACCTGTGGGCAATGTAGCCACGCCTTGTCTCCAGCTGTCCAGGGAAGTGTATGATCCCGTTGCATTTTATTTAAAATTTTAGCTCATCGGGGTGGTGTACCTGTCCTGGTGGCCGGTGGCATGGCCCTTGCCGGATCAGTCGGCCGTGTCCATTACGGACGCATTCCATCACGGGTATGTTTTGGATAAAGGGGCCCTGAACGTCTCCTTCAAGATCAGAGCCGAAATGTTTCTTCTAAATTATTAAAGGAGGTGTGCGACTCCCTGGGGACTAAAAAGATCCGGACGTCGCCCTACCATCCCCAGATTGACGGGATGGTAAAGCGCTTGCACAGGTCTCTCACGTCCATGCTGTGCCAACAGGTCAACGAGGCGCAGTCCAATTGGGATTTACACATTCCGGGTGTTCTCGTTGCGTACAGAATGGCTCCTTCATAATCAACGTTTTTGGGTTTAGATCGCGTTATTTATAAATGTGTCGTAACCCTCCACCACCCGACACGGCCAATCAGTAAAAAAGTGTCACGTTGACAAAAGACAAATAGTTCACTGCTTTAGCCCACCGGTGTGTTGAAGCGTGAAACCACATTTACAATTTGAGAACGACGTTTCGCTGGTAATTGCAAATTGTAAATGTTGTGGTTTCACGCTTCAACACACCGGTGGGCTAAAGCAGTGAACTATTTGTCTTTTGTCAACATGACACTTTTTTACTGATTGGCCGTGTCGGGTGGTGGAGGGTTACGACACATTTATAAATAACGCGATCTAAACCCAAAAACGTTGATTATGAATAATATTGGTCGCGAAAGCCTACGTGTTAAACTAGTAAAATATTGGTCGCGAAAGCCTACGTGTCAGAATGGCTCCTCACGCCTCAACCGGGTTCTCTCCTTTTTTCCTCATGTACGGGAAGGAATGCAACCCCCCCATGGAGGCTCAGTTGGACATGGAGCCGGGCAAAAAGAAGGTTGCTGTGCCATGCCCATGCACCTTACCCGCTGTTGTATATATTGTCTTGAAAAATGATAAAAATTATGAAAATAAAATTTAAAATAAAAATGTGTAATTTTATTAAATTATGCTAATTGTTGGAATTATGCAAATTAGGCTCGGCTTCGTTGTCTAGGGGTGCATTACCAATCGTGATAATACAATGATTCTCGCTTTGACCTTTACTGATTATGTTTTAGTGTGTTTATGTCAGGTCTCAAAATTCAGATCTCACCGCAGGATACATGTCTTATAATTAAGATTATTTTGCACGAACTTATGAAAAAAACACTCAGACTCTTCTGTGTTAAGCAACTTTAATATCTAAAAACACTCTAATATGCGAACACTTATGCTCAGACACAGTACTCCTGGAGATGCCCTACTCATTGATCCGTACAATTAACTCTCAATGGTTACGTTTGTTAAAACTGAGCAACAGAACAATCAGCTTATTTCTCAGAGTAGAGCAACCATACACGGCGATAGGAAAAGTCCTAAAAAAAAGACAATATTCATATGAACAATGATAAAGAAACATGTGCCCAAGGCAAAGTAGACATCAATGAATTCATTGGTAAGATTATGTAATTAAGAAATGTCCCGCAACAATATTGTATGTGCGAGTGTATGTTTAGCTAACAGATGCATATCATCTTCTTGGTTCTTTCGGTAATGTTACGTAGAAGGGAAATAATAAAATAATACAAATTAAACAATAAAATAATTCTCACAACGCAAGCAGCCGTCCTCAGGTGAAGAACAGGTCTGTCGGAAAGACAGCTTCTGAATGAACACCACAAGGCTTGGCAGCGTATATTTAAGCTGGGTTGGAGGGGGAGGAGCGCCTTGACAAAATAATTTGCATATCAAGAAGAATTTAGCATAATTATGGGAAATGCAGATATGGGATTAGTCACTACCTGTGGAATGCGTACACAAGTAGTGACTAATCCCATATCTGCATTTCCCATAAATATGCTAAATTCCTCTTGATATGCAAATTCATACACAAGTAGTGACTAATCCCATATCTGCATTTCCCATTAATATGCTAAATTCCTCTTGATATGCAAATTCTATGGATCAAGGTATATTGTTACGTGTCAGGCTCTTGATCCGGCCCTCAACTATCTTTTGCCTGTGTGTTGCGATTTAACGGAGCACTCTCACGAAATAGTAGTTGTACCAGTTTTCCCTCGAAGGCTTCACTTTGATCGGAGCACAATCGGAACAATTATCACTCTATGATCGTAAGTGTTGGCCGTACACCGCGACCTTGCCACCGGGAATAGTAATGCTACAGCACTCTTGCCCATGTTGTATTGTAATACTGCAAGTACCAGTCTTGGCTGACAGCCTCTCTCAATAACGAAAACAAAAATAATTAAAAGAAAAACTCTCCGTGATGCGTGGCTTCTGCCGATGCAGAGCTTCCTTTCAATTTGCCTGTTACGGGGGCAATTCCCGGATTCTGCTACTCGCAAAGCTGGCTTGCATGTTTTGGCTCCTTCATTATATTCGAAAATCTCCCACCTCGGCTCGTCTGCTCACAAAGGACCGAAATTCCTCTTGATTTCACTCTCAGCTGTTTGTCCGGTGTGCTTGTTTGTGTCTGTGTCTGTCTGTTCTAATTTATTGAAGTAATTTCCTAGATCACATCAAGGCCTGGCACCTCTCTCTCTTCCTCCAGCCATCCAGCCATCTGTGGAAAACAGATGCTTTCAAATGCCCCTAAGTGTGTTTTACTAGTTTTCAACTTTCTGCAATAATTTATCTGAAAGGGGGGGGGGGGGGTTCCTTTTTTGGCCTTTTTTTTGGAGTCCGTTTGGAATTTCCCGCAGAATATCATTATCCCCCCCTGCACCGGGGTTTTTTATAATCAAATTTTATGACCTCCCCAGCTGCCTTTGTGTGGCGAGGCAGGAGACAGCGGGGGGTGAGTGGTGACACCCCCCTCCGCGCCCCCGCGCTACATTCTAATTAAACTTAAAAATAAAATAGGCTAAATCATTCTTAATATACATTTTCGGAAAGCGATTGACGGAAGCATGGGAGGCATCTCGGGGGAATTCAAAAAAAGGACAGGCCGCAAATGAAAAACTTGTGGGGCTCCGGGGATCCGAAAACCCATGGAAACCTGGGGACAAGGCATGGCTGCATTGCCTCCAGATGCCCTTGGGCACGTCCCCTAAATTGCATAAGCCATGGCAGGGCCCGGTTGAAGTGATTGAGGTCAGGAGGCCGCAGTGCGTACGAATCCAGGTCGGCCGCAGGCGTTGGTATGTGCACCCGTCACGGCTGAAACCCTATTTCCCACCTTGCGGGGTTGTTTCATCCCCACTACCTGAAGGCTGGGTGTCTGATGTATCTGATGAGCCCGGACGTACGGTCACGGAGGTTGCGCCTCAGCGAGACTCTTTTCTTCCACCCACAGAATCCCAACGCCTGACACTCATGGAACCACCAGTGGCGTCGTCCATGGATGGGCCAGGGGTGATGGAACGACCGCCACCTGTTCCTTCTTCCCCTTCATCTTCTTCCCGGGAGGGGCCGCGCCCGTTAGGCCATTTACAAGTTGTCCCCGAGGTCCCCAGGGAACCTGTTCTTGTCCCGCCTGTGGCCCGGCGACGAGGACCCGCTCCAAGACTGTTCGGTTTAAATAACCCACCCCTTCCCGTTGTCCTAATTATTCCAATGCCGTCTAGTGGGTAGTCACAGACGCGAGTCGGGCTGTGGCTGTCGGTTGAACTTAGGTCCTTCCTGTGCTCGCGGGCTGCGGCACGCTGACGGGTGTTGGATGTTGTTATGTCCCTAGTGGCCGGCTTATTGCTGTGCATTCGC
Organism: Lampetra fluviatilis; assembly: GCF_964198595.1. NCBI lineage: Eukaryota > Metazoa > Chordata > Hyperoartia > Petromyzontiformes > Petromyzontidae > Lampetra > Lampetra fluviatilis. The sequence continues at coordinate 7,834,288 of NC_136314.1, forward strand.
GATTTTTACTTTTGAGGTTATTTATTGTTCTCGTTAAGTTCAACTCACGGGAGGGATGACAGTTGTTTTGTTATGTTCGTTATCCTGCTGCGCAAGGTATGGAGGTCAGCCAGGATGGCTGTTTTTTTTCACCGGGGGGGGGGGTGATGTAGTGACATGGAATGTGTCACTATGGCGCATAGTGTTGGATGCTGTTATATCCTTAGTGGCCGGGTTATTGCTGTGCATTCGCGATTTTTACTTTTGAGGTTATTTATTGTTCTCGTTAAGTTCAACTCACGGGAGGGATGACAGTTGTTTTGTTGTGTTCGTTATCCTGCTGCGCAAGGTATGGAGGTCAGCCAGGGCGGCTGTTTTTTTTTTCACGGGGGGGGGGGGGGGTGATGTAGTGACATGGAATGTGTCACTATGGCGCATAACACTGGTTGCTGGCAGAGGTAGATTAGCAGGTGTAGTAGCCCTGTCTGCCAGCAGGAGGTCATGAGCCGGGGAAAAGGGACTTGAGGCAAGGGGGGCAGAGCGGACGTGAGGCAAGGGAGATAAGGGGGACATGTGGTAAAGCAGTGGAACATTCTAGTGAGTTCTAGAAGGGGGGCGTGGCCGAAGGCGGAGTGGGGTCACGCGAGGTGGATAACAAGGGGGCCCCGAGCGAAGTTTTGTGGCTGTTGTTGGAGTGGAACCGTCAAGCTGTTGGAGTCTTCGTCACCGCCTTCACCTTCTCGGCGTTGTAAGTTAGGCAGCCTGTTAGCTGTCCTGACCCTAAATGTAGTTAACCCTTGTGCCTGTGAAGGCTGTAATAAATAGAGTGCCTCCTACAATTAGTGTCTCCGAGTGATTCACTCCACAAACAAGACTTGACAAACTAGACAGCACAAACGAGGCGGACAATACAATCTAGACAATACAAAATGAGACAGAGATACGAGACATTATAACTAAACATAAAATATCAATACCTGAGGCTCATAAAGCCAGGTTATGGCAGCCCACGTGCTATAATTGACAGGATTTGACATGTCAGCGTTTACCAAGTCAACCACCCTATTCTCCTCTCCTACAAGTGTTACACTTGTGGATATATGATGCTAGACCCTGACCCAAACCTTGAACCCAACAACTCTATGGCTGCCATACATTAATAACTACCGCTGGGGCTCGTGCCAATGACACTGGCTGCAGTTTCCCCCCACATGGAGGCTTATTTGGCCAAGTTGCTTGAATGCATGCACGCACAACTCAGCCCCTTGCCTCTTCAATGTGTTCATTCAGGACCACAATCCCAGACGGACCACAGCACTATATACGGTGAAAAAGACTCACATGGTGCTGACTTTCCGTGGATGCCTCAAACACCTAAAATTCCATTGCATAAAAAAATATCCCTGGTGACTCTTCTGTCTAATTCACAATGTGATGCCGGGCTGTCAATCCTCATTGATTCTGTAATGTTGACGATAGATTTTTATTTTTAAAGGAATTGTCAGAACAAACGTTAGTGGCCAGAAACATTTTTGTTTATATTGATGGATTGTTTGCGACTTTTTTCTGTCATGTGTTTTTTTTCTATGATTTTTATTTTCTTCATCGTTGTACTTTGTTTTTATTTCATTGCTGTTGTCGTTTTACTGACCCTGTAAAACCACCCGGTCTTTTGAGTTCTCACCTTGTTAAACTAATGAATTGTAACTTGAATGCTGCAGCTGTTTTCAACCACAGTAATTCATACCAAGTTGCTCTATAACGTACGCATCTCAGAATAGCTGCAATACTGCGATAACCACGATATATCGAAGATATAACGTTGGTTGACACCATTGGAACCTCATTTGCCAGTAAAAAATATGATAATTGTTTTTTTACCCTTTTATCTGGCAACAAAACTGACACCTTTTTTACAAGGAGTCATGTTTGCATAGACCACAATACCTGCAGCCATAATGCAAACAAAAAACATAACTCTGATAATATATGCACTGTCCTTGAAGTTGATTGGTCCACATCCGAGACAGCTTTCCTTAGAGCCTAGTCGCACATGGGTTGGACCAGATGACGCCAAAAGGCGCACAACTCAAAGACAATGCACCATCAGAGTATGAGAGCTCGGGGTAAGCATTTACACCATTGGAACCTCATTTGCCAGTAAAAAATATGATTATTGTTTTTTTACCCTTCTATCTGGCAACAAAACTGACACCTTTTTTTGTTTGCATTATGGCTGCAGGTATTGTGATCTATGCAAACATGACTCCTTGTAAAAAAAGGTGTCAGTTTTGTTGCCAGATAGAAGGGTAAAACAACTATTATCATAACGTTGGTTGAGTTCAGTTCTCTCTTTGTTTCATCAATCACACACCTGCGATAAGAGGCAAATGGCTCTGCAGTTCTTCAAGTCTGTTGTATCACTCTTTCTCACGATTGAGGCATCATTCGGGCATTGATGTACGTATTTCATTTCCGTGTAAAGATCTCGTGAACACATCTTCTAATCATTTACACTATGAGGCATCTCCTTTACCAGTGGCAAAATATAGTAGTAGGTTTTTACCCTTTTAACTGGTACAAAAACTGACACCTTTATACAAGGGATCATGTTTGCAATAACCGCAACACAAGCAGTCAAAATGCAAACAAAAAGAAACAACTCTGATAATGATAATGATATGCATTGTCCTCCATTGGTGTTGGACCAGATGACGCCAAAAGGCGTACCACTCAAAAACAACGCACTATCAGAGTATTGAGAGCTCGGGGTAAGCATTTACACGATAAGACCTCCTTTACCAGTGGCAAAATATAGTTGTACGCCTTTTGGCGTCATCTGGTCCAACACCAATGGAGACTAGGCTCTAAAAAAAGCTGTCTAGGGTGTGGACCAATCAACTTAAAGGACAATGCATATCATTATCATAATCAGAGTTGTTTCTTTTTGTTTGCATTTTGACTGCTTGTGTTGCGGTTATTGCAAAAATGATCCCTTGTATAAAGGTGTCAGTTTTTGTACCAGTTGAAAGGGTAACAACCTATTACTACATCTCGTAATGTTGTTTGAGCAGTTGGTAGCGCTCCTCTGGTAATGTCCAGTTATACCACCTGGTTCAGCAGCATTCCCTTGTTTCGTGCTTTGAAGCGCAGAGTTGACTTTTTAAAGTGTGACATCTGGAATGTTTTCCTTACATTGTATCTGAGAGAAAGTATGTTCCTGGGCTACGTGCAGTATTTTGCTTTGTGCAATATTTTTTTATACAAATATTTGCATATAATTCCTCCAATCATTTTGAGATTTTATGTATATCATGAGCTATGCTTCTGTCTTTCGAAGAGCTATCGTTCTGAATGGCCAATTCATCAATTAAATTTTGGCTGCTTTAATGTTCCTTATACGTTTTTGACCATCTTCAATTACCTATAAATTGTGTTCTATTTATTTTCTCGTTGTTTTCCTCATCGTTTTCGGGCATAAGAATGAGAATATGAATCAGAAAACATAACTCAAATGATCGAAGACATCCGAACAAGCAATGGGGGCATGAAATTAGAAACAAGGAAGTTGCTGATCAGCAGTTCAGAAATGGTAGTTCTTTGCGAGACAGACGGGGGCATAAATTATCACGAAAATAGAATCTTAAAATTAATGGAGTAATTTTAAGAAGGTACCATGACCTCGTAATGTTATTGGGTCGTATATAATCGTAAATTCCATCTCACAAAGCCTTGAGACCAAGGGACCGCGGTCTGGATTAACTAAAAACTTTACAACGCCACTAAGAACTTTATACAGCCCTGGTTTAGAGCCATACTTTGGAGGTGGCTACACAATTAAACTACAGGCGTCACCACCTCGCCATTGCCTCCTTCCTTCTGCCAAAATTCCAGCTGTTGCATATCCCACATCTGACCTCCAAAGACAACTCTTTCTGCCTGTAGGGTTGAAATTAGCATTGTAGAGCCTGGAAAATATATCAATTTTATTGGAGCTGATTATACAGATGCTACTGCTGATGCTGGATTATTACAGCAGAAACCATCATCAGGCATAGTCTTTGAACTGCTGAATGAACGCCTCCCCAATCAGCCACCATCTCCCTTGTACCAGCGATGTCATAATTCACAGAGTACCTGCACATGAGCTGATTTCACCGCACCCATATTTTATGTGCTATGTCCTCTGGGGCATACGTGTAACTAAAACCATTTTATTTTATTTATGATGCTTGGTATTCGTGCGATTGACAGAGCGTGACGCACACGCGACACTAAACGTGAGAATGTACTGAATAATCACTAACCGAATACACGGGGAAACCGCCAAACATAAGGGTCCGGCTCCAACTCTTTCCTCTGTTGGCTCCACCACCAGCTGCACCAGCAGCAAACGCATCAGCAATATCAGCATCAGCAGTAGCATCCGTATAATCAGCATCAAATCCACAGCAAAAAAATATTATCAGCAGCAGCAATACAGTCATCAGCATTGGCTGGACCCCACCTCATCCTCCTCCTGTTCATTCTCTAACACCACATCCAATATATTTTACTACCTCCTCCACAACCGCCAATACATTCTCTCACCTCCACCTCCTCTATGACCGTCTTCGCCCCTTCCTCATACATCACCACCAGCTCCTCCATCAGCAAGACCTCACCACCACCTCGGTTGCCACGAACCACGGCGTGATGGCCACGACCACCACCACCACCACCTCACTGCCCTCGCAGCTCAGCGTGTGGGGCCGTGCGTTCACACATCCAACTCTGGTGCCGCTCGTGATGGCGCTGGGAGCGGTGCTACCGACGGTGGCGGCGCAGCTGCTGTTCACAAGCGTCACGGAATGTCCCTGCATATACAGCGTCGTGTTCACCACGGTGGCGCTCACGGGGCCCACGCTGCCGTTCTCGTTCTGGTCCTCGGCTCTGCTGCGCCGCCTATGCCGGACCCAGAACAGGGACGAGAAGGTGACGAGACTGGGTGGCTGTGTGGAGGTGCTTTAGACGAGGGGCTAGGGCTGTGTGGAGGTGCTTTAGACGAGGGGCTAGGGCTGGGTGGAGGTGCTTTAGACGAGGGGCTAGGGCTGTGTGGAGGTGCTGTAGTCAAGGACTAGGGCTGTGTGGAGGTGCTTTAGACGAGGGGCTAGGGCTGTGTGGAGGTGCTGTAGTCAGGGACTAGGGCTGGGTGGAGGTGCTTTAGACGAGGGGCTAGGGCTGTGTGGAGGTGCTGTAGTCAAGGACTAGGGCTGGGTGGAGGTGCTGTAGACAGGGACTAGGGCTGGGTGGAGGTGCTGTGGTCAAGGGTCTAGGGCTGGGTGGAGGTGCTGTGGGCAAGGGTCTAGGGCTGGGTGGAGGTGCTGTAGTCAAGGACTAGGGCTGTGTGGAGGTGCTTTAGACGAGGGGCTAGGGCTGGGTGGAGGTGCTGTAGTCAAGGACTAGGGCTGGGTGGAGGTGTTGTAGTCAAGGACTAGGGCTGGGTGTAGGTGCTGTAGTCAGGGACTAGGGCTGGGTGGAGGTGCTGTAGTCAAGGACTAGGGCTGGGTGGAGGTGTTGTAGTCAGGGACTAGGGCTGGGTGGAGGTGCTGTAGACGAGGGGCTAGGGCTGTGTGGAGGTGCTGTAGTCAGGGACTAGGGCTGGGTGGAGGTGCTGTAGACAGGGACTAGGGCTGGGTGGAGGTGCTGTAGACAGGGACTAGGGCTGGGTGGAGGTGCTGTAGTCAAGGACTAGGGCTGGGTGGAGGTGTTGTAGTCAAGGACTAGGGCTGGGTGGAGGTGTTGTAGTCAAGGACTAGGGCTGGGTGGAGGTGCTGTAGACAGGGACTAGGGCTGGGTGGAGGTGCTGTAGTCAGGGACTAGGGCTGGGTGGAGGTGCTGTAGTCAAGGACTAGGGCTGGGTGGAGGTGCTGTAGTCAAGGACTAGGGCTGGGTGGAGGTGTTGTAGTCAAGGACTAGGGCTGGGTGGAGGTGTTGTAGTCAAGGACTAGGGCTGGGTGGAGGTGCTGTAGTCAAGGACTAGGGCTGGGTGGAGGTGTTGTAGTCAGGGACTAGGGCTGGGTGGAGGTGTTGTGGTCAAGGACTAGGGCTGGGTGGAGGTGCTGTAGACAGGGGCTGGGTGGAGGTGCTGTGGTCAAGGACTAGGGCTGGGTGGAGGTGCTGTAGTCAGGGACTAGGGCTGGGTGGAGGTGCTGTAGACAGGGGCTGGGTGGAGGTGCTGTGGTCAAGGACTAGGGCTGGGTGGAGGTGTTGTAGTCAAGGACTAGGGCTGGGTGGAGGTGCTGTAGTCAAGGACTAGGGCTGGGTGGAGGTGCTGTAGTCAATGACTAGGGCTGTGTGGAGGTGCTGTAGTCAGGGACTAGGGCTGGGTGGAGGTGCTGTAGTCAATGACTAGGGCTGTGTGGAGGTGCTGTAGTCAGGGACTAGGGCTGGGTGGAGGTGCTGTAGTCAAGGACTAGGGCTGGGTGGAGGTGTTGTAGTCAAGGACTAGGGCTGGGTGGAGGTGCTGTAGTCAGGGACTAGGGCTGGGTGGAGGTGCTGTGGTCAAGGACTAGGGCTGGGTGGAGGTGCTGTAGTCAGGGACTAGGGCTGGGTGGAGGTGCTGTAGTCAAGGACTAGGGCTGGGTGGAGGTGCTGTAGTCAGGGACTAGGGCTGGGTGGAGGTGCTGTAGTCAGGGACTAGGGCTGGGTGGAGGTGCTGTAGTCAAGGACTAGGGCTGGGTGGAGGTGCTGTAGTCAGGGACTAGGGCTGGGTGGAGGTGCTGTAGTCAAGGACTAGGGCTGGGTGGAGGTGCTGTAGTCAGGGACTAGGGCTGGGTGGAGGTGCTGTAGTCAGGGACTAGGGCTGGGTGGAGGTGCTGTGGTCAAGGACTAGGGCTGGGTGGAGGTGCTGTAGTCAGGGACTAGGGCTGGGTGGAGGTGCTGTAGTCAGGGACTAGGGCTGGGTGGAGGTGCTGTAGTCAGGGACTAGGGCTGGGTGGAGGTGCTGTAGTCAGGGACTAGGGCTGGGTGGAGGTGCTGTAGTCAGGGACTAGGGCTGGGTGGAGGTGCTGTAGTCAGGGACTAGGGCTGGGTGGAGGTGCTGTAGTCAGGGACTAGGGCTGGGTGGAGGTGCTGTAGTCAGGGACTAGGGCTGGGTGGAGGTGCTGTAGTCAGGGACTAGGGCTGGGTGGAGGTGCTGTAGTCAGGGACTAGGGCTGGGTGGAGGTGCTGTAGTCAGGGACTAGGGCTGGGTGGAGGTGCTGTAGTCAGGGACTAGGGCTGGGTGGAGGTGCTGTAGTCGAGGACTAGGGCTGGGTGGAGGTGCTGTTGTCAAGGGGACGCTAATTGGGTGACTGTTGTGCTGAAGGTGGCGAGTATGAGGGGGGTCTCCCTCTTGACGGCCGCCAGCCTCACGTGGACCGTGACGGCGCTGTTCAACCAGGAGATCCTGTGCTGCATGATGACTTCTGGCGGCATTAGCAATGAACGTTGCATGACGACGCCCGATCCCGTGATCATAGAGTACTGCACATCCGTCTCCACGGTGAGTTCCCTCTCCCAGTTTTTGCTCGATAAGCTTCAAGATCGATGATCCAGCACTGACACATTCGATCCATTCATTCGCTTGCGCAACGTTGGTCGGTAGCCTCCTCGTCACTCTTCCGTTGCTAGTATCATGCTTACTGTTCCCGTGATCACGTAAATATAAATGCGTCGTTAAACCCGGTACCACCTGACACAGCCAATTAGTTACGGTTTGTCACGTAAACAAAACATGTCAATTTGTTACGAGTGTAGTGACTTGTAGCGTGTGGGCCGACACACACATACGCGTGACGTCACTACGCGGGGGAGCGTCACGACCACGCGGGTCCACACAACAACAACCGCCATTCGCCACTAAGTGGCGGTGACGTCACCACGACGCTTGTGCCAGGCCATGTGCACCTTGAGGCCACGTGAAGTGTCGAACGCCCGCTGGCAGGAGGTCACGGGGCAGACCCAGGTGCCACGGGTCGACTGAGTGAGATGACTGGCTAATGCACCACCTGTGCCCTCTACTGTGCCAACTTGCTGTGTTTTAGCCACCCAGGGCTCCGCTCGTTGTTGTGAGCGTCGCTCCTCCGCCCTCTGTTGTTGTTGGAGGGCGACTGCCTCCAACTGCCCAGTAGCGTCCTTCACGAGCTTCCTCCACTGAGGCTGATCTTGACACCGCTGGTACCAGTCATCGGCAAGTCCACTCAGCTCCACGTCCTCCTGTACCACATCACTCCATCTCTTCTCTAGCCCGTGCCGCGCCCGTTAAGCCCCCTCTATCCGGCCGAACAAAGCTGTTTAGGCATGCGGTGGCTGGGCATACGGGCTACATGACCCAGCCAAACGCAGCCTTGCCCGCCAGAGGAGCTCACCGATGAGACTTTGCCCAGATTTTTTAAGGATTTGTGAGCTCACATAATCCAACCTGGTTAAACCCAGGATGGATCGTAGGCAGGCCAGCCTAAATGTTTCTAACCGGCGAAGATGCTACATTAGGGGGGTCCACGTTTCGCAAGCGTAGAGAAGGGAGGGAATGACCGCGGCCGAGAAGACCACATACACACACACACATGACGTCATCACGTCGAATGACGTTATGGCCGGTTCGGGGGGTCTGGAGGCTGTGGGTCAGTACCGCGGGGATTGTGTGAGGCCCTGTCACTCTGGATGAACCCGGCTGGACACGTGACCGGATCAAGGTGCTGGCCGGGGGGCCCGGGGGCACCTTCGGGGCCACATGGACAGAGGAAGAGCCTTCTCGAGAGTTCTCGAAGGTGGGCGTGCCCGGGGTGTGGCCCGGACACGCCGAGGCGCATATAAGCGGCCTCCGCACCGGGTTCGGGGCTGCTTGAGTCCGGGATGAAGATGCCTCTTGGCCACGCTATCCGAATCAGTGTCAGTGTTAGCGAGTGACAGTGTGTGTTAGCGACGATAGGTCGGTGGTCACCACTCTATGTTAAGAGTTACCCGTTGTCAGTTTAACACGTAGGCTTTCGCGACCAATTCTGGCGAATTGCCCGATGATGCTGGATGCAATTACCAGCGAAACGTCGTACTCAAATTGTAAATGTTGTGGCTTCAACACACCGGTGGGCTAAAGCAGTGAACTATTTGTCTTTTGTCAACGTGACACATTTTTACTGATTGGCCGTGTCGGGTGGTGGAGGGTTACGACACATTTATAAATAACGCGATCTAAACCCAAAAACGTTGATTATGAGTTACCCGTTGTGTTAACAATAAATAATGTTGCCTCCCATGTTCAGTGTGTGCGCCACTATCGAACCATTACACTAGTACAGCACACCGGTGTGTTGAAGAGTAAATGCACAACATTTACAATTTGAGTCCTACGTTTCGCCAGTAATTACAACTAGCATCATCAGGTCACAGCCAAGCCTGACCTTCATTACATCTTTACTCTATTGACCTGGTCAAGGCCTTTGATACCATTTATAGGCCAGGGCTCTGGGTTATTTTTCGTGCTTTTGAGGTCGCCGACCCTCTGCTCACAATCATTCAGGACCTTCATCATGGTAGGCAGGTCAGGGTAAAGCTGCATAGCCTGGAGTCGGTGTCATTTCCTGTTCACCTTATGGCGCCATATGGATGTCCTCTGGCCCCTACACAATTGAACATTTTGACCACTTAGTTCGAGAAGCTTTCCATTGGTGTGTAGTAAGAATTTCCATCTGGTACAATATAATGAGAGGCTAATATTGAATGCTGATATCATAAATCCTGCTCACTCTAAGGAGTTGGAGTCTCTGTTGCTGAACATGTAGCGTGCCACTTAGAGTTGGGGCCTTGCCTTCAGCCCTACCACAACAAATCATCTGTCTGGGAATATTGTGCCATCAAACACTGCTTGCCTGTAAATCCCCATGAATAAAGGGGCAGTTATGGAGATAGTGGGGGCGTTCCCATACCGGGACTGTGTACGTGTAATGACAGTAAAGTCAGCCTGCAGTGCGAATGGACTAGTGGCCACCAGAGGTAATGACAGGGGAGTCAGCTTGCAGTACGAATGGACTGGTGGCTACGGGAATGATCGAGAATAGGAGCGTGGCCAGGTGACATAAGAGGACGGTAGAGTCTGCTGGTACAGTGAGCGTCTAGAACCAGCGAGAAGGTTCGGGAATGAGGGTGTGGCCTCGGACCGTGTATTACGGGAGATGCGCGGGAGACTCGGGGCTGTTGCAGTGGGGTCTCTGCCTGTTCGAGTGTGAGCACGTGGTGCCTTAATAAAATAACCATCTCAAGACAAGTGCGTCCAAGTCGTCATTACATACGTATGACCATCTCCTGTTTGGTAGCAGAGGTTTCACTTCGAATCGGTCGAGCTGCATCATGCGGCGTGGAAGCTACCTATTCTATCGTTTAATTTGAAGATTAGCCACAGTCATGCGATCCCCTCTCTATACTTGTGAACCATGGACCCCTTTAAACGAACATCATTGTTAGCTTTAAACAGTCAGGCTTGTCTGCCTATGATCCAACCTAGATTTAAGCGGACTGAATTGTGTCAGCAGCTCACATATCCTTGAAACATCTGGACAGAGTAAATTGCTTCATCAAGGTGAGGCTGCATTGGCTGGGTCATGGAGCCCAGCCATCGCATGCTCAAGCAGCTTCTGTTTGGTGGGATAGAGGGGAGTGAACGGGCACAGCGACATCGCTGGATGACATCGCTGGATGACATCACTGGATGACATCGCTGTATGTCGCTGTATGCGTGGCCAACCTGGCCACGACACGCCACACATTGCTCTGTCATCACGGACAACACCGAAGGCGGATACAGAACTGGCCTTAGCGGAGTTCGATGAGCACGGACTGCCAGCCACCAGTGGCACCCTGCGCTGGGTGTAATGCCAGCCCTGGAGGATAGGGTGCAAGGGGGGTGCCGGCTTCGGGAACAGGGTTCCACGGGGCCACGGAACTCTGGTTGACCCCGGACGACACGTGACTGGGGGCGTCTACCCGAGGACCCCCAAAAGGAGGGCTGGGGGGACCACGTGTCCAGTAGGGACTCTTCTCGATAGTTCGGGAAGGGGGTCGTGGCCAGGGGCGGAGCGAGCCCCGCCACGGGGGATAAAAGCGAGTCTGCCAGTGGGATCTGCTGCTATTGTTGTCTTCATGAAGAAGCCTACATTCTACGCCGGAAGAGGAGTCTCCAACCCATGGACTTGGACCCGAGTTGGGGTCCGGTCCGTTGTAGCTAGCGCAGAGTGTTAGAGTAGCTAGCCTGGTGGACCACCAACATAGGTTATCTGGTAAAGGGGCAGTTACCCCTTTGTGTTAGTAGTGTGGTGTAAAGTTAATATAAGGGTTACCTCCAATAGAAAGCCTGAGTCTCCATCTGTACCCACTACACATGCTATAAAATAGATTGTCTGATGTGGTATCGCAGCATGTGGAGCTGATTGGGCTTGCTGATGATTGGGACCAATTGTGCCAAGATTGGCCTCGAAGTATTTGGTGCGGTGTGGAAATATCACGACTGGGGAGACAAAGGCGGCCAGGCGTAGTGCTGACCACCCACACCCTCGTGTACCGTGCTGACCTTCATAGATGCACACCACCAGCACTTACCCCAACAGTTTGTTAAGGCTAGACGGTAGATCGTTATCTTTGTAGATATGGTGAGCAGTAGTGCAGCAGTTAGCGCTGCACTATGAACCCGGTGACTAGTTCGAATATCAGAACCGGTCCTGGTCCTCCCCTAGGTCGACTCAACCTAAAATGAGTATCTGTTCCGGTGTGTAAACACCGCCACTTGAGAGACAAAAGGCAGTCGGATGTGGTGCTGGCCACCCTCGTGCGCCGTGCTGACCTTCATCGGTGTTTACTAACAAATGTTCCCCAGCAGCCTGTGTGGACTTCACCAGGGATATGTTTGTGTCTGTGCGGCTACAGATCTCTGGAGCAGTAATCATGGTGATTTCCATAATTATCGTTTACGTCCTCCTCCTGGCCTCCGGCTGCTTCAAGGACAAGAACGTCCAGGACCAGGATGGGACCTCTAACATGATTGCCTACAACATGACGTCAATGCCCGGGCCTACAGAAAGGCCCCACCACACACCCAATCTTCCTTCCAACGAACACTTTTGAAGGCCCTGCACAACAGCAGAATGTGGGCCAAACGCAGCCCACGAGATCGTTATTTCGTAGAATCACTCAGGAGTCAATTCACTAAGTCAGTTCTCCCAACGTTGTGATTATACTTAGCATTTTAATTGTGTTTAGTGATTTGTTGTACTTGCAATGCGAATAAATATTTAACATTTTATTGGTTCTTTCGGTAAAGTCACATAGATAGAAAATAAAAATTTAATAAAAAATAATAAAATAAAAAATTACATTTTAAATAAAAATACATTTAAAAGAATAAAAGCAAAAAACCCACGACGTTTCCATCGCAACACAAGCAGTCTTCATCAGGCGGAGAGAAAAGAGGGGGAAAGCCTCCAAACGCAACTGCTTATAAGGGTTTCCAAAGTGAGTGGGCGGGCAACGAGAGCTGGGAGGAGTAAGGGGTGCACGGCGCAAACAGCATGGGTGGGGCAGCCAGTCAGCCAGTGGCAGAGGTGGGACAAAGTCATTGTTATGCAAGTCCAAGTCGAGTCGCAAGTCATCAAATTCATGACTCGAGTCTGACTCGAGTCCAAGTCACATGACTCGAGTCCACATCTCATAGGTGGGACAAAGTCATTGTTATGCAAGTCCAAGTCGAGTCGCAAGTCATCAAATTCATGACTCGAGTCTGACTCGAGTCCAAGTCACATGACTCGAGTCCACACCTCTGGCCAGTGGTAATGTAGGAGTAGACAATGGGGGTGTTGGGAGGAGGGATGTGTGACGTAGGTCAACCAGTGCTAATGTAGGAGTAGGCCTCGGCAAGGTAAGGTAAAAGTTAAAAGGTAAAAACAACGAGCCTACCTTTACCCTACCTTTAACCTTACCACAATACAATCGCTCTACCCTACCTTTTACCCTTTAGCAGGTAAAATAAAAGGTGAAAGGTAAAAAGCAACGAGCCTACCTTCACCCTACCTTTTACCCTTACCCCATAAAAATTACCCGATTACAGGGTAATTACACATGAACAAGGTTTATAACGGTAAATGCTAGGTAGAGCGCTTTAATCATATAATACTCTCGATGATTCCAATTCTACACGCTTGTTGTTATTGTTGTCATTGTTGTTGTCATTGTTGTCGTTGTTGTTGTCGTTGTTGTATCCTCAAATCTTGTAACTCAATTTTTACCCACTTCCTAATGTGGTATCGACTGCAAACTTGGTATACTTATGTCATACTGATGACAATACTATATTCTATCATAAAAATATATATTTTTAAACATGTTTTACGTGTTATGTTTCGGCTTGGGTCTAATTGTTCACGCTCAACCGACGTTGGCTATAATTGGCCACGGCCCCTTACGTTGTGGCAAGTTTCGGGCCACTTCCTGGAGTCGTGGAGTTCTGCCATTACTTGTACATTTAATAAAAGCGTGTTTTTAAAAAAGTTTTTTGTTTATTATTACTTATTAAATGGAGGCCACGGACTGCGCCACGGAGCTTTTAGCGGTAAACAAGGTACCGTATTTAGCGGGTAATACTTCGCGCTTCCTTTACCCTACCGGGTAATTCTTTCGAGCTACCTTTACCCTACCCTTTACCTTACCCCTTGGCATGTCGACACCTTTACCCTTTACCTTGACCATTTTCCCCGGTAAAAAGAGTAAATTACCTTACCTTGCCGAGGCCTATGTAGGAGTAGACAATGTGTAGTTAGAATATCCATTCGCCTTGAAAGCCTGGTGTACGTGTTTGAGTTCACTGGTCAGGTGTTCATGGTCGGAGATACATTGAGTTGTGTGGTGTAGCGTTTTGATGAAGCAGACATGCCATACATAGCAGGGGTCACCAAAAAGATTTCCAAAATCATGAGCAAGCAGAAGATCCAGGTTCGATTTAACACAGTACATAAAATTCATGATCCCATTAATGAAGGATGTGATCCCTGACATGCATTACCCCGGTGTCTACAAACTAAGCTGTGTCTGCGGCAGTAGTTACATTGGAGAAACCAAGCGACATGTCTCGGACTGTGTTCGTGAAGATAAGGCAGATCTGAAACACGGTAGGACCAATACCTTGGCCGTGGCTGATCATTGTTTTAATGCGGTGGGCTCACACGAAATGTATTTCTCCAAGACGAAGGTACTTTGCAAGCCTACTGGCTATCAACAAAGACTCGTTCATGAAGCCATCCATATTTATAGACACAGACACAATTTCAACCGAGAAGATGGGTACAAACTGAGCAATCATTGGAAGGACGTTATTAACCAGTTTAAATCATAACTGGCTGTGATGTTTTTGCGCCATCGTCTTGGACACCGCTCTCCAATCTTACATTAATATGCTAATCTCTCACATTAACATAGCCACCTCCGCACGCTCATCATGGAGGTCGCTCTCCGATCTTACATTAACATGCTAATCTCTCACATTAACATAGCCACTTTCGCGCCCTCGTTGTGGACGTCACCCTCTGATCTTACATTAACATGTTAATTTCTCACATTAACATCACTAGCCCCGCCCACTTATTTTATGACCCTTGGGCTATACCCATTTTAAACCTTTAAAAACAGTCTGCCTCAGCAGCTATCTTACTCTTTTTTCCTCCTGATGACAATGTTGTTGTGATCGAAACGTCGGAGTATTTTTATTATTTTCAACCTATCTACGTGACTCTACCGAAAGACCCAAATAATATGAATTCCTGCAGTCACGAAAGTCAAGATATGAGCCAAGAATGTCTGTGTGCAACGCTCGTGACGTCACTCCACGTCGACCAACGCCCCTCATTAATAATCATGAACAGGTTACATCCTCCAAATGGACACCCCCCCTTCATTCATAATAATTAGCGGCTGACGTCACTCCACATGGGGGGCCAAGGCGCCTTCTCCCCCCTCGGCGTCAACTTACAACCCTCACTACAAAGGCGGAACCCTCACGTCACGCGATCTCTGTAACGCTGAGACATCAAAGTAAAAAGGACGTCATGATGAACAAGGGATTATAACCTTAAAATGTAATGGGTCTGTGTCACCGCGCCCTTACAAATTGCACACGCATTAATGCAATGAATATCACGTCGCGGTCTGATTTTCGCTTGCAAGTTTCAGATTTACTGCAATACACCCGTCCCTGGACGGGCAAAAGGCAAGTTTGTGATCAAATGAATAAGCAGACAACATGCTCATGTGGTGCGTAAAACGTGTTTTATGTGTATATCAGGGATCAAGTGGGAGGCGTGCGTTATTTGCCGTGACTTTCTCTACAATGCTATCATTTTTGTAAAAAATAAAATTAGCGTCGAGCTAGTACCCATTTATCGAGGGGGGCCATTGCCTAAACATGTCAGTTCACCAGTAGGGTCACGGCAAGCCGGACAGCTGGCAAGACACTGAATAGCAAACCTCGTCCAGAGTTTTGCTTGTGCTGAACCAATGCAACTTTAGTTATATGCTTTCCAGAATGCCGTATGGTTGACGAGTGGAGGGACAGATGTGCGAGATTTGTCTGCAGCATATTTTAATAAAATGTTCGTGGCAAATGATGCCCTGGACACCCATCCAGGAGAAATATTTTACTTTGAAATTACAATACACGGGTGCATACCTGTCAACCCCTTATCAGTGCCTACCTTATTACGGACCAATTCAGACCTTATTGGTCACCCCGTGCCCTCATAAATTTCAACGTTCATCCGACAAAGTCCCATCACAAGGGAGAAACAAAAACAGACAAACAAATTTAGCCCGTATTTAAACGGCTGTACACCGTATGAACCTGAAAACTCCTGTAGAAGAATACAGGTAAACCTTAAAGGTATGCGGGTGAGAGTTTACGATCTCACTCGGACTCCCATACTTACTTTGACTTGCGATGTGTTTTCATTTACGTTGGAGTCGTATGCCAATCGTAGCCTGCCAGACATACAAATCGCCACGAGGGTTTCGCGCACTGGCCGACGGAGTTGTTTTCGGATCCGACAGAAACAGGATTCGAGGAAATGACGGTATTCTGTCACTTGGCGCGTTAAATAGCGTTTTTATTCAATCTCATCGGACATACAGCACGAAGAATTTACCTTGAGAAAAAAAGAAATCACATTTATCAAAGCTCCGTAATGAAAAAGCATGAATCTTATTACGTCATCATCTTTATTACTGTATCATATTGTTACGATTAAAACTACATTTGACTACCGCGGCCATGCACGTGCTCCCGCGTGTCTCATTGACCAACCCAGACCAGGCCAGGACCACATCGGCCCAGTCCGACCAATCCTACACAAATGACCCTCGCAACATCCTCAAGGACGTAGTGTGAACCTGCTGCAATAACCGTGGAGAAGCACACTGCTGCCACCAAATCATGATTGGTTTGAGAACCCAAGGTGCGTGGGTAATGGGTCGATACTATTGATGTTACTCAGGCGAGGAGTATGGCTCTCGGGTGCCTTTTTGGGGTTGTACCGCGTTGTGTGAAACACTTGAATTGTTCCTGAAGAAGCTTCCAGCACATGGAGGAAAGCATCGGACATTGTGCCGAACAACACATGGTACAACCCGAAAACATAAAGAAATATCTTTAATTTACTCAGGAAAGCCTCGCCGAGTCTCGTTTTTCAAGAAGGTCCTGCATTTTGTGACGTTTGGCAAATTCATTTTAAAGCAGTTTTTATTTTTCGATTTTTATTGTTTAATTTTTATTATTTTATTATTTCCCGTCTACGTGACTTTACCGAAAGAACCAAGAAGATGAAAGCAGTTTTTCTTCATGTGGAATGAAGCTTGAGAACACGGACAAAACCCACGGCACGCACACGAGGCGGTAACACTCAAAAGGTCCGCACAGACGGATTCAAAAACCCACTTGCTGTCCTGCCACCTCTAGTATCATCACCTACTTGCGGACCAGCAAATTTGGGAGTTTCACAATCTCTTTGCGATCCACCACCCCTCCCCGCTAAAGATCCGGATCACAGGCGTACACGTGCAATTGGGATATTAACGGGCACGCCGTGATGGATGGTGCATGGGAAAAATGAGCTGGTTGGGTGCTTCAAATGTCAAGAGCACTGCACCGGCCCTGCTGTGATCCTTGGTTCCAATCCGTGTTTCAGCCACTGCCTGTGATCAAACCGGGTTCTCAAGTGTGAGCGAATTGATGGTCCCAGGCCAGTCACCAATGACTGAACAAATAAACCGTCAAGATAAATTTGTTTCTGTGATAAATTTGGTTAGAATACCAGCTCTATGAATTGTAAAATATCAGTTTGCCTGCCATGCGACGAACCTCACTCTCACATTCATAACTAGTGGAGGGGTCGCTGCCCTCCACTGTATGGGTTAGGGGTCACGTGATGTGATCTCAGAGGTAGCTCCGTGGTATCCGCGTTTACGGATTGTTCATCTCACATGAAGCGTAGCAATCCTCTGCAAAACATCTGAATGGCTTATTTACAATTCTGTTACAAAGTTGGAGAAATTTATTTTAAAATGGCTGCGATAAAGCTTTGGACCAATTACATAACCATACTTGTAAGGAACCGCTGCACCAAACATCACGAGTTGCCGGCACTCACTTTTAGGAGGAGCTTGCTTCATGGTTTTGGCATAAATCCCTCCCTTCCCTTGCCTTTTCAAATTCCTTACTTGATTTAAGATCTCCTGTTTCTTCCATGTGTGGTAATCAAACCCCGTGAGAGTCATTCCTATATTTCTGTGTTACTTGCTGCCATTGTTACTTAAATGGTGCACGACTTGAATGTTATTTTCCTCGAATGTGTTTCCTACTTAGTGTGATTCATTTACTATAACTTCATGTCAATAAGATCCTGCACGGGTGATTGTCGTTAAATAGCTTAAAGATGAATATTTCCTAACCGCATCAACAAATAAAATC
This sequence comes from Lampetra fluviatilis, assembly GCF_964198595.1. NCBI lineage: Eukaryota > Metazoa > Chordata > Hyperoartia > Petromyzontiformes > Petromyzontidae > Lampetra > Lampetra fluviatilis. The sequence continues at coordinate 7,852,283 of NC_136314.1, forward strand.
AATCGACGGTCTGCAGCAGTGTCCTTGACAACAAGTAGCAGTGTTTGGCATCACCCAGCATGCTCTGCGTCCTCCTACGCGAGGTCACCGGCAGGGTCACGAGGTTAGCGACACGGGTGTTACAATGGCACCGCCCATTGTCCACAAACATCCTAATTCAAGGTTTGCGTTAGGCGAGCACCGATGGGTTCACGAGGTCATGGGCGCCATACTGATAGGATAGAGAGCACCGCGCAGGCTCAAGCGTCTCATCGCGAGCTCCCCGCCACGCCGACTTACGGCCGCACGGCGTCTCCGCCCCACCCACCCGCCCAGCTCTGATATGTCGTTATCGCCATCATCGTAGTCGTTGTTAATGCTGGGGCCATTGCTGCTGCAGATATGATTTGCGGAAATGGGGTTGGGGGGCCGGGGGGCATGCGTGCATGCGTGCATGCGTGTGCGAGTGTTACATATTCATTCTGTGTACACCTGTGTGTGCACTTAATAGCTTTTTTTTCCTCGCCTCCCAAGCCCACAAGAGACAAAAAAAAAGCCAAGACAAAAAATGAAGACGTTGAGATTTGTATCGAACATCGAAATTCTTTTCTACCTCATTTACTACACCCATCACGACTGAAATGCTACGAGGAGTACAGTGATCAACACCGGCAGTGCTAAACACGTCAGCGGTTTTTATTTTAGTCTTAGGTCCGGTCAACGGCAATCTGTGGAGTTTTAATCGAGCCTCAGTCTGCGGATTTCATCGAGTCGTCCTCTGCGTGTGATCAACAAAGCAGTCAAAAATGTAGTCCACTGGTTTATGGGCCTCTTGAGTGAGTCTATGGACTATTTGGACTCTTACTCACACAAGCGACCCATAGACTTACGCAGAGACCCAGAGACCCACATGGAGTTTCATAAAGTCTTCAGAGTCCGTGAGTTTCATTATTCGTCCTATTGGTTGAGTGACTAAAGCAGTCACACATTTGGTCACACGCTCCGAATTGTTCAATGTCCGAGTGAGGGGCGCGCGATTCCTACCCCCTCACTACTGTCAGCTCGGGCAATCAGTGAACTCGATAAATCTTTGTTTACAGCAAATTAGCATCTCTTGGTCTTCCTCAGTGGACTGCCGTCTCTAATAGCGCCACTAAATTATCTCGATCTGCGTCTTCGCTCAGGCTCGCTAATTCCGTCGCGTCGTGCGTTCCGCTCGCTGGCTGGGGCGACATTCGCAGTCACCGTCGACTAAAATGAAAGACGCCGATTTCGTTTCCGAGATTACCACTGCCGGGCTACGTACGGTGGGCACGGGGAGGGGATGAGAGCTTGGTCAGGTGGTGCTCATCCTCCCAGCGCCCCGCCAGCTGGCCCGGCCAGGGGCTAGTACCTAAACACACGCACGCACACGCATACACATGCATGGACGCGCACGCACGCACGCACACCAGCAGCCTGGTGTTAGCAATCATCATCCATTAGCAGCAGTAGCAATGATCTACTGGATGAAGGCCTCCCATATCTGTCATCCCCACCTCGCCGTCACGCAAGGCCACGAGGGTGACCAACCAAAGGGGGCAAAAGCCGCAAGAAGCATTTTAATAATTAAAGGGTTTGCACAGTTTTCTAGACAACAACCATTTGTGCATGTGGTATTCGTGCCATTCATACAGCGCAAGGCTGTCACGAAAAGGCAGGGTACAGTGTGCCAGTAGTGGGCGATGATGCCGTGTGGTCTGACCTAAGTAATTAGGTTAAGGAGTAATATTTTGCCAATTTAGCAAATTTGATCCGTGACGCTGGAATGCAACGTTCTTCTCATTTTGAACGTCACCGGATCTCCAACGTCCACGGCGAGCAAACCGAACGGCGGCGCACATTAATTTACGGCTAACATGCACGCACACCGCAGTATTGACCAGGCCAGCCTTTCGGATTGGAACCGAGAAGCTCTGCAACAAGGGGCACTGCCCCAAAAAGGAATCAGCGCGACGGAGTGCACCCATGGAGAGTATCGCTCGCGCACACGCGAGCAACAACAGCAGCAGCAGCAGCAACAACGACGAGGGTGACCAGCGGCAGGGTCATTGGCAGACAGCTCGTCGCTACTCGGTGGTGGTGGCAGGAAGCCTCGAACTCGGATTAGACCGCCTTACACCGCCGCGACAAATCACTTACACTCGCACACGGGCCTCCGGCTTAGCCCCGTGGTCCCGGATCAGACTCGACTGACTGGAATGCGGCTGTGGGTGACTTGGCACGCCGACTTGGCACTGGGTTGGTTATGCGCGTCGCACGGACGACATGTGACTGCGTGGTTGCCCTAACCACAGCCGCCCTCGTCGTTGCCCAACTCTTAACGCTTCCTGTAACTGATGAGGGACCCAAAGTGAAACCCGGGTGTGTGTGTGTTTGTATATGGAGAGTGTTGGCGAAGTGCCTAGTACACTGCTCTACGAACTTGGTAACCCGAATTCGACTAACATCTGTGACAAATACTTTCACCGGTCCAGGCCCTCTCTAGGTCGACTCAGCTTAAAATGATTAACTGGTGCCGTGTATAAACATCAGGACTGGAGTGGCAAAGATGACCGGGCGTGATGCTAACCACACCACCCTCTTGTACGCCATGTTGGCCTTCATTGGTGCTCGCTAACAGCACTTGACCAACAGCCTGTTTGAGGCTACACGGGGGATCCATGTGTAATTATATTGCGTTTATATAGCAGCTGCACAATTTGCAAAACACAAAGTTGTATAAAGATGTTTTCAGCCGATAAATGTGTGTTTTACACGTGACAAGAAACCTAGAGAAACCCCACACGTGCGAGGGAGCAGCATTAGATACCGTACAGCTGGAACAGATGGAGATTGGTCCCCACTTTGCTGTACAGCATTCTCCAGGCAAGCCAGGGTATAGCTCCTCGTTAACGCTCACGGGAACGTTTGGCAAGATCAATGAGATCCACAAACCCTCGCTGTATGTATGTTGAACTTCTTTCGCACTCACCATTGGAACCTCATTTGCCAGTAAAAAATATAATTGTTTTTTTACCCTTCTATCTGGCAACAAAACTGACACCTTTTTTACAAGGAGTCATGTTTGCATAGACCACAATACCTGCAGTCATAATGCAAACAAAAAACATAACTCTGATAATGTATGCACTGTCCTTGAAGTTGATTGCGCCTTTTGGCGTCATCTAGTCCAACCCATGTGAGACTAGGCTCTAAGGAAAGCTGTCTCGGGTGTGGACCAATCAACTTCAAGGACAGTGCATACATTAGCAGAGTTGTGTTTTTTTTTGCATTATGACTGCAGGTATTGTGGTCTATGCAAACATGATTCCTTGTAAAAAAAGGTGTCAGTTTTGTTGCCAGATAGAAGGGTAAAAAAACAATTATCATATTCTTTCGCACTGTTCGCAGCCAACGGTGCTAATTGGAGGTGCGATTAGCACATGTGGAGGCTGCTGTCTCCGAAGCACTGGATTGCGGGCGGCCACGTGCAGCAGCGTGGCTATCACCACCGCCGCCTCCTGGCTGACTGTGTGGGTGTGCGTGGCACGTGCCTGTAGTAGTTGGGCTTGAAGGGTCCGTTCTTGTTGATGCCCAGGTACTTGGCCTGCTCGTCCGTCAGCTCTGTCAGGTGCGCGTCGAACGTCGGCAGGTGCAGACTCGCCACGTACTCATCTGTGCACAAAGACAAAGATCCCCCATGTAGCCTCAACGGAACCATTGGGGCAACCGCTGTTCGTGAGTAGCGCCTATGAAGGTCGGCACGGCACACGAGGGTGTCGGTGGCCGGCACCATGCCCAGCTGTCTATGTTTACACATTGCACCAGGTACTCATTTGAAGCTGAGCCGACCTAGACGAGGCCCAGGACTGGTTCTGATAATTGTCTGGTGTCGGCCATGAGCGGGAATCGAACTTGGGTGGCCGGGCACCAGATTCATAGTGCAGCACACTAACTGCTGTGCCACCGCTCATCTGTGTACACACATACGCGCATGCAATAATTTGAAATGCATGGAGATGCGCGCATCTATTTACACACACGACTGTACAGTGACACACATGCGACATGTGTACAGCTGAGCAAGTAGGATCGTGTGTAAATAAGTGGGTGAGATCAGGTGAATGGATGAGCAGGTGAGGGTGAGCAGTTTCGCAAGTGAGCCATTGAGTGGGCGAGCGAGAAACTGGGCGGGTAAGCAGGCGGGTGGGGAAGCAGTTCGGCAAGTGACCAAGTGACAGGTGAGCGAGTTGGTGAGCAGTTGAGTGGCTGGCCGAGCAAGTAAGCGAGTGGAAGCAAGCGAACGTCTCTGGCGCACGTTACCCATTTTCTTGGGCAGCAGGTAGACGTCCTGCTTGTAGCGGCCCTCCGGGGCGTTGTACAGCTCAATCAGTGCCAGCGCCTGCCGGGGTGGTGACAGCAGTGAAGGGGTGGGAGAAGCGGGGGGGGGTCAGTGTGGAGAAAGGGAAGGATTTAGCACGGGTGGAGAGGTCACCGTTCAACAGCCGACTCGTGTCTATCGCCGGAGTTAATGTACAAGGCCGCGGCACTGACCTATGATCTGATGGTCAGGAGGAGAGGGTCAATGATGCTCCTGCTGTTGTGGAGTGACTCATGCAGCCAGCTATGGCTGCAGGGTTTGGTGGTACATGTTGTTTATGTCGTTGTGAAAATTCGGTCACAGTTCCTATGATCACTGTTACATTTCTTTTATGGCTTTATTTTGGTGATTCGAAAACGTGTTTTGGTTTGGCCATGTTTGTTTGTTGTAGTACGGAGTTAGACTGATGGCCTTAATCTAAGTTGTCTTGTGGTTGTTGTTGTTTGACTTGCATCCCACTGGGATTTTTGCACACAGCGTTGGTGTATGGTGCTTTTTGTGGAATATTTTGCTGTCTTTTCCTGGATTTTCTTTTTGCACTTAGTCACATAGTCACTTTAAGATGTTTTCTTGTTCATGTTTTTGTTTCATGTTTTTTGTTGTTGCGGTTGCACCTGATTCAAGAGCCGAATGGCTCACAGGGCTATACCTAATAAATGAAACTGAATGGCACGTAAAGGACATCGAAAGCGTACCTGCGTGGTGGCGGTGATGGACAACACGAAGGATGGGACGCTGGAGCAGCTGAGATTAAGCAGGCGACCCTGAGAGCGACATGAATACGTTATCCAGCATCCCCCACACCACCCAGCATCCTCCACACAACAAACACAGTCGAGCAAGTGCCTGTGCATGTGGTACGGCGTGGCATGGTGCGATTGCTGTGTGGCTGTATGGTTTGATGTTGTGGTGTGGCTGGTGGTGTTGGTCGGTTCTCGGTGTGTATGCGAGTGTGTGTGGTGAGAGCGGTGTTCCTGTGCGGTGCACAAGTGCAGTGTCTGATGATCACAACGACGAGCAGACCGCCGGGCAGCTGAATTGCAGCAAGTTGGCACGGTGGGGGGAGCACACAGTTGGTGCACCTGCGAGCCATCTCAGTCAGTCAATCCATGGCACCTGAGTGTCCCGTGACCTCCTGCCAGCAGCGGGCCTTCCGACAATTCACGCGATGGCCTCAAAGTGCACCGAGCCTGGCACAAGCGCAGTAGTGAGGTCACCGCCACTTAGCGGGGAACGGTGGTTGCTACGTTTAGTGACGCACCTCGGCCAGCAGCAGGATGCGCTTCCCGTCGGGCCAGATGATGTGGTCGACCTGCGAGCGCACCCGCTCCCACGTGAGGTCCGGCGTGCGCAGACTCGCCTGGGGGGGTGGGGCGGGAGGGGACGGGGGGGGAGGGGACACACGATGATTCAACACACACCAGCGAGCGTGAACAAGAGAGTGTGACCGAGCGAGTGAACGAGCGAGTGAGTGAGCAACCGGGTGTGCTCACCACGTCGATCTCCGTGTTGGAGTGGCCCATGTTGCACACGATGCAGCCGTTCTTCAGCCGGTCCAGGTGTTCGCGTGTCACCACGTTCTTGTTGCCTGCGGCGCCGGCGATGTTAACAATCACTCACGTGGCCCCCACCCTCCCTGTGCCCCGATGCCCCCCCACCCAAGTGCTGTGGTGACGTCACCCCCACTTCATAGAGAATGCGATTGTAAATGTTGTAGGTGACTGTGAGCAATTGTGGGCGAGTGTGAGCGAGCGTGTGTGGGCAAGTGTACGACAGTCTGAGCGAGCGAGCGTGAGCGAGCGTAGGAGAGAGTGCGTTACCCGTGCAGGTGATGACGATGTCCACCTGTCGGATCACCTCACTCAGCTTCACCACCCGGAAGCCGTCCATGCTGCAAGAGAGGGACGGCACGCGGTGAGTGTGTGTGTGTGCGACTGTGTGCCGGTGTGTGTACGCGCGAATATTTGAGCGAGTGAAAAAAATAGTTTCCGAGTGTGCAGGTGTGTAAGCGAGTGTGTGCGAGCGAGTGTGTGCGAGCGAGTGTGTGCCAGCGAGTGTGTGTCAGCGAGTGTGTCAGCGACTGCGTGCCAGCGAGTGCGAGCCAGTGTGCGAGTGTGTAAATGCACCAGGCTTGGAGGGCGCAAATCGGGTCGACCTCGGTGACATAGACCACGGCGCCCATGCCCTTCAGGGCGGCGCAGCACCCTTTACCCACCTACACAAAGACAACAAAAACAAAGATCCCACCCCCCCCGTATAGCCTTAACAGACTGTTGGGGCAAGTGCTGTTAGCGAGCACCTACGAAGGCTGGCACGGCACATGAGGGGGTGGGTGGCCACCACCACGCCTGACCGCCTTTGTGTCCCCAGTGCTGATGTTTACGCAACAAACCGGGTACTCATTTAACGTCGAGTCGACCTAGGAGAGGCCCAGGACCGGTTCGGATATTCGCCACTCGTGTTGACCGTGGGCACGAATCAAACTTGGGTCACACAGGTTCATAGCCCAGTGCCAAGCATTACCAAATCGCTCCCCGATACACATGCACACACATGCACACACATACGTACACACGCAACAAAGCGACATGCAAATGTGAAAACAAACACGCACACACTGAGAAACCTACACACACGCCACACACGCCGAGTGTCCAAATCAAATCCAAGTGATTCCTGCTCAAATGAGCATTGATGCAGTGCTTTTCTCCTGTTCACAGCCATGAGCCAATGGTGGAAATTCCTCATTCCTATGGCAGGGGCGAGTCTACCCAAAAGGCCAACCCATTGTTGACCTCTCCACAAAGTGCTCGTTTTATCAACCCAGGGAAGGATGATGAGTCAACCCCTAAACATAAATAAGATTTCTAAACGATGAGAAAAACTCATCGTATACAGAGGCACTCGGCAGCCTATGTACATTATGCAAAAACGTTGAGCATTTCCTGAAGAACTGCACCGTGCTCTTGTCTTACCCAGGATGTAACCTCGCAAACCTCTCGACCGTGAGCCACTCGCCCGGCTCTTGCGCTGATCCGCCGCCTCTCTGGATGGATAAAGCATCCTCGTTTCGTTTTGTTTCTTAGAAGATTACTTCCCAGGATTTTTTGGGTGGCCACCGAGTGGGGCTCAGAGGTCAGAGACGCTAAGTCGGCACCGCGGAGAACCAAAGTTCCATCCGCGTTTCAGCCACAGCCTGGATTTGAACCGGGTTCTAAAGTGTAGTGAGTTGACGGCCTCAACCAGGTCATCACGACACCACATTCATGTCAGCTTTGAGAATTAAAACATCAGTTTAAGAGTCATGATATGAACATGGCTATCTGTGGTAGGGCAGATGGAGAAATAGTGCCCCTTGCTATATGGGCCAGAGGTCAAATGAAGGACTCTCTGAGGTAGCTCTGTGATATCCGCTTCCACGGGCCATTCTCTAATACAAAGGGCTGCGCTGATCTGCGCAATTTGGCGATTCGTCTCACAAGGTGACACCAGGACACGCGACTCCGCTCACCTCCCCGTAGCCACACACCACCACCTGCTTTCCTCCAAACATGATGTCCGTCGTTCTCTTGAGCCTGGGGGCAACAAGGGCACACGGAGCTCACAGCTCACAGCTCACAGTGGTATGATGGGCGAGTCTGTGGGTCTCTCTGCGAGTCTGTGAGTCTCTGTGCGAGTCTGTGGGTCTCTCTGCGAGTCCCTGTGCGAGTCTGTGTGTCTCTGTGCGAGTCTGTGGGTCTCTCTGCGAGTCCCTGTGTGAGTCTGTGGGTCTCTGTGTGTCTCTGTGTGAGTCTGTGGGCCTCTCTGTGAGTCTGTGAATCTCTCTGTGAGTCTGTGGCTCTCTCTGCGAGTCCCTGTGCGAGTCTGTGTGTCTCTGTGTGAGTCTGTGTGTCTCTGTGTGAGTATGTGTGTCTCTGTGTGAGTCTGTGTGTCCCTGTGTGAGTCTGTATGTCCCTATGTGAGTCTGTGTGTCTCTGTGTGAGTCTGTGGGTCTCTCTGAGTCTGTGGGTTTCTCTGCGAGTCTCTGTGTGAGTATATGTGTCTCTGTGTGAGTCTGTGTGTCCCTGTGTGAGTCTGTGTGTCCGTGTGAGTCTGTGTGTCCCTGTGTGAGTCTGTGAGTCTCTGTGCGAGTCTGTGGGTCTCTCTGCGAGTCCCTGTGCGAGTCTCTGAATGAGTCTGTGTGTCCCTGTGTGAGTCTGTGTGTCCCTGTGTGAGTCTGTGTGTCCCTGTGTGAGTCTGTGTGTCTCTGTGTGAGTCTGTGTGTCTCTGTGTGAGTATGTGTGTCTGTGTGAGTCTGTGTGTCCCTGTGTGAGTCTGTATGTCCCTATGTGAGTCTGTGTGTCTCTGTGTGAGTCTGTGGGTCTCTCTGTGAGTCTGTGGGTTTCTCTGCGAGTCTCTGTGTGAGTATATGTGTCTCTGTGTGAGTCTGTGTGTCCCTGTGTGAGTCTGTGTGTCCCTGTGTGAGTCTGTGTGTCCCTGTGTGAGTCTGTGTGTCCCTGTGCGAGTCTGTGTGTCCCTGTGTGAGTCTGTGTCCCTGTGTGAGTCTGTGTGTCCCTGTGTGAGTCTGTGTGTCCCTGTGTGAGTCTGTGTGTCCCTGTGTGAGTCTGTGAGTCTCTGAATGAGTCTGTGTGTCCCTGTGTGAGTCTGTGTGTCCCTGTGTGAGTCTGTGTGTCCCTGTGTGAGTCTGTGAGTCTCTGAATGAGTCTGTGTGTCCCTGTGTGAGTCTGTGTGTCTCTGTGTGAGTCTGTGTGTCTCTGTGTGAGTATGTGTGTCTCTGTGTGAGTCTGTGTGTCCCTGTGTGAGTCTGTGTGTCCCTGTGTGAGTCTGTGTCCCTGTGTGAGTCTGTGTGTCCCTGTGTGAGTCTGTGTGTCCGTGTGAGTCTGTGTGTCCCTGTGTGAGTCTGTGAGTCTCTGTGCGAGTCTGTGGGTCTCTCTGCGAGTCCCTGTGCGAGTCTCTGAATGAGTCTGTGTGTCCCTGTGTGAGTCTGTGTGTCCCTGTGTGAGTCTGTGTGTCCCTGTGTGAGTCTGTGTGTCTCTGTGTGAGTCTGTGTGTCTCTGTGTGAGTATGTGTGTCTGTGTGAGTCTGTGTGTCCCTGTGTGAGTCTGTATGTCCCTATGTGAGTCTGTGTGTCTCTGTGTGAGTCTGTGGGTCTCTCTGTGAGTCTGTGGGTTTCTCTGCGAGTCTCTGTGTGAGTATATGTGTCTCTGTGTGAGTCTGTGTGTCCCTGTGTGAGTCTGTGTGTCCCTGTGTGAGTCTGTGTGTCCCTGTGTGAGTCTGTGTGTCCCTGTGCGAGTCTGTGTGTCCCTGTGTGAGTCTGTGTCCCTGTGTGAGTCTGTGTGTCCCTGTGTGAGTCTGTGTGTCCCTGTGTGAGTCTGTGTGTCCCTGTGTGAGTCTGTGAGTCTCTGAATGAGTCTGTGTGTCCCTGTGTGAGTCTGTGTGTCCCTGTGTGAGTCTGTGTGTCCCTGTGTGAGTCTGTGAGTCTCTGAATGAGTCTGTGTGTCCCTGTGTGAGTCTGTGTGTCTCTGTGTGAGTCTGTGTGTCTCTGTGTGAGTCTGTATGTCCCTGTGTGAGTCTGTGTGTTCCTGTGTGAGTCTGTGAGTCCCTGTGTGAGTCTGTGGGTCTCTCTGTGAGTCTATGGGTCTTTGTGCAAGCCTGTGAGTCTTTGTGCGAGTCTATGGGTCGTATTCTATAATTTATTTTATTTTATTTCTACGTGACTTTACTGAAAGAACCAAAGAGTAATTCCTACAGTCACGAAAGCTTCAAATCAAGTTTGAACCACCTCTACGGGGAGGATTTCCACACAACTCACACTGAACTTCAAATTTAGCGATCTTTGGAAGAACGTAATCAACCAGGTAAAGTGTTAACTGTTGTGTTAGCCGACTCTCTGTGTTGCATTGCATTACATTTCTAAGTTAACTAGGTTTGTTTACTCAATCATTCATACTTGATGACGGTTGCTTGTGTTGGAATCGAAACGTCGTATTCTATTATTTATTTTACCGAAAGAACCAAGGGGTAGAGTCTATAGGTGTTCATGTGTAACCCTGTGCATCTCCGCGAGTCTTAGGTGTTCATCGGTGCATGTGATGCTAGGCAGGTGCGCTTGGGCCTACCCGTCCAGGATGGACTCGCGGCAGCTGTAGAGGTTGTCAAACTTCTGCTTGGTCACCGAGTCGTTGACGTTCATGGCCGGAACACACAGCTTCCCGCCCTTGGACAGCTGGTACAGCCTGCGCACGCACAGCCGCGCACACACACACGCGTAGGTGTGTGGGCGTGCGTGGGTGTGTGGGCGTGCATGGGCGTGCGTGGGCGTGCGAGGCGTACCGGTGCACGCCCGTGACGCTCTCCTCCACGATGCCCTTCACCTTCTTGAACGTGTCCGGGTACTTCTTGTACATCCAGTGCGTGAGATCCCCCCCATCATCCAGGATCTGGGGGAATGGGTGCACGAGGGGTCGGGGAAGGCATCAACCACGATGTCAGAGCAAGTAATTTCCAGTGTGAGTGTAAATATGCAACAGTGTGCATATGTGTAGGAGAGTGATCATGTGAGTGTGCTAATGACAGGGTGACACCTGCTGGCCGGAAAGGGAATCACGGGTATGGGCACGGTTAAGTACCAACCAATCAGAGAAGGAGGTGTATCTGGGGCAAGGTAACAGTTGGAGTTAGCCGAGATACTCCGGGAACCTGCTCGAAGGTTCCACGAGAGGGCATGGCCGGAGGCGGGGCCTAGCCACGCCTGGGGGGATATAAGGGGGAGCGGACCCGGGGCTCCTGGGTCCTGGCTGCGTCGCTGCTCGCCGACATCTCTCTCAGTCGACCGGCCACGTGGAAGATCTCCTGCATGGTTTCCATTGCTGTCATCGTCACGCCGCCAGCCAGCGGCGTAGCCGAGTGAGGGCGATGGGACCACACCGAGTGATCGGCTGTGTGTCGAGTGAGGGCGATGGGACCACACCGAGTGATCGGCTGTGTGTGTAGCCAGTAGAGGTGTTAATACCTAGTGTTGTACTCAGTGTGAGGAAGAACAAGTGTTGGGCTGTGTTGTGCCCAGTGTGAATAATAAAGAAGTACCCTCTACATGACGTGTCGTGGAAGTCGCTCATTACAAGTGTGTAGTAGTGACATCGGGGATGTCACTGTATGGTGCCGGCCCGGAAGGGTCGTGCCATTCGATGATTCTCCATCGTGGACAGCACCGTGTGGGTGGCTGTGTGTAACACCAGCCCTAGCAGGGCTTGGCGAGCACTGGGAGAGTGCGGGCACCACGCACAACGTGTGGTGGGGGCATCTCCGAGGGGGAGGGGGTGAGTGTCAGCCCAGGGGTAGGGTTGCCCCGGGCCGTGGCACTCTGGTTGACCCCGTGTAGACACGTGATCCGGAATGTCCACACAGGGGGCCCCAGGTGGGGGGACTAGTTGGTGATCACGTGTCCGGAGAGAGCTCTTGAGAAGGATCGAGAGGGAACGAGAATGTTCAGGAAGGCGGACGGGGCCGAGGGCAGAGCAGCCCCCACCGGAGAGGGATATAAGGCGGGTCCCTGAGAGGGACCGGGGTCGCTGCATTCTACAAACTCGAAGCTCAACATCTACAAGCGGGAAGCTCTACGTCTCAAGCTGAAGCTCTCCGTCCAACCACGGGGTCGGAGACCCGAGTCAGAGATCGACCCTTCGGAGCAGTAACTCGCTGTAGTCTGGTAAAGGGGCAGTTACACCTTTGTGTTACGGTGTTTCAGAAGTGAGTGCATGTATGAGCGAGTGAGTGTGTGAGCAAGTGAGTGCGTGAGCAAGTGAGTGTGTGAGCAAGCGGGTGTGTGAATGATCGAGTGAGTGATTTAGTGGGTGAGTGAGTGTGTGTATGAGCCAGCGAGCTAGTGCGTGAGCGAGTGAGTGTATAAGCGAATGAGTGTGTGAGCAAGTGAGTGCGTGAGCAAGTGAGTGTGTAAGCAAGTGAGTGTATGAGCAAGCGGGTGTGTGAATGATCGAGTGAGTGATTTAGTGGATGAGTGAGTGTGTGTATGAGCGAGCGAGCTAGTGCGTGAGCGAGTGAGTGTATGAGCGAATGAGTGTGTGAGCAAGTTAGTGCGTGAGCAAGTGAGTGTGTGAGCAAGTGAGTGTATGAGCAAGCGGGCGTGTGAATGATCGAGTGAGTGATTTAGTGGGTGAGTGAGTGTGTGTATGAGCGAGCGAGCTAGTGCGTGAGCGAGTGAGTGTATGAGCGAGTGAGTGTGTGAGCAAGTGAGTGTGCGAATGATCGAGTGAGTGATTTAGTGGGTGAGTGAGTGTGTATGAGCGAGCGAGCTAGTGCATGAGCGAGTGAGTGTATGAGTGAGTGAGTGTGTCAGCAAGTGAGTGTGTGAATGAGCGAGTGAGTGATTTAGTGGGTTAGTGAGTGTGTGAGCGAGTGAGTGTGTGAGCAAGTTAGTGCGTGAGCAAGTGAGTGTGTGAGCAAGTGAGTGTATGAGCAAGCGGGCGTGTGAATGATCGAGTGAGTGATTTAGTGGGTGAGTGAGTGTGTGTATGAGCGAGCGAGCTAGTGCGTGAGCGAGTGAGTGTATGAGCGAGTGAGTGTGTGAGCAAGTGAGTGTGTGAATGATCGAGTGAGTGATTTAGTGGGTGAGTGAGTGTGTATGAGCGAGCGAGCTAGTGCATGAGCGAGTGAGTGTATGAGTGAGTGAGTGTGTCAGCAAGTGAGTGTGTGAATGAGCGAGTGAGTGATTTAGTGGGTTAGTGAGTGTGTGAGCGAGTGAGTGTGTGAGCAAGTGAGTGTGTGAATAAGCGAGTGAGTGATCTAGTGGGTGAGTGAGTGAGTGTGTGAGCGTGCACGGCACCATGTTGGGCTGCCAGCCCTCGCGGGTGAGGCAGCGGTTGATGCACCACCAGAAGTCGTCCTCAGACTCACCCTTCCATGCAAACACCGGGAACCCTGTGCTCACACAGCACACACGAACAGAAAGATCCCCCGTATAACCTTAACGGACTGTTGGGCCAAGTACTGTTAGCGAACACCTATGAAGGTAGGCACGGCACACAAGGGGGTGGGTGGCCAGCACCACGCCGGGCCCCCTTTGTCTTCCTAGTGGTAATGTTTACACACCACACCAGGTACTCATTTGAGGCTGAGTTGACCTAGGGGAAGCCTAGGACCAGTTCAAAGAATCGTCATTGGTGTTGGCCGTGAGTGGGAATTGAACACAGATTGCCGGATTCATAGCGCAGCATGCTAACCGCTACACTATCACTCCCCACACACAACACACACAGCGCCGTTGTGTAGCGCACACGCCATTTATTAATTAATGTTATTATGATTCCGATTGTTTACCCAGGAAGGCTACACTGAGTCTAGGACATCCTGCAAAGCTTTCGCAGTAGGGGGGGGGGCGACATTGATGCTGCCGTATGCGATCCCGATGGAGTGATTTGCTGGGTAATTTATTTCGCAATGGTATGTTTAGCCAATACTAGTTACAGCTAGAAGGAGAGTTAATGTTTCGTTCGTGCAGCGGGAGAGAGTTGCAGATGACAGGAGCAGCCGCGCAGCCACAGTGTGCGACGCGAGAAGTGTGAGTGATGTGCGAGTGTGCACAGTGACCGCTCTGTGAGTGTGTGTACCGAATAAGTGGGCGTGCGTGCGATCGTGTGACTGTGTAAACAAGCCCACCACCCTCATTCTACTCCCCACCCCCACACTCACCGGCCTCTGCGAGCGCTGCGGCCACCTCGTTCTGCGTGGAGTAGATGTTGCACGCGGCCCAGCGGCACTGAGCCCCCAACGCCGTCAGAGTCTCGATCAGCACCTGCACACGGGGACGCAGGGACAAGGTGACGACACGGGGTCACGGGACGCACACACACACACAGAGTACCGGGGACATGGAGAGCCACGTACGTGGAGACATGGGGTTACAGGGGACGCGGAGACGTGAAAAACACGGGGTCATGGGACCGTGGAAACGCGAGTGACGTGAGGACACAGGGTCGTGGGAAAGTGGAGACACGGGGACGTGGAGACACGGGGACGTGGAGAGCCGGGGGCACTGTCCCACACGCTCTTCAACACACACTCAAATACCCACACACAACCACCGATATCCCCCCCCTGCCTCTGAAAAGCTCCACAAATATAGCCTACATAGACTGATGGAGCAAGTGCTGTTAGTGAGCACCTATGAACGCCAGCATAACACACAAGGGGGTGGGTGGCTATACCTCCTGCACCAGGTTATCATTTCAGGCCGAGTAGACCTACAGGAGGCATAGGACAGGTTCATATATTCACCACTGATGTGAGCCATGGTCGGGAATCAAACTCGTGCCCACGTGTACCTGTGTGTGTGTACCTGTGTGTGTACCTGTGTGTGTACCTGTTTGTGTATGTGTGTACCCGTGGCCTTAACATGCACATAGCCTGGCACAAGCGCCATGGTGCAGTCTCCACTACTTAGAGGCGAATAGCGGTTGTTGTTGTTGTTGTGACCGTGTGTGTACCCACTTGTATGTGCCCGAGCGTGCGTGTACCCGTGCATGTGTGCCCATGTGCGTGTGTGTGCCCATACTGCGGACTGGGCGGTGATGTGAGTGCAGCCAACGACGCGGGCGCCTGCAAGCGGCTTGTCTCCCTGCGCACGCTTCCGCAGCGCCATCAGCGCCGGCATCTCTACACACAGATACACACAGATACACACAGATACACACGTATACACACGTATACACACGCATGCATACACAAAGACAAATATCCCCCCTAAAGCCATAATCGAGTGTTGGGCTAAGTTCTTTTTGCGAGCACCTATGAAGGACAGCACGGTACATACAAGTGTGAGATGACCAGCACCACACATTGCCCCCTTTGTCTCCCCAGTGCTGATGTTTACTACACACCGCACCAGTTACTCATTTAAGGCCATTTAAGGCCACATGCTAGGTGAGGCACAAGACCGGTTCCGATGTCCGCCACTGACATTGGGTGCGAGCAGGAACCTCGGGTCACCGGGTTCGTAGAGCAGTGCACTAATCACTGTCCCACCGGTCCCCCCCACAAAGACGAGGGTGCCGGTTGCGAGTTGAGATTAATCAGGTCTGGGGTTGTGCAATCACGATTCTGGGTTCATGGGTCATGGGTTCATGATCTTGGGTTCACGAGTTGTGTGTTTATGATCATAGGTTCAACAGTCGTGTGTTGTGGTTCCCCACGTCCCCACGTCATCGTCCCCACGTCGTGCAATCATTGTCGTCAACTGGTTTGCAGTCTTATAATAATCACCATCAGCAGCGAGGAGGTGATGCTAGGTGGAGGCGGTGGCGATAGTTGTGGTTGCGGAGGTGGCTGCTGGGTTCTGTGTGGCGGCGGTGCTGCTGTGTGGTGATGGTGGTGCTAATGAGTGGATGGTGATGGCGGTGGTGCTGGGTGCGGTGCTGGGTGGCGGTGATGTTGGCGTGGTCGCGTCTCCGCACCTTGCTCCGCAATCTCGATCTCGCGCCGCCCGAACTCCGCCTGCTTCACGTTCTTGACGCAGAAGTCACTTCCTCCCCGCGAGTTGAGTTGATTCTTCTCCCGCGGAGACACCTCATCGTCAGAGCTCTCCGAGTACGACGCTGCTACAATACACACGCGCACTCGTGTCACCTCGTCAGCCTCTACGCACACACACCAATACCCGCCATTCGTCACCAAGGGACGGTGACGTCGCCAAGGCGCCTGTGCGAGGCGCACTTTGAGGCCACGTGAAGTGTCGAAGGCTCACTGACAGGAGATCACGGGACAGATCCAGGTGGGTTAGCTGGCTGAGCTGACTGGTAGATGCACCAGCTGTATCCCCTACTGTGCCAACTTGCTACATATTAGCCGCTTGGCGCTCCGCTCGTTGTTGTGAGTGTCGCTCCTCTGCCCTGAGTTGTTGTTGGAGGATGACTGCTTCCATCTGCCCAGTAGCGTCCTTCATGAGCCTCCTCGACAGAAGCCGATCTTGACACCACTGGTACGAGTCTTCAGCAAGTCCACTCAACTCCACATCCTCTCATACCACATCAGTCCATCTCTCCCCAAGCCCATGTCGTGCCCATTTAGCTCCCTATATGCGGCCAAACAGAAGCTGCTTAGGCATGCGGTGGATGGGCATGCGGGCTACATGACCCAGCCTGCCGGAGGAGCTCACTGATGGGAATGTGTCCAGATCTTTCAAGGATTTGTGAGCTCCTTGCACAATCCAGCCTGGTTAAACGCAGGATGGTTCGTAGACAGGCCCAGCATGAATGTTTCTAACCGGTGCAAATGTTCCACCAGAGGGTTCCACGTTTCACAAGCAAAGAGAAGGGAGGGCATGAATGTGGCTAAGAAGACCCGAAGCTTCGTGCGGAGCGACAGACAAGGTAGCTTCCGCACAGCTTTATGCTGCCGATGAAAAGATAATGCCGCCCGACTGATTCGGAGTGAGACCTCTGCTGTCAAACAGGAGCTGGTCATAAACACACAGCCCAGGTATGGGAAACTCCACTCTCTCCACAACTGCTCCATCACCAATCGGGAGCTGAGGGGGCGGAGTGTTTGATGGCACAAAATACCCAGGCTGATGGTAAGACCCCTACACACACACACACACTTGTACATACACAAAGACGAAAATCTCCCATATAGCCTTTACAGGCTATTGGGGCAAGTCTTGTTAGCGAGTAGCACCTATTTAGGCCAGCATAGCACATAATGGGGTGGAGTGGCCAGCACCACGCCCGGCCGCCTTTTGTCTCCCTCCCAGTACTGATGTTTATGTATCTCAAGAGGTACTCATTGAAGGATGAGTTGACCTAGGAAAGGCCCAGTACCGGTTTGGATATCAAACTTGGATCGCCGAACTCGCAATACAGAGCGCCAACCGCTACACTACCGCTCCCCACACACACACTCATACACACGCACGCCCCACCTCACCAGCCTGATCCCCCAAATCCTGATCTCTATCCCTCAGTGACTCCCCACCGCTCCCCACCCTTTGCACGTCGTACCCGAGCTGTAGCTGTCGGTGGAGGACTGCGAGATGGAGCGAGAGAGCGAGCGTCGTCCAGTCTTGACGGGACGACGCTGGAACTCCAGCTGCTGGTCAGCAAACTGGATTTGCTGTGTGAGCCATGAGAGATTGGAGGGGGGGGTGGGGGGCGAGGGTGGTTTAATAGGTCATTCAGGGTCAGCCCCCCTCTTGCCCCCGCTGAAGGCAACCCAGGCCAAACAACTGGTCTCACGGCCATTGTCATTGGCCTGGTGGTGGTAGCGATGTTGTTGATAGAGGGTGGATGTGGGTGCCGGGTAGTGGCAGGTGGTGGAGTTAGGTGGTGGAGTTAGGTGGTGGGTGGTTGGTGGCGGGAGTGAGTGGTGGTGGCAGTGCTAGGTGGTGCTGGGTGGTGCCGAGTAGTGCTGGGTGGTGTATGTATGTTGAACTTCATTTGCACCATATGTAGCCAAACACGCTTATCGGAGGTGCGGGGGAAGGACAACAAACTAAAAACAAAAAGGAGTACTAAAGAAATGTGTTTTCAATCTAGATGATTTAAAAGTCCATAGCTCCAGTTGCTTCCTATTATCGGAAGGAAGACCGTTCCAGACGGCCACAGAAGTGCATTTGAAAGTGTGGTTGGTGGTGCTGGTCCGGTGATGATGGTGGTTGTATTGGTGGTGGCAGTGATGGTGGCGGTGATGGTGGTTGGCGGTGATGGTGGGTGGTGGTGGTGTCGGTACTGGGTGGTGGTGGTGGTTGGTGATGGTGGAGGGTGCAGGGTGGTGGTGGATGTTGGTGGCGGTGCTGAGTGGTGGTGGCGGTTCTGGGTGATGACCGTGGCGATGTTTCGGATTATTTATTCCTGTGAGTGGGGGAAGCAGCACATTCTGTTCTGAGGAGAGAGGGTGGTCGGCATGGGAACCGGGTGTGGGGGTCGTGAAGATTAAACAGCACATACGTACGCATCCACACACACTCCCCCACACACCGCACACACCCACACGCACCCACCTACAAAGACAAAGAGCTCCCTGTAGACCGTCTGTCAAAGTGGTTAAACACTGTTAGCGGGAACCTTTGAAGGACAGCACAGCACACAAGGGATTGAGGTGGCCAGCACTAAAATCGACCTAGGGTAGTCCCAGGACCGGTTTAGATATTCTTCACCCACGTTGGTTGCCGTGGGCGGGAATCGAATATGCGTCGCCGGGATCGGAGCGCAGTGCGCCAACCGCTGCACCACCACTCCACCGTATGGAGCGTATGCGCACAAACAGACTTCGGAAACCTTGCCAAGGTGCGCACTGCGGGTCTGGCACCCCCCCCACGCACTGTACTGTTACACCTTCCGTCATGCCCAGTGCAAAGTCGCAGGCGGGTTCATTTAACACTCAGAAGGACCCCAAATGTCAGCTGGGATTGCGGTGTACCCCACAGGAACCCTGCCACTGATGTCGGCGTGCGCCAGGGGTTACGCAACGTCCATGGGGCTTGAGTGAGCGGCGGAGGACAAAGCGAGCGGAACCGCACAGCTCCCCCACGCCATCTCCAGCCTCTCTCTCCCTGACATTTACCCAAGCCACGGTCACCGTCAAGGATGACAGTTGTCCCACCTTTCAACATACAAACAATCCGAGTCAATCGGCTGATCACGTGTGGTTAGGTAAAGTGCGGGTACTCCGACACCTCTTCCCAGACATCTGCTCAGCGTGGAAGGGCAGGCAAAATGCCATGCAGAGGGGCTTTCTCGAACTCCCTCGAAGTGGAGATCTTGGGTGGGTGAATGGGTGTATCTGCAATTCAGCAACTCTCAGACAAATCAACAGAAAGGCTAAGTCACTGACAGGTGAATCTCCAATAGTTGCTCTTCATAGGCCATATGCAAGAGGAACTGGAGAGTGACATTGTATCGGGTCTTCCTAAGGCCTCACGGAACGGGAGCGGACGTACAAATAACGGAAGTGACACTCGGGGGATCGGTTGGGAACGGGATTAATAGCTTCTAAAAGAGCCACAGGATAGAGCGAGCTCGCTCACGCGCCTGAGGCTCGAGGATTGTTGGTAGCAAACTAAATGGCTGGATTCTAGAGTTGAAGCTTTCGTGACTGCAAGGATTCATACTCTAAGTTCTTTCGGTGAAGTCACATAGGTAAAAAATGAAATTAAAATTAATAAAAATAAAATAATAAAAATCACGACGTTTCGGAGGCAACACAAGTCTCCGTCATCAGGTGGGACCATCACAGCCAGATTCACTTGATACAGCAAATCTAGCTGTGATGGTCCCACCTGATGACGGAGACTTGTGTTGCCTCCGAAACGTCGTGATTTTTTAAAATTTTATTTTTATAAATTTTAATTTCATTTTTTACCTACGTGACTTTACCGAAAGAACTAAGAGTATAAATGGCTGGAGTCGGGCTGCGGGATTCTGGACTCTGATCGCCGCGGCGAGATGCGCCTCTTCACAAAGCGCAGCGCTCGGTGAACACGAAGTGGCCCAGCAGTGGCGCACTCACTGCTCATGGCAGAGGTTTGCGGTTGAAATTCGGTAGGGCTGCCCTGGTTGTAACCGCGGTGCGTAACAGCATCAATCGTACAAATGCTGCATGCCGTCTGCGTCAAAGTGGACGTACCAGATCCCCGTGAATTTGAAACTAGTAGGAGGCCATTGTGTGCCGGCGTTACAGTCCCAAGTTTTAGACCAAAAAATTACTAAATATGGGTTCCACGTAGAAACAGCACTCCCTCCTGGCAAACTCCAGATGCAGGGACATGGGCTGACTGGCATCACGCACAGCCCTTTTGTCAATCCACTGCTGCTCGAGGGCATTCCCGTGAAGTGCGCGGTGTGGTGGTGGTTGATTTGACCATACTTCACCACGCTGATTTGTGTGGCTTGGCGAATTTGGGGAGCATAGACATGGGAGCAAAGCAAGTACCAGACGGCAATGGATGTTTTTCTGCACTGCCCTCTGCTGCCCACTAAATAGCACAGGCCCCTGGTGGCCTATTGCAAACCTGTGCGTGCATTCCGGTCGCCCATCCACGGGCTAACCGGCCTTCTCCCCGCTTAACTTCTGAGAAGTGACAAGACCGGGCACATTCCAGGTAATTTGGTTTATGGGTGGAACATTCAAATAAAGTTGCCAAATGTAAAACTTTCCATGCTAGGCACGGCTTATCAAAACAACCCAACAAAGTCAAAGGGGCGGCAGGGTGGCGGTGTGGTGGTGACGCTCACGCCTCACAGCAAGAATTTCCTGGCTTCAATTCCCAATTCAGGTGCCTCTCTTTGTGTGGTGTTTGTTCGTTCTCCCCTTGGTCTGCAGTGTGGGTGAGCGAGTGAGTGGGAGTCAGCGTGTGTGAATGAGTGCAGTTGGTACGTTCTCCCACTGATCTGCAGAGTGTGAGTGGGTGAATGAGTGGAAGTCAGCGTGTGTGAATGAGTGCAGTTGGTACGTTCTCCCACTGATCTGCAGTGTGGGTGAGCGAGTGAGTGGGAGTCAGCGTGTGTGAATGAGTGCAGTTTGTACGTTCTCCCAATGGTCTGCAGAGTGTGAGTGGGTGAATGAGTGCAGTTGGTACGTTCTCCCACTGATCTGCAGAGTGTGAGTGGGTGAATGAGTGGAAGTCACGTGTGTGAATGAGTGCAGTTTGTACGTTCTCCCAATGGTCTGCAGAGTGTGAGTGGGTGAATGAGTGGGAGTCAGCGTGTGTGAATGAGTGCAGTCTGTACGTTCTCCCACTGGTCTGCATAGATTTCCTGGGGTTCTCCAGTTTTCATCCATAGCATTAATATCCCAGTGTAACCGATATTGGTCATACATCCCAAAGTAAAACAATTACGCAGCAAATCACTCAATTGGGATCACGCACGGCAGAGTCATTGATAATTATTCAAGTAATCCATCCTCTGTGTATCATTTTACCCATCGCTATTCGTTTTTCTCAGTCATTCTGTTGTTTACGTATGATTGAGTTCATGTACAAGTGAGTTCATGTAGGAGTGAGTTTACGGTCGAGTGAGTTCATGTCGGAGTGAGTTTACATGCGATTGTTTTATTTATCCCTCGATGCAACTTCCTCTGTCATTTTCTGCTGACTCCAGCTTGGGGCTAGACACCTTTGTAGATAAAAAAACAGCTTCACGGCTTATCTGGGTTTTTCCAGATCTAATATCTACTAAGTAATCAGACAGCCAGCCCAGCCATAGCCAGCCCAGCCCCTACCCTCTCTTTGTGCCCCTCAACAAGGCACTGTTGCCTGCAACGTCAGCCTCGTGATTAACACTGTCTGCTAACTTAACTTCAACGAAACTGTTATGAGGCAGTGTTAACACGAAGGCATTCGCGTTAACATAAATATGTATTACTGAAGCCATCAACAGAAGGTTTGTAGTGGATCTAATGATCCTTTGGCACGTGATATGTTGGTCAGACACCACAAATATATTAAATACTCCTAAACACAACTGTCGGCTTGCCAACAAGGACACTCAATTGATTTTGATAACGTTGAGGTTATGTGCGAAACTTGTTACTACTGGCCAAGACTAATTAGAGAGTCTATTAAAATCGACAGAAATACTTTTTTACCGTTCTAATAGCGACAGACTTAGTGCTGCTTGGAAGCGTATTATCAAGTAATACACTATTCAACTGCATGCCTATACAGGGTAGGGGCCCAAAAACGTCAGAATGTACATACATAATGGACCTACATAATGTACATAAATGATGGACATTATGTTGATTAACTGTGAATAACCCAACCAATAATAGATATCCATTGTCATTTATATGAATATATATTAACCCCCCCCCTTACCCCTGGTCTTCACAAGTGATGACATCACATGTATCCCTCTATTTAAGACCGAAACATTAGGATTCTCCACAACTATGGCTGTCGCCTGATGAGGCTAGTTGTAATTACCGGTGAAACGTCGTACTTGAATTGTAAATGTTGTGGGTTTACTCGCCACCACTCCGGTGTGTTGAACTAGTAATCAATCGGCATGTTTAGTTTACGTGACAAACCTTACTAATTTGCTGCGTCGGGTGGTAACGGGGTTAACGACACATTTATATTTACGCGATCAAACCCAAACAAAACCTCTATTACTAAGGCAGTGTGAATGGCGAGCGTTGCGAGGTCTGGATAAGCGTGCTGTTTTACAAAACTGCCGACCCCGTCCCTCTGTTTGTTGAATTGTTATCACAGGGAGCGAGAGCGCGTGATTCACACATCACCAATCTGAGCAAGCACTGGGGCCCCCATCTCACTATCTCCCACAGAGACGTCAAGTTTCATTCCTGTGCCACTCCAAAAAATAAAGACCCACCCACCCCCCCCCCAATGTAGCCTTGAACAGCCTGTTGGGGCAAGTGCTGTTAGCAGGCACCTTATGAATGCCAGCACTGCGCACGGGAGGGTGGGTGACCATAACCAAGCCCGGCCGCCTTTGTCTCCCCAATGCTGATGTTTACAAACCACATCAGGTACTCATTTGAGGCTGAGTCGACCGAGAGGAGGCCCAGGATCGGTTACAATAATCGTCACTGATATTGGGCTGTTAGCGGGAATCTAATTCAGGTCACTGGGTTCGTAGTGCAGCGCGCTAACCGCTACAACAGCTGCCATTCACCACAAAGTGGTGGAGACGTCACCACAGCGCTTGTGCCAGGCTATGTGCACTTTAAGGCCACGTGAAGTGTCGAACGCCCGCTGGAAGGTCATGGGACAGGCCCAGGTGCCATGGGTCGACTGACTGAGACGACTGGCCGATGCACCACCTGTGCCCCCTACTGTGCCATTTTTCTGTGTTCTAGCCACCCGGCGGACCGCTCCACACAGTCAGACACAGTCAAACACGCACACACACAACATGAAACATACACACACAACCGCTCACAATAACCCAGGCACACACCGGGGCGTCGCAGTGGCGAATTTTTTACTCCCACGCCTGGTATGCGCAGGTTGTGGTTTCGGTCCCGACCTTGATGCGTGTATATTTGGAGTTTGGTGGATTTTTCACCGGGTCCTCCGGTTTTTCCCTCCACATTAGAAGCATGTGTTTAGAGTAGTTGGCTGTTTTAAATTTCCACATGATAAGCCACTTCGTTGAGTTATCATTTTTGACCAGGTCGCTTCTGAAAAAGAGCTGCCGAGCTCAGTGAGCCTTACCGAGTAAAATAAAATAAAAATGTTCAGTTTAGTTTCACTGACAAATTCCCCATGTGCCGCCGACACAAAGTGTGGGCAATTGCTGTTAGTCAGCATGATAAACACTGCTGCAGATACTCCTTTAAGGCCGAGCCGACCTACAGGAAGCCAAGAATGACATTGGCAATGACCTGGAATCAATATTTGGCAGTGCACTAATCATTATGCCACCGCTCCTCACGTGGAAGAAACACACTTCGACAAATACTCCCGTGCACACACACACACCTTGCACAAACACACGCTCCTCAGACACGCACACACACCTCAGACACTCTCACGTCCACATTGCATACACACACACACAACTCCACACGAGGGGGTGGGTGGCCAACATCACGCCCGGCCGCCTTTCTCTCCCCAATGCTGAAGTTGACACACCGCACCAGGTACTCATTTAAGGCCGAGTCTACCTAGTGGAGGCCCAGGATTGGTTCAGACAATCGCCCCCAGCGGGCGCACATTCATACACGCCGCGACACACACAACATGCACACACCGACACACACAACGCGCACACACTGACACACACAAAACGCACACAACACGAACACACAACACGCACAACGCGCACACACTGACACACACACACTGACACACACCGACACACACAACGCGCGCACACCGACACACAGACACACACCGACACACAGACACACAACGCGCACATACTGACACACACACCGACACACACACACAAGACGCACACACCAACACACACAAGGCGCACACACTGACACACACAAAACGCACACAACACGAACACACAACGCGCACACACTGACACACACAACGAGCAAACACCGACACACAACGCGCACACACTGACACACACACTGACACACACAACGCGCACACACTAACACACACAAGACGCACACAACACGAACACACAACGCGCACACACAACGACACACACACTGACACACACACCGACACACACACTGACACACACAACGCGCGCACACAACGACACACACAACGACACACACTGACACACACACTGACACACACAACGACACACACAACGACACACACACTGACACACACACCGACACACTGACACACCGACACACACACACTGACACACACCGCGCACACACCGACACACACATTGACACACACTGACACACACACACTGAGACACACAACGACACACACAACGCACACACGACACACATAACGCACACACACCGACACACAACGCATGCACTGACACACATTTGACTCCTGCAGTCAGGACAAAAGCGCGACACCGGTAGGGATACGAATACCACCACCACCAACCACCATCACCACCACCACCACGACGACGACACTATCATCCCTCGTGCGAGCGAGTCCACCCCTCTCCACCGTCGCTGCCTCTCGCCGCTCACCTTGCGAACCTTCACTTCGCTCTTGGCCTGCGCGCTGGCGGGAGCCTCCTTCTCCACGCTGTTGTCCGCCATCGCTGTGCCTCGGTGGAGGAGATGGGTGGGGGGGGACTGTGGAGGAAGGAGGGGGCGGGGCTTGGGAGGGGCGTGGCCGGATAGGATGGGCGTGGCCTGTGTGGATGGGCGGGGCCTCGGGGGATGAGAGGCGGCGTGGCCTGTTGGGATGGGCGGGGCCTCAGGGGGATGAGGGAGGAGCGTGGCCTGTGAGGATGGGCGGGGCCTCGGGGGATGAGAGGGAGGGGCGTGGTCTGTGGAGATGGGCGGGGTCTCGGGGGGATGAGAGGGAGGGGCGTGGCCTGTGGGGATGGGCGGGGCCTCCGGGGGATGAGAGAGGGGCGTGGCCTGTGGGGATGGGCGGGGCCTCGGCCGGCTGAGAGGGAGGGGCGGGGCCTCGGGGGCTGAGAGAAAGGGGCGGGGCCAGCGGAGCTTGCGCAGAAGGGCGGAGCTTAACGATGTTTCGTGCGGGGCAAAGTTCCAAGTTCATGAGCTATAGACACACAAGGGCCGTTGCCCGAAACGTCGCCTGTTATATTTTTATATATATGTTTTGTTTCCTATTAAAGGCACCACGGTATTAGGGGCCGTCCATAAATGACGTCACGCGATTTTGGACGATTTTTGACCCCCCCCCCTTCGTTACACGGCGTCACAAAAAGTCAGACCCCCCCCCCCTCAAATATGACGTCACAAAGCTCTGCCCCCCCCCCAAAAAAAAGAAAACATGCTTCAAATCGCTTTAAACTATTGTCCTTGTAGTGCGTATTAAATGTGGCGCTGTACTTTGACACTACCATTTATTAAAAATATAAAACATGTATTAGAAAGTCTATTTAATTAAGTAGAACGTGTTGTCTATATTTATTTAAATTTGCACATTTTCACGTGACGTCACATTTCTCACCCCCCCCCTCCCTTTCGTCACACATCGTCACACATCGTCACAAATGTCTGACCCCCCCCCCTCTAGGTGCGTGACGTCATTTATGGACGGCCCCTTAGTGACGAATGTGTCATTGCTTTTGTTCGCTATGAATTGTGCTGGTGCACCAAAGCCAACGCAGCAGCATTGTGACTAAATCATGTACAAAGACAAAGATCCCCCGTATAGGCTTTACAGACTGTTGGGGCAAGTGCTGTTAGCGAACACCTATGAAGGCCGGAACGGCACACGGAGGGGATGGCCAGCACCGCGTCCAACCGCCTTTGTCTCTAGTGACGATGTTACACACCACATACTAATTTGAGGCTGAGTCGACTTAGGGGAGGTCCAGACCGGTTTACATAATCGTCACTGGTGTTGACCATGAGCAGGAATCGAACTCCGGTCGTCGGGTTCGTAGTGCAGTGCGCTAGCCGCTGCACTACCGCTCCCCTGTCCTGTAACGTGTACACAGTCATTCTTCGGCTTACGTCGGAGATGCGTTCCTGAAAGGTGCGACGACGAATATCGAAACGACGTAAATCAAAGCGATTTACAGCGGTAGATGGAGGCGAACGCTGAGACGACGGATACGAGAATGGACGGAAGATGATGTCATCGACGTAAGTGTGGGTTTGATGCGACGCAAATCAGGTCGTGGTATTCATTAAGTGACGACGTATTTGCGAAACGACGTAAAAGGGGGAGACGTAAATCGGGGTATGAAAGTATATGGTTGACTATTGCACTCACATATAGTAAACAGACGCGGATATACGATGTCAAAAGCAATTGCGGGTGAAGCTATCACAAACAATCGCTGGCCCTGCATAACATTGTCACCTAGATTGGAGCGTTAACCACAGGGACACGTGTGCACCGATGGGATTCCATTCAGGTGCTTGGGCATTCACGAATAATGCACGAGAGCCACGCGAGTTGAGCTAAGCGAGGTGCAGCCATCGCCTGTCACAGACAAGGGCGAAAACGTGCTTGAGGAGGGCCTTAAAATAAACACATTCCTGTGGAGGGAGCTGGTAAGAACGTTGGGTTGCTCGGTCAATGGCCAGGGTCAACGGCGGCGTGGTGTATTCCGCAAATATACCCGACTGCGAGGGCGGGCACAAGCCGGCGTGAGTAGGTTACACGTTGAGTTTTATAAGGGCACCACGGGGTGACGAGCCTCTCCCCACCCAGCCCCACCCCTCCCACCCCCCACCCAGCCCCACCCTCCCCACCCAGCCCCTCCCCACCCAGCCCCTCCCCACCCTCCCCTCCCCACCCAGCCCCTCCCTCCTCACCCAGCCCCTCCCTGCACGACGGACGGACACAATAATCCCCTGTGGGCTGGTGTAACCAGAGGTTCCTACCAGTATAAAAAAACAAATCTTATAGACGACATGTCGGGCAATGACCCTTATTAATAGCCCCATAATTCGAACCCATACATTGGACTGCATTTGCTCACGTTATCTGCCAGTTAATGATCTACTTTAGGCCATCTCGATAGCTGACGAGATACTGAACGTCGGAACCGGTTCCGAGTTTTTGCTTTTGCTGAACCAATGCTGATTAAATGTCGCACTTGCAGGAGGAAGGCCGTTTGGTTGACTGCATGTGTAGAACAACATGTCTGTGTTAATGTGGAGTGACAGGAAAATAATTGTCTGCTGATGATTGTGCGTCATTTAATCATCATTGACCAATCGTGACGTCGCATCCGCGGACTGCCATGGTCAATCTACTGCTAGATAAAGGCCTCCGCGAGCCTTCGCCATCTCTCACAACCCTACCACGTAACGATCCACCTAGCACATCCTTGCACGCGAGCTCATTTTCATCGCTCCTTCTCCTCGCACTCATTTCATCGACCTCACGTGCAGACCCGACGTGCGGCCATGATGGACAACACGTGTTTGCTGACGTCACACGGCCATTGAGCGTGACGAATCACCGCTCAGCCGGTCTCTGCTAAGGTCGTGGCCACGCTGCCATCATCAGCAGCAGCATTGGTCGATCCACAGCTGGATGCTTAGAGGGATATCAGCGTAAATAGCATTTGCCCTCAAATTCACATGGGTGACGTCATCAAAGGGAGGGAGTGGCGTTGCGGCAGTTCGGCGAGGCGAGTTCGGCTAAGGGGCCGTCCATAAATGACGTCACGCACCTAGGGGGGGGGGTCAGACATTTGTGACGAAGGGGGGGGGGGGTTGAGAAATGTGACGTCACATCAAAATGCGCAACTTTCAATAAATATAAAATTGTTATAACAACACTCCAACAACATCAGAGTGCAACGCCACATTAATTACGCACTACAATGACAATAGTTTAAAGCGATTTGAAGCATGTTTTATTTTCAAATGGAAATATGGTTTTGGGGGGGGGGGCAGAGCTTTGTGACGTCATATTTGGGGGGGGGGGGGGTCTGACTTTTTGTGACGCCGTGTGACGATGGGGGGGGGGGGTCAAAAATCGTCCAAAATCGCGTGACGTCATTTATTGACGGCCCCTAACATCAGTGGCGAGTGATATCTGAACTGATATGCTGGGTTCCCTCCGCACCGAGTGACCAACGTGGTGAAGTGTGGTCATACAAACCCACATGACCAGCATGGTATTGGGAGGGAGGCTTTCATCCAGCCGTGGATTGATCATGGCCGATGATGATTTTACGGTATTACAACCTTCCCCGAGTTGCATGTGCTCTTATCTGTTTCAAAATCATTTGTGTAATTTAGCTTTCGTGTTTGTGCTCCCTGTAGGTTGGCTCAGCCTGAAATAAACATCGCAGTCCACGACACCCCCAACCAGGGGGACGTCCATAAATGACGTCACGTACCTAGGGGGGGGGGGGGTCAGACATTTGTGACGATGTGTGACGATAGGGGGGGGTTTGAGAAATGTGACGTCACATCAAAATGCGCAACTTTAAATAAATATAGAATTGTTATAACAACACAACTTTTTTTTTATTATTAAATATTTGATCATTTTAATTTTAATTTACTAAGGTCACCTTTTATTTATTCCATGAAGGAGCATTTTGCTTCTATTTTATTTTATTTTCATTAATTTTGATGTTTTACCTACGTGACTTTACCGAAAAAACCTAAGAATAGAATGGAGAAGCATACATTTTGAATTTTTTTTTTTAATGATTGTTATTAAACATTTTTATTCTAATAATTTTACCAGGGCTTTTCATTCTGTGGAATGGATATATGATTGTTATAATTGTACTCTCCATTTTGCTTCGTTCTACTACAAAGTTTCAAGTATTTTTTATTGTTATGATTACTTTTTAAATTTCATAATTATAATATAATTTCAATATAATATTCTGAACATCAGCAGTTTTAGTTAGACGTTGAATATTTTCAAGTGAATTTTATGCTAAATTTAAGCTTTCCAACGCCTCCTTTTTAATACGTGTTTTCTCCTACAACATCAGAGTGCAGAGCCACATTAAATACGCACTACAATGACAATAGTTTTAAGCGATTTGAAGCATGTTTTATTTTCAAAATGGAAATATGGTTTTGACGGGGGGGGGGCAGATCTTTATGATGTCATATTTGAGGGGGGATCTGACTTTTTGTGACGTCGTGTGACAAGGGGAGGGGTCAAAAATCGTCCAAAATCGCGTGACGTCATTTATGGACGCCCCCAGAGCCGTACAACCGAGCCCTGAACGCGCGCTCACAGCGTTTTCCCCATTTGTGATGGGTGGGCGGGAAGTCCCTATACCCGTTTTCACTGAATTAGTCCAGACGCTGTCTTTCCGACAGACATGTTCTTCACCCGAGGACTGCTGCTTGCGTTGTGGCCGAAACGTCGTGGGAATTATTTTATTATGTTTTCTTTTATTTATATTTTTATTATTTTATTATTTCCCTTCTACGTGACTTTACCGAAAGAACCAAGAAGATAGTCCATAACAGCTTTTATGATAGTTAGTATACCCCTAAAGGGACTTCTCGCTCACTCTTTAAAGCGTGTACCCTCGTGGGTTACTGGATGTAACGTTGCTTATATTCCCCGACGCTGATTAGTATTACGTCTAAGGGGCCGTCCATAAATG